>NC_082732.1:11880786-12541411 GCF_030144855.1 Hypanus sabinus
TATACTTAGGTATGAATCCGATTTCCAAGTAACTGCAATAGCCTTTTTGGCTACTGCCAATGCAATTTTTATGAATTCTTTCTGATATTTATTCAGTTTGGATTTCGGTTTTATCCCTTCAATATCGCCTAGTAAAAATAATGTTGGATTATGTGGAAGTTGTGTTCCAATAATTTGTTCCAAAAAAACTCTTAAATTTGTCCAAAAAGGTTGAATTTTAAAACAAGACCAAGTGGAGTGTAAACAAGTACCAATTTCTTGTTTACATTGGAAACATTGATCAGATAAATTTGGGTTTAATTTATTTATTTTTTGTGGTGTAATATATAATTGAAGTAAAAATTGTGCCATTATGCCATTTATACCAAATGTTCTCCTCCTGTATATCATCCATATCCTTTCATTTTCTTCATAGTCGTGTGCCTAACTAAAAGCCTCTTAAGTACCTCTTAGAAACCGTCTGATTTCACTCCTGCCCTGGAAAACTTTAACCTAAAAGCATGTCCTCTGCTGTTTGACATTCCTACCCTGAAGAGAAGGTTCTGCTGGTCTGCCCATGTCTGCCTCTCAAAACCGTAAAATCCTCTTTCAGGTCATCTCTTAGCTGCCTGTCCTCTAGGAAGAACAACCCAAACTTGTCCAACTACTCTTTATAAATGATATCTTCAAATCTTAGTAAACCTTCACTGCACCCTCTCCACAATCTCCACATCCTTCCAATAACAAGGCAAGCAGAACAGCATGCAATACTCAAAGTATCGTCTGACTGAAGTTTTACATTGCTGCACCATGGCATCCCTACTCATACAATCAACACCCCTACCTATGAAGGCAAGCATTCTTTTCCACCTTATCAACTTCAGTAGCCACTTCCAGTGACTATAAATCTAGACGTCAAGATCTCTCTGTACCAGAATGCTGCTAAGAGGTCTACCATTACCTGTAAATTTCCTCTTTTGATTTGATCTCACAGAGTGCATGCACAAAGGAAACAGCATTATGAAGGACCCCACGCACTCCTCATACAATCTCTTCTCCCTCCTGTCATCTGGGAAAAGGCTCCGAAGCATTCGGGCTCTCATGACCAGACTATGTAACAGTTTCTTCCCCCAAGCTATCAGACTCCTCAATACCCAGAGCCTGGACTGACACCTTGCCCTACTGTCCTGTTTATTATTTATTGTAATGCCTGCACTTTTTTTGTGCACTTTACGCAGTCCTGTGTAGGTCTGTAGTCTAGTGTAGCTTTCTTTGTGTTGATTTTTTATTACGTAGTTCAGTCTAGTTTTTTGTACTGTGTCATGTAACACCATGGTTCTGAAAAACGTTGTCTCATTTTTACTATGTACTGTACCAGCAGTTATGGTCAAAATGACAATAAAAGTGACTTGACTTGACCTGACCTCAAACTTGACCAGACTAAACTTGATCTGCCACCTCTCTGTCCATATCTGTATTTAACATATATCCGTCCATTATCCTGGTGTCATCCACAACTTGCAAATCAACCAATCAACATTTTCATCCAAGTTATTGGTGTACTGTATATCACAAGCAATTGAGGTCCTAGCACCAATCCTTGTTGAAGGCCACTGGTCACGGACCTCCAGCCAGGATAACAGTCTACTACTGCAACTGTCTGTCTTCTAGATTTGATGCAGTTTTATGTTCTGAATGAATTTATGATGAGGGACCTTATCTAAAGTACATGCAGACCACTGCCTTTCCCATATCAAGCTCCTTTGTCACCTCTTAAGTTTGTAAGGCATGACCTGCCCTGAACAATGGCATGCTGACTGTCCATAAGCAGGCCATGCCTTTCCAAATGTATGTAAATCCTTTCCTTCAGCATCCTCTCCAGTAGTTTCCCTACCACTAATGGGTTCTTACTGTCAACAAAACAATACAGCTGGTCATTGACTTCAGGAAGTGGGGCAGAACACATACCCCTGAATGTGCTAATGGTGCTGAGGTGGAGATGGTTGAGAGCTTCAAGTTCCAATATATAAACATCACCAGTAACTTGTGAAGCCGCCTGGTTATTAATCTTAACTTAACTAAAGGGTTAGTAAAGAAAAACAGAAAGAAAAGGACCTATTTTAATTAAACAGTCAAATGTGCACAATTTGGAGCTCAAAGTTTCATCATTTTCATCAATCCTCAGTTGATCTTGAATTGCAGTCCCATCTGGGTTGAATCCTATGACCTCTTCTCTGCAGTGTCTTCTCTCTTCATCTCCCACAGAACAAAAGTCCCAAGTCCAACTTTAGTGTCCCTCACCAGAGAGACCTCCCCTCAGATCTACCATCCTAATTGGATGGCACAGATTTCTCCTTATCCCTTATCTTAAACAATGACCCAAATAAGCTGAAAATGGAACAGACTGCTCTAATGGAATACATATAATAAATGAGGAAAACTATGAACCGGGGCATTACACTTGACCTTGCCCAACCGCGTAGATGCTATGACTAAGAAAGTACACCAACGCCACTACTTCCTCAGAAGGCTGAGGAAATTCAGCATGTCCCTGTTGACTCAGACCATTTTTTTATAGATGCATCATTGTAAGCATCCTATTTGAATGCATCACAGCTTGGAACAACACCATCTCTACCCAAGACTGCAAGAAATTGCAGGGCATTGCCAACAGAGTGCAGTTCATCTTGAAAACCAGCCTCCCTCTCTTGATTCAGTCTGAACTTCTCACTGACTCAGTAAAGCAGCCAGCTTAATCAAAAACCCCTCCCTCCCTGAGCATTCTCTTCTGCACTCCTTAGACTGGACAGAAGATATGGAAGCATGAAAACACTCACCACAAAGCTTAAGGACAGCTTCTATCATGCTGTTATAAAGCTCTTCAGTGCATCTCTTGTAAGGATGAACTTGTGGCCTCACAGTCTACCTCATCACTGGCCTTCCGCATCCTTGTCATCCTGCACGGAGTTGTCTCTGTAAATGTAATTATAAAATTGTATTCCAATTCTGCTATTGTTTTTCCCCTGTAATACTCCAATATACTTGTTTTTAAAGTGATTTGTATGGGTGGCTTGCGAAGTTTTTCACTGTACCTCAGTACGTGTATCAATAATAAACCAAAAGCAATATCCAAATATGTGATATGCAGTGCAGATTCAGTGGGCCAAAGATTCTCAATGCAATTCTACTTTTCTTACCATGCAGTATTCTGACTCTGCTTAATGATGTAATCAATATCCCAAATGAAAGCATGCATTTTGTGGCATATTTGACCTATACACCCCCCCTCCACCAAATTTTCCCTTCCCGACATCTCCCTGTTCTCTGAGATTCTGCCTGTGTTATTTCAGGCATTGTCAGTGATGATTTTACAGATTTCCTCTCACTAACCGACAATGGGTTATCTATCTAATTTAGTGCTACAAAGCAATATCAAAATGGTAAATTACCTGAGCTTCCTGACCTTAAGGAATTTATTCAAATTTGTTCTATGCTCCAACTTTCTTCGTTATCAGATTCCATCATCTTCAACCCTTAGACATTTCCGTCTGTCACCTCCCATCATTTGACATCATTCCTACCCTCCCCTCCTCCATCTGCTCATCACACTCATCTGGCTCTACCCTTCATCCACCAGCTCTTAATCCATCCCTTCCTTTTACCTTTTTATATGGGCTATCTCCTCTCTATTTTTTGGTCTAGGGGATGGGACTGTTCATTGTCCTTCATAGATACTTCATGACTCATTGACTTCTGTGCTTTCTGTGTTGCTTCCAGTATCTGCAGTTTTTATGTATCAATACTTTTTTCTTGCTAAACAAGTCAAGTCAAATCAAGTCACTTTTTATTGTCATTTTGATCATAACTGCTGGTACAGTTCACAGTAAAAATGAGACAACGTTTTTCAGGACCATGGTGCTACATGAAGCAATAAAAGAACTACACTGAACTATGTAAAACAACACAAAGATTACAAACCTACCCAAGACTGCATAAGGTGCACAAAACAGTGCAGGTATTACAATAAATAATAAACAAGCCAATAGGCACAGTAGAAGGCAGTAAGTTGGTGTCAGTCTGGGTATTGAGGAGTCTGATGGCTACATAGTCTGGTCGTGAGAGCCCAAATGCTTCAGTGCCTTTTCCCAGATGGCAGGAGGGAGAAGAGTTTGTATGAGGGGTGGGTGGGGTCCTTCATAATGCTGTTTGCTTTGTGGATGCAGCGTGTGGTGTAAATGTCCGTGATAGCGGGAAGAGATACCCCGATGATCTTCTCAGTTGATCTCACTATCTGCTGCAGGGTCTTGCGATCCGAGATGATGCAATTTCCAAACCAGGCAGTGATGCAGCTGCTCAGGATACTCTCAATACAACCCCTGTAGAATGTGATGAGGATGGGGGTGTGGGAGATGGACTTTCCTCAGCCTTTGCAGAAAGTAGAGACGCTGCTGGGCTTTCTTTGCTATGGAGCTGGTGTTGAGGGAACAGGTGAGACTCTCCGCCAGGTGAACACCAAGAAATTTGGTGCTCTTAACGATCTCTACTGAAAAGCCGTCGATGTTCAACGGAGAGTGGTCACTCCATGCTGTCCTGGATTCAACAACCATCTCTTTTGTTTTGTTCACATTCAGAGACAGGTTGTTGGCTCTGCACCAGTCCATTAGCTGCAAAAGAAAGGCAGACAGAGTGAAACACCTGTCCGATGTGGAAAACTGCTGGAGGGACTTAAACAGCATCTATGAGAGGAAAAGAATTGTCAATGTTTCAGGCTAAAGCCCTACATGAGGATTGAACCAGGTTCTGATACATGGTTTCATCCTATAACATCGACAATTCCTTTCTCCCCACAGATGCTGCTCGACCTACTGAGTTTGTCCAGCAGATTATTTGTTTCTCCCTGCTTGTCTGACACCCAGTACTGGAAGAACAGAGCTGTTTCCCAATTAGACATGAGGATATTCTGACTGCTTCCCAACAGAAACACTGTTCCATGACTAGTATGGTGATGATAACATAGTAGTGTGACTGATTCACTACTTCAGCAACCTGGGTTTGATCTGAACCTCAGTTCCCCTTTCTATAAGGTGAGCACAATCACTCCATAGTCACGAGGACATTCCATATTTGCATAAATTCTCCATCTGCCTGTGATGTCCTGGTGGGTTAATAGCTATTGTCAATTGCACTTTTGTGTAGTTACACTGCAGGGCATTTTGAGGGAAGCTGATGAACACGTGAAGGACAGTTGTGGGGGAGGGAGATTGCTGTGCTGGTGGATAGCACACACCCATTGGACAGAATGACCTCCTTTCACATTTATAAGTAATTATCTTCCATTCCTGGCAGGTAAGGTGAGGATGAACTGCCTCCACTTTCTGGCAATTGTCTGCATCTCAGCTCGATGGTTCCTCAGCTGGTTACCACTTTCACACTTGTTCCTTTTGCATTTGAATATCTCTGTGCTCTCCCAGCTAGTCTCCATTGTTTTACCCTGCATCAGTTTGAACTCTTCCAAAAGGCCATGAGTCATGTGCTCACTCACCTACATTAATTCCTTTTCCGATAAAGCCTCAATTTTAAACATTTCATCCTTGTTTCTATTTCTGTCTGTGCCCTCATCTCTCTCTGTCTGCTTAAGCTACTCTGATCCTTCAATCCTTTCAAGTTCTTGCACACAGTCTGACTTCTTTATTCACGTCACCTTCATCAGCTTCATGTTTCTATCTGTAGCTTCCGGGGTTTTAAGTTCTGGTGCTCACTTCCTAAAACCCTCCAATTCCTTATTTATCTTCCTTCTTTTAAGATACACCTTAAACTCATGCGGATTAAATGTATCGTCTTCATTTTATCCAATATCTCAGATATAGCGCAGCGTATTATGGCACGATAGCATTGCTGCTAAGGCGAGTATATGTGGCTGTACCCGAATTACCCATCAGAGGGTAGGTAGTTGCTAAATGCCTCCCTGAGCGTCTGTATCTGCTGCAGTAAACCTACTTGTACAATGTTTTTGGTAAAGGCCAGTGCTCGAGGACGAACAATACACTTTTGAGTCGGAATGGTGCGTATCCGGAGAGGAAGGTGTCAATGGTGCTGGTTCCACAGTATGTGGTATTCCCTCATCATTGTTCTGATGTTGTAGGAGTGGTCTAATTAAGTGTATTTTTTAGATGGCATTCTTTATGTGATCAGAATCAGGTTTAATATCACTGGCACATGCCATGAAATCTGTTGTTTTTGGAGCAGAAGTACAATGCAATACATCATAATAAAATTTTGAATTACAGTAACTATATATAAATTTATGCAACCCCCTGGTGTCCTTGGCTTCATGTCTGTGCAGTAGCCACCTGTGCCCCAATCCACCCCCTGGCCGATAGTGGTGCATCCATTTAGAATGATCTCCGCTAGTGATGGAGTGCATGCGGTGGGATGGTGAATGGGCTAGGAGTTTGGTGGTGGAAGCTTCCACTAAAGCATCTCAAGTCCTAAATGGAGTGACTGGGTCTAAAGAAATAAGCTATTCGCCATTTTTTACGACCATGCCACCAATACTACTAAAAGTAAGGGTGAGAGATACAGCTGGGAAATCCCCAAGTACACTCTACCCTTACTTCACAATACAGAATGTATACAGCATACAGTCTGTTCCACATGCCACAAACTTACAGAACAACACCTGCACATCTGTTGATCAGACAGATAATGTCTACCCCTCTTCTAAATAGATTCTATATGTCCACTTACTAACCATTCTCTGTTACAAGTGCTCTCATTTTTATTTATTCCACTCCATTCCTGCTCTTTCTACTTTTATCCCAGGCAACCTGTTCATACTCTATACCTTCACAGTATGGTCCGGGTCAATTTTGACCGGGCCCAAGCATCCCCTCATAACAAGTGTCTATACCAAATTTTGTACCACAGATCTATTAAGAATGTATAAATAGCCAATCTGACATTAATAAATGGGTGATTAATCCTTAATTAATCTAAAATCTGAAATCAATTTCAATAGATATGGGTCAAATTTGACCCGGAACAGCCTCAATGTACAAAAAATTTGTAGCATCTGTACAAAAGTATAAAACCTTTAAATATTTTAATTTTTGTGCATTTTGGGTCACTTTTGGAAAAGTCATCAAATTTTAGCTAAAAGCAATGTCATTTAGGGTGTTTTTACTACTATCAAATGTCAAAATGGGTCAAATTTGACCGGAACAGTATATATGGGTTATACCACTGTTACGAAATCCTGTAACTCGATCACTTACCAGCAAAGATAGAAAGGTCCGTTGAAGTCTGATGGTACTATTTTTAAAAGTCTTTATTTATGAAAGGGGCACAAACATAAGATTAATACAAACATTCAGATAATATACGTAGTCACTACTTAATCTAAAAGCGCAGGTCTAATAATAACCATCAATAAGAAACAGCTTGATCGGTTGTCTAGGTCGATCAGTTGACACTATAATATAGTGTCCGATGGAAATATAAAAGTCACTCAAATTCCTGCAGGCTTCTGGCTTTCGGTGGGGGGGGGGGGCACTGGGTTTTCACTTGTTGGAGCGAGAGAGAGGTGAGAAAAGAAAACTTGCCCGGGTCTTTATGAAGCAAATCCGTTGAATCAGGGGAGCGGGCTTCCCCGTTGTTAGCTAAAAGCGGTTTTCCATGATTCCAGCCACAGACTCCCGGCACGGAATCTAACGCACGTGGCTTCCTTCAAAATGGCTTCCCGCTACTACGGGATCGCTAGTGTGTCTTCTGGTGCGTCTGAAGGGGTTGTTCCCCCCAGACCCTCCTTTATACTTCCTCTCGGGGTCTCAGATGTCAATCAGGTTGGAATGATGCAATCTTTCTCTCAACCAGTCCGCTTTGCCCGAGGGCTTTACATGTGGTCTCCATGAGACAATGGTCAATGTTGCCTTATTTTGCATCGCGGTGGAACGAGGTATTCGGCACATCTCTCTCTCCCACTTCCGGGGTCTACTGACCCCCCCTCAACTAGTGCTCTTGCAATTCTCACAAAGGAGGGGGCTGCGGACATAACACCCCGAACTATATTCTGCTTTTGTCACCTACAATTTTATGGTACTCTACCATTCTATGGTGAGGTGTGGAGGTTATATTTGTCACATATGTATTAATCTTACGGCATTCAACCTTGATATACCAACCCTGTTTAGCTTCATAAATATTACCCTTAATTCCCCAATTTCACGGTTTATCTTGGACAATGCTGAGGTGATACATAACAGCCTGTGGATAGACTGGACATTGAGAATCCAGCAGCAGAACTGTCAATCTACAAACCTGTTGAGCTTCCATCCAGTTTTTGCTGTTTCATGGCCATTAAACTTAAAAACATAATTCTAGATTAAAGGAGGAGATTTATTTAAACCCTTTTAGAATAACATGAAGACATATATCTTCATATTTTGTGCTGAGCCATTTATCAGACACACCAGTCTTTTCCTCAGTTGGCCGTCGATATGAGTCATCTATAAGTTCACCATCTATGAGTCATCTGGTGATTTGACAATTTCAGGAAAGGTTAGCTTTTGCTGGTAAATATAAATTGATTGATAAATTAGCAGAAATAAAGTTGCTCCTGCTCAAACTCCCATTATAGTTTAAGGAGCTTCTCATTTCATAAAAATATAACACTAACACCACCAAAAAAACATTTTTAACACAAAACTGAACTTAAAAAAATATTGGCTAAATTTTTTCCTCAGCTTTAAAATGCATGCAAAACTAGCATTGCATAGGAGATGTTTGTTATATTTGAGTGAAGTTATATGGGAAGGATATTTTAGTAAAAAAACACATTCAGCTTTTCAAGTAAATTGAGACTGTGAATTTTTGAGCCTTCTGTCTCCTGAAAGGTGGCCACGAAACAAAGGAACCGAAAATAATTAATTAAAAAAGCCCACCCAACACCCAATGTGTAGGAAAAAAAACAAATTATGCAAATAGTAAACACAAGCAAATAGTATTCAACTGAGTCTGACCACAGATCATTAGTTCAGTGTAGAACTGAGTAAATGTCTTGGACCAATGTGTTGAACTAGCTCAGGCCCCCATTTTCAGTCTGACCTGGTGCCAAAATCATCGTCCAAACTTGCCATTTACTCGCCTTGATACACACTGGGACCTGGACCCCACCACCTTGATTCAGCCAGTACCCAACCTTTCTGATTCAGCACGGTGCTTAAATTGCCGCCCAAACATTGGGTTCAGTCACCTTGATCCATTCTGGGGCCTGGATCCTGCCGCCCTCATTCGGCCTGCACCCGTCCTTTCTGATTCAGCCCAGCACTTAAATCGATCGAACCTCTGATCCTCCTCGCTCTTGATGATGGGCCCACTGCCTCGCTTCATCTCGGTTCTGCTACATTGAATTGTCTCCAGGTCCAAACTGAAGTAACAGACTATTGCTTGCAATACCGGGACTTTGAGACTTTGCAATAATTTGCATATTCAGTCTTACATTGACAATATTAGAGAGAGCAGTATGCTTCTGCAGTGAATGGATTATGTATCTGACTGAGACAGGTTTTTTCATTAGCTGGTGTGTGCATTTCCATTTGTTACAATCTACTGTTGTATATGCAGTGAACCAAACATCAACTTGGAAAGGAGACGCCAGAGACTACAGTAACCTAACAGATCAAGCATCAGTGAGATTGGGGGGAATGGGTGAGTGAAAGGATTTGCCAGTGTTACAGAGTCCTGATGGAGAGTTTCAATCCAAAACATTGACAATTCCTTGATCCCACTAAGTTCTTACAACAGATTCTCCGTTGCCCCATAACTTTGAAAAGTGTACTATGCTTTTAGATGAATTATATAGTCCAGAGCATGCAGTGGAATCTTTAATTGCCATTTTTACAGTTCCTGCACTGAAACTCACTCCTATACAAAGCTTGCTTAAGCAAACTAATTAACATTTTGTGTCTATCAATTAAAATCCAGATGAGACAAAATCCTCAAGCACCTTATTGCTTAGAATGGGAACATCACTGGAATTCTGAATTTACAAGTTATATCTGCTAAGTGAACACTAGCATCTGCTGTGAAATTGATGAATATATACTGTGTATCAAAACTCATTCCTATTCATAGCTCCCATAATAGCCATTTGTTCCATTAGGTTCTCCTTAGATCTCCGATCCATTTTATAATGTTTCTAAGCTCTCTTCAGAGTGAAGATTCCAACCATTTATACGCTTGATAATGATAATTTTTGTCAAACAAAATTGTAGGTAGTGTTTATAAACTAGGCTGATAGTCCCCTCTTCATTCCTTTACCTCAGCTACTCAATTATACTCTTGACTTGGGAAATTGAGAAGAAAAGTTTTACTTCTCAGGTAGTTGCAATCAGAAACATGCTGCCTGAGTCTGTGGTAGAGGCAAAGATGTTCACAATATTTAAGCAGTATCTGGAGGAGTCCATTCAGTGGTCACTTTATTAGGTACACCTGTATACTTGCTTGTTACTGCAAATATATATTTGGCTGATCACATAGCAGCAATTCAATGAATAAAAGCATGCAGACATAGTCAAGAGGCTCCAATGTTGTAACACAGAGAATGAGCAGTGCAAATAACCAAATAAAGGGCAAGGGCTGTAATGACGTAAGTTGGGAGATCAAGAATTCACTTTTAGCTTTCAAGTGTCTAATAACAGTCAGGCAGATGCTGTCCTTGACCTTGGTGATATGTGATTTTAAGTTTTTGTATCCTCTGCATAATAGGAGAGGGGAGAAGAAAGAACGACTGTGGTGGAACTTGTTGTTGAACTTGTTGGCTGCTTTCATGAGGTAGCAGGGAAGTAGAGCAGGAAGTTTGTATGGTCTGAGTTCACTACTCTCTGCAGTTTCTTGAGCAAAGTGGTTGCTATACCAATCTTTGATGCCTTTAGAGAAAGTTTCTATATTGCATCTGGAAAGATTGGTATGAGTCATCAGGGACAAAGTGAATGTCCTCTGATAGGTGTTTGATGGTTCACCACGACATGACCAAATAGCCATGATTTTAAAACATACAATGGTGCAATCACTCAAAGTTTTAAATTCATGGTCATTCAATCCTACCACACTATTCCCCCCACTTCCTTCCAAGGGGATCACACATAGGAAACAGGAACATCATAGATAGTGAATTTCCATCTCTGCCACTCTCAGAAGCACGGCATTAAGTTGCAGGCAGCTCCATAGGGTGGGAAGAAACACCTACAGAATCAGTGAAGGCATTCTGGACCTCAAGAATAATGTGAATACAGCTTTAAGCTTTGATTTAAAATCAATATCTCTGCAGGAGAGAAGTGGAACAGCAATCTTCTGTCCAAGAACAAGTAATAACTTCCAAATAGATATATCAAAATGGACAGTGAGGGCACATCTATCAGAATTGTCAAGACTTTTATTATTTTTAATGTCAGTTGAAAGTTATGCCAGTTAGGTGCCAGCCCCTGATGAGTGAGGTCACTGGTAAAGTGTTGCAACATACCATTAGTGAATGTGCCATCTATGAAGGTATCAATGTGCACTTCTGATATATTAACTGTGTTTGAGAGGGAGGAACACTTGTATTAAATGTACCCAGGTTAACAGATAATTATATATTTGTTTGGGGAATAATCTTTCCTTACGATTTACCACTCACAGGGGTAAAAGTTGATTTTAAAATCAATGGGTAAATGAATTATATTTTCCAATGAGAAAAGGTTGATTTTAAAATTAATAGGTAAGTGAATTATGTTTTCCAATGAGAAAAAGGTTGATTCCATCTAGTTGAGTTCAAGTCACAAAAAATTGTTATATCATATTCCCATTCACCTGAGCCCTTTTGTCATATGTTGTGACTTTATTTTATAACTAGTTGTGTTTGATTGATAGCTTATAATTACACTTCAGTTAAATGCACACAAAGATTTCTTAAACTTTGTTGATTGCTGTATTAAATTGAAGACGGTCTGTCCTTTCAGGTAGACAGAAGAAGCTAATGCCTCTGTTTGAAGAAACAGCAGGAGACATCTTTGTACCCTGCAGTCAAAACATTTCCTTCAACAAAAAAACGATTATCAAGTCATCCTCACATTGCTGTTTATGAAACCTGTCTGCTTGCATTGGATTGCCATGTCTCCCCTAGACTACCATAATAGCTATACCTGGCCCATAAGTGTGGCTGAACAAGCAAATCAGAAACATGAGATTCGACAGATGCTGTAAACCTTGAGCAACACACATACACACACACACACACACACACACACACACACACACACACACACACACAATGCTGTAGGAAGTCAGCAGGTAACATCCATGGAGGGGAATAAACAATCAACATTTTGGGCTGAGACCCTTCATTAGGACAGGGAAGGAAAGGGGTAGAAGCGAGACTAATAAGTGTTAGCTAGCAAGTGATAGGTGAGACTGAGTGAAGGGAAGGTGAGAGTTAGTGGGAGAGGGTGGATGTAGTAAGAAGCTGGTAAAGGATAGGAGAAAAATGTAAAGGACTGAATAAGAAGGTGTCTAATTGGAAAGGACAGTTGGACCATAGAAGAAAGAAAGGAGGAGGGGTATCAAAGAGAGGTGATAGGCAGGTGAGAAAAAGAGAAGAGGCATGAGGATACCTAGAGTGGAGAATGGAAAAAAGAGAGAAAGAGTTGTGGAGGGAGAACTCAATGTTCATGCTGTCAAGTTAGAGTTGACCCATGTGGCATATGAGGTGTTGCTCCTTCAACCAGAGTTTGGCCTCATTGTAGCATAGAGGAAGCCTTGGGTAGACATGTTAGAATAGCAACGGGTAGTTGAAATGGGTAGCCATTCGGAGATCCTGCCCTTTGTGGCAGACACAGTGAAGACGTTCAACAAAGTGGTCCCCAAATCTACGCTGGGTCTCGCTGATGTTGAGGCCACACCAATCACTCCACATACAATAGATGAACCCAACAGACTTGCAGGTGAAGTATCGTCAGACCTTGAAGGACTGTTTCAGTTCCTGAATGGTGGTGGGGGGGGGGGGGGGATGTTGTGTAACGACAGGTGTAGCACTTGCAAGGATAAATGCTGGGAGGGAGATCAGTGGGAAGGGACAAGGGAGTCGGTAGTGTGATATACCTAGGAAGCGGAGAGGCCAAATTAAAGTTGGATGAACAGCACCACATAGTCAGCCTGCATCTAATGGCATAAACAGTTTTTTCCATTCCACATTCTTTTTATCCTCTCCCACTTCTTTCGTCACACTTGCCTATTTCCTCTCTATAGTTCCCCTTCTCCTTCCTTTTCTTCCATAGACCTATCAAATTCTTCTTCTTCAGCCCTTTACCTCTTCCACTTCAACTTTTCAACTCAACATCTAATAGACATTATCATTGGAATCTCCTGGGAACAAATTGTTTTTCATACAGCTGTTGTGAAGGGGGTATCCTGCAAGGCTTAGATTTATTATCAGATTGGCTCCTGTCCCTGCATTGAAATGACTCCCAGCCCATCAATCCATGATATTCACACTCTTTCCCCAGCCACTCTACAGTCGCAATTCTTGTCTCCACAACTCCATTCCCCTCCCTCCCTGCCAAAAGGAGTTCAATCCCAACCTATTCTGCAGATGTGCCTGTCCTCAAGTTCCTCCAAACATTCCTGGCCTCCTATTCACCCAATTCCCCTAATGTTCCGAGCCCCCCATTCCCTTAACCAACCAATATTCCAGTTCTTTCCCCCCCACATCCCCAATTTTTCTCCTCTTCAATGCAACCGACTCCTCCAATTTTCCTGCGTTCCCACTTAGCCAATGGTGCTATCACTGCCTGTCACCCATTCTCCTGACTTTCCCAAACTTCCCATCCTCCTATTCCTTCCATTTTCCCAGCTACTCATCCCCATGATTTCCCCCAGTGTTCTGCACTCTCAGCTCCAAATGCTGGGCCCCATTACTTCCCTCCACAGGATGGATGAAAACTCTGGCCAGTGGCCATTGCTGTCTGATTCTCCACTGGTTTACTCTGATACGTGTACCATAAATTCTAGCCAAGTCTCCTTCCTTTGTTTTGTTCATGCTTTTTATTTTATTTTCCTGTTCAATTTTTTTTTAAATCTGCATTGGTTCTTGCTTCCGCATTTGGGTTAGTTCAAAACCTGACAGTTGTCAGATTTTTCTGGGCATTCTTTTGATAATAATCTGGATATTTTACTGATTCACTGATCAGTGGAATAGCTTTTCCAAATTTACCCCCACAAAGCTTTGCATAGAGCAGAACGTATCCCTTTAGACTTGAATTAATTTCTGTTTGTTCACTCTTCTCATTACTTATCTCCCTTCTTTTCCCAATGAAAGCTTATGTGGGATTGTAAATGAAATGCCTGATTAATAACATTTCCAATATATGTTTACTTTTGTCTTATTTTTAATATCAACTAAATAATTTGCAGTTGCATTTGTGAAAACTAAGGGAAAATGGCAAGTACAGAGTCTCACACAACTGCCCACTAAATTGTGATGCCTTGTGAGTTATATACCTTCCACATCACTTTAAACAGCTAGAAGAGCCAATATCTTACAGTACCAGAGATGCAAGTTCAATTCCCACACCGGGTGCTTGGGATTTTTCTATGAGTTTCAGTTTTCTCACATATCCCAAAGACATGTGGGTTAGTATATTAATTGAGTCACAGTGCAGTGATTCTGGTATAGAGTGATACAGTTTGAGTATGTAGGGAGAATTAAAAATGAGATTATTGTAGGATGAATTGTTAATTGGTTTATTAATGTCATGTATTGAAATGGAGTGAATAGTTTTATTTGCCTACCATCCAGCCAGATTGTTCCAAATTGTAAGTACATCAAGGTCATGGAAAGGGAGAATAAAAGCAGAAGGCAGAAGATGGTGTGACAGTTATAGAGGAAGAGATGTGCAGTTACTAAGTGCACGGGCCATGATGAGATAGAGAAATAAGAATTCATCGTTATCATAAAAAATGTCAATACAAGATTCTTATAGGAGCATGGTAGAAGCTGTCCTTGAGCTTGGCAGTACATGTTCTCAAGCTTCTCTATCTTCTGCCCAATGGGTGGTGGAGGAGAGAAAATGACTGGGGCAGGAAGTGTCTTTTCTGAGGCTATAGGAAGCGTAGGCAGAAGCACAGAAAGGCAGGCTAGTGCTTGTGATGAACCGGGCTTGTCCACAACTCCGCAAATTCTTGTAGACCTGGGCAAAGTAGTTCATATCTCATGCTGTGATCAGATGCTTTCTCAGGTACCTCACATCGGTGAGAATCACATTAGCCTGATGGATATATTTAGCCTTCTGAGGAAGCAGGTGCTCTGGTGTGTTTTCTTGACCTTGGTATCCAAGAAAGAATTGCTAAGGAGACTGCTTCCTTGCTGTAAGACTCTATGACACCATGATTCAACATCCTGGGGGAGGCAAAACAAATTGATTGAATAACCATAGCAATTTGATTAAATAATATCTGGAAAACTCATCTATGTGGTACACCACTGGTGTCTGTCTCTGTCCACAACTATGTCTTGCCCACGTCCTGTCAGCATTTCTCAATTCAACTCAATCTATAGACATTATATTCAGAGCCTTCAAATTTGAAGATGTCTTTATCCAGAACTGCATTTAAATCCTCACAGAACATTAAGTATATGATTGCTCCTGGGGTCCTTTCAAATTCTATGGCATGACCATCTTGTTATGAGGCTGATGTTAATGTAACCCTGCTACGAAGGAATTATATCTTCCATCCTTAACGTCAGATTACTAAGATTGGGGTAACTGATGAAAACCGAGGTAAAAGATGAAAAAATATTCCTTCTGGTCTGTGAAAACAATCACAAAGTTATAAATATGGACCAGGGAGCTTGTAGGGGCTGTATCTTCCTGACAACGTCAGGATTTAAAATCTGTGTAAGATAATACCTTCCTTGAACTTATTACTAGTGTTATTATACCTGTCATTCAACTTTTTTATTTGGACATTAACTAGATTAATACCTTTTCCTCAGTTAGTCTGTACACAGAACCAAGTGACAGATTTATAAATTGTATTTATTAAATAATTTTATATATTAGTATCTGTATAATATATTAATAAAAAGTATGCACACAAATTATATGTATGTTTAATTTATGTGTATAAAATGTTACTATATATTCACATGTAAAATAAAATATAAAATTAAAATATCATAAAATCCATAAACCTGTCACTGGCTGCACTTGTACAGATTATATATATCTTTTTTTTTCCTTCTAAATTCACTTGCCCATTCCTTCCACAGTTAACTATGATTTTCCTTTCCATTAACCTTTTTGTTCATCTCATTGGAGAGATCAATTTAATAGATTCAACCTTATTTGGATGAGTAGAGAATTCCTTTAGTTTAGAATGACATTACTGTTTTCATGACCAACCAATCACCACAGTTTTTGTTCCTCAGCAGACTCCTAACCTTTAATGTTTCAGTACATATTCATCATTTATATTTGTTATCTTGTTCTTATAATATCTTGTTTTGTATTCAACATTGGTTTTATCTCCCAGTTGGCTATTTAACTTGGACAGGCCATTATGCCTTTTCAATACGTTGCCAACAGGGGCCAAATTCAAAGGAAAACCTGAATAGAATTGAAAATATAAAATAATTTATGCCAAAGAAAAATATCAAGCTTCCATAATTAAATAGATCTGATAACCTATTATGTTTTGTCATGAGCTCAACTCTGATCTGTTTATGATGATGTTAAGTCAATATTTCACTGTTATATAATTTAAAGTACATCAAAATATTTGTCATTGTACACCAATCATTGAAGGTAGGCATGCAGGTACAGCAGGCGGTGAAAAAGGCAAATGGTATGTTGGCATTCATAGCAAAAGGATTTGAGTACAGGAGCAGGGAGGTTCTACTGCAGTTGTACAAGGCTTTGGTGAGACTGCACCTAGAATATTGCGTGCAGTTTTGGTCCCCTAATCTGAGGAAAGACATTCTTGCCATAGAGGGAGTACAGAGAAGGTTCACCAGATTGATTCCTGGGATGGCAGGACTTTCATATGAAGAAAGATTGGATCGACTAGGCTTATACTCACCAGAATTTAGAAGATTGAGGGGGGATCTTATTGAAACGTATAAAATTCTAAAGGGATTGCACAGGCTAGATGCAGGAAGATTGTTTCCGATGTTGGGGAAGTCCAGAACGAGGGGTCACAGTTTAAGGATAAACGGGAAGCATTTTAGGACCGAGATGAGGAAAAACTTCTTCACACAGAGAGTGGTGAATCTGTGGAATTCTCTGCCACAAGAAACAGTTGAGGCCGGTTCATTGGCTATATTTAAGAGGAAGTTAGATATGGCCCTTGTGGCTAAAGGGATCAGGGGTATGGAGAGAAAGCAGGTACAGGGTTCTGAGTTGGATGATCAGCCATGATCATACCGAATGGCGGTGCAGGCTCGAAGGGCCGAATGGCCTACTCCTGCACCTATTTTCTATGTTTCTATGTTTCTAAAATAGTTAAGCATTTCCAGACATTCAGAATCCCTGAGGTGGACACAGCAAGAATTCCCAATCTCATAAGCATTGAGCAGATTATCTCAGCTAGGAAACATATTCAGAAACTATAAAGTTGGGGGATGGGTTAATTGCAAGGAAAGAGATGGGAAACATTACTCACACTTTTATAATGGTTATTTCACTGACCTTATTAATGTGGACACATTAGGATCAGACTTGGCT
Organism: Hypanus sabinus; assembly: GCF_030144855.1. Taxonomy (NCBI): domain Eukaryota; kingdom Metazoa; phylum Chordata; class Chondrichthyes; order Myliobatiformes; family Dasyatidae; genus Hypanus; species Hypanus sabinus. The sequence continues at coordinate 11,898,522 of NC_082732.1, forward strand.
GATAGATGAACAAAGATCACTTGATCAAATGCCCCAGTGTCAATGCCTTCAGGAGTGGAGTGGGGAAAAGCTGGGCCTCGGTGAGAGAAAAACTATGCAACCACCTGATTTTCAATAGTGGCCCAAGTAGTCATTAAAGGTGAAGAAAGAGTAACATTTGTGTATTTGGGTCTTATCCTGGAAGCGCTCATGTTTCAGGAGTATCCTTTGATAGATACTTCCAGTCAGTGTTTAGAACTGCAGCCATCCTTGACAAACTGCTGATGTTGGCAAGACATTTAAACTTTTATTTTCTATGACTAATATACAACTACTATAACTAGATAACCTGCTTCTTGCATATGAAGTTTGTGAACTAGTTGCAATTAACACACTTGAGAATTAGAATATCTGCTTTTAAAAAATATAGCTACCTCTTTTGGGAGTTATGTCCTTTATATATAGTGAAAAATATGTTATCTAGCATTATATGTGAGATACTGTCAATATGCTGGATGCCAAGCTCTTCTTCCTGGGCTCTCACTTAGGGCAGCCTTACATGTAGTGGTGAAGAGAAGTCAAACCACTGCTGTATAGCTAGCTTTAGTTAGCCCAGTCATCCAAGGGAAGAATGCAGAACCAAACAGATAATGTGCCTAGTTTTAAATAATTAGTGAATAAAGCATTAACCTACTCTAGTTTACCCGCAATATACAAACGTTCTAACCTGCGTTGATGCAAACTTAATCATTGATTAAATGTGTTTGAAGGTTTTAAGGAAAAAACTCACCCAAGTTTAACTGAGTAATTAATGTTTGATATTTGTTGTTATTAAGGGTGTCAGCCTATCAATTTTTAATCAATTCCATGAACTGATTATATAAAAAAGGACTTAATTTTTCTTTCATTTGTAACTGTAGTTGTTAATGTGCCAAACTTTGGGGATCTCGATCAAAATAACAGTGAGTTTAAAATGCCTAAAATATTCTTTTTCATTTAAGTTAGAGGTCGATGTTCTAATAATTTGATAAAGTGCCACTTTACACAGACTTTTTCTTTCAAGCTTAGCTTGTAGCAGGCCTGACTAGGCCTGCTTGATGTGTATTACGTGCAAGCACGTGCAAGCCCATTTCTCTGCTCACTGCAGAACACCCCCACCTGAACGGCAGCTTATCCCAGTGCCCTTCGTATCGGAGAAATGGTTTGAAATCTCCTGCTGACTGGCCGAAGGCTCTTTCTCCTGGGGCGGGCAGACGTCACCTTTCTAATTCTTGGTAAGTATGACTCTCCAGTTTAGACCATCTACTCCTTGTAGTTAATTGTTAATATTGTCCAAGGAGGCAAGACCACATATCAAAGGACAAATATCCAGTTAATGACATCTACTGGGTTCAGTTCCATTCAGTGTTATTCTAACAACATTGTTGACATTTCCATTGACATCTTACATCATTTGAGGAAGTAGTTTTCATTGTCCCCAATAACAACTTTATTCCACAATGGACACCAATTCTAACTGTTGGGTATAGTTACATCCTGTCTATATTTGTTGGGACCTCCCTTCAATATTTGCAAATTCTTGAGGTTTAGTTTATTTGGTCTTCAGTCGGCATTTGTCAAGTTTAGCATAATTGACATTGGCTATAAGGAACAATGAGATAGTTCTACAAGTTTAAATCCTATTTAAAATCTGGTAAAATGCCAAATCCAAATAAATGGCCCATGAGGTACATCAAGTTCCATTCCATACTGCTATGTTTACACCAGTACTTCACACCATCAGGTAATGCAGTTTTTTAAAAATTGTATTCATGAGGAAGACTTTCCAAACACAGTCATGAAAAAATACGCCTACATTGTGGTCCTTCATACTCCTGAGGAAGCACAAGGGCTTAGTGTGTTATCATGTTACATATGTTAAGAGGGAAGTAAATAGATAAAAAACCTGTCTTGAAACTTAAATTCAAATTTAAGCCTGAACTTAGTTCAATGGAAGTCATTCTGAAGTAGTGTTGTAGTCAAATGGTAAACAGAAGATTGGTCATATCATTTTCAGGAAATAACATGTTTCAAAAGATCTATTCATATATCAAGAATATCAGTCATTATTTGATTCATTTCTTTCTTTTTCTCCTGTCCTTTAGGAATCTTTCTCAGTAATGTTATGAATAAATATTTGAACTTAAATGTAAAATTGTTGGGGGCTAAGGGATGCCATTTAAACATTATTTTCACAGAATTCATTCAATTTGAACCTAATTTCATGAAAATGTGCTTCAAAAGAAATGACCTGATTTGTATCTACATTTAATAATTATGAAGCTTGAATTAACTTAATACCAAGTCTTTTCAACTCGGCAGCAGATTGCACAGTTCACTGTATCTTTAGCCTTGTTTGAAATGAAGGTAACGGGAAAAAATTAGCTTTTTTGCCTTCCTACTTACCAAATCATTCTTAACCTGAAATATGTCTCCAAATTAAGGCAGAATTTCAGATGGTTTAGTAAGAGTGGTAAATCCTAAAGTGACTAATTTTTTCAAATATGAATGCTAAGTTTATTGATCTTCTAAAAGACAACAACATTTACATTTGTTTCTGAATGAAATTATAAATGGGAAAAATCTACAGATAAAATGTAGTTGTATTATATATGTATCTCACTGGTAGATCGTAAGATCTTGACATAATGAAAAATTGAGAAGAGATTGGAATTATTATTTGGAACTTGTTTATGTTTCACCATGTATTATTTGATTCCATTTTGTCTTGTCTACTTTTAAGATAAATGACATATATGTAAATAATGATGACCGCTTATGCAAACCAGGCAATAAGTTAGGTTTCACAAACATCCATGGCTTTTTTGTTGACCCAGTTATTGATTTATTCTAACACACAGTACATTTGTTTATTTTTGCATGAATCTTCATTAATTTTACAATTTCATAACACCCAGTTAGAATTTACACTTTGGTTGTTGGCACCTTCAACATTGAAAGCATGTCAGGGTATTTCACAAAGATTTAAGGAGAAAACAGTCAGTCCAAAGAAATGATGGCCAACAACTTATTTCCAAAAGTGACTGAAAAAGAAGTTTTTTGAGAGCAGAAGGCCTTGAAAAAAATTATGCCAAGTTATAAGGTTAGGAGCAGAAAACTTTTGTCAACAATGGTGGGCTGACAGAACAGGAGCCTAAAGTCAAGCAGATGTAAACATTTGCAAGGCTAATGGGTATTTCTGGGACAAAAAAATGGATGAAGACTTGAGAAATACAAACAGAGACTTTAAGAATATTAATGTTTCTACAGAATGCTGGAAGTCGGTGTAATTGGGTGAAACAAGGTGCTAAAGCAATAATGCTTGGTTTGGTACTGCAGATGGTTGGTAAAGTTCTAGACAAATTGGAATTTTAGATAATGGAAGATGCTGGAATATCTGAACAGCAGTAGCCATTATGGGAGGGGAGGTATGTTGAACAAAGAAGAGAGTGAATCGTGGTATTACAGACTATTCCTCATTCTTTCCAACTCCCTTCATACATTCCCTTCCAAGGAACTATGGACTGCTGTTGCGTTTGGAAAACATCACACATGGTCCGTCATTTTGACTTTTTGGAATATTGAATATTGTTTATGAGAATAATGTGACCATGCCTGTTAAGGCAGAGAGTTTTCCTCAATTCTTCCCAAATGATGTAATATTTGCCCAAGTGGAAGGGTCAACTTGGACCAAAATCAGAACTCTTTCATTGTCAAGAGCCCAAATCATCCGCACTCAATGGAAACAAGAATGCTTTTATTGCTTCTGTATCATTTCATATCTGTTAATTTCCTGTAACTTTTATGTGGACTGTACCCTTTCATTCAGGTATTGGAATATAAAAATATTCAGAGGATCCTGACAAAGGGAGTTTTTCTCATAAGCTAGGTCAAGACGATTTCACCAAACGAAAACGGCAGATAATAATCACTTGGGAGCTATGGGAGTTGGCACCTCCACACATTCCTTCAAGTCTATTACAGAGTGACAGATGTGTAGGTGCTTCTTACCTTTCACAGTTTTGACAGAATTTTCAAGAAATCTTGAGTTTAGTATAAATAGCAATATTTAACTAACACTTCAAAATAAATGCCTGTGTATAATTTTTGAAATTATGTTGTTGATTTCGTGAATTTTTCTAAATGAGCATTAATTTGCAAAATTCACTCTCCAATTTGTCTGATTGTAAAAAGATCTGATGGAAAACCAGTTTTTCCATTTAAATTCCTGTTAATTTAAAAAGTAATTTAGCTGTACATTTCAGTGTATTGCCTAGACTGGTATTAAACAAGAAGATTGAGGACAAAACCTTGCTCACTGTGAACATAACCACTTTCAGTCAAAGTAGTACCTTGCTTTGTGAATTAGATAATCCTTTGGACCCTGTTGACATCATGGCATGTATGTTGTGGGGAGATCTAAACTGGGATATCTCAGTGAAAGGAAAGTCTGTTGATTCCTATGATTACTAAGCTATTTATGTGCAATAGAATGGAAAACAGTTAACGTGTTAACAAGTGAGTGATTTAACAGACGAGTAATGCTCCTCAAATAATAGTTGGTCCAGGAAACATTACTATGCCAGCTGCAGATCTGCCGAAATCATTGGTAATCTATAACATTCATGTCAAAGCGTTTAGACATGAACTTACAGATGGGTAACTCAAAGTTGGGCAAGTATTCAAAAAAGGGGATGGTAAATTTTTAGAAGAAACCAATATATGTGGGCAGCAATGGAGCAGTAGGTGTTTTATTCACTGAGTACAATAGATGTCTATTTATATAAGAAGAATAAAAGATGCACCTCAATGAATCTGATGTGTATGGACATTTAACAGGTCATAAATTCACTATATATTCTAATATATAGAAGTGACAGTAAAGCCCATCTGTTCCATTTGTCACATCAAAATTAGTGATTTAACAGCTCTGATAATTAACCACAGCCATTACCAATCACTTCATGATCACATTATATGCAGTTGCTCAAAAGCCAAATTATAAAAAAGGGTCAGTTTCTAATTCATTTGCATTAAAGGGGAATGACCTTTAATTCAGAGTGTTTCACTTTAGGATTTAACCATCACAAATCTACCAAGGATGTTTAAATTGTCATATGAGAATTTTGGATCAGTGAAATGGCACTTTCACTTCCACTTTGTCAATATTTACTTGACTTTCCCACTTTGAACTGAAACTGCTTGACAGTGGAATTGTGCTGTACATTAATTAACTGTACCCTATTTGCTGCCACACGGAGTACCACTCTTGAAGACCATTCAAATGTAAATAAAGGTTTTCCTATATTTTGTTAAGACTGACTAAAATATATTTAATTGTTTTAACTGCACACTGTTGTCACATTTTAATGCCATCAGACTTTAAAAAGCAGGAGTGTAGTTCACTAAATGTAATATTGTGCTTGTGTTCTGCTGATAGAAAAACTGAATAATAATGAGTTATTAATCTTTTATCAATGGAAAATATTCCTCCAGGTAGCGTGAGTAAAAGGCAAATGTGAAAATGACTGAGCACCAATAAACTGAGAGCATGCCATTGGGTCCCACAATATAAAACAGCCATTTGTACTCCATAAAATTATCCCTTAGCCTGCCGATAAATTTCTGGACCAATGTTTTGCTCTCCGCCTGATGATGTACTTCAAAATTTATAATGATTAACAATTAAAAATCTCTCTGTGTATTCTTATGCCAAACAGCATCCAAATAAATCCTTGCCACATCTTCTCAATCCTAACTCAGACTGGAACAGAAAATCTTGGGAGCATTCCACAGATCAAGCTGGGTTTTAGGTCCTGGAGTCCTCATTAGAACTGGGAAAGGGAGAAAATGAGTTAGTATTTAGCAGCAGAGAAGGTGAGTGAGGGATTGTTAGAAGAAGAAGAATATGTCTGAGAGGGGGAAACTTAATCAGTTAATGCAGCAGTTGGGATCCATTTATATTTCTTTGTCTGTGTTTGCTCTCTTTGTTGCATCCATTGCTCCTCTGTCTTCTTTGCTACTGAAAATTAATGTGTTTTCTCTCTTTCCTATTCTGATAAGGATCCTGTTTCTCTTTCTGCAGAAGGGTCCCAGATCTGAAATATGAACTGCATCCCTTCTTACTTGAGTCTTTCCAGCTTTTTCTGCTTTATTTCAGATCAGAGTTTGAGTTACTATGTAAGATACCATAATGGTTGAGAGTTCTAAAATGTAAAATATTTTTCAAATTCTAAAGTTTAAGTTAGCTCCATGTAAGCCAGATATCTTATTATGTAATTATCAGAAGTCTTCAAATTACACATTAGTTGGGGATCATCAATCTGATTATTTGTAGCTAGAAAGCAACCAAATTCCAAATATGAAGCAAATGACTCTTCAAGGAGTAAAGTCAATTTTATTGCCATTTGCATAACTGCAATGAAAAACTTATTTGAAGCAGCATCATAACACAGGCTCATATAAGCAGCATTCACAAGAAAAGCCTTAAACTGTAAGCAATTTTAACTAGAAAGAAACAATTAAAAGAAAAAAGTCAATTTTAATGCCAAATGATCTACGTGGTCATAATGATGCTAATCTGTAGCGATGAGGTTTTGCTGGTTGGTTCAAGAACGAACGGTTGAAGGTAAGTATTTGTTCTTCAACCTCCAATGATTACAATTGTCACTTCATTGAGTACCTCCTCTCCATTCATAAGAGGGACTTCCCGGTGGCCAAATATTTTAATTCCACTTCCCATTCCGATTCCAATGTGTTGGTCCATGACCTCCCCTTTTGCCAAGATGAGGTCAGCAATACCTTATATTCTGTCTCAGTAGCTTCCAAATTGAAAGCATAAATATTGATTTTTCCTTCCAGTAAACAAATTTCCCTCTATTTCTATTTCCCAATCTGGCCTTTTACCTCTTCTCACCTGCATATTACTTCTCCCTGGTGCCCCCCTACTCTTACTTTTTTCCTCTTGCTCACTGTCATCTCCTATCAGATTCCTTCTTCTCAAGCCCTTGACCATCTCCACCCACCAGGATTCATCTACCACATTCCAGCTAGCCTCCTTCCCCTCCCCCCCCCCCACCTTTTTACTCTGGCACCTTCCCCCTTCCTTTTCAGTCCATAAGACTCAAAACGTTGACTATTTATTCATTTCCATAGATGCTGCCTAAGCTGCTGAGGTCCTCAGATCCTCCAGCATTTTGTGTCACCATCTGCAGACTTTCTTGTGTGTATGAATTGTTAGGGATATTCACCAATTAATGATTTATAAGTGTTATATAGTCACTTCAAATATTGCATAAAATAGCAATTGAAAATACAACAGGTACACAAAAAAATCACAAGTATAGATATTAATATATGTGAATTCAAATACTGTTCAGTCCCAGGAAATTTGGAGCAAATATTTAACAGTATGCCCACTAGCAGGTTGAGTTTGTAACAAATGACTCTGTGGAATCTTTTACTCCAGCTGACTGAAGAACTCAGGGCTGGGTTCAAAGGCTGAGAAAAAGTGCAGGTCATTGAAGAATGAGTTGGGAGAAACATCTCACCCAAAACGTGGTGAGCCTTTGAGATTCTCTACCCAAATATCTATAGATTTCTGTGCATTAAGAGAATCAAGGGTTAAGTGAATGTGCTGGGACATGTTACTGAGATAGAAAATTGACAAAGTTTAGATGAATGATGGAGCTGGCTTGAAGGTTGAGGTGATCTACTCCTGTCTCTATTTCTCACATTCATATGTAAAAATAGTTGGTTTGAAACTTGGCTAAAAACCTGTACCCCTGGAATATTGACACATATACATTACCTGTTCAAGTTGCTGGAGAAGGGCCAACATGGTTTTAACTTGAGGTGAGATGTTGTCACTGACCCATAGCTGGGAACTAATGAATTATTTCAACACTGCAACAAACGATTGCAATTAGCTACATTGTCCAGCTCGTAATCAGGGAAATCCAACACACTGAAGGGCCAGTTATGGCAAAAAAAATGGCTGGCTGGTGAAGAAAAGAGGCACACTTGCCAGAGATGCTTCTATCAGCTTATAATCCACTACATAATGAATACAGTGTGCTGCACAATCAGGTGTGCAGTCAATTGGCTCCTAAACTAAGGAACCTGTTTGATAACACAACTCTGCTTTAATCCAATGCCCAGTTCTTTTTCAGCTTGCTAATAAATATATATTAGTAAGCCAATATCCCTTAAGCAGTAAATTTGGATTGGATGCACTCAACAAATTCCTACTACAGGAAGATATGTTTTTATTGATGAATTTGATTTCTCTGAAATCACCAGAGCTGAACTCTGAAAGCAGGTACAATGTGTGAACATTACTGTATCAAGCACTTAAAACTCACCACCGACATTGTTTACAGCTCAGAATAGTCTAATTATGATCACATTACTACTCTGGAAGCTTGCTCTGTAAAGTTTATCGACTGTTTAGGTGAACAGAAGTGTCTTAATCTAAAATGCAGCCTGTCCGCTTCCCTCCATAGACCACTGCCTGAGCCATCGGGTTCCTCTAGTGCTTTTGTGTGTTGCTCCAGATTTCCAGCATCAGCAGACTCTTGTGTTTCTGATCTTCTGCACAGCCTGGATTATTGCAATTAAAATTGCTTTACTATTGTCACATCTACAGAGATACAGTGAAAAGTTTTTCTTGTGCGCCATTCACACAGATCAAATCATTAACTGGTACATTGAGGTAGAACAAGGTAAAAACAATAGCAGAATGCAGAGTAAAGTGTGACAACTACAAAGGAAGTGCAGTGGAAGTAAACAATAAGTTGTAAGGTCATGATGAAGTAGATTGCGAGGTTAAGAGCCCATCTTGTTGTACTAGGGAGTCATCACCAGCATGGTAAAAGCTGCACACACAAAATGCTGGAGGAACTAAGCAGGACAGGTAGCATTTATGGAAAGGAGTAAACAGTTGGTATTTCTGGCCGAGAGCCTTCATTAGGATTGGTAGAAGCTGTCCTTGTGCCTGGTAGTACTTGCTTTCAGGTTTAACACAAAGAAATATAATTCAGAAGTATCTTATTGGTTGTCAAGTGTTTTGAGATCTAAAAACAAAAGGTCTCATATAAATGAAAGTATAACTATCCATCACATAGGCAATGTGTTCTTTGCAGAATCCTGCAACGCCCAGGTTTGATATGCTGATGCCCAACTTTTCACCAAGCATGGTTGTGTTTCACCTCTTTTGGAAGGCAGTCCAGTAATTGAATGGATTTGTTTGGAACTTACAGTCCATTTCACTGATGTCTCCTCAGGTCACTGATAAATCAAATGTCCATAGGGGCTATATGCCTAACACCAATTTAGCCATTGGAGAATTTCCAGAACTTAATTGAGAAGGTCATTATTAGTGTTATCACCAAGCTACTAATTTTGTATAGACTGTTTTAAAGACCACAAGGATATTTTATGTGACCAGTGTACGTAAAGGGAAACTCGAATGCTTTTGTCACACTGAACTGAATTGTAGAACTGTATCAGTGTATACTTGGAAATAGTATGGAGGGAAACAGTTCAAGTGGTTTTGGGCTTTCACAGTGTCAAAACCAGGTTGATTTTATTATCATATGAATAAGCACTATAAAATTAGGATATGTTACAATACATAAATAGTTGTTTTGCTCTTTTGCGTTATTTATTTATTTTAACTTAGTGTTTTTTTATTGTTTTGCCTTGTACTACTACCACAAATAAAACATTTTCATAACATGTCAGTGGTAATAAAACTGATTCTGATTTTGATACATGTATGGACAAGTGCATTGAAAAGTTTACTTGTAGCAGCATCATAAAAGCAATATTCACAAGAAAAATAAAAATTAAATGTAAATTATACATATTTTTTACAAGAAAGAGCACAATTAGAACAACAAAGAATATGTATTTTATTGCAGAGTGGTCAAAGTGATTGTAATATTGCTAAACTGGAGTGATTGGGATTGGGTTGGTTGGTTGAAGAATCGAATGGTTGAAGGGAAGTAGTTGTTCTTCACAAACAAGAGGAAATCTGCAGATGCTGAAAATCCAAGGCAACACGCACAAAAATGCTAGAGAAACTCATCAGGCTAGTCAGCATCTAGACTTGGACTGAAACGTTGACTGTTTATTGCTTTCTATTAATGTTGCCTGCCCTGCTGAGTTCCTTAAACAATTTATAGTTATTTTTGAATCTGGTGGTGTAAGACTCTAGGCTTCAGCGCTTCCTGCTAGCAGGTGCTGCAGGGTGATGGATTAGCCTGGATAGGAGGGATCTTTGATGGTAGTGTTGTCTTCTTGGGCATTGCCTCTGTTAGATACTCCTAGTGGTTGGGAGGGTTATGTCCATGATGTAATGGGCACAGTCCACTGATCTCTGCTACTTTTTGTATTTCTGTGCATTTGAATTGCCATATCAGACCATGATGTATTTTTCATGGATGGAAAGGAAAATTCCCTTCCAAAGGTGAACAAGCAAACAGACACTTTTATTTAATCTCCACGGATTTATGCGATCTGAGTAAGTTTTTGTATTTCTCAGAATGGTCGAAATTGTTTCTGCTCAGGCTCCAGTTCTCAGCAGAAGTGTGATGGAAAAGAGAGAGGCCAATGAATTTCTCCAGTATGTGACAGGATGTGATGGCAGACCAGATGCCCGGGAAATGTCAGGAAATTTACCATGTTGCTTCCACTAATTGAGAGCACAGCTTTGGAAGAAATGTTGAGCAAACTAGCCCCTTTCGCTTTGGTGTAATGCAGGGTGAGAGGCTACTTGATAGAGGTGCATAAGATTAGAACAGCTATTAATAGACTGGACTGTTTTTCCCAGGGCACCAGTATCAGAGGACATCCTTTTATGGTGAGTGGAGGAGAGTTTAGAAGAGATATCAGAGTAAGTTTTTTACACAAAGAGTGGTGGGTGGGTGCCTGCAATGCACTGCTGATAGTGTGGTACAGGCTGTTACATTAGGAAACTCTTAGATAGGCACATGGATGAAAGATGAATGGAGGGTTACAGCCTGTGAAAAAGTGACGGTTTAGATAGGTCATGGAGTAGGTTAAAAGTTGGCACAACTTTGTGCGGTGAAAGGCCAAACTTTGCTATACAGTTTCATTTTCCATGTTCTCTCCATTGGTCTTATCCAGCTTCTCAATGCTAATTACTTTCGTGTACTTAGATAAGTAGGGTCGAGTGATCTCTCAGAGGAATTTGAAGCCAAAGTGCTTGAAGAGTGAGAAACAAATAGAATTTAGTGACAGCCAGGGTGCTTGTGCTGACAGCGCACAGGAGTGAGATATATCAGCTATTTGAGTAGTAGGTAGTGTCATTGCAGCAACCTTGCACTCAACATCAGTAAGACCAAATAACTGATTGTGAACTTCAGAAAGGGTAAGATGAGGGAACACACACTAGTCCTCATAGAGGGATCAGAAGTAGAAAGACAGAGAAACTTCTGATTCCTGGGTGTCAATATCTCTGAGGATCTAACCTGGACCCAAAGTATCAATGCAGTTACAAAGAACATATGACAGCAACATTCAGAGTTTCAGAAGATCTGATATGTTTCCAAAAACACGTGAAAATTTTTACAGAAGTACTGTGGAAAGCATTCTAACTGGCTGCGAGACTGTCTGGAATGGCGGGAGGAGCACGGTGGCTACTGCACAGGATCAAAGTAATTTGCAGAGAGTTCAAAATTTAATCAGCTCTGTCATGAGCAATAGCCTCCGTAGTATCCAAGACATCTTTAAGGAGCAAAGCCTCAAAAGGAACATCCATCATTAAGGAACCCCTTCATCCAGGTCTTGCCTTGATATCATTGCTACCATCAGGAAGGAAGTACAGAATTGTGAAGGCACACAAACACAACAATTCAAGAACAGCTTCTTCCTCTCTGCCATCTGAATGGACATTGAACCCATGAACACTACCTCACTACTTCCTTTTATTTCTATTTTTGCATGACTTATTTAACTATTTAATATTTATATAATTACTGTAATTCACAGTTTTTTCTCTATTATTATATACTGCATTGTAATGCTGCCACAAAGTCAACAAATTTCATGTCATATGCTGGTGGTATTAAACCTGATTCTGAGATAATGGTGTAGAGTTGGGATGAGACAACAGAATTTGGTCAATAGGAGAGGTAAATCTCCATTTTAGAAGTTGTGCTGGTACTCAGAAGGAAATAATAAATATCAAAGTAGTGTAGTTGTTATTGAGGGTTTCAGAGCTTGTGAGGATGAGATGATAACAGAAAAAATAATGCTACAGGTGATATTCAGACCCATTTGAGAGTTAAATAGAAACTCTAGGGTGCCAATGGTGTGAATAACTGTCCAGGAGGATGGAGGTGAGAGTTTTAATTCATAATGTTCCACATTCAGCTCTTTGAGGAAGGACTCCATGGGCCTTCTGAGGTAAATGCTACAAGTGTTGAAGAACCAGGTGTAGTGTGATATCCTTCCTGACCTGTTACTTTGGACTTCTGGATTTCCAGGTATAGTCTGGACAGACCAGGCTTCACAGCATTAGACATTCACTTAGAAGCCCTGTAACCTGACCCCACTTCTTCTTGAAGTCAGTCTCCACAGCAAAACCAACATCAAAGACAAGACTCCACCCTTCACGTGTGCCTTTCATAGCCAATCAGAATGCTTACATCCACACCACACTGTTGTCTCCACTTTGACACTCACCCCTCATCAACATCTTTTTATTGTATATAAAGCTTTTCCTGGTGCCAAATGATTCTGTTCTACTTATTCCACTACAGAATTCTCCATTTGCTTTTGATCTGACATTCATTCCATTCTCCCTATCTACCTGCTTAAATGTTGATTACCTTTAGCATCTCAGTGTTCTCATAACATACTGTTTTTCTCTCCAGCAGTGCTGCCTAGCCTGCTGACTGTTCGGTGTCTTTTGTAATCTCTCAATGTAGTTAGTGTTAAAAAGAACGTCCCACAGATCTGCAGCAAGAGCTATATCCTAATACTTCCATTCTCTCAGACTTTTTCAGCATGTTATGTTTTACTGATTAGAAAAACTGACATAAAACTTACTGGAAATGGGTTTGGTTAAATTTCATCTGGTTAATTTTCCCTTCACAAAAACAATATTTTTTCTCTTTCTCTCTCTCTCAGGATTCCACTGGTGAATCTGTAAAACACACGGATGTCGACTTTTTTTTGCACACCCGTAGGACAGGGAGCGAAGAGAATCTTGTTTATTTTTGTAAGTGCGGATGCCAATAAAGTAACATTATTTTATGAAGAAGAAAGCGTGGAAGAAATATTGAAGAATTGACCGTTTGCCAGAACTGGAATGGCGTGCAATGTTGGGTGAGGAGAACTACACAGCAGCCAAATTCCGATAAGACAGATAACCTTTCAGAAGTGTCTATGGTGGAGATACAATCTCATCAACTCGGATCCACTACCAACAGTGCCATTAGATGCCACGTACTTAGAGACTGCAGGCTGGTACGATCCACTAACAGTACTTAACTCTTTGAGAAGCATTTAATATTTTTTGTCCTGGAGAAATAATATTTCTTCTTTATGTAAATGGGACCCTAATCAGAAATGATATTTCCTAAAGTAGTGTGTGTTGCTAAAATTAAGTCTTGGGGCAGTGATGAGAAACTTGAATTCAGTATATTCCACTTAAAGCAGAGTGTATATCGTGTTTAGCAGAGTTAATCTTTAAAGTCTTCATATTCTTGATTTATTTCCTAATCCTCTTTAAGTCCTAAATTGTTTTCCCAAAGCATTTGAAGTGAGTTTAAGAATCTACCCAACCCCTGAGAGAACATACCAGGGTGATTCTTCCACATTCCTGCGGGGGAGATGTTTAACATTCTGTGCAGCTCCTTCCACTGGAGAAACTGATGGGCTTTGAACTTCCAGGAGTCTTTAAGTCCAGAGTGGAGGCAGATGTTTTGGCAGTGATATGATGGAGGAATGTGATGGCCATACATGTTGACGACACTGCCGTCACCATGAACACTGTCACTTTTATTCCCCAAATGAAAGGTGAAAATTCTGAGAACTGATAAATTTCCATCTTATCAAAGAGAGAATAATTGCAAATATCATATTACACTAGAAGTCTATTCATTTAGTTTTCTGATTGGCTTTTGGTGGAAGTTAAGTTCTAAAATGCAGACAGAGTCAGCCGTTCCAAAACTCATACTATTAAACATGCTGTACACTCAGAAGGATTAACTGATAGTTTCTCAGACTTCATTGCTGTTTTTATCAAGTTATAAAATGGCAGAGAGATCATTTTAACCCTCTGAGGTGCAAAGAACGTTTAAGTTTCTACTGATGTTTTCTGTCACTTTTATTTCTTTAATTGTATTGTGAAAATACTTCGAGCTGTGGGACACAGATCGCAACATCAAACGTGAAGGATGAAGATCTGTTTACGGCCTATGAAGACTGAATAACTTGCTCTTTGCATTGTTTTCTTGTACACCGATGCTGTTGTTGTCTTGAATATGATTCCTAGCCATGACAACTGTGGGTTTTACTTTAAGATTACACGACTATCTCATTATAAATTATGCTGCGTGATAAGTTTTCATTCAGCAACAGATGTTTTCCGGGGTAGAATAAATGGACCTTAGCTAAGGGTACATGGAAGGACTATATGTTTTCTCAACTAATATTGAAAAATAATATTGCTTTTGAAGTTACTTTTAACCTGGTGATGGGGCAGGAATGAAATCTACAGGTGTAAGCAATTCTCTTTTTGTTAGCCTGTTTCCTTTATCTAAATTCAAATCACCTGCTCTGACCTCCAAAGATTCATGTCAAACATCTGTCTCCTCCCGAGTCTCACTCCAGTGCCCAGGTTTCATGCAGGGCCAGTCAGACGTCATTCGTGTTCATATTTTCACTGCAGGTAAAGTAACATCAAGTAACATTTTTACTCCCTCCCTGACCCCGGGATGCTATGGCTAATGTATGGGCAATGCACAAATAAGGGAGGCATTACACTGAATGTTTCAAAACTTGGATTGTTGTATTTTATTTATTTATTGAGCGGCAGCATGGAAAAGGCCCTTCTGGCTGTTTGTGCCATGCCGCCCAGCATTCCCCCGATTTAACCCTAGCCTAATCACAGGAAAATTCACAATGCCTAATTAGCCTAATTTGGACTGTGGGAGGAAGCCAGAGCAGCTGGAGGAAACCCACGCTTGCACAAGAAGAACATACAAACTCCTTACAGGCAGTGGTGGGAATTGAACCCGCGCGCTGGTACTGTAAAGTGTTGTGCTGACTACCACGCTACCATATCGTATGGGTATGGAATACAATAGCACAAACACCATTAGATACTACAGGCGGTTCAGTCTTACATAAAATCTATCAGTAGCTGCCATAACGTTACCTAGCTAACCATATCCCAGACATAAGTAAAAACTGGGTACGGACCAAGTTGCTGGTTGCTAAGAGTAATTGTTTCATTGTCTCCAGTTATAGGCTCAATTCTTATGTATGTGAAATGTTAATGCAAGTTTGCAGCATCCTCTGTGTTAAGTTTGAATCAGAGCCCAGGCAGGAACCCATAAGAGGAATGTTAATTAGGGTTTAAACCTGCTCTGATCCCTTCAGTCACCTAACAAGTCTGATATTAACTATGCAGATCACCTACAAAGTATTGCTCACACACCAAAATGATTTGGAGACTAAATTAAAGCACAGAGAAGAAAATTATTTTTATCCAATAATACTAATTTAGGCTGTTCACTGCAGGACACAACCTCTGAATAGAGGGACGTCCATTTAGAACAGAGCTGAGGAGGAATTTCTTCAGCCAGAGAGTAGTGAATCTGTGGAACTTGTAGCCACAGGTGGCTGTGGAGGGAAGTCATTGGGTATATTTAAGGCAGAGGTTGATAGATTCTTGATTTGTCGGAGCATGAAGGGATACGGTGAGAAGATGGGAGATTGGGGTTCAGAAGAAAAATGGATCAGCCATGATGAAGTGGAGGAACAGACTCGATGGGCCAAATGGTCTAATTCTTTTCCTATATGGTCTTAAAAGTATTTTTATCCAATAATGCTAACTTAGGTTGTCACATGACATTTGGTTGAGTTGATCTCAGATCTAGCTGTAAAACACAGATCCATCCCCCTTTGAGTCTAGTTACTGTATAGGTCATGTCTGTGGTACTGGGAAGCTGGGTGGCTGTGAATTACACACGACAGACGGAGAGGTGAGGAACCAATGTGCAGCTGTTTATTTCACTTGTAAGTCACCTACCCAGAATGCCCTCTCACATTATGTTCAGTATGTAACACACAGGGAAGCTTGACAGCAACCTGTAAGGGTCAAAATATATATGAATACATAATATATTCCTCTGCCTTTATTTTAAAGGTTCCAAAACACAGACCAGCTGCTGAACAAATAACATTAAGTGGATCCGATTCAACCAACAACAGAAAACCATTCTTTTTCTAAAATAGGGAAAGAGGATAGACTGCCTCTATTCCCCTGTTTAACCCTGGGGATTATTCTGCCCCACGTGCTGAGGGTTAGTGACTAAAATGGAGATTCAATCTGTCTGGAGGCCACCTGTTCTTGTGAGGGTGCCGACAACCTGAGGCTGACGGCAGAAGATAAAAGTTATTTTTATCTCTTGATGGTGTATGTGTAGATCTTGGGTTGGGTACTGCATTGTCAGTAGGGGACACCTCAGAGAGCACAGGTGATGGCGGAGCACTGGCTGTATAATCTGGTCTTAACAGAGGTTCTGCAGTTGTTTCAGAATCCTGTCCCATTTCTAAAATTGGATCTAGATTGGTCAGTTTCTGTTGGTTTTCAATAGCCGTAGAAGTAGACAACAGCTGATCCACATGTCTTCTTGAGCTATTGTGGTTGCTAGTTTTCACTGTGTATGACACAGGAACAGTTTGTGCCACCACCATCACAGGTATCCACTTTGTTCCAGAGATGCACTGTAGTTCTGGGCAAATACTCTCTCTCCTGCTGTGAAACTTCTGTACTTTGCTTTGGTATGTGTCTCTGCTTGGGTTTTCTGTTCATTTAGCACAATCTATTTTGTGTTTGGAGGTCTAAGCAATTCAAGCCAGGTGCAAAGCTATATTTTCATTAGTGCACTTTGGTGCTGGCACGAGATGTGTATTGGTATGTCAGCAAGAAAGTGCTGAAGATGCTGGTTGAGAGATCCATTTCCCACTGAAGTCATGAGGGCATGCTTCATTGTTTGTATGAATTTTTCAGCAAGGCCATTAGTGGCTGAATGATATGGTGCTGCCTTGATGTGCTGAATATTGTTTGCTTCCATAAATGCCTTGAAGTCATCAGTCTGGAGTTGTGGGCCAATGTCACTTACAAGCTATTGAGGAAGCCCCAAAATGGCTAAAGGTGGAATGAATCTCCTAAATATATTTTTCAAATGCTGTGCTCTTCATGATGGCAACCTAGGGCCATTTGCTGTGTCCATCTACTGCAACCAAGAACATGCAACCATCTACAAGTCCTGCAAAATCTGTGTGAATCATTTGCCACGGTTCCTCAGGCCATTCCCATGGATGCAAAGGAACATTTGAAGAACATTCCTCACTCGCTGACAATGTGGGCATTCTCTTGAATAGTTACATCCAGTCTTGGCTACCGTAAGTAGCTGTGTGTGATTTCTTTCATGTGCACTATGCCACAGTCCCCTAAATGTAGCTCGTCAAGCATTTTCTTTCTTAGTGGTGGAGGAACGGCAACAGTCCATTGAGCATGGTAGGATTTCAATACTATGGTTGGCTCTCCTTTCCGTTTGTGAATTACCACTTAAGATAGAACAGGGTCAGTTCATGTGTGCTTCTCCACTTGTGCCATTGTTATCGAAGCTGTGCTATTTCCTTGAAGTAAAAGATCTTTTTTGGGGATGGCTCTAGAGCTGCAACAGCACAGGGAAGTCTGAATGGTCTATCAGCATTCGAACGGTGCTCAGATATTCTATATCTCATGTCATACAAATGTGCAGTTGGGAACAGAGCTCAATATTGCCTTCATTTGACATCCAGTGAAAAATTGTTATCAATGGGCAACAATCTGTCAGTAATGTAAACTATTGACCAAAGAGGAATTGATGGACTTCCTTAGCTCCAAAGACAATTGCAAACACTTTCCACTCAGTCTTGACATAATGGCTTTCTGCCTTTCTTAATGTCCTTGATGCAAAAGTGATTGGATGCACTTCACCTGTCGGAATGATGTGTGAGGTAACTGCCCCCACACATGATCCATCACGGGCCAACCATATGGGCAATGGAGTGTTGAAGTGTGTGAGTGCTTCAGATTGTGACAAAGCTGGTTTGGCCTTTTTAAGAGCCTCTTCACAGTGATCTGTCCACTGCCAGTGTGTTGATTTATTTAAAAGCTCATGAACTGGTTTTAGAATGCCAACTAGGTTAGGAAAAAAATTTGCGTTGTACGTTAGTAGCCTAAGAAAGATCTTATTTAACTTGCATTTTTGGTAATAGAGCCTCCATGATTGTCTTCACCTTTAATGGTGCTTTGTGAATATCTGAGTGTAGATCATATGGCCCAAATATTCAATCCAAGGTTGAAAGAACTCACACTTGTCTTCCTGGACTCTTAGCCCATATCCTTGAGTCCTTGTAGTGTAACATCCAACACTTGTAGGTGTACATGCTCATTTTTCCCCCAGAAATGGGTAAGTAATCAAAATAGCATTGCACCCCAGTCAACCCACTCAGGATCTGGTCCATTGCTTGCTGAAAAAGTACGGGAACCGAGTTAATGCCAAGTGGAAGCTTTCAGTATCTGAACACTCCCTTGTGAGACATTATGGTCAACAGTTCCTATGACTCTAGCTCCACAGGCATCTACAAATATGCTGACAAAAGTCAAATTTGCTACAAGGCTGTTCTCTGGCCAATCCTGAAGAAAGGTCATTAATGGGGGGAAGAGGCCTTAAGAACCGGGTTAATGGTTACCTTAAAGACCCATCTCTTTTTAGGACAAGAACCACTGAAGTTGCCCATTAGCCTACACACACTGGTTCCAATATCTTAGTTTGAAGCAGCGTTTCCAATTCAGCCTCTCCCTTTGGTTTGAGAGGATATGAAACAGGTTTTGGCTTCAGGCATATAAGTGTGTCAGGCTTAACAGCCAGACTAACAGATATTCCATTCATATTGCTCAGTTACCCTTTGAATACTTTTCCCCATTTCTTCAAAACCTCTTGTAAACCAGTGTCCCCACGAATCAGGTGCACTTTACGCAGATAAGTTTGAGCTGCTCCAATCAGAAGAAGCAGAGAAGTACCAGATAACTATAGTATCTTTAACAATGTACAGTGCAAGTTTCTTTCTCTATTCTTAATCTCCGCTGCAGTTGGTACTGCTCCCCTCACTAGAACAACCTCACCAGACTAAGTCTTTGAAGTCACCCTTGCCCCCTTCTGGAATTGGATGCTGCAATTTCTCCTTGTAATCCATCTCTGACACCAGCGATACTGCAGTACACCAGTCCACCTACATCCTCAATGTGGCCCCATGCAACCCAATAGCTGCTTTAGTGTCCTGAAACAGATAAAACATGCAAAGCTTCTTCAACGACAGAGTGAGGGTCACTCAGTTTATTTTATCTTGTTCCCATGTTTCATTTTGTTCCTCCAATAGTCATTTTTCTTTATCATAGTGTTTTTGGTTGCTAGTGTCATTTTACTTTTAAATACACGTTCAATAAGTCACTTTATTCCACGGCTTCAGCAAGCTAAATCCTTATACCAGCATTCTTTTGCTCGATGCCCAGTTTTGCCACTACAGTAACATTGTCTGCCAATAGGAGTCTTATTCTTAAAGTTGGGAGAAACTTTATGGACTTGGGAAGATGTACTTAATAGCCGTGCTTCTTGAGCTGCCATGCCCATTGATGTACTAATCTCAATGTCAGTCTGTCTTCTGGAAGCAAATATTTCTGAAATTCCTCACGACCACAGACCACATAGGAGTCTGTCATGTAACATGTTATTCAGCAACTGCCCAAAATCACAGGGTTCAGGCAGTTGCCTCTGCACTTCCACAAACTCTGAAATCAACTTGCCTTCCTCTTGATTCCTTTTATGAAACCTAAACTCCTCAGTAGTAATCAAAGGTTTAGGTGAGCAGTGGTCCTTTACAATTTCAACTATCTCATCATAAGGCTTAGCAGGTTGGACTAGACTGGATAATAAATCAAATGCTTTTGCACCTATCACAGTCAGAAAAGTTGGAATATGAATATCATCTGAAGTTTTGATTTGCCAGTGCAAAATATTCAAATCTTTCCGTATATGAACCCCATTGCTCTGCAGCTGGTCATACAGCACCATAGTTCCAAACATTGTTGCCATTTTCAAACACAAGCATGTTCTAGAAAAGCTAACTGGTCTTATCTGTGTGTCTCTTTGTCCCTTACTTGTTCGATTTAACCATTCCATTCTTGTTCTTGCCCCTTGAGCTCTTCACTGGCCATTGTCTTTTCACTCACCCACATTGCACAGCGGCACAGCGCCAACATTGCACATGGATTTTTCTTGCTGAAGGAGTGATAACAATAAATATTGTGTGAGGGCTTGTCACCTCGTCGCCAGCTGCCCTGTCTGTGGTACTGGGAAGCCAGGTGGCTGTGGATAACACACAGAGATGGAGAGACGAGGAACAAATGTACAGCTGTTTATGTTGCTTGTTAGTCATCTACCCAGAACACCTTCTCACATTACTTTTGGTTTGTAACACAAGGGGAGCCTTGACAGCAACCCGTAAGGGTCAACATATACAGCACTCAATTACATAACTGTATTGTCCATAAGAAAGAGATTAGCTGTGTACAGACTGAGAAATGAAGCTTGAGTATGAAGAATCAGGATCAGCCACTTCCATGGATCAGCTATCTGAGGGAAAATTCCATCTTACACCCAAAACAACAATAGTTCCCTCCCAAAATAAAATTATCCCAAACACCAGCCTAAAAATCCCTCCACACCTGTTCATAATAAAAATGCTGGGAAATGTATCTTAAGTTGCTCAACTCTGTTCTTTAATTTGCTTTTAATGACAAAGGCAGCACAGATAGAGCTCCTGAGATGATCAACCATTTGCTATCCCCATGTAAGCTGACTGTCTGTGAAAGAAATTATTCTGTGTTTTAAGCTTAGTACCCAGGCAAATCTACTTAATGAAATTATGTTTTGTTCCACCTATTGTTAAAAGACCAATGCACCCACGTATGCATGTGACTATGTGCGCACACAGACCCATGCACACACATTCCAGATAATGGGGAGTATTAGAGTTAGACTTCTGTTGTGTGTTGGCCTCATGTAGTCAAAGAACAATGTTATACCCTAACCATTTTCTCATACACTCTTTCTAACCAACGTCTTTCCACCTCTTGATCATTAAATATATAAGTTTGTCAATGCCATTGAATCATGTGTCTCTAAGGATTTATAGACCTGCAGTATCTTCCCTGTCACTTTCCCCAGTTGCCATAATCGCTCTCTAAAAAATATTTTGCACTAGAGAATGCCAAAGTTGGAAGCATGGTTTCTGTGGAGCATTGAAGAGCATTGGTGGTTGAGCAGTGCCTACAGATGAGCACACTAGCATGATCAATTAAAGCAGGCAGAAAAGTGAGACCTTACAACAACAACAAGAAGAAGTTTGGAGCTTGCAAGCCCAATGCCTGGCAGCCAATGAAATGCATGGGTGAATCTGAATATTGAAGCCTCAATGCAGATGCTACTGGGACCTGTTTCATGTCAATAAAACTTCAATGAAGATTACAAAGCTAATTGAACCACCTTCTTTCCAATTTTCCATATAAATTCATTAAGATGTTGGCCATTATTAAATAACACATTTGTGCAGAAGGAAAATATTGTGCTTATGAATTATCATTCATTTGTTGACTTCAATTTTTAGTTCCTTAGCTGTTTACCCTTTTGGGGTACCACATTTCAATTTCACTTCCTTGACATATTTGGGTGCCCTAGTACAGGGACCCAACAGAGATGTCTTCCACCAATGATAGTGTATTTACACAACAGACTCACTCTTTGAAAAACAACTTGTAGATGTTGACCATCACTGTTAGGTGATAATTGAATGAATTTTGTTTGGAATGCAGATTGTAGTTTTATAAAAAAGGGAAGTATAAACTGCTCTTTATTCTAGTTAAAAGTGAAAATTTAATCCACTAGTTGAAAACCAAGGATATGTATAGGTAAAAGAGAAAAAGATATTAAGCAAAATTAGATAAAATATTATTTAGTGTTAGTATGAATATCAAATATAGCCTTTGATCATCTTTTTATCAAGTTCCATGTCAATCAATTGGCTAATTATTAAAAATACATAGGAATTAATTTGTTAACCCAAAAGAACCCATTTCAACCCTCCACATCTCCACAACAATCCAAGCAATGGCCCCTACATGTGCCCATTCTGATTTCAGAATGGAAAGCTACATTAAATAATGTCTTCCTTATTTTTTAAAATAAACTTTGGTAAAGAAATCAGTATCCCAAAGTGTTCAGAATCAGATTGGCCTTGGAACCTTTGCTAGTTGCACTCCATAGTTGGTGTTCATCTTCCCTGCACCCCAACAACAGTAAAGGACTTCCCTCATAAATTTGATCAAAAAATTTAAATTCTCCTATTTGTTATTATATAACATAATACTATAGACGTGCACACATGTGACGCAAAGACCTCTCTCATACTCTCACTACATGAGCAGTATTAACACAGAGACAGTCCTGCACATTGCATAGTCTGTTACACACTGAATTCTTCCACACATTGGGTATCCCAGTCAACAAAGATTGGTCATCTGACTGGGGAGCCCCTGAGGCTGCTGGAAAATATAGTACTGAAAAGGGAGTTAAACTATGGAAATGCCCAGACTAGATGGTTTTCCAGTGATGGCGACTCCATTGGATGGTCCTTGCGAATGAGATGCATGTTGGAGGGAGAAGTTCTCCGAGCTGGGGAGCACGCTGTTGAATTAATGTTTGTATTAAGCTGGGAAGCTCACTAAACCATGATTCCAAAACCATACAGGGACAGGGCCCAAATCATGGAAGAAATTTTACGGAGGGATCTGTTGTGGGATGATAAGGAATAAATTGAGCAAAAATTCCAAAAATTTTTACATCTTGATAGAATGATGAACAATGTCTGCAACCTGCTAAGTTGTAGCGAGGAATGGAACTTTTGTAAATGAACTCCATCTGCTTTTTGAACTGTCAGCAAGTATTCATAATATGGACTGAAATGGGTTCTAAAAATCCCCATGGTAATGATAAATTGAACAATGTTAGTGAGGTTTAATTGCTTTTGCAGTAAGTACTCACTGATGTTTCGTCTTAACAAGAAAAAACAATACCTTTTTTTTTCAATATTGTGTTAAAACACGATTTTACACTCTCACTGAATACCACTCCTGCATTTTAAAAATGTAACGTGTTATTCAAAAGGCATTTTAAAATATTGTGACAGTTAAATAATACTTGTTTTATCCTTTTAGCTCACAAAAGGTGAAATTCTTAGCGTAAAATCTGGTCTATAAGCTACACTTCAAACTGGCTTTAGGTTTGTTAAAAGCAACAGTAACTTGTACACCAGGACAATTTTTAAATATATTTTATTCAAATGCAGAGCAGAAAACTATAAGGTTAGAGATTAATATTTTCAATATTCTTGTGTCAGATTGCTTCCTTTGATATTTCAAAAGCAGACATTAGATCATATAAAACATGCTCACATCAAGTTTCTTGCTTCACTACGTTAACAGCTTCCTTTAATATGACACGGTGAGGAGCCATGATACAAACCACCAAATTGCTTGTAGAATAATGGCAAATAATCTCTACCTTATAGGAAGTATATTTTATAAACCTGCAACACACTGTATAGTCCGTATTGTACGCTAAGTTTTAAAGAGGAAGAAAAGCTTTTGCTGTCACTATCTTTTTCTATTGAAATAAGTGGTACTTTCTGGAGAGAGAAAGAGAGAGAGAGAATATATATATATATATATAAATATAATATATATCCATCTTCCAGTGAGAGCAAAGGTGTATTTTTTCCTCAAGGGAACAGTTTCATTGGGGGATGGTTTCTATTTTGTCACTGCTGTACTTCTGAACTGTGTGTTTGAATGCACTGTAAACACAACCTGTACCAATTCTCTTGTGTAAGTTTAGTACTCTGATGTTGCTATTAAACCTGTTTAACAACAGTTCTCACTGCCTTTGTACCCACTTCATGCAAAAACCCTGACTCACGCAGCAGATTCCGGAGTCGGGAACATGAGGCCCATCAAAGAGCAATACCTGGTTTCCAGTTTATGTTCATAAGCTTTAGGTTGTTCCATGAGTGAAGAATAAGGGATTTGAGGAGACCCTGAAGGAGCATGAATTGAAACAGAAGATACACAGACAGTCCATGTACAGGTACGAACGAATCCACAGCATGTTTTCAGGTAAGGAATTATACACATAGAACACAGAACAATACAAATTTCAGAGTAAACGAGGATATAGAAAGCAAAGCAGAATACAAATAGGATAAAATTTACAAATCACTGACATATAAGTAAAATAAAGGGTGCATGGCACACATACATGTCAAACAGTTTACTTAATGTTTGTACTATTAGGAATGAATGCACAGATCATACATACAGATTGGATAGAATATACTTGGCTGTGACAGATAGATAGACAAGGATGGGACACAAATTGCCCCATCAGGAAGAGGGGGAGAAAAAGTAAAATAAAAAAAAAGACAGGAACAAATCAGAGTGTGAAGGAGAGAAGGGTGTGTGACCTAACTTGCTGATTTTGCCCTCTTTCCTGGGATGTCTGTGGGAGCATGAAAATCCAGTGATTTTAATGTCAACCGAAGAGTTCGCTGAGAAATCTGGCCTAATCCATACTAACTGCTCCAAATGGATCGCTCCCATCTGCATTCAGTGAACAGAAGGCAGCCAGCCTGGAACCGGCACAGTGAGGTGCACCTGCTGTTGAGGAAATGGGCAAGAGCCAAACCCTGGGAAAGGCTCCATGAACAGGATCACCAAAATCATTGCTTTGCTTATTTTCCCATTTACGCTCCAGCATCTGTAAGTAAATGGAGAGTGACTGAAGGGCAGTGAGTTGTTGGAAATCCTCCAGCGTACAATGTTCAACCTGTGTTATTCTTGTTCTCTGTAAACATTGGATTTACCTGAGGTAATGTCCCCCACCAGGGCTAGGGATTCTATCCAGCAATGGACCGGGTTGAAAGGGGGAGCGAGGGAGATACTAATCCTAGGATATGTCAGTGTAAAGACTAATTTTAACTTCCTAGTGATTACTGACTTCCCACTTGACGCATATGGGGTGCTGCTATTGGTATATGACACTTGATGTTCTCAAGTCAGGTGGTGTACTTTGCTTGGATCTATTAATCAATTGGCTGGATCATATTTTGAGGCTTCCAGGGAGTGAAGGACACCCTTGTGCTTTAAATTGCTTGCCTAGAAATTGAAGGCTATGACGGAACAGATCTTCTTCCATAAGATGCATATCCAGTGACTTAATGAATCAAGCCAAGTGTTGTATGTAACCCCAACAACATCATGAGGGCCTAAGTACAATGCAGGAAGTCTTTGTGTCAGTAGCCAAGCGAACTTGAGTTCATCCCTCCATCCTACACCTGAACCAAACACCTCTCCAGCCTTCCTACCGGTCTCACCAATTCACTCTCCACATCACACCTGTAACAACACCACCTGGTCATGTGTTCTTGTTTCATTCTAAGTGTACTCACCTCTTCCTTTTTGATTCCTTACACATTCATAGAACTCTCTCTTCCATCCACAATCACTTGCACAACTATCAAATCTTCCCCTGGAAACATAGAAATATAGAAAACCTACAGCACAATACAGGCCCTTCAGCCCACAAAGCTGTACCAAACATGGCCTTACCTTAGAACTACCTAGACTTACCCATAGCCCTCTATTTTCCTAAACTCCATGTACCTATCCAGGAGCCTCTTAAAAGGCCCTATCGTTTCCACCTCCACCGCCGCTGCTGGCAGCCCATTCCACGCATTCATCACTCTCTGCGTAAAAATCTTACCCCTGACAACTCCTCTATACATCTGTCATATTTCTTTCTCCTTTCCCTCCTGTTTTATGTTTGTTCTTTTGTATTCATCCCCTTTCCATCATTTATCCAACCTATTACCTCCCCACATCATATATTTACATACTGTCTCTCAGACTCTCCGTATTTACGCTCTCTCTTGCAGAATAAGAGAGGGGAAGGCTCGAAAGCCAGTGATCTTATAGCCCCATGTCTAAAAAAAAGGTGTGGAAGTGACAATTGTAAAGCTGCCATCAGCTCCTGACAAGCCACGTACTAACCCTGAGCAGACTGAAGTGATAAGCTTCTTTTCTTGAGTCTGCTTTTCTTGGCCATTCTAGATCTGAGTATGATTTTCACTTACAGCTACATGGGTGTTTGGGTGGATACTTGAACAAGATTTCTATCTCTGACTTAGTTGGGTTTCTCTGCTGAAATTGAGATTCTCAGCACGGATGATTCTACAAGGAATCATTTTAATCCATTCTTCATGAGGCAAAGTTTAAAGCCCTGTTTCAAAGATGGTTCCTCTTGTTACCTGGTGATGTTCCCCACACAATACAGACAGAACAGTTGATCACTTAGAGACTGTACAGATAGAATAAGCTTGCACTCACATCAAGCACTTCACAATCTGCAAATATACGGAATTGATTTGCACCCAATGACGTTAGTGCTCGCAAATTGGTAAACAATCTTATTTTGTTCCCTAGGTTATCTTGGATGATGATTCACTCATCTGAAGCATCCTTATGAAACTTTGTTTCCAGGTTTAACCTGAAGTGGGTCTCCTCCTTTAGTTCCCTACTGGAGTATCCTTGGAAACTATAGCCTCAGTTTTCCAGAGAGGGTCCCACCGACCTAATAGGTAAGGTTCACCTCAGCAGCTTTCTGGTTATGACAGTCCGTGTCTCCTACAGCAAGATGGGTACAGAGCCAGTAATCAACTGCCAAAAATAAAGCTGCTTCTATAAATGTTAAATATTAGCCAAAGCCGGGAATATAAGAGTAGGCAGATTTATAGTACACCTTTATATAATATTGGTTAAGGCACATTTGAAGTTCTGATTACCAAACTACAGCAAGAATATGACTGCCTTTATATAAAATACAACGACATGCAGCATTCTAGATTGCTGATTGTCATTCCCCAGTACACAAGTGTAAAGGAGAACAAAATAGTTGCTTCTCGGGATCTAACATTTAAAAAACACACACAATAAGCATAAATAACACAATTTAAAAAATCACAATAAATGCAGTACTATACAAAAGGCGCATGTAAAAAATCTCTTTAAAGTGAAGATGCTTTCAAAAATAATGAAAAGTTTCTAAACTTTAAAAAATACTATAAAGAGCTGTAGAAAGAAACTAAATCAAGTCAGTATTTGATGTGACCAACCTTTGCCTTTCAAGTTGCATTAATTCTTTTAGGTACACTGTCATGCAGTTTTATTAAAAAAATTGGCTGGTAGGCTGTACCAAGCATCTCAGAAAACTTGCACTAGTTCTTCTGCCGACCTTGGCTGTCTTGCTTGTTTCTGTCTCTCCAGGTAATCACCGACGGCCTTGGTGATGTTGAGATTAGGGATTTCTGGAGGCCGCACCATCTGAAACCATGTAAGAAATCTAGGCTGGCTAAGAATAGTATTGTATGAATACACAAGATTACTTATATACACAAACCGACTGAATGTATATAAAACAATGTAAGATACAGGACTATCTGTACATAGGGTGACAGACAGGAAATGATAAAAAGTTGATGGTGGGGATTTGGTGGGATGGGTTAATGGGTGGTGGTGTTCATTAGTCTCTTAACTTGGGAGAAGTAACTGTACGTGAGAGTTAACAGTCCATTATTAAATACCAGAACCTTCATGTGAAATTAATAATTCATATTTTATTACATTTGGACAGATGGGCTAAATCAATGTGAATGGATGATAGGGGACAACCAAGTTCTCAAAGGTGGGAACACCATATTTGGACAGGCTCACTGTGATTGTTAAAGATAATGTGGTTTTGTCCCAGCATACATCTCCACCTCAGCTCCATATCAGTGTTTTGATAGCAACTCTCCTTTTTTCATGCTTGTTGTCCTCATATCTGTATTTTGTGTCTTTACAGGACACCTGGATAACAGGTTTGGTGGGGCAATGGTGAGTAAAATGGTTGGACTATTACTCAATAATGGCACTGGTTACAAGTGCTCATTGGACATTTAGGATTGAGAATGGATGGATCACAGCTGCTCTAAGACCATTGGTGTTCAAGTTCACAGTATTGGGTATCTAGAGTATTTGTGATCCTCATTAGTCAAATACATCAACAGGAATGATTTAGAATGTTGTTGCAATAATAGATTGTGAGACTTTAGTTGGAAAGGCAGCACAGGGCAAAGGTCTGGGATTACCTCTTGTGCTTAGCTTCAGTGGATACAATCAAACTCCAAGCTAGCCCACTCACAGAGATAAGAAAGCAGGCACAGCCTGTGGTCTGTGCATCTGCAGAAGATGTGTTCTTTTCATTTCCTCGTTCTCTCAAGCCCGGAGTATGTTTAAATTCACCTTGATTAAATGTAGTAGACGATTTATCCATAGAAGCTCACTTAAAATTAAAATCAAAATGATTCTAGGCAAGGGCACAGCAGTTCCAAGAATTCTTTTTTCTTAATAGCGCTTTCCTGGCCCCTTGTGTGTAAGAAACATCAGCAGTATATCCATTTGTCCCCTCTTGCCTTTTCCAATAGTTCGTAAGATCATGGCTAATATTTGAATTCAGCACCACTCTCCTTTACCATTCCCATATCTAATGATTCCCTTAATACCTGAAAACCTAACAACTTCTTTTTTAATCTACACAGTAATTGAGCTTTCATAGACACTTTAGGGATGGAATTCCAGGAATTCGTTGCTAAAGACCATTCTTCTCAACCTAGTTGAAATGGTCAATCCTTTGTCTTTAGACTGGGACCTCTGATTCTAGACTCCCCAGCCAAGAATCATTCTCATTGCATCTCCTGTTACTTCCTGTACAAGGTTTGCATCCTTCAAAGAAAATGTATTTCATTCTTCAAAGATCAAGGTCTGTTTGATTCCACTCAGGGGACAATACTCCCACCCAAGAATCCATCTAGTCAAACATTGTTGCACTCCCTCTCTCATGTGTTTTCATCCTTAGGGAGGGAGACCAGAACCATACACAATTATCCAGATGCAGCCTCACCAGTGTGGTACGATCTTCACTCTTGTATTCAAATCCCGTATCATACAGACCAGCGTACCATTTGCCTTCTGCGTTTTAATTTTCAGTGATTTGTGTTCAAGGATATCCAAGTCACTCTGATACCATTCAAAAGTTTACCTTTTGAAGACTATTCTATACTTCTTGTGTTAGAAACATAGAAAACGTACAGCACAATACAGGCCCTTCAGCCTACAAAGCTGTGCCGAACATGTCCTTACCTTAGAAATTACCTAGAGTTACTTATATCTGTCTATTTTTCTAAGCTGTATGTACCTGTCCAGGAGTCTCTTAAAAGACCCTATCATTCTGCCTTCACCATCATCACCGGCAGCCCATTCCACACACTCATCACTCCCTGCGTAAAAAAACTTAACCCTGACATCTACTCTGTACCTACTTCCAAGCACCTTAAAACTGTCCCCTCTTATGCTAGCCATTTCAGCCCTGGGGAAAAGCCTCTGGTCAATGCCTCTCAACATCTTATACACTTTTATCAGATCACCTCTCATCCTTTGTTACTCCAAGGAAAAAAGGCTGAGTTCATTCAACCTATTCTCATAGGGCATGCTCCCCAATCCAGGCAACTTCCTTGTAACTCTCTTCTGCACCCTTTCTATGGTTTCTACGTTCTTCCTGTAGTGAGGTGACCAGCACTGAGCACAGTACTCCAAGTGGGGTCTGACCAGGGTCCTATATAGCTGCAACATTACCTCTCAGCTCTTAAACTCAATCCCATGGTCAATGAAGGCCAATGCACCATATGCTTTCTTAACCACAGAGTTAACCTGCGCAGCTGCTTTGAGTGTCCTATGGACTCGGACTCCAAGATTCCTCTGATCCTCCACACTGCCAAGAGTTTTACCATTAATACTATATTCTGCCATTTTCACATTTTCCCACAGCAAGAACATAGAAGAGCACAGCACAGGAACAGGCCATTCGGCCCACAATGTTGTGCCAACTCCATGATTTTTTTTTTAACAATGCAGATGATCACCAAGAATTTCATCATCATTTTGAAGTTGCAGAGCAATACAGGACAGAAACAGACCTTTGGCTCATTGAGTCTGCACAGGCCACAGCACACTACAGCACAGAAGCAGGTCCTTCCACCCATCTAGTCACAACAAATTATTTCTGCCAGTCCCATCGAAATACACCTAGCCTCTGTACCATGCCATTCATCTTCTTATCCAACCTTCTCTTAAATATTGCCATCATTTATTATCCCTCTCAACCCCAGTCTCCTGCCTTTTCCCCATAACATTTGATGCCCTGTCTAATTAAGAACATATCAACCTCTGCTTTAAATATTCTGAGAATTCTGACCTCTGTTGCCATCAGTGGTAATGAACTCCACAGATTCACCAGCTTCTGGCCAAAGAAATTCTTCCTCATCTCTGTTCTCAATGGCCATCCTTCCATTCTGAGGCTTTGCCCTCTGGTTCTAGAGGCAGCATTTCCTCCATATCCACACTATCCAGGCCTTTCAAAATTTGATAGGCTTCAATGGGATCCGCCCTCATTCTTCTAAACTCCACTGAGTACAGGCCCGGGGCTATGAAATATTCCTCAACCTTTCATTTGCAGAATCATTCTTACGATCCTCCTCTGGACCCTCTCCAATGCCAGTCTATCTCTTCTTAAATAAGGGGCCCAAAACTGCTCACAATACTCCAAGTACTGTTTGACCAAAGCCCCTCTGCACCTTGGAATTTTCTTCCCATTTGGAAAATGGTCTATGCCTTTACTCCATTTACTTAAATCCATGACCATGCACTTCTCTACACTATATTGCATCTACCATTTCTTTGTCCATTCTGTCAATCTGTCTCAAGTCCTTCCACGGACTCCATGCTTTAAGAAAACTATCTGCCCCTCCACATATCTTTGTATCATCTGCAAACATGGCCAAAAAATCATCAATGCTATCATATAAATCATTGAAAAGAAGTCGTCCCAATACGAACCCCTGAAGAACACAGCTAGTCACTTCTAGCCAAGCAGAATAGGCTCCCTCTCCCCTTCTATCCATGCTAGTATTTTTCCTGTAATATTATCATTCTTCTTACCTTGCCATCCCTGATAGTGGCTCATAAGACCATAAGCAGAGTTAGGCCATTTGGCCCATCACATCTAATCTGCAATTTCATCAAGCCTGATCCAATTTTCCTCTCAGCCTCAAACCCCTGCCTTCTCCCTGTATCCCTTCATGCTCTGACCAATTAAGAATCCCTCAACCTCTGCCTTAAATATACTGAGGCATGGCCTCCACAGAGCTTGTGGCAAAGAATTCTTCAGATTCACCACTCTTTGGATAAAGAAATTCCTCCTCATCACTGTTCAAAAGGATGCACATTCCAATCAACTTTGCAATCTCCTCTCTCATGCCTCTATTTCCCTTAACTCCACTGTAATACTGATGCATCTGACTTTATCTTCTTCCGTTCAGACAGCAGGATAAATTTTATCATATTATGATCACTGGATCCTAAGGATTCCTTTACCTTAGGATGCTAATACTGAAACTAACAAGTTCCATTTAGTCTCACCAGACCGCAAGACCTTCTTCCACATCTTTACAGTATCCTATGAAATGCTTTGTAATGTTGTTAAAGGCAAGGAGATGCTTTTTTTCTAGTGGTACATATGCTACAAACCTAATACTGCAGATCAGCCACGTAACACTATCCTTATGTAAAGTATGGTGGAGGTAGCATTATGCTATAAGGATGCTTTTCAACAACAGGGACCAGAAATCTGGTCAAAAGTGATGGAAAGATGAATGCTGTTAACTGCAGAGAGATCCTGGATAAAAATCTGCTAGCCTCTGCCAGAAAACTTAAACTGGGGAAGAAGTTAATCTTTCAGCATGACAACCACCCAAAGCACCTTGAGTGGTCCAATCAGAGTCCTGACCTTAACCTGATTGAACATCTCCGGTAAGATTTCAAGATCACTGTCCACTGCTGCTCCCCAGCTAATCTGGCACTGCTTAAGCAATTCTGCAAGGAGGAATGGGTTAATCTTGTTCCATCACGTTGTGCAAAGCAAATAGAGACTTTTCCAATAAGACTACTGGATTAATAGCTGTGAAAGGCAGTGCAACTAAGTACTGAGGAAAGGGGGATGGACTTTGAACAGCTGACATTTCAGTTTTTGAATTTTTTAATTCTTTTCAATTTCTCCTGGGTTTTTTGGGGGCTCCTCTGTGAAAAAAGGTGCATGTGATTCACAAATAAAAAAACCCCGGTTAAATTGATCAAGATCCCTGGTTGTAATATTCATTTATGTGAGCCAAGCATTGGGGGCTGATTACTTTTTCAGGGCTCTGTGTGTGCATGCCTTTTCTATCTTCCATTGTAATTTATATCAGATATCCTGGCTACTGTTTGGAAGCCGGTATGTAACTCCAATCAGGGTCTTTTTCACTTTTGCAGTTTTTTGCCTCTATCCACAAGGATTTTATACCTTCTAATCCTATATCACCTCTTTCTAGGGGTTTGATTTTATTTTTTTACTAACAGAGCCACCCCAACACCTCTGCCTACCTCCTGTCCATTCATTACAATAGTAATACCCATAACATTATACCTGCCAATCTCTAACTATGCTCTAAGATTATCTACCTTATTCTGTTACTATGTGTATTTTAATATAACACCTTTAGTTCTGTATTTATTTCCCTTTTCAATTTTGCCAGCATGTTATACTTCATCCTACTGACAGCAATTTTTCCCTGTCATCTGCCTGTTTTCTCTCAGTCTCATTAGACAATGCATTGACTTGTCTACCAACTGCCCCATCCTCAGCCCTATCATGCTGGTTCCCATACCACTCCTAAATTAGTTTAAACCCTCCCCAACAACTCTAGCAATCCTGCACGCAAGAATATTGGTCCTCCTCGGATTGAGATGTAACCTATCCTTTTTGTGCAGTTCGTACCTTCCCCAGAAGAGATTCTGATGATCCAGAAATCTGAAATCCTTCCCCCTGCATTCCTTCAGTCACTCATTCATCTGTACTATCATCTTATTCCTGCCCTGCGTAGCATGTGTACTGGGAATAATTCAGAGATTACTACCTTAGTGGTCCTGTTCATCATCCTCTTCCCTAACTCCCTATAATCATTGTTGAGGACCTCTTTTCCTTTCTCCGTGGGGTCAATGTACACCACAACTTTTGGTCTGCTCATCTTCCCTCTTGAGAATCTTCTGCAACTGCTCTGAGACATCCTGGACCCTAGAAACTGGGAAGCAACACACCATCCTGACTTCTCTTCTGCGGTCACAGAGTCCATTGTCCAAACCCCATCTCCAGCGATCAAGCCTCCTATCACTACTACTCTGCCTGACTTTACCCTCCCCTGCTGAGCCTCCGAGCCAATCGCAGTGCCACTGGCCTGGCTGCTGCCACTGTGTCCTGATAGGTCAACCCCCAACCCCCAACAGTATGCAAATGAACATACTTGTTTTTGAGAGGAATGACAACAGGGAAACCCTGCACTGACTGCTTACTCCCATTACTTCTCCTGCTGATCACCCATCTACCATCGGAAGCCTGAATTCTGAATGTGACTACCTCAGTGAAAGTCTCATCTAAGAAGTTTCCAGCTTCCTAGATGATCCTTGAAGTACATCCATCTTCATCTCCAGTTCCTTGATGTTGTCAGTCAGGAGCTGCAGATGGGTTCCCTTCCTGCAGATGTAGTCATCAGGAAAACTGTTAGGTACCCTGAGATCCCACATCTCACAGGAGGAGCATTCTACTGTCTTAACTACCATCCTGCCTACGTTTGTTTTACCTCTAACTCCTCATGCTTATATTCTACCCTGCGCCTGTACTCACCTAAGCCTGTTGAGCCAAAGCTTGGCCACTCTCACACTGCCCACTCTAACAATGGCCACTCAGCTTATACTTCACTTATTGGCCATTGCTGAGCACCTGAGAGACTGTTATGATTTCAGTCTGCTGAAAATTTCCAGAGGGCCCTGAGCTCTTTTTAAACCTCGTGCTGCCTCACCAACGAACAACTTCTCGTGATGGTTGCAGCCCGCCAAAAAGTTCCAGAAGCCCCCGAACTCATTTTAAACCTCGCATTGCTTCAACGACGAATGACTTCCGCAAGGTTCACAGAATGCGCAAACTTACAGAGCGGCTCTAAGCAGAATAGAGACTGGGTCAGTGGAGTTGTGAGACAGCTGCACTAAATGCTGCAGCACCATTCCACCTGTAGTGCCAGTTACAACCACCTTAGAGAGAGCTTATTCTCACTCACACATTCTTTATTAGCTGTTATCTTTTTACCACTTACCCATAATGAAGTGACATTTACAGCAGTCAATTAACTTAACAGTAAGATTTTGAGATGTGGGAGGAAACCCACACCATCACAGGAAAAATATGCAGTCTTCACATGGACATCGCTGCAGGCAAAGATTCACTCAAGTTGTGAAGCAACAGCATCAACTGCTGTACCATGGTAGAATTCATCTTTTGAATATATTTACATGTAAATACATGCACCTAATCAGCAACATACTGTTCCCTAAACCTTATTTGATATTGTGATTTTCCATCCTTCATTTTAAAATTTCATTGAGTACACTGTAAATACTTGTTTGGAGTCCTGGTGATATTTTATTATCCGTGACATTACTTTAGAAGCCCACTTACAGGACAATAATCTGGCATGTTGCCTTCAGTCACCTTAAAGTTTTCTTATGTGAGTGACTGCTGTCAGTATTTACTCAACTCTGCCCCAAACTGAGGCCGAGGCTTTGGCTTTGGGCTTTCATTCTGAATGATTCTTGTTTACTTTTTTTGTTTGCATCATTTCTTTCTCTCTCTCTCTCTCTGCACATTGGGTGTTTGATGGGTTCCTTTAGGTTTTGTTGTTTTGTGGCACCCTATAAAGAGATGAATGTCATATAATGTATACATGCTTTGATAATAAATGGACTTCGAACTTTGAGTATTCCGTATAGTTGGTACATCTGCCCTTTAGAATGGTCTTGGCTGCATTTCCCCAGCCCACAACCCAACCATGATGTCATTGCCCCACTTTATGTACCTTCAGACACAGAGTCTGATTTTGCCTGAACTATTATGACATCATAGTCTTCACTTTATTGATTGCAGTGCATGAGGTTGGACATAAACAATGGGTGATTGACTGTGGTAGTTAATATATAATGAAAATGGCAGAAGAAAACCAAATAAAAAATAATCGTACAGTATAGTGTGGAGTATCTGAAATATGGATTTCTCCCAGCAGCAAGCAACCAACAGCAGCTAATGTGTCCATTGTGTGAAATTTTTTTATTTTCAAATGAGGCAATGAAACCATTCAGGCTTCTTGAACATTTGAAGGGAATACACTCTGATAAAGCAAACAAGAACTTCGCTTATTTTCAGACACATCATGAAAACTTTCAGAAATAGAAAACACTTCAAAAAAAATGTTTTCCAGCAATTCATGACAAAACAACGATGGTTGTGTGCTTCATACAAGAATCTAGATTTAGCAATGAGAAAGTAAAAGTACAAGTTTAATTGTCATTGAACCATAATTGAACACCCATGAATACAGCCGAATACAGGATTACTCTGGGGCGAAGGTGCAGAACGCAGTGCCAACTCTCATACACAACACAAGGTGCACACAGTGTAGCACATGTAAGATAGCAAACACATAGAAAACAGCAGTGAAATGCAATCACAAAAAAACATTTTGCCCAAGCCCGAGTCCATGAATGTTGCAGCAGTCTGCAGTTGAATATAATACAACTTGTTTTCTGCCAAGTTAACACCGGAGGACAGCACTAACTCCAACATGGAGGCTGCACCACACTGCCTCCTGCAGGCTGGAGGAGTGCCTGACTCCGATGCTTCCCCCGGGCTGCTGCAACCTGATGACACCATGGCCTGAGGCCCAGTCCTCGATAAAACCGAGGCCATGCAGCACCCCTGCTGTTCCCCAATAAGTCAAAGAATTGTACTTGCAGCATTCCACATCACCAACACCAACATCCAATAGGGTCTTCAGATCACAATAAAAGTGACTAAGATGATTGCTCACTGTTAGATTGCACATCTCCTTCAGCACCAGCACTTCTCTGTCGCAGGCAGTATCAAGGTCCACACCAATTCCTTCTCCTACAGTTTCTCCACCAATGAGCAACTCACTGATGGGGTAGCTCTGCAGAGATTTAAGTTCTTAATGCCGAGCAGGGTTTTGTGATCATAAAAAAAAGTTTAAAGAAGTAACAATAACACCGTAGAAGCCACTGCATACGTGCGCACCACCATCTTAACAGAAAAGTAAGCCCCATACAATTGGAAATAGACTGATTCTGCCAGCAGTAAGGGAGGTTCTGAATATTTATAAGAATGCAACAATAGAGCAAATAAACTGATTCCACTCAGCAACAAACTTGTTCAAGACTGAATCAATGAAATGTCTTAGAATGTGGAAGACATAACCTGGAGCATATTAAGCAACAGAATTTATTCTGCAGTTGGATCAGTGATCAGTCAACGTTGCCAAGCAATGCATCTTCGCTTCTCGGTTATGTTCTCTTCATAAAAGAAGAAAGACAATAAGACCATAAGATAATAAGATATAGGAGCAGAATTAGGCCATTTGGCCCAACATATCTGCTCTGCCATTTCATCATGGCTGATTCAATTTTCCTGTCAGCCCCAATCTGCAATCTCCCATATCCCTTCATGCGCTGACCAGTCAAGTGTATATCAAACTCTGCCTTAAATACACATAAAGACTTGGCCTCTGCAGATGCCTGTGGCAAATAATTCCACAGATTCATCACCCCCTGGCTAAATAAATTCCTCCTCATCTCCATTATAAAAGGACACTCCTCTATTCTGAGGGTGTGTCCTCTGGTCTTAGACTCCCCCACATTAGGAAACATCCTTGCCACATCCACTCCATTCTCCATTTGACAGAGTTCAATGAGATCACACTTCATTATTCTGAATTCTAATAGATACAGGTCCAGAGCCATTGAACGCTCTTCGTATGACAACCCATTCCATCCTGGAATCATTTTTGTGAACCTCCTTTAAACCGTCTCCAATTTCAGCACATCCTTTCTAAGATAAAGGGCCAAAACCTGCTCACAATACCTCACGTGGAGCCTCACCAGTGCTTTATAAAGTCTCAACATTACACCTTTGCTTTTATATTCTAGTCTTCTTGAGATTAATGCAAGCATTGCATTTTCTTTCCTCACCACAGACTCAACCTGCAAATTAACTTTTGGGAAATCCTGCACAAGGATTCCCAAGTCATTTTGCACCTCAGTTTTTTTTTTGTATCTGCTCTCCATTTAGAAAATATTCAGCACTTACATTTCTTCTACCAAAGTGCATGACCATACACTTCCCAACACTAGATTCCGTACATCATCTCTTTACCCATTCTCCTAATCTGTCTAAGTCCTTATGTAACCTCTCTACTTCCTTAAAACTACTTGCCCCTCCACCTATCTTCATATCCTCCACAAACTTTGCAACAAAGCCATTAATTCCACCATTCAAATCATTGACATATAATGTAAAAAGAATTGGTCCCAATACAGACCCTTGTGGAACATCACTGGCAGCCAGCCAGAAAGGTCTCCCTTAACTCTCACTCTTTGCTTCCTGCCAGTCAGCCATTGCTTTATCCATGCTAGAAATTTCTGTGTAATACCATGTATCTCATAGCTTATTAAGCAGTCTCATGTGTGGCACCTTGTCAAAGGCTTTCTGAAAATCCAAATAAGTAGCATCAACCGATACTCCTTCGTCTATCCTATTTGTTATTTCTTCAAAGAATTCCAACATACTTGTTAAGCAAGCTCTTCCCTTAACAAAATCATGCTGATTATGGCCTATTTTATCATGTGCCTCCAAATGCCCTCAGACTTCATTC
This sequence comes from Hypanus sabinus, assembly GCF_030144855.1. Classification (NCBI taxonomy): domain Eukaryota; kingdom Metazoa; phylum Chordata; class Chondrichthyes; order Myliobatiformes; family Dasyatidae; genus Hypanus; species Hypanus sabinus. Next base: position 11,936,919 of record NC_082732.1, read on the forward strand.
TTAATCATTGATTCCAACATCTTTCCAACCACGGATATCAGACTAACTGGCCTATAGTTTCCTTTCTTCTGCCTCTCTCCCTTCTTGGAGAGCGGAGTAACATTTGCAATTTTACAGTCTTCCGGAACCATCACAGAATGTAGTGTTTCTTGAAAGATCATTGCTAATGCCTCCAAATCTCTTCAGCAACCTCTTTCAGAACTCTGGAGTGTATACTATCTGGTCCAGGTGACTTAACTAACTTCAGACCTGTCAGTTCCCAAGAACCATCTCTGTAGTTATGGTAACTTCACACACTTCAATACCCCTGACACCTGGAGCTTCCACCATACCGCTGGTATTTTCCACAGTGAAGACTGATGCAAAATACTTATTTAGTTCATCCACCATTTTGTACTCCCCCATTACTACCTCTACAGCATCATTTTCCAGGAGTTCAATATCAACTCTTGCCTCAGTTTTACACTCTTTGTATCTGAAGAAACTTTTGGTATCCTCTTTAATATTGTTGCCTTGCTTCCTTTCATATTCCATCGTTACCTTCTTAATGACTTATTTAGTTGCCTTCTGTTGGTTTTTAAAAGCTTAGGAATTGACTAACGTCCCACTACAGTAATACTTGCTCTATTATATACCCTGTCTTTGGCTTTTATGTTGGCTTTGACTTCTCTTGTTAGCCACGGTTGTGCCATATTTCCTTTAGAATACTTCTTCCTCTTCAGGATGTATATATCCTCCAGCTTCCAGATTTCTTCCTGAAATTCCAGCCATTGCTGCTTTGCCATCAACCCTGCCAGTGTTCTTTTTCAATCAATTCAGCTTAATTCCTCTCTCATGCCTCTGTAATTTCATTTCCTCCACTTTAATGCTGACTTTAGCTTCTCTTCCTCAAATTTCAGGGTGAATTAAATCATATTGTATTCTCTTTCCCCCAGGGTTCTTTTATCTTAAGGTCTTTAATCAATTCTGGTTCATTGCACAACACCCAGTCCAGAATAGCTGATCCTTTAGTGAGCTCAACCATGAGCTGCCCTAACAAGTAACAATAAATGTATGCACTCTAGAAATTCCCTCTCCTGTAATACAGCTCCAATTGGATTTTTCCAAGAAAACATGGTTCAACAGTTGTTTTTTGCAAGTGGTTTCGAAAGAACTATGAAGGGTGAGTCAATGTTTCAAGTTGTCGTACATTCTTGGTTGTGCAACAAAATGGGGCTCCATCAATGACAGGGTTCCACAGTGGGGTTATTATTTAAAAAGTGGTACTTAACATATTTGCCATTCTCTGTGTAATTCACGGACAACAGCTTGTCACAAAGAAACCTAAGTGATCAGCTGCACTACTCATGAAATACTATTCTCACAGTGGTAAATAAAATCAAGTCCCATGCTCTCAACTCTCAACTATTTTGAGAGCTTTGTGTTGAGAATGATACTCAGTTTGAACGCTTTCTTTTGCACAAAGTCAGATGGCTCTCAAAAGGAAATTACCCTGAGGTGCATTAATGCACTTTTTGAAACTGTGATACAATTCCTTGAAGACTCAAATGCTTCATTCAGCAATCAACTCAAGATATTGACCCTTCTATAATAATTCTTACCTGTCAGATACCATTTAAAGCTCCTTCCTTTCACCTTGCACGTATAGCTTCATGCTTAGGGTACCTCTAATACACTAAGAATATTCTGACTAACTACCTTATCTACGCTTCTCATAACATTATCCTATATCCTTTAACCACCCCCACAGTGTCCTTTACTCCAGATAAAACAAGTTCAGCCTATCCAATTACTCTCCATTACACTGAATAGAGGATTCAATGTTGATAAATATTGCTCTTCTAGATAAAACATTGATGCTATGGTTATAAAAAGACAAGAGAAAAATGAATTAAATTAATTCCTACTAATCCTCTATCTGTAAACAAGAAAAATTAAACCTAAAGCTCAAAGATGAAGTGTTTCTTATTTACTGGCTTCATCATTGGTGGCTGCTGATGAGTTAAAATCTTATGCTTCTGTGGAGATGACAGATAGAGCAAGTTCAGATATTTCTTCTGCAATTGGATCAGTCAACTTTGTGTTGTGTAAGGGCAGTGAACTCTGAAACTGAGGCTAAGTAGACTTGTTGATGTTCATGCCCACATTTTGTACTTAAATATTAATCTACAGGAGAGATTTGTTGTTAAGATTAAATGCATACTTCAAGTTTGATTAAGAATCACAATAAAATATTGTTGAAGAATTAAAGCACATTGAGTGGTGTCAGTGTACGTTTTGTATTAATTACAATTGGCAATAAATATTGTGACTAGAAGTGAGAAGAAAGGAAATCTGGTTCAAGAAGTAATCAAACAAAACTTAGTTTGGCATTAGGTGATTACAGTGGCTTGATGGAAATTATTGTCAAGGTTATGCACTCTTCTTGATGTTGCCATCAGGTAGTAGATACACCAGCCTGAGGACCCACATCTCAAGATTCAACAACAGCTTCTTCCCCACTGCCATCAAGTTCTTAGACCAACTTCAAAATCCTTAACACTACTTTGGACTACATTAATTTTTCCCTCTCTCCCTCAATCTTACACTCATTTCTTTTGTTTAGTTATGTTGGATAGGCTATGTAAGTTATGTACAATTTATGTTCATGTAGTTTTATGTCTATGTATGTTTCTTGTCTTGTAATGTACTGTACTATGCTTCTGCTGCTAGTTTGGCCTCTGGCAAAATTAAATCCAAACTTCCCATAAAGAGGTAATGTTGCAGCTATATAGGACCCTGGGCAGACCCCACTTGGAGTACTGTGCTCAGTTCTGGTCGCCTCACCGCAGGAAGGATGTGGAAACCATAGAAAGTGTGCAGAGGAGATTTACAAGGAAGTTGCCTGGATTGGGGAGCATGCCTTATGGCAGGGGTCGGCAACCTTTACCACTGAAAGAGCCATTTGGACCCGTTTCCCACAGAAAAGAAAACACTGGGAGCCACAAAACCCGTTTGACATTTAAAATGAAATAACACTGCATACAACATTTTTTGCCTTTATGCTATGCATAAACAAACTATAATGTGTTGCATTTATGAAATTGATGAACTCCTGCAGAGAAAACGAAATTACATTTCTGCATGCAACAAAAACATTTTGAACTCCGAAAAAAAGACGTTGGGTTGAAGGTTACTTTTAAGTAAAATACTCAATGTCTATTTGAGTCCTTCTTGTATTTATGAAAAATGCCGAACTTAAATTGTCCGCCAGCAGCAAACCAAAAATAACGTCAGCCAGCTGTCAACCTGAAAAATAAAAGGACTATTACACTGAACAATGAAAATATATGAATATACGTAAAATAATAGGCAATTAAAATATTTATCATACTTGGTTAATGGGATTTCTGCTCCTGGACCTCAGCGCACAGCGTCTGCAAATTAGGGCTGTATGACATCACCTTCATCTTTACACAGGGTGTCATCTGTGAGGCGTGCACGATGTTTGTTTTTAATAAAGTTCATGTTGGAGAACACCTGCTCACGTACATATGTGGATCCAAAGATTGACAGGACTCCAAGCGCATACTTTTTAATGTTTACATAAATGTCGGGGATAACATTCCATGTTTCGAACACAAGTTTGTCTGGTTTGAGGAGGTTTTCAATATCACTCCATTTGTGATTCTGAGCAAGAACGGCCTTCTGACGGGCAACATCTTCAAGGTCTGCTGTCAAGCGTCTAAACTTGGACACCCATATGTCTTTGTCGGCTATGTCGACCAGTTCCATCTCAAGATCAGGTTGACTCACACCTGCCAATGCAGTCGTATTCAGTAAGGATGGATCGATGCTTAGGGGAGTGACCGGGAAGGATAATGTGTTTTTTTCCTCTCTGAACTCACAGAAGCGTTTCCCAAATGATGTTTGCATTGCGATGATTGCAGAATGTAAATACTCCGAATTTATCATGTCGTGAGCTTGTTTGAACTCAAATTGGGGAAGTGAGAAAATGTGCCTTTCAGTAAATCTCTGGCAAGCACTGTCAACTTGCACTCGAATGCCAGAACATCCTCCAACATGTGCAGGGCTGTGCGTCCTTTCCCCTGAAGAGCTGTGTTCAGCGTGTTCAGGTGCGCTGTCATATCTACCACGAAGTGTAGCTTTTCCAGCCACTTTGGCTGTTCCAGCTCAGGAAAGGTGAGCCCTTTGCTGCCCAGGAAAGTTTTCACTTCTTCCAGATATGCGACAAAGCGTTTCAGCACCTCCCCTCTTGACAGCCACCGGACTTTGTTGTGCAGCAGGAGATCAGAATCTGCGCTTTCCAGCTCGTCCAGTAACAAATGGAATTGATGGAGATTTAAACTTTTTGCCATTATTTTATTGACAATCTGAATGACAACATCCATTACTTCTGTGCATTCTGGAGGAAATGTTTGAGCGCACAGTGCCTCTTGGTGCAAGATGCAGTGAAAAGTCAGCAGCTTTCTGTCCAGTGACTTCTGCAGTAAAGCCACAAATCCCTTGTGCGTTCCTGTCATACTTGGTGCCCCAACAGTAGCTACTGACACCAGGTGGGTGGTCTTTATTCCTTTGGCTCTTAAACAATTCAAGACAGCCTCACAGATGTCCTCCCCCTGTGTTTGGCCTTTTAGAGGTATCAACTCAATCATTTCTTCCTGTGGCCCAGCAGAGTTTACATACTGGCAGAACAGCACTATTTGTTCAATATCACCTTTGTCTTTAGACTCGTCACAGGTAATCGAGTAGGCCACAGCTGAATTGATGTCTTTAATTTACTGTCTTGTGATGTCTTCTGCCATTTTTATGGTTCTGTCTTTGACAGTCTTTGCAGAGAGGGGCATATCCCTGATTTTCTGCACAATTTCACTCTTATTTTTAAAGTCCGTGAACAGATGTTCTGAAATCTTAATGAAAGATTCTTTTATATATTCACCATCTGTAACCTGCTTCCCGTGCCTGACTATTTCCTGAGCGGCAACAAAACTAGCGTATGTAGTTGATTTTCCAGACTTCATCCACTTCTTGAAATGATTTTTGCTCAGATCAACCTTCCGCATCAGTTCTGAAATGGCTTTTTTTCTCTCATCTCCATCCGGATATTTTGAGCAAAGGCTGCGTGTTTATTCTGGAAATGTCTTGCGACTTTTGACTTTTTGTTGTTTGCTAGTTTCTCATTGCATATTAAGCATACTGGTAAACCAGTCTCGTCAGCAGTAAAAGCAAATGAATCTGCCCAGGTATCATTAAACGTTCTGTTTTTTTCAGTAACTTTTCTTTTTTTAGAATTCTCCATAGTTAGCCTACCTTGGATCGAAAAATTAAAGAAATCGCGCATTGGCGGGTGTCAGGCATTGGCAGTCGTGACATATATTAATAGCGACAGAAACACGTTTTATTTAGATTGTGCAAGATCACCATAATCTTCAAATTTACAATTACATTTCAAAAACTAACAAACTAACATAAAATACATTTTAATTAAATACTCATCATTTATTTTCCAAAGCCACAGGGAGCCGCAGCACAGAGATGAAAGAGCCGCGGGTTGCCGACCCCTGCCTTATGGGAACAGGTTGAGTGAACACGGTCTTTTCTCCTTAGAGCAACAGAGGATGAGAGGTGACCTGATAGAGGTGTATAAGATGATGAGAGGCATTGATCGTGTGGATAGTCAGGGGCTTTTTCCCAGGGCTGAAATGGCTGCCACAAGAGGGCACAGGTTTAAGGCATTGGAGAGTAGGTACAGAGCATATGTCAGGGGTAAGTATTTTATGCAGAGAGAGGTGAGTGCATGGAACATGCTGCTGGCAATGGAGGTGGAGTTGGATACGATAGGGTCTTTTAAAAGACTATTGGATAGATACATGAAGCTCAGAAAAATAGAGGGTGATAGGTAACCCTAGTAATTTCTAAGTTAGGGACATGTTTGGCAGAACCTTGTGGCCCGAAGGGCCTGTATTGTGCTGTAGGTTTTCTATGTTTCTATAAAATTAATGGATGGAGTGAGGCAGAAGAACACATATTGAAATAAAAGGGAGGGAAAGCTTTAGATTAACTGCATACACCTGTCCCCAGCACGATGTTTGTCTTTTCCAGTGTCAGAATGAACAATAACTGTTTCTAATATGATTAAAATTAAGTCAATAACTTACTTATTTGTAGGAAGGCTAGATCTCAGGAGCTAAATATTAAGAATATTTATTAATTAGCAGAAGTTCCAGTGATTATAACTAAACAAAATCATTACACAGCATGAGTACCAACAATTACAAACCCAATCATTGTCTGGAAATGTTTTCCATTAACTTATCTCTGGTTAAATGAATAACCTGATGTCAGTACCTATTGTTACTATTTGTGCATCCAAAACTTAACAAAGGCATTTTTGACATTATGACTTGTACAAAATAATTAGCTATTGGACTTAACTGAGTTACCTCAGGAGCTGAATATGTCCTTGCAAACAGAGTTAAAATTTATTTTCACATCAATATAGCTTTGAATGTGACTTTCCCCATCCCCAACCCTACCCAAACTCCTCCCTCCAAAGATCAACACCCAACACTCTGGGCATGCTGAAAAATTCTGGTGGAGCCCAGTTGACCGAAATACAGTATGTAGCCATCCAACTATGCAGTTGATGTCATTCACATGGACTTCAGTAAAGCCTTTGACAATGCTCTGCATGGGCAATTAGAACCCTGTGGGATTCAAGAGAATTGGGAAACCTGATCCAAAATTGGCTTGGCACCAGGAGACAGAGAGCAATGGTGGAGGGCTGTGATTGGAAGTCTGTGACCAGTGGTGTACCATGAGGATTGGTAATATCAAAATACTGTAATAGTAATAGTCAGATGTAATATCAAATATTCATGAACATGAGGATGTCTGCAAAGGCTGGAAATCCAAAGCAACACACACAAATGCTGGAGGAACTCAGCAAGTCAAACAACATCTCTGGAAATGAATAAACAGTCAATGTTTCGACTGAGACTCTTCTTCCTGGCTGGAAAGGAAGGGAGAAGACAACAAAATAAAATGGTAGGGGGATGGGAAGGAGGATAACTAAAAGGTGAGAGGTGAAGCCAGGTGGGCAGGACAGATAAAGGGCTTAGAGATGAAGGAATCTGGAGAAGAAGAGATTGGACCATAAGAGAAAGAGCAGGAGAAGAAGATCCAGGAGGAGGTGATAGGCACACGAGAAGGGGTAAGATGCCAGAGTGAGGAACAGAAGAAGAGGGGATTTGGAGGTCTGGATCTGCTTGGAGTCATTGGCAGATATGAATATGAATGGTATAACTAATAAGTTCAAAGATGACATAGAAATTAATAATGTTGATAAAGAGGAGAATAGACTCAGGCTACAGGGTGAGAGCAATCATTTGCCAAGGTAGGCAGGGAATGGCAGATAGGACTTAATCCTAACAAGGGGAGGAGTTACATATTGAATGGCAGGGCCATATGGAGAACTGAGAAACAGAGGGAGTTTGGGGCTCTAGTCCAAGAGTGCCTGAAGGTTGCAGTGCAGGTAGTTAAAGTGGAGAAGAAGGTATACAGGATACCTGTCTTTATTAGACATGGGATTGACTATCAGAGTAAGGAGATGGTGGTATACCTTTATAAAATATTGGTTAAGTCACAACAGGAGCACTGTGTGTAGTTCTGGTCACCACACTACAAGATGGGTATGACTGCATGAGAGAGGGTGTAGTGGACATTCAGTAGAATGTTGCCTGGGATGCTGTGTTTTGGTTATGAGGAGAGATTCAATGCACTAGGTTTGTTTTCCTTTATATTTTACGAGGCTGAGGATACCTTGATAGTCAAGTTTATATAAATATGAGGGGCATAGATGGGAGAAAATTCTTGCCCATAGCAGATATTTCTGAAACTAGAGGACATAGCTGCAGGGGAAAAGGTAGAATAATTTAGACAGGACCTAAGGAGGAATGCTGAATCCATCAAATTGGTGATCTAGAACCCTTCCTGAGGAAGTAGTGCAGGCAGGGTCTCTCACAAAGCTCAAGTAGCATTGGGGCCAGCACTTTGATCACCACGGCACAGAATGCTGGTCAATGGAATTACTGATGAATGGTCAACATGGAGGTGGTAGGCCAAAGGTCCTATCCCTGTGTTGCATGACTCCGCGACCATGACAGAAGGGCAGAGAGATTATAAGTTGAATGGAAAATAATGAAGCATCACTAAATGGGTGATGGACAGGTCGATAGCTTACCCCTCAGTGTTTGCCTCCCTTGCTCTGGAAGTGAGAAGGTGAAGCCAGTGGCTGCATCATCCAGGATTAAACTCTGACATGGACACCACAAATAACTCCCCTGCTCCTCTTCAGAATATTTCTGAGGGATTTGTATCTGTCTGCCTGAGAGGCCAGCTCATCATCATCACTGTGAGCATAGATGATCATGGTCTTTCCATGACCACAGTTGTTCTTGGCAAGTTTTTCTACAGAAGTGGTTTGCCATTGCCTTTTTCTGGGCAGTGTCTTTACGAGATGGCTGATCCCAGCCTTTATCAATACTCTTCAGAGATTGTCTGCCTGGCATCAGTGGTTGCATAACCAGGACTTGTGATATGCACCAGCTGCTCATATGACCATCCACCACCTTCACAAACAGGCTGATGCTGATTGGTTGTTGAATTGGGAAGCCCTGGAATAAAGAGCCAATATTTCTAGGTCCGTTACCCCAATGATGTCACTTGCCTATAGAGAGGTGCCAATTATCTATTTTTTATTGACCATTTGAGTATTCCCAGAAATGAGGGAGACTCAGACCATGCCTCACTAAAACATCAATCTACTCTTCAAATGCTATTACTTTTCTATTTTCACTTCAGTCTTCCAGTAATCATCAGTTGTTTCCTATCAACACTCACAATACCCTCAGTAGCTTCTCTATTAGCTACACCTGCAGTGCTGCTCATTAATGCAAATACCTAATCAGCTGATCATGTGGCAGCAACTCGATGCATAAAAGCATGCAGACATGGTCAAAAGGTTCAGTTGTTGTTCAGACCAAACATCAGAATGGGGAAGAAATGTGATCTAAGTGACTTTGATCGTGGAATGATGGTTGGTGGCAGATGGGCTGTTTTGATTATTTCAGAAATGGCTATTCCCCTGAGGTCTTTACCCACAGTAGTTACTCAGTGTTCAGAGAATGGTGCAAAAAACAAAGAAGGGATCCAGAGAGCAGCAGTTCTGTGGGCCTGTTAATGAAAGAGGTCAGTGGAGAATGGCCAGACTGGTTCAAGCTGACAGGAAGCCGACAGAAACTCAAATAGCCATGTCTTACAGTAGTGGTATGTAAAGGAGCATATCTGAGTGCACAGCAAGTTGAACTTTGAAGTGGAGGGGCTACAGCAGCAGAAGTCCATGAATATACACCCAGTGGCCACTTTACTAGATATTAATAAAGTGACACTGTGCATAGTTTTCCAAGTAAACGGGAGTTATTGTCCAAATAATTCAATGTAAAATTTCCATAGTATCTGATGAATACACCAAGGCATCGTACAAAAGCCAGGTTCTGCTTGCACTAAAGCTTTAAGTCACTGAGATTTATATTCCTACTTTAAATATAACACGCTGCAATGGATGCCATGGTTACCAGTTGATATGATTATTTTTGACATGATACAATGGTCCTACAGAAATTTAACACAAGGTTTTTCAAAACCAGTAATGATGAGTAAGTTTTTTTTTATTTTTCCTGTATGCTAATTCCTCTTTATAAAACAGAGAAATGTGACCTCCCTCTCTCATATTCAGTAATTATTGTTGTTGTGGTTATTGCTATGGTTTCATTTAAAAAGAATAATAATTGTGTGTAAATCATGGTGACCTATGTAATATAAAGTTAGGGTGTTAGTGTTTTCATAAATCAGAAAGGAAGGAATGCCCACTGAAACTATTTTGGATATTGGCAATCACGAAAATGCTGGTACACGGTGTCTCCTGAGAATTGCTGTCTCAGGCTTGAGGGGAATAAGGTACCAACATCAGAGACGATCCCTCTATAATTTTCAAGTTTCCCTTCATTCAGGAACTATTCCTGGAGTTTTGAGAATTACAGTGATCCTTCAATATTCAAGATAACTGAGATAAAATTGAGTTATGTATTTATTTGTTATTTTCAATGCCCTTCACCTGCCTTCTCCCTGTAACCTTTGACACACTGACTGATCAAGAACCTAACAGTCTCTGTCTTAAGTACTAAATGCCTTAGCCCAACAGTCAGCTGTGGCAATGAGTTCCATAGATTCACCACCCTCTGGTGAAAGAAATTCCTCCTCATCTCTGTTCCTAAGGGGTGTCCTTGTATTTTGAGGCTGAGCTCTTTGGTTCTAGACAGCTCCAGTATGCGAAACATCTTCACCCACTCTAATCTATCGAGGCTTTTCAGTTTCCCATAGGTTGCAATGAGATTCCCTCCCTCCTCATTCTTCTAAACTCTAGCAAGTACAGCCCCAGCGCCATGAATTGCTCCTCTTGCATTAACCCTTTAGTTCCCTGGATCATTTTCATGAGCCTCCTTTGGACCGTCTCCAATACCAGCATGTCCTTTCTAAGATAAAACTGCTCACAATACTCCAAGTGTGGTCAGACCAAAGCTTTATAACATTAGCATTACATAGCATTACATCCCTGTACTTATATTCAATTCCACTTGAAATGAGTGCAAACATTGCATTTGCCTTCCTTACCACAGACTCAATCTGCAAACTTTAGGGAATCCTGCACTAAGATTTCCACGTCCCTTTGAACCTCTGATTTCTGAATATGCACACCATTTAGAAAATAGTCTATTCCCTTATTCCTTTTATCAAAGTACATGACCATCTACTTCCTTTGCACTGCATTCCATTTGCCACTCCTTTACCCACTCAGGCGATCAAAGGCATTGAAGGAATAAACACATGAAGCAAATGTAAGAGCAGGTGACAGTGACAGACTTTAATAAAGAGAGAGGATTGAAAGGACTGGTGGGATGAATTGCCATATCTGTGTCACAGTTGTTAAGTACAAGTCCACCCCATCTTATGAATGTCTGGCTCATGAACAACCTGTACACACAGCAAGCATTTGAAGAGCAATGGGATGGAATAGTTAGCTACTGTGCATCTGCAGGCATCTGATGACATGTGGAAACTCAGTTCATAGCTAATTTTTTCTGACTTGCAGATGATGTGTGTTACCAACTGTTCACAGGAACAGAACTCTTCTGTCACCCGTGGAGGACCTGTAATCCATCAGAAAACCAATTGTAATGAAATGGATGGTGAAATTGGGAGCTTGATGGAGAAGACTTTGCATGTTAAGAGAATGAGAAAAGATTATGTCAGCAGAATAATCCCTATTCCTCAGATAATAAAGCTGACAGTTATGCATTAAGCCCCCTCCATTATACAATATTCCTGTTTGTACAAATAATGGGATGATTGCTATATGGAATTGTAAGAGTGAAGCTCAACCCATAGCAGATGTTACCATTCCTGTTCTGCACATAATTGCTTAACAGCTCACATTCTTCCTCATGCTGAACCTGAAGGTGTCCTGTATTCCATTTATCAATTGCATCAAAGCATGAATTGTCGTTCACAACAGAAAATGTGGCCATAGAATTGGGCTGCATGGTGCCAGATATTTCTATGCAGTGGACTTGTCCTAGTTTACAATCAAATCTTGTGACCATCCATTCTCCAGCACCATTAGGCAAATTGATTGGTGGAATAATGTGCGCCGAATCCAGCCGTGGAACAGTGCTGTATCGACCCAGCTTGGACAGCAAAGGAGTTAGGGCTGAGCTCTTACCTCAGTGCTACTTTCAAGTTCTCATCTCTGAACTCCTGAATTTTTCAAAAAATCTACTGGTCTCTGTCCTGAATACGCTCAGCCTCCAGTCAAGAGTTTTGCATGTTTTAATGTTTTAATGTCCTAGTCTGCTTAAAGTCTCTCATCAGATAACCCCCAATCCCAAAAGTGTTACCAGTGAACTTTAACTTGTAATCAATGCAAGTATGTCTTTCATTATGTGGGGAGATAGAATCCTTCCTAACTCTGTACTTTATTCTGCATTCTGTTACCGTTTACCTTGTACTACTTCAATGCACTGTGTAATGATTTCATCTGTAAGAACAGGTTGCAAGGCAAGCTTTTCACTGCACTCCGTATATGTGACAATAATGAACCAATTCCAGTTGCAATTTAAATTGGTATGTACTAAATCTTAAGCAACACCACCGCACATGTTCCACAAGCTAGCATGGTTCCTTGCTGGTAGGTTTGCCAGCATGGTTTGGGAGGGTTTAAACTAATTTACAAGGGGGATGGGACTTGGAGCGATAGAGCAGTGAAAGCAGTGCATGGAGTAAAGCCAGATCTAACATATAGAGAGGCTTTGAGGAAAGAGCAGCAGAATAAAGGGTATAAAGGTAGGAAGGTAGAAGGGCCAAAGTGCATGAAGCATCAGGAACAAAGGTGATGAACTGAGAGCTTGGATACATACATGGAATTATGATGTAGTGGCCATTACGGAGACTTGGCTGGCACCAGGGCAGGAATGGATTCTCAATATTCCTGGATTTCAGTGCTTTAAAAGGGATAGAGAGGGGGAGAAAGAGGAGGAGGGGTGGGATTACTGGTCAGGGATACTATTACAGCTGCAGAAAAGGTGGGTAGTGTAGCAGGATCCTCTTTTGAGTCAGTATGGGTGGTAGTCAGGAACAGGAAGGGAGCAGTTACTCTACTGGGGGTATTCTATAGGCCCCTTGGTAGCAGCAGAGATACTGAGGAGCCGATTGGGAGGCAGATTTTAGAAAGGTGCAAAAATAATAGGGTTGTTATCATGAGTGACTTTAACTTCCCTAATATTGATTGGCACTTGATTAGTTCCAAGGGTTTAGATGGGACAGAGTTTGTTAAGTGTGTCCAGGATGGATTCCTGTCGCAGTATGTTGACAGGCCAACTAGGGGGAATGCCATACTAGATCTAGTATTAGGTAACGAACTGGGTCAGGTCACAGATCTGTCAGTGGGGGAGCATCTGAGGGACAGTGATCACTGCTCCCTGACCTTTAGCATTATCATGGAAAAGGATAGAATCAGAGAGGACAGGAAAATTTTTAATTGGGGAAGGGAAAATTATGAGGCTATAAGGCTAGAACTTGCGGGTGTGAATTGGGATGAAGTTTTTGCAGGGAAATGGACTATGGATATGTGGTCAATGCTTAAGGATCTCTTGCAGGATGTTAGGGATAAATTTGTCCCGGTGAGGAAGATAAGGAATGGTAGGGTGAAGGAACCATGAGTGACAAGTGAAGTGGAAAATCTAGTCAGGTGGAAGAAGGCAGCATACATGAGGTTTAGGAAGCAAGGATCAGATGGGTCTATTGAGGAATATAGGGTAGCAAGAAAGGAGCTTAAGAAGGGACTGAGAAGAGCAAGAAGGGGGCATGAGAAGGCCTTGGCAAGTAGGGTAAAGGAAAACCTCAAGGCATTCTTCGATTATGTGAAGAACAAAAGGATGACAGGAGTGAAGTTAGGACCGATTAGAGATAAAAGTGGGAAGATGTGCCTGGAGGCTGTGGAAGTGAGCGAGGTCCTCAATGAATACTTCTCTTCGGTATTCACCACTGAGAGGGAGCTTGATGATGGTGAGGATAATATGAGTGAGGTTGATGTTCTGGAGCAATTTGATATTAAGGGAGAGGAGGGGTTGGAGCTGTTAAAATACATTGGGACAGATAGGTCCCTGGCCCTGACAGAATATTCCCCAGGTTGCTCCACGAGGCAAGGGAAGAGATTGCTGAACCTCCGGCTAAGATCCTTATGTCCTCGTTGTCCACGGGAATGGTGCCAGAGGATTGTAGGGAGGTGTACATCGCCCCTTGTTCAAAAAAGGTAGTAGGGATAGTCCAGGTAATTATAGACCTGTGAGCTTTACGTCTGTGGTGGGAAAGCTGTTGGAAAAGATTCTTAGAGATAGGATCAATGGGCATTTAGAGAATCATGGTCTGATCAGGGACAGTCAGCATGGCTTTGTGAAGAGCGGATCGTACCTAACAAGCCTGATAGAGTTCTTTGAGGAGGTGACCAGGTATATAGATGAGGGTAGTGCAGTACATGGATTTTAGTAAGGCATTTGACAAGGTTCCACACGGTAGGCTTATTTAGAAAGTCAGAAGGCATGGGATCCAGGGAAGTTTGGCCAGGTGGATTCAGAATTGGCTTGCCTGCAGAGGGCAGAGGGTCGTGGTGGAGGGAGTACAATCAGATTGGAGGGTAGTGACTAGTGGTGCCCCACAAGGATCTGTTCTGGGACCTCTACTTTTTGTGATTTTTATTAATGACCTGGATGTCGGGGTAGAAGGGTGGGTTGGCAAGTTTGCAGATGACACTAAGGTTGGTGGTGTTGTGGATAGTGTAGGGGATTGTCGAAGATTGCAGAGAGATTGATAGGATGCAGAAGTGGGCTGAGCAGTGGCAGATGGAGTTCAACCCGGAGAAGTGTGAGGTGGTACACTTTGGAAGGACAAACTCCAAGGCAGAGACAAAGTAAATGCCAGGATACTTGGTAGTGTGGAGGAGCAGAGGGATCTGGGGGTACATGTCCACAGATCCCTGAAAGTTGCCTCACAGGTAGATAGGGTAGTTAAGAAAGTTTATGGGGTTTTAGCTTTCATAAGTCGAGGGATAGAGTTTCAGAGACGCGAGGTAATGATGCAGCTCTATAAAACTCTAGTTAGGCCACACTTGGAGTACTGCATCCAGTTCTTGTCGCCTCAGTATAGGAAGGATGTGGAGGCAATGGAAAGGGTACAGAGGAGGTTTACCAGGATGCTGCCTGGTTTAGAGAGTATGGATTATGATCAGAGATTAAGGGAGCTAGTTCTTTACTCTTTGGAGAGAAGGAGGATGAGAGAAGACATGATAGAAGTGTACAAGATATTAAGAGGAATAGACAGAGTGGACAACCAGCGTCTCTTCCCCAGGGCACCACTGTTCAGTACAAGAGGACATGGCTTTAAGGTAAGGGGAGGGAAGTTCAAGGGGGATATTAGAGGAAGATTTTTCACTCAGAGAACGGTTGGTGTGTGGAATTCACTGCCTCAGTCAGTGGTGGAGGCGGATACACTGGTGAAGTTTAAGAGACTACTAGACAGGTATATGGAGGAATTTAAGGTAGGGGGTCATATGGGAGGCAGTTTGAGGGTCGGCACAACATTGTGGGCCAAAGGGCCTGTAATGTACTGTACTATTCTATGTTCTACAAGTTAGAAGACCGTTGTTTATCACTCATTTCCTGCTTTACTCTATATTTTCCATCTGATCATAGTTTCAGCTCAGTTGCTCTGCTTTAACTTTACCAGACAATCCATAATGCAAATGTCAAATCTCTTTAAAAGTTTCATTCAGATGCATTCAATTTGACATCGAACCAATGTTGATTAAATTAACTCAGTTAGTGTTATCAGACTGTCTTTAACAAACCCACATTTTTCCAGGTGCATGGATGTTATGCTGCTACTGCCATAAACCCAAGCTTTTAGAGTTGGACTGAATGAAACTGAATGTCTTATGAAGTTGAATGGAAAATTTTCCCAGTGGCAGAAGTCAGTGAATGTTTGGAATAATACAGTATTGAAGAAGACTTTCTTTGCATTTCCTCTGCTTTTTGTGTGCATATTAATGTGAAGGGTAGCTGCACCAGAGGAATATTATTCATCACCTTACATTTGCATGAAGTGCGAGGTCTCCACTCTAACAAGCTGAGAAAGCGTACAATGATCAGCCAAGCTATTGCACACCTCAGGGTCTTTCCCTGAGAGATCACACTATTCATATGACAAGTTAAATGGTTCATTGTTAGCTTCCTTCCTGTCAAACTGAATTATTATTATTCAATAAATCATTTTATTTATCTCTCTTCTTCTTCCACTTTTTTCTCCCCCACTTCTTCTGGTGTGTTGGAATCTGCTTTAAACCTAATTTAATAGAATGCAACTTTTCCGCAGTCCCTCACCATCTTGTCATCAGCATTTGAACCTATTTACAACCAATGCTCACACACATGAACACCTGGCTAGAGAAGAAGAATACTAGTGCCTATATCATCCTCTGCTGGCCAGTTGGAGGTTAGTATCCTTGGTAGAAAGCAGGTATTAGATGATCATTTCTTTGTGCCTTTGATCCAGAGACCAGTGAATTTTCTGACTGTCAGCAATTTCATTCTTGCTTCCTAATGTGGTGGATCGTTTTGCAATATGTTCTTAATCCAGAGGGACGATGCAGCAATAAGGCCGTGGCTTCTCTCTGGGATTATTGTGCCATTATCTGAAGAAAAGCAAAGGGATTCAGACGAACTTTCTGGTCAAAGTCACATTAAGTGGACATTCTGGCCATAAGCAAATGCTTGCTGGTGGAGCCTCAGGATGGCTCTCAAACTTCCCTATTATGTTAACTGTAATAAATACAATTAAGTAGCAATTTAAAAGCCTCTGAAGCATGGTCAAAGTTCAAAGTAAATTTATTTACAAAGTAATATGTCACTACATACTACCTTGGAATTAATTTGCTTACAGGTACGTACAGGAAAGTAGAGAAATACAAAAGTATTTTTGAAAAACTATACATAACAAAGACTGATCAATTGAATTGACTTTATCACTTACATCCTTCATCTACATGAGGAGTAAATATCTTTATGTTACATATCTGTCTAAATATGTAATGTGCACTGTACAATGTGTTACAGTAATTTATGGTATATACAACAAGACAGTCAAAATAACATAGAAATACAATTGAATCAGCATGAATTAATCAGTCTGATGGCCTGGTTGAAGAATCTGTCCCGAAGCTGTTGGTCCTGGCTTTTATGCTGCGGTGCCATTTCCTGGATGATATCCAATGTGCAAAAAATGACAAATTGCACAAATAATTAAAAAAAAAATTATACTGAGAACATGGGTTGCAGAGACCTTGAAAATGAGTCTATAGGTTGTGGAGTTACTTCAGTGTTGTTGTGAGTATAGTTATCCGTGCTGGTTCAGGAGACTGATGTCTGTCATGCAGTAATGTTACTAACTGCTCCTGAATCTGCTGGTGTGAGACCCAATGCCCCTGTACCTGCTGCCTGATGGCTGAAGTGAGAAAAAAAGCACGGCCTGGATGACAATGTCCTCTGATAAATGAAGCTGGAAATATGCTTGTAATTGTACTCAGTGATGGGGATGGACTGAGCAATATTCTACACTTTTTGTAGACTTTTCTATTCCTGGGCACTGGTGTTTCCATATCAGGCCACAGTACAACAAGTCAGGATTCTCTCCATAGTACATTTAGACAAGTTTGTCAAAGTTTTAAATGACATGCCAAATTTGTGCAAGCGTCTAAGGAAGTAGTTGTATCTCTTGTATTCTTTGTGATGGCACTTATGTGCTAGGCCCAGGACAGATCATCTGAAGAATGTCTCTGTCATTTGTTTAAGGGATATCATTTGTTGGTGTAATGTGAATCTCAAGGTTAAGTGGATGGTGATTTTTCCTCAATCCTCTCTTCATTCTTGTTGGAGTGGCTTCTCTTTAAGGTCAAAGGTCTTTGTGGATCTTGCCCAAGTGAGGCTTCTCCATGTGTAAAGAGAGACTGAGTGGTGTCCATGCTGGATATCAGGGTTTAGATGCTCTGGGATTCAAGCCTCCACTGTCTCTTCCCATCCCTCAGCCATTTCCTTTTCCATTAAGTATTTTGAGTTCTTCATTTTGATCAAACTTTAGATAGCATAAGCAAATATCTTTTCTCATGTCTGATACCAGTCCTAAAAGTTGAGGACTTTTCAATGTTTTGAAGGTTTCATCCATCCGGTTTCTCCATGTATAAATTTTCTTTTTATGGAGGATCCAATGGAGCCCTACAATCTAATGGCCTGAGGGAAGAAATTGTTTCCCATCCGGACCGTTCTTGTTTTTATGCACTGAAGTCTCACTCCTGATGGTAGAAAGTCAAAGAGGATGCTCAATGGTTGGGTGGGATCCTTTAAAATACTAAGGGCCCTGAGTACGCAGCACGACTGATAAATAGAGGAACCATGTATTCGCAGAGTGAGGTAGTTCATCTAACACCTTCCTGAAGTGCACAATGATTTCCTTGGTCTTCTCTATGTTCAGACAGGTTGTTCTTCTCACCACCAGTCCACCAGCCGTTGTATTTTTTCTCTGTACACCAACTCATCGTCGTGTGATGAGCCCAACCACTGTTGTGTCATCTGCCAACTTGATGACATGGTTCGAGCTGGACCCCGTGTCAGCAGTGTGAACAGCAGCGGGTTCAGTACACAGCCTTGGCGAGTGCCAGTGCTCAGTGTAAGATGATGGGAGACACTGCTGCCCACAGAGACTTGCACGAGACCCCATTTTTCAGGTGGGACAGGGCAGAGTGGAAGGTAGGAATTATTGCATCGTCAGTGAATTGATTTAACCGAACTGGAAAGGGTCCGACATAGCCAGAAGTAAGGCTTTAATGTGCTCCATTACCAGATGCTCAAAGCATTTCATAATGATTTATGTCGATGCCACTGGATGATAGTCATTTAGGCAGGTTACTGTTGCCTTTTTAGGTGCTGAAGTGATGGTTGCTTACTTGAAAACCAAGGGGACAGTGGGCTGTTCCAGATAGATATTAAATATGTCCATCAGCACCTCAGCTTTGCATGAGTTAACTCTGGTCAGGGTCTTCCTCAGGACGGAGTGTCTGCTCCCCAGGGGGGCGGTTTGCCTTTCTCGCCAGTACTTTGTTCTGCACATCGAACTGGACGTAAGTTACATTCGGCCTGATTGAGTCATCCTGGTCACTGTCACTCAGGGTGGACTTGTAGTCTGTAATCCTCTGAATCCCTGCCAGACATGCTTGGTGTTCCTGATATCACAGAAGTAACTGTATATTCTCTGAAGATGCTCCGGTTCTGCCTTCCTTTGGCATTATCAAAGTCATCCAGGGATATAACAAACAGCAAGTGTGCAATCCAGTCAGTGGCAAGAACCCCTGAAGACAGAGAAGCAGTAATTGTGTAAAATCTCCTCTACTACAGTTCTGCCTTTGACTCCATCCCACAGCAAACTACTTGATCCAGACTTGTCACCACTCCTGCCCTACAAAACATTATAACAATTCCTTCCAAAATAAAAAAAAAGTAAATTCGTCTTGGGAGCAGACAGTATCCTCATTGAAACTCTAAAACTCTGAGGCATAGAACCACTCTCTTGCATCCACTATCTCAATATTTACAACTGCCAGGTGAAGACTTGTCCAAGGGCATTTAGAGATGCCATGATCTATGTCCAGTTTAAGAAAGAAGGCAAATCTAACTGCAGTAACTACGGAGAGGTCTTCCTCCTGACTTCCAGAGGGAAGCCATCACTGACATCTTCCTCATTTACCTCATCCCAGTATCCTACAAGCTGCTCCCAGTTAACACAACAGGAAAGTTGAGAGCCATTTTGAGGATTCACCAACAAACATTAGCTCATGACAAGACTGTCTACTTTATTGGACTTAAGAGCAGAAAGTTGGTCTGAATCCCTTTGCTTTTCTTCTGACCTGACTGGTCTCTAGTCTGTCCTGACTGAGGACTGCCATAACATCTTCCCCGACTAGTAACACCACCCCTTCTCTTTTAATCCCTCCCGCTGTGTGGCAACTAAAAGAATGGAACCCCAGAATATTAAGCAGCCAGTCCTGCCTCTCCTTCAATTAAGTCTCACTAATTGCTACAATATCATAATTTCCTGTGTTGATCAATGCCCTGAGCTCAGCTGCCTTTTGTACAATACCTGAGCTCAGAACATTAGCTGCAGCAGGCTCAACCTTTTGATTCCTGACTTTGTCTGAGGTTTTAACAAGATCTGTCTCCACAACCTCTCCACTATTTGTTCTCAATTTGGTTTCTATCCCCCGTAACTCTAATTTAAACCCCCACCATGCAGCACAATTTTGATGCAAAATGACAAATAAATTCTATTTCTAACCAAAGGAGCCAACTTTAATGAAGACAGGCCTCAGCAATGCTACATTATTGCCCTAATATCCTTATCATCCTTTTTAATTGCATTTATGAACCTCTCTCCTTTTCCGTAGCGAAGCTGCTCTACATTGATATAGCTATTCAACTTATGTCACCATACTCAAGAACTTCATTAGCTGAACTCGAGTGTAGCGAGTATGTGTCATCGAGATCTTTGCTGGCCCATTCCCCTTAGAAAAAGTGCTTTTGATCCAACATTTGCAAGATAGAAGTTCTCCACTAGCCTACTTCCACTCTAAAGGATTTTCCTCCAATGATACAAGCTCGTGGTGAGGTCCAACCAAATTAGACCACTTCCCATATCTCAGGAGCCAACTCAGCAAAGGTAGAGACAATTAGAGAATAGAGGAAGAGGATGTTTGAAGTTCAAGATCTCAGTCCAGGTATAAACTCAGCATCGCAGGCAGCAGTGTCCCTGCCCACTGAAAAGCTACTGAGACCTGGACTCTTAACATGATGTACCTTCATGCATTGAAAGGTATCAGCAATACTGCCACTGTAATGTCTTATATTCATTGTTATTGATGATGATCAAGGACATCAGGGGAGAAACCTTGGTTCTTCAATGAAATGTCCCATCATTGTCATGTCTGTGTACAACTACGTATAGATTAGTTAAAAGCACGCAGGCTTAATCTGGGAATGGCTTTAACTGGGGTATCTACATTGGAGAGAGAGAGAGAGAGACAGAGAGAGAGAGAGAGAGAGAGAACAATGCACATGGGTAGACATCTGATCAATACATAGTGACAGATTGTTAAGGGGGGACACTGCTCTAAAAGAAATAGATCCATACATTACAACCATTATCATTGGCATTCAGTGAGCCATTCCTTTCCGTATATTCCAAAATACCTAACACAGGTTCGAGGAGCACCAGCTCGTAGTCGATCTGGGTAGTGTCCAACCTGATGGCATGAACATTGACTTCTCTAACTTCTACTAACCTCTCCCCTCTATTTCTCCTCCACACACGTTTTGGTATTGTGTCCTCATTCTGATTACCCGCTCACCATTTCTCTTCTTCCCAGCTTTCATGACCTGCCCATCGCCTCCTTTCTGCTCCCCTCCTCCTTCACTTCATTTCATGATGCTGTCTTATCAGTTTCTTCCTTCTTCGCCCCTTTGCCTTTTGCACCTGTCATCTCACAGATTCTCACAACAACTCTTCCCTCATGCCAACACCTTTCCCATCATTTGGTCTCAACTATTAGCTCATAACTTGTACTCCTCTCCCTTGCCCCATCTTCTTATTTTGGCTTTTGCCCTGCATCGTTTCCAGACCTGATGAAGGGTCTTGGCCTGAAATATTGACTGTATATTTCCCTCATCTAGATGCTACCTGACCTGCAGAGTTCCTCCAGCATTTTGTGCTTGTTATAAACACGTGGCATTCTGCAGAAGCTGGAAATCCAAAACAATGCACACAAGATGCTAGAGGAACTCAGCAGGTCAAGCAGCATCTATGGAAGTGAATAAACAGTCGATGTTTCGGACCAAGGACTGAAAAGGGGGGAAGATGTTAGAGTGAAAAATGGGAGAGGGAAAGGAGGCCAATTGGAAAGTGATAGGTGAAGCCTGGCTGGTGGGAAAGGTAGGGGCTGTAGATGAAGGAATCTGATAGGAAAGTGGATCATAGGAGAAAGTGAAGGAGGAGGGGACTCAGGGAAGAAGTGATAAGCAGGTGAGAGGTGGTAAAAGGCCAGAGTGGGGAATAGAGGAAGAGGGAAGGATGAGGGGAAAATGTTTTTTTACCAGAAGGAGACATTGATATTCATGCCATCAGGTTGGAGGTTACTCAGACAGAACATAAAGCGATGCCCCTCCATCCCGAGGGTGGCTTCATCTTGGCAGAAGAGGAGGTCAATGTGTGTGTCCTTTGGCCATACACTGCTTTCCTCATTGCTGCCTGTTTTGTTGTCAAGTCTCTGGGGTAAGGCTTGAAAATCCAGTGACTCAGGTGCACATCGGCTGGTGATTGAGCTGCAGCTGACAATTGGTTAAATTTCTCTCGCTGTCTTGTCTCTTAACTGTCGGTGCAGTGGGTGGTATTCTCTGACACTCAGGATCAGACTCGTTGCCATTTTGTTGTGTCTGTGCATAACTACATATATGCTAGATAAAAGCACACACACGGGAGATGGTTTTAACTGGTGTATTCACGTGGCAGTGAGAGAGAAAGAGAGAGAGAGAAAACAATATACATGCGTAGACAACCGCACATGTGCAGACAATAGATCAATACATAATGCTCTAAAAGAAATAGATCCATACATTACACTTTCTCCCACCTTAGATTAATGCAACATAAAACTGTATAAATACAAAACATTTAATTTCCTTTTCATAAACCCATATTCCAAGTAAGCATGCTTTCACAATAATAATCTAAAACAAACTTCACATTTTTAAAGGTTCAGGCATTTGGTTGGTGCTGTTTCTTTCAGGGTAGTGCCTCGGGGCCTGTGGATTGACGTCAGGTTTGGTGGGTGTCTTGTCTAAGACAACGTCCTCGGTTTCCGGTGTCTTGTTGCTGTCAGTGACATGATAACCACTGATGGTAAGTTTGGTGACTGTAATGTGCCCATACTGTTGGAAGCAATCATCTCAGATGCGTTCATTTCTTTGGCATCCAATCTCTGGTCCACAAGTTGTCTCCATGTCTGATCTCCAACATCCACTGAGAACATTACTGGTCCAGTTCTTGTAGCTATCCTACCGGGCGTCCACTTGTCTTCTTGGTAATCATGTGCTAGAGTCTCCTGTCCAGTCTTGAAGCTCTTTGGTGCTTCACTTGGCAATTGGTTGAATTTCTCTTCAGAGAACACACCATTGCTTAATTTGCCACCCTGACAGTTGCTATATCTGAAATGCTTCTTATTACTGAGTGGGCTCTGTGTTTTGTTCTAATAGAATCATCGCAAAGGGCAATGATATTTTGACCTGATGTGTGAGCACAGAACTATATATCTCCATTATCAACATTACTTCAAAGTATCAGAGAGTGTTTGGTTACCACCTGGAATCTCCACATCATACATCTGAGATCGTTCCTCAGATTTTACATTAATAACTTTTTCTCTGCCAGTCTGAATCATAGATTTATATACAGCCCAGAAATAGACCCTTCCGCTCTGTAAAAAGAGAAAATCTGCAGATGCTGGAAATCCAAGAAACACACACAAAGTACTGAAGGAACTCAGCAGGCAAGGCAACCTCTATGGAAAAGAGTAAACAGTTAATGTGTTGGCCTGAGACCCTTTATCAGCACTCTCTGTGCATGCTGGTCAAGCTACTCCCATTTGTCTGCATGTGGTTCATGCCACTTTATAATCTTTGCTACCCTGACTAAAAGTCACCCACAAGCCTTTCAGAAAGAATTCTGGATATAACAGATATTAGTTCAAGCAAGAACTAGACTTTAGTTCTTATTCTAAACTGCAAACAGTAAACTGAAGTTAAAGCACAGGCTAGCCCACAGACTAAGAGATTTGGTTTGCAAAATCGTGATCATGAGATATTTGCATAAAGCAAAACTTTAGGACCATGGGGTATTAACTGGCTTGCATCAAACCAGTTAACTATGGGTTTAAATAATTTGCACCATTGTGACTTGAGTTAGAGGAAGCTTGCCGACCAGACTGATATTATGATGTCATTTAGTTTGTCCCAGCAAAGGTACTTGAACATTCAGAGGTGTCTTCCCTGTAGATATGCATTTTGAAGGAAATATTGTGAAACCAAATTATTGAAGGAAACAATATCATTGTAGCTTTTGAATTTGTAATGAATCACCTACTGTTACCGCTCATATTAAGGGTTTAAATGTGATGTACTTTTGAGTTGGTGAGACTGTACCACGAGGATCTCCAGAAAAATGCCTATTTGTTGTGATGAATAAAGATTTCTATCTCACCAGCTCCAGTGACTTCAATCATAATCATAGCAAACCCAAAGGTATCTGGGCTGGTAGGTTATTTAGACATTGTCCCCATGTGTAGGTAACTGGTAGAATCAAAGGATATACACTAATGTGAATTAGGAAGAATGAAAGCAAATCAGATTAATAATGCCGTAATATGAATGGATGGTTGATGGTCAATGTGAACACAGTGGCTATGTAGAGTCAATTCCATTATATAGACAGACAGACAGACAGATATACTTTATTGATCCCGAGGGAAATTGGGTTTCGTTACAGTCGCACCAAACAAGAATAGTGTAGAAATATAGCAATATAAAACCATAAATAATTAAATAATAATAAGTAAATTATTCCAAGTGGAAATAAGTCCTGGACCAGCCCATTGGCTTAGGGTGTCTGACACTCTGAGGGAGGAGCTGTAAAGTTTGATGGCCACAGGTAGGAATGACTGCCTATGATGCTCAGTGTTGCATTTCAGTGGAATGAGTCTCTGGCTGAATGTACTCCTGTGCCTGACCAGTACATTTTGAAGTGGATGGGAGACATTGTCCAAGACGGCATGCAACTTGGACAGCATCCTCTTTTCAGACACCACCGTCAGAGAGTCCAGTTCCACCCCCACAACATCACTGGTCTTATGAATGAGTTTGTTGATTCTTTTGGTGTCTGCTACCCTCAGCCTGCTGCCACAGCACACAACCAGCAAACATGATAGCACTGGCCACCACAGATTTGTAGAACATCCTCAGCATCGTCTGGCAGATGTTAAAGGACCTCAGTCTCCTCAGGAAGTAGATACGGTTCTGACTCTTCTTGTAGACAGCCTCAGTGTTCTTTGACCAGTCCAGTTTATTGTCCATTCGTATCCCCAGGTATTTGTAATCCTCCACTATGTCCACACTGACCCCTTGGATGGAAACAGGGGTCACCGGTGCCTTAGCCCTCCTCAGGTCCACCACCAGCTCCTTAGCCTTTTTCACATTAAGCTGCAGATGATTCTGCTCACACCATTTAACAAAGTTTCCCACCGTAGCCCTGTACTCCGCCTCATCTCCCTTGCTGATATAAGTCCTGTAACTGTTGACCTTCACTGAAGTTATTGTCTGAAGATATTTGTTCTAGATCCTGCCATTTCCTAGTGTGATTGCTTTCCAATGGCAAAACTTTGAGATGAAGAAATATCAGTATCTTGTGTTATGTGCCTACTCCTGTCTCTATATTACTGAAGTGCTGCTTCCTAACTGATAGCAGTAATCCTTGTTTGAGAATTTATTCTATTTTAAGGACTGGGTTGTGTAGCCCATTTCTGGGGTAATCTGCCCTTCCTCACTTAGAGTAGTCCTCTCCCGGTGCCTAGTCCATTATGAGCCCTGCAATGTACAAGTTCTCATTGTGAGTGTTTTCCAATGTCACCAGCTGCTATGATGTTTGATAACAAGGACTGTTGTATGCATTGCCACTGCATATATTTATCACAGCGTTTCAACACAAAGCATTGACAGTTCCTTTCCCTCACAAATGCTGCTGGAACCATTGAGTTCTTCCAGTAGGTTGTTTGTTATTCCAGCTTTTAACATCCGCAGTCTCTTGCTTCTCCACTGAAACACAATATCCTGTTGATCATGGGAATAATAGCCTAGCCACCGCACACAGATTGCAAAGCACAACTAATGTGTTCTTAAAAAAAACACAAAGCTAGAAAGATTCAGCAGGTCAAGCAGCATCTGTGGAGAAAGAAACAGTTATACTTTTGGGTCTGGGGAACCTTAAACAGGACCTGAAGTTCTGATGATGAGACCAGAGTTTGAAACTTTAACTGTTTCTTCTTCTACAGATGCTGATGGACTAGTGTGATTTTGGCTTTGTTTTAGATTTTCAGAATCTGCAGGAACAGAACAGTTTCATTCAGTACAGTATTCTATTTGCTATGGTCATGGATATTCTTTCAAAGGTGTAATGAGTTATTCAGAGGATGCAAATGGCATGGCTAAAGAGAACATTGGATTTGTTGGTGTCAAAGATCAAAATTTCTAAATCTTGCAGGGTATGTTTCCAAAACCTGACCACCCAGTTGGTATTCCTCAGCTCCAGTCACCAAGTGAAAAAACTCAAGACTGAATAAGAGATTAGTGTCAGTTAGTACCTGATAGTCTGTATGAAAAGATTGATTGTGAAAGGCATGTGTCAGTGCTGTATGACTGTTTGAGTATCAGAGGAAGATAATTCGACCCATCAAGCTATTCAGTTAGATCTGAATCCGAACTCATATCCCCAACGCTCTTGCCAATAAAAACCTATTGACTGTGAAAGCTCCAGTTGTTCTATCAGCCACATATTTAAAATACAGAGAATACAGGATTTCTAATACCCTTTAGCTGAACAAGTGAAGAAAATCGAAAGGTTTAAATTGCTCCTTGGCTAGAAAGATTGATTGTTACTCTCCTCACAGTTGTCACATCATTAGGAAGCTGTTTAGACCGTTAAGGTGCAACCCTACCATCCTGTATTGAGTTTAATCAGCAAATGATGTGCAAATCTGGCATGTTGTTAGTGCAAAGCAGAGTGGAATACATAGGCCAGAAACTTCCGGTCATGCAACATCTTTTAAACCCTTGAGTTTACTAGCCAATGTGGAGCATACTGTACTAGTGGACTTTCTTGCTAAGTTTTGGACTGATAGCCAGATGGGGGCATGTCCTATGATATCCTTGGATACAGTATTTGTTGGGACAATAATAGATGTGAAAAGAAAGCTTGTATCCTCCCCTGTTTTCCACCCAATAATACCCAACAATTTAGCAGGATAAGGCTACAATACAAAATAACTATTTTACCAATCGTGGCAGTAAAGTTCTTTTTCTGGGTACAAGTGATGGAATGATGGTAGGGACATCAGATTAGGACAAGTGACTTTCTTCACAGTTACATGAATCAGAAAGATCAGTTAAGTTTGCATATTGGCTCCACTGAAGGTTGCCTTTAGCAGATCTGAGCCACCTGGGCCATGAAACTACTTGTCCCATCCACAAACTGTACTAACCAAGCTCCACTTGCATGGTATTACAACAAGAAAATTCCTTAAACTTTGTATTTACAGAAGTGTATCCTAGCCAATTCAATGCCTCGGAAGGAAGAGAAAAATGCAGCATTTAAAATAAATCTGCATTTCATTGACCATGAAAGATTGTAAACAAAAAAAACCACATTCTGGCTTTCTGTAACAGTTTCAAATCCTCCCGTATTCATCACAAAAGCCTTCTCATCAACAACAGTGAATATTCAACTATATCTCATCAATATTCAGACTGTGTAAAAGTTCTCTTTGTTTTTAATATTCATCTGGCTTCTTTTCATGTTTCTCAGGTCACTTCCTCCTTTTTTTCCCTCTCCTGCATGCATATTCTTTTCTCATTTGAGATGTTCCGCCCTCATTAATTATTTGGTACTCTCTCCAGTTTTGAGTTTGCCAGAATCAGTAGGGATGTGGGAATCACAGCAGGGAAGTCGGGGCAGATCTGAAATGTTTCATCTGCTTTTGTTGTGTTGAAGGATCTGAAATCAGTTGTGGAAGTCCTACTGCTCCCTTCAGCTGGTGGATTGGTATTTGATTGGTACTCACCTTTAACTTGTTCTTTTCATCTGGGGTATATATAAATCAGCTTACAAAATTGCTTAAACTTGTTCAGGTGTATAGATACATCTATTTCTTTTTGACTCCTGCATAGATAACTAGCAAGCAAGCAGGATTTATCTCCCAGTTCTTTTCTTCCCCCCCTCCACCCTCCTGGTTTCACCTATCACCTTGTGTTGCTTCCTTTGCTCACCCTCCCCCCACCTTTTTACTCTGACGCCTTTTTTCTTCAGTGCTGATGAAGGACCTTGGCCCAAAAATGTCAACTGTACTCTTTTCCATAGATGCTACCTGCCCTGCTGAGTTCCTCTAGCATTTTGTGTGTGTTGGTTAGATTTTCCTGCAGTTCTAACTTGGTTACTATTAAGCTACTCCATCCAGGTAAGTCAGGGGCTCTATTACTGAATTACGTGGTATGAGTCAACATGCTCTACACTTGACCAAGAAAGAAGAGTTCTCTCTTCATGCCTGCTGCCTTCCTTCTATTGATATGTACCTCAATTGTCTGGGTGTTGGAAAAAATACTCCACAAATATGATTTTTTCATCACAGCATAAGTTTATTTGATCTTGAATTTGCTCCCTATCCCATGACATAACTATCTGGACTCCTTCAAGATCAGCAGAATGGACTGATATGACCAAAGAATGTGAGTGAGAGTGAACGTTACCCAGCCATGAAGGTGAATAATATTGAGTGATTCTGACCTTGTATGTCTCTAGAACTATGCATATTGTATCAAAAGTCTGTATTCCAGGCATTGGGGCAGGAAAAATGGCTGCTGCCCCTGGTTCATCCCTAAGATAAATCATACAATTAGTCCAGTGGAACATTCTGACCTGTCCACCTGAGTACTTTATTGGACATTGCTTTTCACATTGGCAGTGTCACAACCATGGACCACATGCCCCCACAGGTAGGGTGCATAACAGGGGAGGTAACTGTGCTCATGAGTATGCACATTCCAGCTAATTACTGTTTCATTATGGTTGTATAAAAAATCCTTCTTTTGTTCTAGTCTTGGCAAGATTTAACCAAAAGCACAGCAATGTTTGTGCTCTCTGCTTGTCCTCGTGTTGTCCAGGAAAGAGGACTATCGTTTTGACAGACGTTGTAAAAGTAGCCGTGTTCATGTAGTATTTAGTTATTGCTTCCAACCGCAGTGCTGGCATTTAATTTTCAGTTTGAGAGCTTTACTTAACGGCCCTGTTGGCCTATTTTAATTTTCCTTTAAATTCTGCAACAGTTCTCATTAAAGTCAGTGAACTGTCGACCCACTTCAGTGTGGCTCTCTGCACTTGGGCCATATCCAAGTGCTCTAATAGGAACAATCCTATTGGGAGAATGTATACAAGGACTTTCTCCTAATCCTTAAAAATTACTTCATTCTCTCTTCTCCCTTCTGTTTAATTCTCTCTTCTATTCACATTCATTGGGCAGGATATACAAAAGCCTGAAAACTCATATCACAGCTTCAACTCTACCTGTTATAAGACTATTGAATAGTTCTCTAGTATGATATGATGGACTCTTAACCTTACAATCTACCTTGTTATGATCTTGCACTTTAATATCTACCTTCACTTTTCATTAATTTTTACACTTTATTCTATATTCTTTTATTGTTTTACGTTGTTCTTGCTCTGGTGCCTGGCAAATAACCTCTTCCTCAATGTCAACAAGACACAGGAGATGATTATCAACTTCAGGAGAACTCTCACCACACTCAGACCTCTTCACATCTGTGGCACAGCAGTGGAAACTGTGACAAGTTTTAAATCCCTGGGACTGCACATCTCAAGCAGCCTCTCAAGGTTCCAGAACACATCCTGCACCATCAAGGACGCCCATCAACACCTCTACTTTCTGAGGAGGCTGAAGAGAGCTGGACTATGCACGTCAATACTCATGGTCTCTGCAGCGAGAGCATTCTAAAATGTCGCATCACCTTGTGGTATGGAGTTGCAGCAGACAGGAGGGCCCTTCAAAGGGTAGTTGAAACTGTCCAACACATCATCACCAGCCTATTCTCCTTCAAGAACATGTGTGCAGAGAGGTGCCAGAAAAAGGCCAGCAATATCATGAACAATCCCACCCATCCTGCTCATGGATTGCTTGTCCCACTCCCATTAATAAAGAGGCTACATAGCATCCACGAGATTCAAAATCATTTACTTCCCTGAAGCCATTCGGCTGATGAACACTTCTACCCATAACACACACTTGCACATTACTTTATCATTTGTTGTCAAAGTCTCTTAATGTACTCCTGTACCTAGTGTCTCTTTATATACATACAATCAATGTATGTAGCTATTCATGTATTTATATTTATTGTGTTTTTTATTGTGCTCCTTATACATAATGTATTCTTTATGCTGCATCAGATGTGGAGTAACAATAATTTTTTTCTCCTTTACACTTATTTACTGATGACAGGTAATAAACAATCTTGAATCTTCTACCTTAGTGTACTGTATAGTGATTTGATCTGTGTGATCGGTACGTGAGACAAGCTTTTCACTGTTTCTCAGTACAGGCGTCAAAACAAAGCAATTCCATTTCCAGTTTCAATTCATTATATGGTGGACCTGAATCCCAGGGACTTCTTGCAAAAGGCAGTCACGACCACAATGATCCAAGCTCCTTCATCTAGGAACTGAAGCATTTCCATGGCGATACAGCCTCTCAACAAACAGAAAACTGAATTTTTAAAAATATAAATCCAAGGGACAGTTACCATGCAACTAAATGTTGTGGTCATTTTGCACAAAGCAGGATCAACATTAGAAAGAAAATTCTTGCATTTATACTGTGCCACCCATGACCAGAGAGCTTTAAATATCAATAGTAAATCGATTATCAAGGAGCGAAGGAGAAGGATTTTGCATCCAGAATGGGATGCTGAAGAAGTAATTAATTGAGAGGATTGTAGAGGCACAGAAATTTACACAAATTCAGAATTTCTACAACCGTTTGAATGATCTCTTGAAGGAATTTAGCTTATAAATGCTTGTGCCATAAGCCCTGGAGGTAGATTTAAGCCGGATAGCTTTTCCTTGGTTAGCTTGCATTCAATGGGATGAACGCATCTGCAAAGGATACTTTGATTTGATATTCTCAGCCACTTTAAAGAAAACTTCAGGTATATATTTGTAGTGATGTCTGCAGCAAAAAACTGGTGATTTGCCATTATCAAAGGAGAAAGGTGACTGTCCTGTAAAAGCCTACACACATAAACATTGGCAGACTGCAATACGCTGACATGCCACATGATGCCAAGGGGAACTGGAATGAATCTCTGAAATTGTGCTGTGAGCAGAGAGAAATGTGGCAAGAACTTTGTTGTGGTTGAACACTTGCCTTCTTGAGCCCCTGTGGTCTGGATGTTTAAAAGATACACAAGACTAAGGACAAATGGTGACCATTAGTTGACAACAAATGGGTTAACTCCCAGGTTTACAATGAACATAATGACGATAATGCATTGAGAGGAACGTGTGGGAGACCTACCAAACTTAATATGCAAACAAGCATTTAGTGCTACCTGTTATACCTTTTCACACAGAATCTGAATAAATTGAAGATTTACTGTATGATCTAGTGAAGTTGTACCAAGGCAAACATAAGGTTGACACGATATAGATAAGATAACAGAGATCAAGTGTTGGGTTGAGTTATCTGAAGACACAAGATACTGCAGATGCTAGAATCTGGATCAACACACAAAGTGTCAGAGAAATCAGAGTCTTGTCTCAGAACTTCAGCCATCTAGTTCCCTTCGTAGGTGCTGCCTAAACCAATGAGTTCCACCAAAGCTTTGTTGTTTGTCTGGAGAGCTGACAATCACAATGTTCAATCTTGATTGGGGATCAGTGGGGAAGCTGGGGTGATGGCAGGTAACAAACAGCAGCGATTGACCTTAAAGGAATGGACAATCAGTTATGAATGCCCTGCTGGCAGGATTGGGAGAGCTGGTCACTCACCAGAAGGTGCTTGCATGTTGACCACCCAGGCAGCCATGAGTATGTGGAGATCAATCTTGTGATTTTAGAAGTGGAGGCCATATGTTTTTTTTCTAGTATTTTATTTGAAATAAGGGTGGATCCTGACAGGATAAGAAATTCTCTTGGCAAAATTCTCTGGTTGGATTCTCGTACACCCAGCGGTAGTTTAATCCCCGCCCACTGTAAAAGTAGGTCGTCCTAGTGGAGATATTTGTCCTACATATCTTAAGTTGATATCTTCAGTCATAACCACATTTATAGGAAATACACTTCTGAAAAAGTGGAAGTATTGCAGTCTCACATTGAATCTTTAGTGTAGCTGATGAATTACCAACTCCTGTATCTCTGGCCAGTAATTTAATCTATTTATTTTGCTTTCATCTCTTTTCTAATATATTTACTCTGCATCCTGGATGAATTCTAAACCACACAAAGGATTATTGCACAAAGGATCATTCCTGAAGCCTAAATGGCTCTTCCTCAGCAAATACTCAATTAACTCTGCTCCACTTACAGAGGCTTGTACTGAGGAACCATTCTGACCTGATGCTTATTTATATTGAATATTCATTAATTCTAACATATTCCGAACCTGGTAATAAATTGCTGTTTTGAAAAACCATGCCATGATTTTTTTTTTAATTTCTCTATGCCAATTTGATCATCTCTGTTTTGCAAAATATCTGTTAGTCTTTGCAGAACAACAGACAGTGTTGAAATGGCTATTGAAAGTGGGATGACAGAGTGGTGCAAAAAATTAACCCTGTACTAAACAACCTTTGGAGGCAAACAAAGGGTGCAGTTGGGATTAGAGAGCATGGGTTATAAAGAGAGATCAGACGAACTTGAGTTGCTTTTTTTCTGTAAAGGCGGAGACCAGATAGAAGTGCAATATTTAAACTTATGAGAAGTATAGACAGAGGTGGCAACTGGCATCTTTTGCCTATGGTGGAAATGTCTAATACTGGATGACTTTATGTTGAGAGAGGGGAAGTTTAACAATGAGATAAATTCACTTTGGTAGAGTGGTGGCATCCCAGAATTTACTGCCAGGGCTGGTAGGGGTGACAAATTTGATCATGGTGTTTAAGAGGCACTTAGGCACATGAATATGTAGAAAGTAGAGGGATATGGAGTCTCTTTGAGCAGAAGTAGATAAATTAGCTTAATTAGTTACAGAACCATATATTGGATTGAAAAGCCTATTCTGCTGCTGTACTGTCTTTGGAATGTGGGAGGAAACCAGAGCAAACAGAAGAAACCCACGCGGCCATGAGGAAAATATTCAGACAATGGCAGAATTAAGCACAGGTCGCTTGCACTGTAATAGCATTATGATTACTGCTACGCTACCATGTCACCATACGTGAAGGTTGGGCTGGAGGGAATGGCATTGACAGGAGAGAGGATTTCATTCATCCTTGTTGTGCATTAACTCTTCTCGGGCTTCCAGCCACATTCAGGTATTGATTTTAACCGATGTTTCGATGACAAACTCTGCCATCTTCGTCAGGGATGATGCCTAGGCACGTCTAGTCCAGTGACCTGGGCATCATCCCTCATGAAGCCGGTGGAATTTGTAATTGAAACATTGGTTAAAATCAAAAGATGGACCTGGCTGGAAGCTCAAGAAGAGTTTCTGTGTCATATATGCTGGGAAAGCACTGGATCCTTTATCGTCCGCATTATTTTCAAAGTAAATAACCCCAAAACCTCCACCACGTCTAATGTGCCAGTAGGGAAGGAAAGGCAAGAGAACTTATGGGGCAGGTTTCCACTCCCATTCCAAAGATGAACGATTAGGGTTAGTAAGATGTTGTCATGCTATGATGGTGCAAGAAGCATGACAACTCCTGTGGGCTGCCCCCAGCACATTCTTCGTTGAGTTACACACTTCACTGCATGTTTTGATGTTTCGACGTATGTGCAGCTTTTCATTGATTCGATTGTATTTCTTCATTCTACTGTGAATGGGCACAGGAAAATGAATCTTGGGGTAGTATACAGTTCTTTCGTAATAAATTCACTTTGAACTTTGCACATGACAGCAATAAAGCTAATCTTTTTTTAAAATCTTTCAACCTAAAGAGTACACTTTTGAATATAATTCAGGTCACTTACTCTGACAGGAGGATGTCGGCGTCAGGAAATAAAATGGGAAAAGGAGCGTTCCACATTCATATCTGTCTTGTGGTTATTTGATAATTGGTTTGTTTTTGTCACATGTACAGAGATACGATAAAATCATTTATTTGCACACCATCATTCCATACATACTGTGACTATTGTGTAGTATAAAGGGAAAAAGTACAGAATAGACTGTTACAGTTACAGAGAAAGTGCAGGCAGACAAAGTGCGAAAGTCATGATGAAATAGATTGGAAGATCAAGAGTTCATTATTTAGCAGATAAGAGATCCAGTCAAGAGTCTGATAGCAGCAGCCTTGAGCCTGGTGATGTGTGTTTCTAAGTGTTTATATCTTCTGCCCAATTGTTTGGGATGGGGAGAGGATTGTGGAGTGACTGAAATGGGAAGAAGTCAGAATGACTATGTTGGCTGCCTTCCTGAGGCAGAAGGAACAATGGATTGATTTGATGGAGCTGAGGTTGTTTTTCATGATAGACTTGGCTGCATTCACAACTCTGTATGCCATGTTTTAGAATCATAGAGAGATACAGCACAGAAACAGGGCCTTTGGCCCATCTAGTCTGTACTAAATGAATTTAAACTGCTTGCTCCCATTGACCTGCACCAGGACCAAAGCCCTCCATCTCCCTACTATCCATGTACCTATCCAAGCTACTCTTAAACGTTGAAATCAAGCTTGAATGCACCACTTGTCCTGGCAGCTCATTCTACACTCTCATGACCCTCCGAGTGAAGAAGTTTCCCTTCATGTTCCACCTAAACCTCTCACCTTTCACCCTTAGCCCATGACCTCTGGTTACAGTCCCACCCAACCTCAGTAGAAAAGGCCTGCTTGCATTTACCCTATCTATACCCCTCATGATTTTGTATACTTCTATCAAAACTTCTCTTTAACTTCTACATTCCAAAGGATACAGTCCTAAATTTTTCAAACTTCCCTTGTAACTCAGGTCTTCCAGACCTGGCAACATCCTTGTAGATTTTCTCTGTACTCTTTGAACTCTGTTTACATGTTTCCTGTGTGACCAGAACTGTACACAATATTCCAAGTTAGGCCTCACCAATGGCTTATACAACTTCAACATAACATCGCATATTTTGCATCAATACATTGATTTATGAAGGCCAATGTGCCAAAAGCTTTCTTTATGATACTATCTACCTGTGACACCACTTTCAATTAATTCTGGAACTGTATGCCAGATCCCTTTCTTCTACCGCACTCGTCTGTGTAAGACCTTTTCTGGTTGGTCCTACCAGACTGCAAAACCTTGCACTTTACTGCAGTAAATGCCATCTGCCATTGTTCAAACCATTTGTCTAGCTGATGCAAATCTCTCTGCAAGCCATGATAGGCTTCCTCACTGGCTACTATACCTCCAACCTTGGTGTCATCCACAAATTTGCTGATCCAGTTAACCCCAGATCACTGATACAGATAACAAATAACGCAGCACCGATCCCTGAAACACACCACTAGTCACAGGCCTTCAGTCAGAGAGTCAACACTCTACTATCGCTCTTTGGCTTCTTTCACAAAACCAATGTCTAATCCAATTTATTACTTTATCCTGAATCACAAATGACTGAACCTCCTTGACCAGCCTCCCATGCAGGACCTTGTCAACTGCCTTACTACAGTCCATGAAGACAACATCTACTGCCTTGCTTTCATTCACTTTTCTGGTAAATTGCTCAACAAACTTTGTAAAATTGGTTAGATATGACTTACCACAGTCAAAGTCATGCTGACTATCCTTAATCTGTTCATATCTATACAAATTCTTATATATCCGGTCCCTTAGAATACACTACTGAGGTCAAGCTCACTGACCTAAAATTTCCTGGTTTATGTTTAGAGCCTTTTTTTAAACAGTAGAAGAACATTGGCTATTCTCCAGTCCTCTGGT
The DNA here is from genome assembly GCF_030144855.1 of Hypanus sabinus. NCBI lineage: Eukaryota > Metazoa > Chordata > Chondrichthyes > Myliobatiformes > Dasyatidae > Hypanus > Hypanus sabinus. The sequence continues at coordinate 11,972,646 of NC_082732.1, forward strand.
ACCTCTCCTGTTGCTAAGGATGATTTAAATATGTCTGCTAAGGCCCCAGTAATTTTCGCACTGGCCTCCCATAGGGTATGAGGCAACACCTTGTCAGGCTTTGGGGATTTATTCACTCTGATCTGCATCAGGGCAGCAAACACCTCCTCTGTAACTTGTATGAGGTCCATGAAATTCATGCCACATTTACTCATTGCTATACGCTCTGTGTCCAACCCTGAATAAATACAAATGCAAAGAATCCATTTAAGGTCTTCCCCATCAGTTTTGGCTGCACACATCAATTACCATTCTGGCATTCCAGAGGACTAATTTTGTCTATGCAATCCTTTTGCCCTTAACATATCTGTAGAATCCCTTAAGATTCTCTTTCACCTTGTTTGCTAGGTGAATTGCATGCCTTATTTTAGTCTTCCTGATTTATTTTGTGTGTTCTCTTGCATTTCTTATAATCCATCAGCACCTAATTTGTTCCTACTTGCCTTTGCTTGTTGTGCATTTTCTTTTTTCTCTTAACCAGTGTCTCAATATCGCTTGAAAATCAAAGTTCCCAACACTTGTTATCTTTACCTTTTATTCTGACAAGTACATACCTGCTCTATACTCTCAAAATTTTCTTTGTGAAGGCCTCCCACCTACCAAGGACACCTTTGCCAGAAGTCAGATTGTCCTAATTCACACATGCCACATTATTTCTGATAGTATCAGAATTGGCCATTCTCCAATTTAGAATCTCAACTCGTGGACCAGACCTATCTTTTTGCATATTTACTTTGAAACTAATGGCATTGTGGTTCACTGGGTACAAAGAGTTCCCATACTCAGACGTCACATATCCTGTTTCACTTCCCAATAGCAGATCAAAGTTGTGATGCACCTGGAAAAAGATTCTTTCTATGGTGCATTTTTATCTTCTTCTTTGCTTCATTGCTCCTCAAACTTACCTTTTCTGACTAACCTTCTCCTTCTCCCAGTCAAATGCTGACTGAATCTATTTAGTCCCTATGACCTGTTTGGTCTATTTTGCACCAACAAGGGGTGAGAAAGTATAGTGGTTAAGAAGGTATTTGGGATACAGTTAGTCCCCTTTTACAAGTTGGTGAAAGATATGGAGCATATTTCTATCCAATGGGAAAGTACAAAACCCTCTGCCTGCCTCACCCCATAAATGGTAGGGGTAAGAGAGAAGACAATGTTTCCAAACATTCCTTTCTATGTCAAGTGGACAAGGGATGGTTTTCTGACACTCTCCAGCAGCCCAGCCCCTATACACCCTTCAACAGCTTTGACAGGATTCATAGAACCTGAACAGACATAGAAACACCCTAGTCAAAGTCGAGAATCCAGAGAGGGTTTCTAACTTTAAGGAAAAAAGTAAAGAGCTTTTTCATTCAGTTGTCAATGCAAGGGATCGCACTAGGCTCTGTGTGTGAAACAGCAAGAAATCTTTGGCTTTGACACATTTTGGTCAATGATATTCTGTGAAAAGTTATCTCAGAGCAAAGAACATTCATAGCAGCTACCAATACCACCTGCATCACCTCTCTCACTATTGTAACTCATCCTAATGAACATGGAACAATACAGCACAGGAAATGCTCTTTAGCCCTCAATGTCTGTGCTAAGCATCCTGGATGCCAAATGAAACTAATTCCATCTGCCTGCACAGGACATGTTCTCTCCATTCCCCTCATGTTCATCCATCTAGATGTGTCTTAAATGAGTCTGTTTCCACTCCTACTGCCAGAAGTGTTTTCCAGGCTCCTACCACTTTTTGTGAAAAACACTTGCCTATGTGTCTGCCTTAACATTTCCCCTCTTATCTTCTACCAAAGCCTTCCAGTATTTAAAACTTCCACCTTGGAAAACAGACTGTGACAATCTACCCGCTCTATGCCTCTCATTGTTTGATTAACTTCTGTTGGTTGCCCCTCAGCCTCCAACACTCCAGAATATACAACTCAAGTGTCCTGGTGAATTCCCTCTGGGCCCATTCTAAAGCCACCACATCCTCCCTGTAATGGGCCCACTAGAACTGAACACAATGCTCAGCTGCCTCACATTCTGTTGGTGGTGTCAATGTAGTAAGTGAAATAGCCCTCCAAAACCAATCAGAGATTAGTGTTAAATTTCTTTCACATCACTTTCAGCCAGCAGAAATAATAAAATGAAGTACTTATGTGTCTCCTGGTAAGTTAAATCATTCTCCTGTCCAGCAACATCTGCTGATGTTCTACCAGTAATCCAGAGACCCATGGGCTAGTGAAACATAGTCAATCACTGACAAAAGCATGATTAGTGATACTGCATTACTTCATAGTAAAATCATTTCAATTTTCATTTTTCTATATGTTCCCTTTCCTTCCATAAGCTCCTGTTAATTAGAATCCATAGGCACTGGTACTTCCCCTTCAAGTGGTCCATGAACTCATAAACACTCCTCTTTAACATCATTTCCTTATTTTAATTTTATTGAACCAAAGTCATGTCTTGCACTGTACTGCTGCCAGAAAACAACAAATTTGACAATGATTCCAGTGATAATAAGCCTACTTCTGATTCTTTCCTGTACCACTCTTCCCAATTGGACTTATTCAGAAGGTATATACAGGATTTTCAAAGATCCTGTCACAACGTCAGATCCTATGCTCTCCTAGAAATATGTACTTCTGGGCATGACCTTTGACCCTATCCACCAATGAAACAGCATAGTTGTATCTGATCCTGAGATGACTCAGTATTCTTCAATTGGAGAACATCTGTTTATTTGTTCCTAGCATTTAGACACAGCAGGTTTCTGATCCAGAAAATAAGAAAGTAGGAGCAGAAATAGGCCACCTGGCCTCTCAAGCCTGCTGCATCTTTAATATAATCATGCTGTTCTCCTCCTGACCTCATCTCTGTGCCAGTTTCCCATCGCCCTCCATTCGCCACTCTTTCAAAGTTTCCACTTTAAATACTCCTAGTGACCTAGTCTCTACCACTCTCGGTAGATAATTCCATATGGTTAATAATTCCAGAAATGAGCTAATGGGAATCAAAGACTGAGACACCATTTTATTTCTACATTCTCCAATTCAGGATTGGAAGAACAGGTCTATTTTCACTGACATACAGTATATTGTGAAATTTGTTGTTTCGCAGCAGCAATAGGGTCCCATACCTAAAAAATATTACTCTAAATTACAATAATAATATACATAAAGTAAATAAATAGGGCAAAAAGAGAGCAAAATGATGAAGTACTGTTCATGTACTCATGAACAGTTCAAAAATCTGGTGGTGGATGGGAAGAAGCTGTTACTAAACTGTTGAGTGTGCATCTTTCAGCTCCTATAACTCCTCCCTGATGGGAGTAATGTGATGAGGGCATGTCCTAGACGTTGAGTGGTTTCAACCTTCCTGAGACACCACCTTTTGAAGTTGTCCTTAATGTTCCAAATACTTCTTAATAAGAACTTTTCTTCATCTTCAACGATTATATGAAATCACAGAGTCATAGAAAATGACAGAACAGAAGCAGGCCCTATGAAGTCTATGCCAAACCATTAATCTGCCTAATTCCATTAACCTGAACCCAAGCCCACCTATTCATATACCTGTCCGATTTCTCTTAAATGTTGAAATCAAACCCACATTCACTGGCAGCTTGGTCCACACTCTCAGACTGAAGAAATTCCACTTTATTTCCCCCTTAAACATTGCACCTTTCATCCTTAATCTTCCTTGACATGAAGACTAGTTATACATGCTCTGGAGGTTAATTTCATGATTCAGTTGATAAAAGTTATTCCAGAAGGACAAAAAGACCTCTGTGGCCTTGTTCATATTTGCTTAGAACTCTTCATATCTCCATGTTTCTGCCTGATGACTAAAAAATTTCCAGGAATGTTACAAGATGTGATTTTTTGTTCGCATTTTTAGGGAGATCTTTCGTCACCACATCTATGTTCAGACGTTCATTGTACCATATCCACCTGTTTCTAGCATGTTGTCCATTGCCTCACCACTCATGCATGTGGTATAGGTTAGTGCTTTTCTGACCAGCTGCTTTACTTCTTATTATCAAAGCTTTTGGTTACATGTTTCTGCCTTGTCTACCACTGCAAACCAATCATGAAAAGTGACCTTTAGGACCAATTCACAACACTATCTGACCTTATCCCTGCCTCAGTTCACCTGCTGTGGCCGCAAACATCCATTTTTCATTAACCTCCGGCAAAAAAATAATCCACTGGAGGAACTTAGTGGGTTCAGCACTTCGGGGGGAAAATAATTTTTTGACGTTCCCTGTTGTACCTCACTATTAAGAAAGCTCGGCAATGTCTTTATTCCCTCAGGATACAAAATAAACTGGGCATGCTCCATCAACCCTTGCTGATTTTTTCAATGCAATATAGAAGGCATTATCTGGATGCATATCAGTTTGGCATGGCATCAGCTAGGTTCTGCTTGATATGCCTTGCAACTGCAAGAAACTTAATAGAGTTGTGAACACAGCTCAGAACATCATTGAAACCACTCTTCCCTCCATCTGCACTTCTCCTTGCCTCAGTAAAGCACCAGCGTAACCAGAGACCCCATCCACCCCAGATACTCTCTCTTTCTCCCTCTCCCATTGGCCAGAAGTTACAAAGCCTGAAAGCAAATACCACCAGGATTGAGGATGGCTTCGATCCCACTGTTGACTCCTTGTACAATAAGATGAAGTCTTGACTTCAGAATCTACATAATGCATTGTGATTCTGCACTTTACCGTTTAACTGTATCACACTTTCCTTGTAGCTTGCACTCTTTATTCTGCCTTGTCATTGTTTTCTTTATTCTACCTCAATGAATTGTGCAATGATTTCATCTGTATGAATAGAATGCAAGAAAAGCTTTTCAATGTATCTTGCAACATGCGACAATAAAAAATATCAATACTAATACTAACTTTCCAGGATCTGCAATATGTTATGCCTCTTTTGTTATCTGCAAGATCTGACCATTCTGATGTAATCCTGAGCAGCCTTTCTAATTTAAACTTTTGCTCCCCATTTTCAAACTCGCTCCCACGCAGCAACTTTCTCTATGATGTCAACACTAACTCAAGATACAGAATTTCCTCCATGGTTACTATTTCTCTTTTCTGTTCCATTTGAGATACCTACATGCCTTTAAGGCTGACCTCATTATCTGATGGTTTCATTATTCACAAAATGCTGGAGGAACTCAGCAGGCCAGGCATAATGTAGGAAAATAGTACAGTCAACATTTCAGGCCATAACATACACTTTACCTAGCTGTTGTCTTGCCTGCTGGGTTTCTCTAGCATTTTGTGTGTGTTGCTCAGATTTCCAGCATCTGCAGGTTTTCTCTTGTTTGTGTTCTATTATTCATCTGCCTGAATGCCGAAACCTTCTTCTGGAGCTTCTCCACTTTTGAACATGTCTTCTCTCCTTTTACAAGCTCTTCAAAAGGCATCAGCTTTTGGTTGATTGCTGTAAAATCTCCTCCTACACGTTGTTTTCAAGTTCCTTTAACAGTCCTTTCCTGAAGGCCTTTTTCTAATGATGCTATTTATATTGAAGTTTGGATTGAGCTGGTTATTGATTGGAATTATTAATCATTTATCAGTACCTTAGAGAGAAAAGGTGACTAATTTATACATAGATTACGTATTGCATTGAACTGCTGTTGCTAAGTTAACAAATTTCATGTCACATGCCGGTGATAATAAACCTGATTCTGATTCTGATTTATGGAGGGCAGGACTGATGTAAGAGACATGAGGAGACATTGAATCATTTAGTCCTATAACTCTACAAACAACAGAAGAATGAAAGAAGATCTCATAGAAATAACTAAAATGACTAGTAAGACCAGATACTGGAAGAATGTGTTCGATGGTTGTAGAATCCTGAACAAGGAGGCACTGTTTAAGATTATAGGGTATGTCCTTTAGAGCAGAAAGCAAAGAAATTCCTTCAGCAGAGACTGTTGAACCTGTTGAATTCTCCATCACAGAAACCTTGGAAATCAAGTCCTTAAATTGTTACGTATTCAGGCAACAATAAATATATGAGTTCGGCAAGGGTTTTGTATAACAAACAACATGTTTATTAAACACAGAAAACAAAACCCCCCCAAAAGTAAACAAACACTAACGTAACCGGAAATCAACTGCGGTGCAGCAGCCCAAACAGTTCTTAAAGCGATATTGCAAAAACAGTTCTTTAAAGTGGTATTGCCAAAAGTTCGATATGCTCACAGTCCATTTAAAAGGAGAGACTTTATAAGACGATTTAAATTCTCTTTCATGTCGCTTGGCTTCGATCCCTAGCGTCGAACTTCCCACGAAGAATTTACAAAACGGAACGGCTTAAAGGCACTGACCTTTCCTTCCTCACTATCCTCAATCCTTTCTGGTAAACCCAGGGATTAACGTGAAGATAGTCAACGAAATCCTTCCAAATAAGGATCAAACAAAGGTCGAAACCTGTTTCACCGTAGAAAGCGATTCTCCTCAATCTTTAACTCCCGAACTTCGATCTTCACTCTCCATTAATTCTCGAACTAGCAGAATTGTAAAGAACCTGCTGGCAATGACCTTTTAAACTTTAGGCATTAGATAAAACTTCATCTTTCAACTAAACTGTGTCATCACTTAAATCACGCAGTGGCATGAAGTCAACTTAGCAAATCCAGCCACGAACTGCCCCTCCTCACAGGGTGGGGTCTTCCTTTTATAACTTGTAAAAAAAACCTGTCACATGATCTCTACTGGCGGGAAAATGACATCACTCCACCATCACAAGACCATTACCTCAAGTCCAGTATAGCTTCAACCCCAGTCACATGACAAGGGCACCACTGTCATGTGTCACGAGTATGTAACAAAATACATTCAATCTTCTCACCTTTATAGTGTGTTAATTAAAGTGGCAGACAAAAGACACCAGCTAAAATTCCACACAAAGTCTTTATTAATACTTAAAATAAGTTAAAGCAAGTTAAAACAAACCATTATTCAATTTATCCATAAAAGTAACTGAAATGCTTAAATACTTAACACTTACTGTAACTCACTGTTCTAATATTTTCTTTCTTCTGCTCAATAATGAGACTCATGACTTGGACTTAAATACAAGAAGAAATGACCAGGTTCACGCCAATCAGCCATAGATTTGGTTGGGTTGAGTTATTCTCCAGCCTTGGCAACTTACTTGCAAATGCTTCATCACCATGTGAGGAAAGATCTTCAGTGCACTGTTGATTGTGGTGTGTCCTCCAAACGTTGGGCCTTTATCTACTTATCAATCAGATGATAAGTCATCATTTTGGAAGTTGTGATATAGGGAGGAAATTTCATTGCTGATTGGTTATGTAGTGAACTTTGTGAGTTATGGTCTGGAAATAGAATTGAGGTCTATATGATGAATAAACTCATCTTGGGCATCCAGCTGGGTACAGATATCAATTATAACCAATGTTTCAATGACAAACTCTACCATCTCCTGCCACTCATCATATATGCCAGAGAAACACTAGCTCTTTTTTGAGGTCTACGCGTTTGTTTATAGAATTCTGTTAATGAACATGTAGAACTTGATCCTATTTATGAGCCAATGCGGGCAAAATTCTGGACCACAAAGTTCGCGACACAACCAAGCAACAATAAATTTTCACGTCATGTGCTGGTGATAATGAGCCTGATTCTGATTCTGATGAGGTTTCCTCCCCCCACCACACTTGAGTTTCCAAAATGAGGGCCAATCAGCAGATTGGTAAGTATATAAAGGCCAAGCATTCAGGGGACACAAGCATAATCAACAGCACGCAGGTGTCTCATCTCCCCGCATGGTTAAGAAATGTTTGCTAGTAAATTGCCGAGGCAGGAGAACAACTCAACTCAAACATCAACAAACTGAGCTACACATCTTCCGAATGATAACCATAATTTTCTCTGAGATTCAAACTCGGGGTTTTCCTTCTGTGATGGTTGCTCCCCTGTTGTTACCATCGCTGTCTTTGAATCTTATTTTTGATGTGCTTCTTCGAGCCCTGCAGAATGTTCACTGACATATCTCTGCCCAGGAAACTCATGGCTCTGGGATTATTTATCCAAGAGTCTTGTTCAAGGATTGCTAACTTCTCACTATCTACCTCATTATGGCCTTGCCCCTTATTGTTTTTCTGCACTGTGGTCTATCTGCCACTCCTACACTTTACTCTGCATTGTTATTGTTTCAATGAACTTTGTAATGGTATAATCTGTAGGAACAATATGCAAGACAACCATTTTATTTTCTCGATACATGTCACTTTTAAACTTTAAACTTCTCAGTGTTATCATTTCAGAGGACTTGTCCTGGACCCAGCACGTAAGTACAATTCCAAAGAAAGCAGGCAGTGCCTTTACTTCATTAGGAGTTTACAAAGATTCAGCATGACATCTAAAATTTTGACAAACTTCTATAGATGTGTAGTGGAGAGGATATTGACTGGTTGTATCATGGCCTGAGTTAAAGACGTCAATGCCCTTGAATGGAAAATTCTACAAAAAGTAATGGGTACACTCTAGTTCATCACGGGTAAAGCCCACTCCATCACGGAACACTTGCAGGAAAACAGCATCAGTCATCAAGGGCCCCCATCACCAAGGCCATGCTCTTCTCTCATTGTTGTCATCAGGAAGAAGGTAGAGGAACCTCAGGACTCACACCACCATGCTGAGTAGCAGTTATTACCTCTCAACCATCAGGCTCTTGAACCTGTGGGGATAACTTCACTCAAATTTATTCGCCCCATCACTGAAATGTTCCCACAATCTGGGACTTACTTTCAAGAACTCCTCCTTTCATGCTTTCGACATTTATTGCTTATTTGTTTATTTATTTTCTCTCTTGTATTTGCGCAGTTTGTGTTTGTCCATCCTGTTGGGTGCAGTCTTTCATTGATTCTATTATGATTCATGGATTTACTGAGTATGATTGCAAGGAAACAGACCTCAAGGTTGTATGTGGTGACTGATATGCACTTTGACAATAAATTTACTTTGAATTTTGAAATTTGTATTCCAAATCTAAACCTATGTTCCGTTGTTCCCTTATCCACTCTTATTTTAGCAACCATTGCTACCAACAAGGGTCAACTAACCCTGATGGTGGCTTCTCATTCAGTTGTCTGGGCTTCACATTGAAAACAAACCACTGTGCATGTAGGATTCTCATTTCTCATCGCGCTCTGCCACCAGATTTCTGAATGGACAATGAACCCATGAACACCACCTCATTAATCTTGCTCTGTTTTTGTACTACTTATTTACTTTTTTTATATAAGCTCCTAAGATCACAAGACATAGGAACAGAATTAGGCCACTTGTCCTATTGAATGGTGGTTGCATGCTCCACCATTCAATCATGGCTGATTTATTACCTTACTGTAATCAATAGTGTATTTTATACTGCAAAACAATAAATTTCATGACATCTGACAGTGCTAATAAGCCAGATTCTGATTTTGAATCCTTTAGTTTTAGTTGCTCGTCCTACGGGCACAATTTCTTAAAGTTAAAGGAATTATGGGATATGAGAAGATGGGAGTTGAACATTCACAAAGGACTGAATGGCTTTCTCCTGCTCCTATTTTCCATGTTGCTATGAAACAACGTCATCAATAATTTAAGCCAAATGGGAAACCTCTAATCCTAAAAAGACATACACTTCTTTGAACTATTTGTTTCTTAAGCTGGGTAAGTACTCTCAGATTCTAGCGAATAACATAAGTGCTATTAGAATAGCAGCTGGTAGCAGGGACTTTGACAACGTCCAATAAGGAAGGTTGCTTCAGAAAGACAGATCACATGGAATGCAGTGCAAGCTATCCAACTGAATGCAAAATTGATTTGGTGGGAAGAATCAGAGGATGGTATTAGAGAGTTGTTTCTCATATTGGAGGCCTGTGAGTAGTATGTCCTGCAGGGATCAATGCTGTTTATCATCAATATTAATAACTTGGATGAGAAGATAAGTGACATGCATCGTGAATTTGTGAATGACACTGAAAGTGATGGTGCGATGGACAGTGAAGAAGTTTAGAAAGTAGGCCAAGGAGTATCAATAGTTGGGTGTATAAAGAGAGGATGAGGGAATGAATACAGGGCCATGGTGGAGGACTTTGTCAAATGGTGCAAGTTGAATAATGTGCAGCTTAACATCAATAAGACAAAGGAGATGTTGATGGACGTTAAGAAGACTGAGCCTGCACTTCTCGCTGAAGAAGTTACTTTTGACAATGAGGATGTGGATGGGCTGAGGACCTACAAGTACCTGCGGGTGCACCTGGTTGACAGATTTGAGTAGAGCATCAACACAGAGGCAGTGTGCAAGAAAGTACAGAGTCGCCTCTACTTCCTGGGGACTATGCAAACCTCTCCTTCACATGTTTTACAGTCTGTTGTCACCAGTACAATCTTCAATGCAGCAATGGCATCAACACAGTGATGCCAACAGACTGAATAAACTGATTAGAAAGGCTGGTGCTGTTATAGGAGTCAAAGTGGACACACTGGAGGCTGTGGTAGAACAAAGGACCCTGCAGAAAATCCTGACAGTTCTCACCCTCTGCATGCTACCTAGGCTGAACAGAGGAGCACTTTTAGTAATAGACTAAGGCAACTGCGCTGGTCCAAAGAGTGCTAAATGAGGTCACTCTTACCCTTAGGCAGTAGGCTCTATAATGAGTCAACCAATAGTCAGAGAAGTAATGACCCCCTCCTGTTAGACTGGTTGATGTAACCTATTTTTTATGCTTTCTTATTTCTCTTCTAATATTTCTACATCTACATATCTGTGCATGTAACACCACTGCAACGCTGTCATTTGCTTTAGGATCAATGGAGTATATATCTATCTATCTACCAAATGAAATTAAACTCAGGCAAACACAAAGTGTTGCATTAAGTAAAACCAGTGTGGACTTGGACAGTGAATGGTAGAACACTAGAGAGTGTTGTAGAATAGAGAGACAGAAGGATCAACTGCATAATTCTCTGAAACTGGAAACACAGGTAGACAAGTTTGTGAAGAAGCCATTTGTCACAATTGTTTTTATCAGTTAGATACTCTAGACTATAAGAGTTGAGACACCATGCTATATCTTTATGAGATGTTGGTGATTCTGCCCTTGGAGTACTGTGTGCAGTTCTAGTTACCCAGGTATAGAGAGAATATTAGTAAGCAGTTTTCCTTGGAGTGTAGCAGACTGTGAGTCACCTTTATAAAGGAACCTAAATATGGTGAGTCACAGTCTTTTATCCAGGATAAGGACATCTAAAACCAAAGGGTGTAGGATTAAAGTGAGAGAAGAAAGTTTTAAAGTGGTCCTGAGGGATGTGTTTCACACAGATTGGGATGAACATGTGGAATAACCAGCCAGAGATAGGTACAAACATGTTTAAAAGATATTTTGACAGGTATACTGATAGGAAATGTTTAAGTTCAACTGGGACCAGCTCGGGTGGATAACTTGATTAGAATGGATGACTTAGGCTGAAGGTTTGATTTCTGTGCTGCAAAGACTCTGCAGCATTCCTGTTAATTATATCTAGGTTGTTCATACGTGTAAAGAGTGCATACAAGGAGCTGCAGGGAGTGTCAGTGATGTCATACAATGTGTATGACTCAGCTTGATCAAACAAAGCATGTGTGCCCCTTACATGCTATGGCAGGTCTTAACTTGAGAACTGACATTTGCCATGTTGCAATTTAAATGTGGCCCCCAGACCCATCTGAATCTCTGCTGTGCAGAGTCAAAACACGTATGCTCCAATAGATGAATTTAAATATTCTTATTAAAGATGATTGGCACATTCCATTGCACTTCCCTTTCAGTGTCCTAAAACATCCCACCCATTGTGGCTTCCCTGGTGATCTCTTGCTTAGGATTCCAGTCCTGCAACATGATCTTTATAGGCACTGCAGGAGTGAAGCTGATAAAGCCATTCTCTCACCACAATGGAGACACGGATTTGATCCTGACCCTGCGTGGGTGTTGTCTATATGGAGTTTGCACATTCTCCTTTACTATGTGGGTTTCATAGTCAGTTTCCGTCCATTTTCCAAGGATATGGGTGTTAGTCAGTTAATTGTCTACTGTAAGTTGTGGAGGCGAGTGTTTGAATCTGTGGTGAACTGAAAAAAAATTATGAGGATAAAACTGGGAGCAACGTAGGATTAACATAAGTGGGCAGTTGATGACCATCTTGGACTTAATAGGCTGAAGGGCCTGTTTCTGTGCTGTGGGTATATGTTCCTGTGATCAGCATGATGCTCACAGGTTACCCACACATTCATTCTTTTTCTGATCCATAGCTCTCTTTCTTGCCTCTCTGATTCCCCCTGACCATCTTTCTGCCTCCCTTCAGGCCCCAGTCATTACAAATGTAAAATTATGCAGATGGGTGAAATTTGACATTAAAACAGCAAAAATTAGAGATACTTAGGCAACAATTGTGGAAAGGGAGATGAGCTTAATCGTTTGGACCACTGTTGTCAGAAATGAGATGTGTTTCAAGTTGCAGAGAGGAGGGCTGGAGAGAACAGAGAGAATGTGTGTGATAGGTTGAAGACCATGGTTGTCAGGCAACCCAATGTTTCTGGAGCTAGCTCATTAAAAGATCAATGAAGTAGATGCCTTCAGCTCGAAGCAAAATTGAAGTCCCCTACATATCAGGCAGCAGCTGTGGGGAAAGCAGATCTGAATGATCTTACATTGAAAGTGCTGAGTTCTGTCAGAAGCAGAAAGGGTTGTCATCTGAAATTGTTAAAGTTAATATTGAGCCCAGTTTGCCAAAGTGGAAGATGATGTGTTTTACTTAAGCTCAGACTGGATGGCTTTGGGACAGTTCAAGAGGCACAGAATTGGGATGACGGTTGGATGATCAGAGGTCACCTTTCTGTGACAGTGTAGATGTGTTTTGCAAAGCGATCACCAAATTTCCATTTAGTTTCTTCATAAGGGGCCTCGTAAGGCACCCAAATTGAGCCTTGATTGCACCAGACAACCTTGAAAGGCATTGGAATTGGTCCAGAGGAAGTTCACAAGAATTATTCCGAAATTAAAGCTTTAACATGCGAGGAGCAATTTGATGGTGCTGAGCCTGTACTCACTTGAGTTATTAAAAAAATGAGGAGGGATCTCAGTGAAACTTATTAAATATTGAAAAGGCTAGATAGAGTGAATGTAGAGAGGATGTTCCCTGTAGTGACCAAAGGGAAAAACCTCAGAATTTGCAATTTGACAGAGGATGGTGAAACTGTGGAATTCATTGCCATAGATGATTGTGTAGGCTAAGTCATTCAGTATATTTAAGGCAGAGGTTGATAGGTTTTTGATAAGCAAGGGCCTCAAAAGTTTCTGGAAGAAGGCAATATAATAGCGTTGCAAGGGATAATAAATCAGCAATGAAGGAATGAAGGAGAAGACATAATGAGCCTAATTCTGCTCCTGTGTCCCATGGTCTTACAGAGAGAAGTGTGAATGGATTGCTGCATCAGAATCAGAATAACATTGGTTGCTGAGATGATGGAAAGGGATTGGGTAAGAGACAAATTTCTCATCTCCTATCATTACATTGTGAGAAGTAGAGTGGTTGGTGGAGATAGCAAAGCATAAAAGAAGGATGTAGAAAGAAGAGTCTTTTTTGAGTGCTGAAAGGAGAGCTAAAATGTGGATGGTGAAATATGCATTTTTCAATAATAAATTTACTTTGAACGTTAAACTTTAGGGTGCCTGGCAATTGAACTCATTCAAACTGATCCATTGGATATGGAGGCTGGTGTAGCTGAAAGCTAAGGCAAGAAGAATCCCATCCTTGAGGGCAGAAGGGCACCAATACAGGAGATATAGTTGTACGTCATTTCAATGAGAATAGAATGATCCACTGGTTAAGGGAAAAGGTAGACTTCTCAGAGAAAATGATATGGAAAGTCTCATCATTAGTACAGGCATAATGAAGAAACTAGGCAAATGGAATAGAGTCCTTCAAGAAGTGAATTAGGTAGGAGGAGATTAAGTTAAAATAGCTGTGGAAGTGTATAGTTTATTGGTTGCTAACCTACCTCTAGAGATGGAGATCAGGACAATAAGAAAAGAAGAGTTAGCTATGAACATTGAAGTAGTAAATGGTAAAATGAAAAATTAAATATTCAAACTTTATATTAATGTACAAAGCTGCAGCAACAGTCGTCAGTGTAGTGGAAAAGAGTTGACGAAGAGGACATGTACAGGATTGTTCCATGTATCCCACAAAAGAAACAGTGTATTTTGGATCCATATGAGTTCCACAGTCATGCCATTAAACTGAAGGAAATGGGTGGAGCTGACGTAAGAATGAATACAATAAGGTGACGAAAGCGTGCTGTCTGTGACAATTCAAGGGCTGAAATGATACAGATACTGGAAATAAAAAATATGCATAACAAAACAAAACTTCTTAAAGTAACTCAAGCTACATTGGTGTTTGATAAAAAACAGAGCTAATATTTCAGGTCCATAGCACTTAAATTTCTAAATGGCAACTAAGCAGTATTGCACCCATGTTGTACTGTCTCAGTAATTTTATATTTGAGTGCTATAGCACTTACTTTTTATTCACGGTTATTTTGTAAATAACACTATTCTTTGCATTTCTGGTTAGATGCTAACTGCATTTCATTGACTTTGTATCTGTACCCGGCACAATGACAATAAAGTTGAATCTAATCTAATCTAATCCAAGTACAGCGCTGCAAATTCATTCTGGGTATGTTAGACAGTAAGTGTAAAGGTTTGTGATGTTACAGTGAGAATCAATGCAAACCTGAGGACCAACACTACATCTTCTGATAGGGCAGGCTGCAGCTTCTTGGATCGTTCTCCTTCAAGTTCTGATGAAGGATCAGCTGAGTGTTTCCAGCACTTCCCATTTTTATTTTTAAATTTCTGTTGTTGTTACTTTCAAAAACAATGGAATGTTGAGATGATCAGTGGTGTTATGACACCGGCTAGCGATGACCAGATCTAGAAAATTCAACAGACTATAAGGATGGAACCTGATAGATCAGTGGTACTAGAAAATATGAAAGAGAAGGCTTACAGTGTGGGGTAAGACTCCTAGCCAAGACATGAGCATTCTGTAGAAGATTAATTCGATGTCACAATGACAATACATTTATTAATTGGGAGGTGAAGCTGTGATCTCTGTAGAATATTGAATATTCAGAATCAGTGAGGAAGACCACAAAGGAAAACATGGTGGTAGACTAGAGGAAGTGAAGGAACCAGGTGAAAGTGACAGGATGAAAAATCCAGAGGCAAATTAGCATTCATTAACTGTTGGATTTTGCAATCTCAAAGGAAGTCAATAAGAATTTTGTAAAGACACTGAATGTGGCAAAAGATAAAGTGGATCAATAGACCAGAACAGTGAGGATACAGAATGAGTCAATGCTATTGCATGGAGGTCATGTAGAATGCACAGCACTGAAAGAGGATCTCAGAACCCTCAAGAGCAGTGATCAGAGAAACATTAGATAGTCTGAACATATCTGTGCTAATCTTGGATTTGAACTGTGAAAAAGAGATTTTCAGCCAGAATTCACATAGAATAATCTAGAGGCAGAAGCATATGCTGAAGAAAAGGATGTGACTGTGAGAGTAAGTTTTAATCAACATCTTTTCAGAAAGCGTCTTATCAAATAGAAATAGTCTCCCGGGAATCCCCTTTCCTCTTGCAGCACTATTTCCCTTTTCCTCTTGTCAACCATAAATCCATTCTGAATGTTTCCTTTATGTCACCACTGTCAACACTGTTGGAAGCTCATGACTGAAATCCTCCAATGTCAATGGTGCCTTTTAGTAAATATCACTTCAGAAGTGAAGAGCTGGCATCAATCTCAGAACTGCAGAGCTCCAATGCAACAGTTTCTCTGCTAATGGGAGGTAAGTGGCTCCCTTTGTCTAAAGATTGATGGTGTTCCCTAGTGCCATGCTAGGTGGTGAAATGAGATCTGAGAGGTGGAAGGGGACATCTCAATATTTCCAGAGTCACTGATTCACTGATACAATGAAAGATAAAGATTGGTTTTATTTGTCACATTGTCATCAAAGCATGCAGTGAAATGTGACACTTGCGTTAAATCAGATCAGCGAGGATTGTGCTGGGCATTCTGCAAGTGGGACTTTCAGTCCCAATGTAGCGTGCCCACAACTCACTAATCCTAAGCATACATCCTTGGAATGTGGGAGGAAACCAAAGTATCTGGAGGAAACCCATGCAGTCATAGGGAAAACATTCAAGCTCCTTACAGATAGTGGCAGGAGTTGAATCTGGGTTAATAATTGTTGGCGCTGCAAATGTTATGCTAACCTCTGTGCTACCATGTCGCCATGCCATACTGTGGGATATTTTATTACAGTAGAGTGAAACTAACATAGAAAGATAGAAAACCTACGGCACAATACAGGGCCCTCAGCCCACAAAGCTGTGCCGAATATTTCCTTACCTTAGAAATTACCAAGGTTTGCCCATAGCCCTCTATTTTTCTGAGCTCCATGTGCCTGTCCAGGAGTCTCTTTAAATACCCTATTTTATCTGCTTCCACCACTGTTGCCGGCAGCCCATTCCATGCACTCACCACTCTCTGCATAAAAACTTACCCCTGACATCTCCTCTGTATCTACTTCCAAGTGTCATAAAACTATACCTTCTCATGCTAGCCAATTCAGCCCTGGGAAAAAGCCTCTGTCTGTCCACATGATCAATGCCTCTCATCATCTTATACACTTCTATCAGGTCACCTCTCATCCTCTGTCTCTCCAAGGATAAATGGCTGAGTTCACTCAACCTATTCTCATAAGGCATGCTCCCCAATCCAGGCAACATCCTCGCAAATCTCCTCTGCACACTTTCCACATCCTTCCAGTAGTGAGGCGAATGAACTGAGCACAGTACTCCAAGTGGGGTCTGACCAGGGTTCTATATAGCTGTAACAATACCTCTCAGCTCCTAAACTCAATCCCCCGATTGATGGCCAATGCACCATATGCCATCTTAACCACAGAGTCAACCAGCACAGCAGCTTTGAGCATCCTGTGGACTCAGACCCCAAGATCAATCTGATTCTCCACACTGCCAAGAGTCTTACCATTAATACTATATTCCGTAACAAAATGAACCAGCTTACACTTATCAGGGTTGAACTCCATCTGCCACTTCTCAGCCCATTTTTGCATCCTATCAATGTCCCACTGTAACCACTGACAGCCCTCCAACTATCCACAACACCTCCAACCTTTGTGTCCTCAGCAAATTTACTAACCCATCCCTCCACTTCCTCATCCAGGTCATTTATAAAAATCATGAAGAGTAGGGGTCCCAGAACAGATCCCTGAGACACACCACTGGTGACTGACCTCTATGCAGAATATGACCCGTCTACAACCACTCTTTGCCTTCTGTGGGCAAGCTAGTTCTGGATCCACAAAGCAATATCCCCTTGGATCGCATTCCTCCTTACTTTCTCAATAAGCCTTGCAAGGAGTACTTGTCAAATGCTTTGCTGAAATCCATATACACTACATCTACTGCTCTACGTTCATCAATGCGTATAGTCACATCTTCAAAAAATTCAATCAGACTCGTAAGGCACAACCTACCTTTGACAAAGCCATGCTGACTATTCCTCATCCAAATATTCATAAATCCTGCCCCTCAGGTTCTTCTCCATCAACTTACCAAGCACTGACCTAAGACTCACTGATCTATAATTTCCTGGGCTACCTCTAATTCCTTTCTTGAAGAAGGGAACAACATTCTCAACCCTCCAATCCTCCAGAACCTCTCTGGTGCCTATTAATGATGCAAAAATCATTGCCAAAGGCTCGGCAATCTCCTCCCTTGCCTCCCACAGTAGCCTGTGGTACATCTCGTCTGGTCCTGGTGACTTATCCAATTTGATGCTTTTCAGAAGCTCCAGCACACCCTCTTTCTTAATATCTGCAGGCTCAAGCTTTTCAGTCTGCTTTAAGTCATCCCTACAATCATATAACCATATAACAATTACAGCATGGAAACAGACCATCTCGGCCCTTCTAGAAATACTTACTCTCACCTAGTCCCACTGACCTTCACTCAGCCCATAACCCTCCATTCCTTTCCTGTCCATATACCTGTCCAATTTTTTTTAAAAAATGACAATATTGAACCTGTCTCTACCACTTCTACTGGAAGCTCATTCCACACAGCTACCACTCTCTGAGTAAAGAAGTACCCCCTCACGTTACCCCTAAACTTTTGCCCCTTAAAAGGATCGCCAAGATCTTTTTCCATTATGAATACTGAAGCCAGGTACTTATTAAGTACCTCTGCTATCTCTTCCAGTTCCATGCACACTTTTCCATTGTCACACTTGATTGGTCCTATATTCTAACGCCTTATCATTTTGCTCTTCACATGCTTGTAGACTCCCTTTGGGTTTTCCTTAATCCTGTCTGCAAGGCCTTCTCATGGCCTCTTCTAGCTCTGCTAATTTCTTCCTTAAGCTCCTTCCTGCGAGCCTTATAATCTTCTAGATCTCTATCATTACCTCGTTTTTTGAAACTTTTGTAAGCTCTCCTTTGCTTCTTGACTAGATTTACAACATCCGTTGTACACCACTTTTCCTGTATCCTACCATCCTTTCCGTCTCAATGGAATGTACCTGTGCAGAACTTCACGCAAGTATGTCCTGAACGTTTGTCACATTTTTTCCGTACATTTCCCTGAGAACATCTGTTCCCAATTTATGCTTCCAAGTTCTTGCCTGATAGCCTCATTTTTCTTCTTACACCATATAACCATATAACAATTACAGCACGGAAACAGGCCATCTTGGCCATTCTAGTCTGTGCTGAACGCTTACTCTCACCTAATCCCACCTACCTGCACTCAGCCCATAACCCTTCATTCCTTTCCTGTCCATATACCTATCCAATTTTTTTTAATGACACAATCAAACCTGCCTCTACCACTTCTACTGGAAGCTCGTTCCACACAGCTACCACTCTCTGAGTAAAGAAGTTCCCCCCTCGTGTTATCCCTAAACTTTTGCCCCTTAACTCGCAACTCATGTCCTCTTGTTTAAAGCTCCCCTACTCTCAATGGAAAAAGCCTACCCTCGTCAACTCTATCTATCTCCCCATAATTTTAAATCAATTCCCCCCTCAACTTTCTATGCTCCTAAGAATAAAGACCTAACTCATTCAACCTTTCTCTGTAACATAGGTGCTGAAACCCAGGTAACATTCTAGTAAATCTCTTCTGTACTCTCTCTAATTTGTTGACATCTTTTCTATAATTCGGTGACCAGAACTGTACATAATACTCCAAATTTGCCCTCACCAATGCCTTGTACAATTTTAACATTACATCTCAACTCCTAAACTCAATGCTCTGATTTATAAAGGTCAGCATACCCTATCCACATGAGATTCCACCTTCAGGGAACTATGCAACATTATTCCTAGATCACACTATTCTACTGCATTCCTCAATGCCCTACCATTTACCATGTATGACCTATTTTGATTATTCCTACCAAAATGTAGGACCTCACACCAATTAAACGTTTTCCTAACTTGTCTGTTTCTACCCCTCTCCAATGCTATGGTAAAGGAGATAGAATTGTGATCACTATCTCCAAAATGTTCTCCTACTGTAAGACCTGACACTTGACCAGGTTCAATTCCCAATACCAGATCGAGTACAGCCTCTTCTCTTGTAGGCTTATCTACATATTGTGTCAGGAAACCCTCTTGAACACACATAACAAACTTGACCCCCATCTAAACCCCTCGCTGTAGGGACATGCCAATCGATATTTGGCAAACTTAAGTCTCCCATCACAGCAACCCTGTATTATTATACCTTTCCAGAATCATTGTTAGGTAAATGGTCATGAAGAAAGAATAGTTCAGCAAAAGAGTAGACTTTTCAGTCCCTTTGCCTGTATAGAGCTTCATGCCAAATTAAACTAATCCCTTCTACTTACATGTGATACATATCCCATCACTCCCTTGGTATTCAATAGTCTGTCCAACAGCCTCATGAATGCAACTATTGTATTTGTGAATACAGTTGGATATGGACATAGTGATTGGTACCTCCTATATTATACAGCACTGGGGCACTTACTTCTCCACCTGCATTTAGTATCGATTGGGTTACATATTCTGAATATCCACCAGAGAGGTCAGATCATGTTCTACATCACTGTTAATTTGACAAGGTGTTATCTGTCCTCTCAAAAACAGAGCTAGAATCCCAATTGGCCACAAAAATTGCCTTGCACCATGGCCCTACTGTAGGGATCATCAGTTAACTGCTAATTTGATGTTTTTTTTTTCAGTTTTTTGCAAAAAATCCACAGGTATCTGGAGCTTTTTCAAACTGGATCATTTACAGATAGCCATAGGAGCTGTTATGGTGCTGAAGGACTTGTTGATTTCATCCCTTTCAACTCAATCAGATGCTAAATGTATGTTTTGCCTATGGCCTGATACAGAGAACATGAGACATAAGAGCAGAGTTAGGCCATTTGGCCCATCAAGTCTACTTCATCATTCAATCATGGCTGATTTTTTTTCCCTCTGAAATCTATTCTCCTGCTTTCTCCACATAACCTTTAATGCTGTTATAGATGAAGAAACTGTCAACCTCTGCATTAAAGCCTGAAACTATGAGTAGAGGATCTGCAAAGCAACTAACAGAACAAGGAGGAAAAGGAAAAGAACGGAGTGACTGTGAAAGTAGAGGGACATTGTCCTCCTGATCTTTACTTCAAAATGGTGAGTGATATGTCTGCATTTCCATAAAGGTTCTTCATTGAGATCTAATCCACTGCAGTCGCATACAGCATTGCATACAACATCATTATTCTTGGGTTTTGTGGTTATTCTAGTGCTTTACCTTCATCTCCTAATACAAAAGCTGCCGTTTCCTGAGTATTTCAGGGCAATGAAGTCTTACCAGATCTGTAAGTTAGAAGTCAAAAGTATTTGAAATGATTAGGAAGTTCTGTTTCTTTCTACATTCAATACAAACATTCCCTTTATCCTCTGTATCACTCTCCCTAACCCTATCTCTTCACAGCAACTGAAAAACGTGTGTGCTTTCTAACTCACCTCAGTTCTGATGAAAGGACATTGACCTAAAACATTATGTTGTACCCACACTATGGATGCTCACTGATCTGCTGTTTTCAGCATTTCCTATTTGATTTCCGAATACTAGTATTAGTACACTTTCTCTGGTTGATAAGATGTCATGTTGGGGCATGTTGCTTTTAGTACACCAATCATAGTTTAATATATTTATAGAAAGATGTTTTATTTCTCCTTTCATGATGTAGTCTTTTCTCATTTTGCTCTTGTAACCATTTTCTTTGTATCATTTGTTTGATGTCTCTCACATTCCAAGGGTTCATCTGTACCTTGCTTTTATATAACCCTTTTCTTTTAATTTCTTCCCTCATTCTCCAAGTTTCTCTGTTTACACAGGCAAACCCAAGTCTTTAATTTCAATAGATCTTAGTTGCAAATGTTTCTGTTGTCTATCCTGCTGCTCATTAGACTTGGTTCCTGTGTCGCTTCTCCAAAGTTAGTTCTACCTAAAGTTAAAACCTACCCTAATCCCTCCTATAGTTGATATATGACATCAAACTCTATCATTTTACTCCTGCTGGATACCAAATATTTCTTTTTCTGTAAAGCATTAAGCAACCAGACACATTCATCATTATATCTCAGGTGACCAGTTGTCTTGTTGGTTCAAGCGCATATTATAGCAAAAGATGTCCAGATTACACATGAAAAATTCACTTTTTAGGACTTATTCTATTCTCTGCTCCTATTTTGTGTGAACACTAAAGTCTTGTGCTAAAACTACAAAACTTGAAGACATTCAGATAATCCTTATCACAATAACTTTCTTTATTCCAATAAGAGCTCTTCTAATCTCTTGTATATATTGTGATATGAACAAAGTCATCAGAGAGACACTGAAGCAAGTGGATATAGAAGTGTTTTAATCAATAAAAGACAAGCAGCAGGCATCATATTGAGAGTCTTTCAGAGAAAGAGGGCTGCTAACCCAATATTATATGACATTTTATATGCTAAAGATCAAAGGACCATACTATAGTTACAATGTATCTACAATGCTTCCTTTGAATGACATATTTTCACACCTCCTTCTTCACACCCATACTCCAGACACCTAAAAGACTGATAATCAGCATTGTCTAGTT
The DNA here is from genome assembly GCF_030144855.1 of Hypanus sabinus. Lineage (NCBI taxonomy): Eukaryota > Metazoa > Chordata > Chondrichthyes > Myliobatiformes > Dasyatidae > Hypanus > Hypanus sabinus. The sequence goes on from NC_082732.1 coordinate 11,994,956, forward strand.
TCCAATTAACTGGTATCCACAGCTGGAGGAAACTATTGTCTGGGGCTGCATTTTAAATTTAATCTACAATCCACTCTCAGGTATAAAGTTTGGTCGCTGAAGTTAATATTTTGCTATATGTCCTAACTCTAGAATAATGCTTCATCACTACCCTCAAGTTTTTTTTTTGGCCTCAATATTATTAGGTCACCTTTGGATGTCGAGAAGTTAGTGAATTGCATTCAGGAGGTATTGCTTCAGATCAGAAACTGCCTATATTAGGTAAAATAAACTGGAAAGTAATAGGCACATTAATCTAGCACAAAGAGAGTGTTATTAGGATTTATTGTTAAGGACAAAGTGACTCATTTGCAAATTTATTGCAGTCAAGATAGTTTTCAAAAAGGCAAACCACAATTCACAAATATACAGTGTTTATGAAAAGTATTCAACCTCCCCTTGGGAGTTTTCATTTTTTATTGTTTTACAACATTGAATCACAATGGATTTAATTTGGGTTTGTCTGACACTGATCAACAGAAACAAACACTTTCATCTCAAAATAAAAACAGATCTCCACAAAGTGATCTAAATTAATTACAAATAGAAACACAAAATAGTTGATTGCATAAGTATTCACCCCCTTCAAGTCAGTATTTAGTAAATGCACCTTTGGCAGCGATTACAGCCTTGAGTCTGTGTGCAGTTTTGGCTTTATGCTTGGGGTTATCGGTTTGCTGGAAAACAAGTCTCCCAAGTTGCAGTTCTCTTGCAGACTGCATCGGGCTTTCCTGTAGGAATTCCCTGTATTTTGCTGAATTAATTTTACCCTCTACCTTCACAAACCTTCCAGGACCTGCTGCAGTGAAGCATCCCCACAGCATGATGCAACCACCACCATGCTTCATGGCAGGGATGGTGTACTTTTGATGATGTGTGGTGTTTGGCTTACACCAAAGATAGCATTTAGTCCGTTGGCCTATAACCTAAATTTTGGCTTCACCAGACCGTAGAACATTCTTCCAGCTGACTTCAGACTCTCCCACATACCTTCTGGCAAACTCTAACCAAGATTTCATATGCAAATTTTTTTTCCAACAGTGGTTTACTCTTTGCAACTCTCCCATAAAGTTGTAACTGGAGAAGCACCCGGGCAACAGTTGTTGCATGCTCAGTCTCTCCCAACTCAGAAAATTGTAACCCCTCCAGTGGTGTCATAGGTCTCTTGGTGGCCTCCATCACTAGTCTTCTTCTCTCCTGGTCGTTCAGTTTCTGACAACAGCCGGCTCTAGGCAGGTTTGTAATAGTGCCCTATTCTTTCCATTTCTTGATGATTGACTTAACTGTGCTCAAGAGTTGTTCAGTGAGTTGGAATTTTTCTTGTATCCATCTCTTAACCTGTGCTTTCCAATAACACTTTTGCAGAATTGCTTGGAGTGTCCTTTCATGGTGTAGTTTTTGCCAGGATACTGACTCCCCAGCATTGGACCTTCCAGATACAGGCATATTTTTACTACAATCAATTGAAATTCCCTGTCTGTAGACAGGTCTCCAAAAAGATATCTCCATTTAACTAATTATGTGACTTCTAAAACCAATTGGCGATACCAATGATGATTTGGCATGTCATAACTTGAGCAATCTATTATTTTGTGTTTCATATTTGTAATTAATTAGATCACTTTGAAGAGATCTATTTTCACTTTGACAGAATAGAGTCTTTTTCTGTTAATCAGCCTAATTAAATCACTGTGATTCAATATTTTAAAACAATAAAACATGAAAACCTCCAAGCGGGGTGGGGGGGGGGGGTAGTGGTAATAGATTTTATAAGCACTGTAATTGATTATTTTGTGGAGGTGACTATTAATGATTTCATGTACATGGGCGTTGCTCTTTGTGCTCCAGAAATCATTCAACATCTTCCACATATGAATGCTTGAACAAAAGTGGTAATACATGCAATTTGGGGAAATTGGTTGACTTGAATATGTTGGTGTACAGTAAAAATTGATTATTTACTGAAAATAAGAGGAGGTCACTAGTGATCAGGTGATCAATGTTTCTGATTCTATTTATTAAATGGTGTAACCACTTGCAAATGATACAAAGTGTTGGTGCAGCAATCTGGGCTTGAGAACAGAAGTTATAATGGGGTGCTGATGGGTTTAGTGGGTTAAGTAAGTCATCAAAATGTGAGAGATATCACTGAGGTGAGGGTGAGGTCCTGCATGTTGAATTAAAAACAACAACTTGAGTAATTTCTCATTGACAAGGAACTAGAAACTTGATAAACAAAGGTTTGAGGGATCAAGCATACAAGCACCAAAAGCTAATGGAGAGAGCTTTAGAAACAGAATGCTCTTTCATGTGTAAAGTTATACAAAGCGTGTAAAATTATACCGCAGATCATCAAAGCTCTGATTAGCCCTCATCAACTATTGCAGTCTGTTCTGGCCACTAATCCTACAGGAGTGTTTTTTGACTTTGAAAGATTTGGAGAACCATACTGGGTGCTTAAGGATAAACTTGACTTCCTTGAATATAATATCATAGAGTTATAAACTGAGATGAAAATGAGTTTTCATTTTGCAGATGGAACAGTACAGCATAGTAGTGTAGCACTCAACATAATGCTGTCACAACACCTGGGTTCAGTTCTGCTGCTGTCTGTAAGGCGGTTGTGCATTTTCCTTGTGACCAGATAGTTTCCTCTCACATTCCAGAAACACATGGGTTAGAAGGTTAATTGATCACATGCATGCAACTGGGCAGTGTAGTCTCATTAGGCCGGAAGGGGCTACTTCCTGTTCTGTATCTCTAAATAATAATAAAAATAAAACACAGGACCAAGCCGATAGTACTTCTTTTGTGACCAAACCAATTTTTGATCTGACTTACTGCTCACCGTGATTCTTGTATGGCTTAGTCTAACTTGAGGGGCTTTTTTGAAGTCCATTTTGGCAAAGTCCACTGCCCTATTCTCAGTGATTACTTTCATTACTCTTTCAAATGACTCAGTCGATTTTGTGAGATGTAACTTCACCCACATAGAATCACGCTGCCTATCCCTATGCGTTTCCAAATGTAAGTAAATCTCATTCCTAAAATCTTCAGTAATTTCCTTGCCACTGATATGAGCCTCATTGAGCTATAATTTCCTGGTTTGCCTCTGATGTCCTTCTTAAGCAAAAGAACAAACTAGCCTATTTGTTTGCCTTCTGGCACATTATCTATGACTGAATACAATTCAAAAATCTATCAAAGTTCTCAAGATCTCTTCCCTTGCTTCCCTCAATATCTTGGGTTAGATCCTTTCTGGACCTGGAAACTGACCCTAATGTTTTTCAAGACACCAATAACTTCTTCCTTGATAACAACATACGAGGGGTGATTGATAAGTTCATGGCCTAAGGTAGAAGGAGTGAATTTAAAAAAAACTAGCACATTTATTTTTCAGGACAGTCCCCTCCTACGTTTACACACTTAGTCCGGCGGTCGTGGAGCATACGGATCTTGGACTTCCAGAAAGTGTCCACAGATGGGTGATTGATAAGTTTGTGGCCTAGGGTAGAAAGAAATGAGTTGTACAGCTCTCGTTACATGCACATGCAGGTCAACTCTTTGAGTGATTATGCAGAAAGTTTGAAGTTAATAACCTACCTCCTTCTACCTTTGGCCATGAACTTATCAATCAGCCCATGCTCTGGACACTTTCTGGAGGTTCGAGATCCTTATGCTCCACTACCGCTGGACTAAATGTGTAAATGTTGGAGGTGACTGAGTTGAAAAATAAATGTGCTAGGTTTTCTAAAACTGACTCCTTCTACCTTAGGCCTCAAATTTATCAATTACCCCCGTACCTTAAAATATTAACATACCAATCCACGGACTTAACATCATCCATGTATTTCTCCTTGCTAAATACTAATATGAATTATTCATTAAGGACCTCACCAAATTCCTCAGATTCCAAGTGTCATTTCCCTCCTTTATATTTGAGTGGATCTCACTGTTCCATAGTTATCTTCTTGGCCAGTAAGATGGGCTTTTGACCTCACATTCTACCTTATCATGACTTTGGATCTGATAATCTGCCTACATTGTCCTTTCCCTATAACTTTAACACTATATTCTGCATTCTGCTCTTGTTCTTCCCTTGGTAGACTGACGTGGTAAAATGATATATATAGGTGGCATTCAAATGAATTTTTCAATGAACATTGTTATGTGAAGAAATAATAACCCAATCTACCAATTTTTGGTAGGGGTTAGTGAAATGGTTTAACAGCACCAGCGATTATTGATCAGGGTTTAATTCCCACCATTGTCTGTAAGGAGTTGATGCATTCACTCCATGATTGCATAGCATTTCCCCTACATTCCATAGATGTAGAGTTAGGTTTAGTAAGTTATGGGCATAACATGTTGGTGCCAGAAGCTTGGGAACACTTGCAGGCTACCCCCTGCACAGTTCTCATTGAGCTGATTTGATGCAAGTGACGCAGCTCACTGTACAGTCGATGTACATGTGACAAATAGAGATGATCTAATCTAAGCTAATGTTTATTAGAAGCTTTGGGGTTCTCCTTAATCCTTCTTATCCCTCTTCTCCATCAGATATCTGAATGATTCATGAATCCATGAACCCATTCTTGTTATTCCTTTTATTTGTACTGGTCACTTATTTTGTGATTTATGTTAAAATTATATTTTTGCACTATTCAGTTGCTGCAAAACAGTAAATTTCATATCACATAAAGCAATGATAATAATTCTGACTCTAATTCAGTCTCTTTAAATCATCCTCCTCTCTTCTTTAAATTCTTTCCGCTTTATTTATATTCCTAAATGTTGATTAAAATAAACCAAATACATATAATTTTTTTGGTGGTGAAATCAGAACAAGGAGACATGACCTTAAACTGGAGATGAACGATTTGGATATGGCGCCACTAAATTCTTCCCAAAGGGAGATCTGAAATTGACTACCCAAAACTCAGTTGAAGATTTAAAAGTTGAGCTCAATATATTTGCTAGTAGGCTGAGAACAATGACTTGGATTTCTTCATTCTCTTCCACAAAAATTGTAACACAGGTGTTTGTTAGGTAAGTTATGGAACAAAAACAGCTGGGTAGAGTTAACATAAAATCAGCCCTCATCCAACTGATTGATGGAATAAGCTTGAGGGGCAGATGTTCTACCCATATCCCCTATTTCATATTTCATGCTAATATTTTAAATCAATGTAGTACTCAGGAAGGAGGCAGACTAAGTCAGCAAGAATGTTGAACTTATATAACCTGTACTAGAAGCAATATATTGTTCGCCACTTTCCCAGTGAAGTCTCCCAATACTTAAACTACAACCAAAACTCAGCTGCAATCTTTGGCTTAATTTGGCCCTTAGAGCATTTGTGTTCTATAATCAATTAAGGTACAGTCCTACTGTATCTCTGCACTGATTAGCAATTGAGAAAAATGCCAGTTTTTCAACAAAGTCAGTCACTTCCTATTATCTTAAATAGATAATTAAGGCCCTGCACCACAGGTCATTTTGCTCATTAGCTCAAGAAGCTAAATTGCAAAGGAAAATCTATGTTTCCTCTTCAAAAGAGATTTAGAAATAATGATTCAACTTTCCAGATATTAATGCAGTGGCAATGGATATTGTATTTTATGAAAGTAACTACCATCAATACTTTTCATTCTCATAGACTGTGAATTTACCAAAAATGAAGGGAGTTTAAAGGTTATTGGTCATCACCTTTCTGAAAAGTGGCTTCCTTTCCCCACTGAGAGCAGGCACTTATTTTTAAACAAATCTCTTCCAATAACAAAAACACAGTGAGACTGAAGTAGTACAAATCCCTTCAGACCTTATTTACAAAAGAATAACTACATTTAAGGAATGATTTATACTGGCATTAAAGTTCTAATTTTGGGCTTGGTACCACTTAAGTAAAGACTACTTGGATTACAAATACCATTCTGGACTATTCAGACAGAATGGTCTGTTTCTGTAAAATTTAAACCAAGGAGCTGTATAGTACAGATCTCTGCCATGGATGGTCCCAAGTCCAACTGCAAAAAGAGGAGGGTTGGACAGAGGGCTAGCAACTCCATCCCATAAAATTCCAGAGCTACAGGAACACCAACAGAAGCTCCAAAGACCTTATCCCTGGGAGAAGAAGGATCTTCACCAAGAAGTTGTAAGATGGGCTAGACCTGAGGACAACTTGAAACTGGGCCTAGGACTGAAGAACCTGGTGAGCTACTGTCAGCAGTCTATGCCCCAGTAGGGGTAATGGGCTAATTAAGTAGAGTATACCACAGGAATTGGCCTTTCACCCCAAAGTTGTGTCAAACTAATTATGTGAATAATGTGAGTTACTGCGGGCTGTCTGCACATTGTCCTTATCCCTCCATTCTCTGTATATTTTTATGACTAAGAGGCTAGTAACTTCCTCTGTTGTATTTGCCTCCAACATCAACACCATCCAGCATATTCCAGACACTGACCACATTTTATATGTACATGAAAATAAACATGCCTTGAACTTTCTAACACTCACATTAAATGTATGCCCTCTAGTTTTAGATATTTTAACCCTGGGGTTAAATATACCAGTTGTCCATGTAATTAATTCTTTATAGAAGCCGTTATATAATCTGTTCCTGATTTCTCAACTTATTTGATGTACTAAGCAATGATAGATGCCACATCAAGTTTTATATTTTATAAGGGAATGGTACATACATGCAGCTGAGAGACAGATGTAGGATGTTGAAATTAACTTGTGAAACTGGACCAGAAAGTACAGTACTGATGCAGCAAGACAGATCTCAATGTTTCTGGATGTCCTCCCTCAGCCTCTTCGGAGGATTCTGTGAGGAGTAAGGATGGAGCTGGCAAGAAAGGATCTGAGAGGGTCATATCAATGAAGCACAGGACCCTCTTTCCAAGATGACAAAATCCAAAAATAAATGTATAAATGAACAATTTTTTAAAAATATGCTGTATTTGTAGTTGATAGCTGATGCTTTCCAAATATTAAAATTAAAGTTCTCGGCTCTGTTGCTATAACGCTGCTGGATGCCAGAGGTAAACAATCATCTCTGGTATTCAGAATTGCTTTGCCAAATGACATAATTTGCTGCACTTCCATCACTTAAATATTATTACAGTCAGCACAGTCAAACACTGCCAGTGAGAAATTGGGAGTGAGAATGTGAAAGCTGTGGTGGGCCTGTTGTGCAGGATCACACTTTAAGATGGAAGTGTAGGTGGCCTGACATGAATGAATTAAAGGAAAGACTTGGAAAGCACCACACCCATATCCACAGAGTTTGTAAATTGTCAAAGTTAAGTAACTTCAGAGGGAGCTAATGAAGCTGCATGGTTTTGAATCCTGGTTATACATGCTTTTTAAATGTGGGAAACCAGTTAATTGTACAGTATAATGGATATCTGTTTATTTGTACATTAAACATTAGTACCCTTAATTTTCAAAACCATTGTTCGCATGATGATATTTGGCATTCCAAAGTTAATCTGTTCATATTAGTTGAGACTGGTGAAGTTAGTAAGGTGATCCCTCCAAGTGACAGAATTTTTGTTCCTCCGAAAGGAGGTGCAAGGCTGGAGCTCCGAGTATGGAGAACAGGTACAAGTGGGAAGTGTTCCTTGACTTTAGAGAATCAAGACAATGCTAAAAGGCAAGTTTCATCCAGATGAAGGGTCGCAACATAAAACTTTTACTGTCCAATTCCCTCCACAGGTCATCCAGCAGTTTGTGTGTTGACCCAAATTCCAGCGTCTGGAGTTTCTTGTGTCTCTAAAAGGCAAGTGCCTCCAGTGTATGGGGGGAGAAGTGTTTGCACTGATTGCTGTAAAAATCAAACAAACAATGGCACTAGCATTTTCCTCCATTTATATATCTCGGGCATTACTCATTGTCAGATCTGAGTTCACCATTTGTCATTCAAATTTAAAAGACTCTTAGATAGGTACATGGATGTAAGTAAAATGGAGGATTACAGGTTGTGTAGGATGAAAGAGAAGATTGATTGTGAAGTAGATACAATAGGTCAGCATACATCATAGAACAAAGTGTCCTTACTGTGCTGTACCGTTCTGCAGTCCAGATTGTCGTATGCTCCAGGGGTATCTATCGCTGATGTGCTTCCCGGTCCATTAGTAACTGCTCCTGATACTTGCAGCCTACAAGTTTCATACTGCTAAAGCATTTAAGCTAATATTATATGCTTATCACAAAACCAAATTAAACTAAACTCTCCAAGAAAGAGATTAGTGAACTTTGGAAGTACTTCTGCTCAGTAGTCAGAAAACTTGTCCATTTTGTCATTTGAGACATCCTTGTTAAAAGAATGTTTAGGAAAACAAGCTGACATTTTTGGGGTAAGGCAACACCCAAGCCATTTTGCATCAATATGGAAATTTAAGTATGTCGCCTGATGACTTGCTTGCCACGACGTAGCAGACTGAAGCCTGACTGTCAATTAATTGTCAATAGGATGGGCATAAATATTACACTATTCGAGTATGGTTTCTGGATGTGTAGTAATCCCTCCAAAGTTGGCAGGGGGTACTTTCAATTTGTATCCTTTCAGTCTAGAAAAATGGGCAGGTGTTCAAACCCTTTCTCACAGAGGTTGAGAGTTTGAAACATAAAGGAAACATTAGGAACTTCTTGGATAACTTCAAGCTTAAAATGGATTCCATAGCAGCATATTGTGAAAGTGCTTTTTAATGTTCTTCATCTATGCAGATTATATAGATGGTGAGGAGTGACATCATCTGTGCATGTCTGGGTAAACAAGCAACAACCACCTCCAAGTCTTAGCAATAAATAATATGCATCACTAAGCTGTTAACAGCAGAGTCTAATGAAGCCCTGTTTCACACAGAGCCCAGGCACAGTTGGCCATCAGTACACTTTTGTGTTGGAGTGCCACTGCATATTGTTTGAGGAAATTATCTTTGGTTCGCAGACTGATGCCTCAAAGGCAAGATTATATTTCAAAGGATTTTATGCCTCTAGGAATTAAATGCTTTTGGTGCACCAGCTTGTAATGATCTTGATCCAACACAAACATGGTCGATAAGATGCTATTCTTTTAAGGTAGGATATTTCATATTTTGTTATCTCATATTTCCTTAATAGATAGAAGGGAGCTGTTCAGCTCATCAAGTCTTGGCTGCTTCTCAGAGGAATTCAGTTAATCCAATTTCTCTGATGAGCAATTTGAGTTAGTTTCAGCAATAACCAAATAACTTTTGCTTAGAATTGTGTGACCATCTATAAAATAAACATAAAAGAAAATAGAACTCGCCTTTATAATCTTTTCACAAACTGAGTCAATGTTGTGCTGAGTTATTTGGACTGACGTGAGCAACTTCGTATTGCAGCTTGCTTTCATAAAGGATTATGCCTATGAATAAGCTTGTTTGAGCATTGAATTCGATGTAGAAGAGTTGAAGGCATAACTAATATTCACCATCCTTTGAAGTAATATTTGCCCTGGTGTGACTGCTCAAGTGAATATCATCGAGGTTCTAAAGAAGAGATCATGCATTCTAAAGACACAAGGGACTACTAAGGCTGGAATCTGAGGAAAGAACCTGGAAGAACTAGACCAGTCTTGCAGCATCATTGGAGGGAAAATGCTAGTCAATATTTCAGGTCTGAAGTGTGACAAACCTTTTCCCTCCATAGATGTTGCTTAACTCGCTGAGTTCCTCCAGCATCATATTTGTGTCATCCATGCTAAATTCCATACAAATGAAAGTCAAGCAGGATGTACAAAGACCAGTTGATCCAATTTGTCATCTTTAGCCAATGACCCGCTTTACTGTTCACTTAGTGAAGGCTGCCCATCTTTACTTTAAATGCAAGTTATGCTTCACATCCGAGGCTTGAATGTGGAAGCTTTTGTCTTTGGTATATTTTCCTTCATTGCACTTCACATCTAATAAGAGTCCCGTTGGACCAGGATAAATTGAAAGGCCATAAGGAAACTGTTAACTACCGTAGTCTCCATCTAGAATCATGGCCACCTAACCTTTCTATTCAAGTTTCAATATGCAGGACACATCTCCAGAGGCTGAGCTCCTCATCGTGGTTAACTAGTCACTTGAGCTTACAAAGGCAATACGCCTAACATCCATCTCAGCACAGTAGAGCCCTTACCAATCTGTCTTGACCCCACCTCCTGGCAATATGAGTCCACAATGAGATCTGGGAAAACATGGAGCTTGCCCCCATTTCTTGGGTTCCAGCATTCAGTGAAGGCAGATATTGATGAGGAAGTTCACCGACAGTTTTGTGCATCGGCACAGTCTTTAGTTTTTAGAAGTAATGCATGCTTGAACACAACAGCATAAAATTGAGCAATAGATTTAAGGTCATGACCTCTCAATCATGATAGCAGCCATGTCTGGCAGGAGCCCCTGTAGACTGAGTGGATAGAGAAATATTAAGCCTGGGTCATTGAATATATTCAAGGCGAAGATAGATAGATGAGTTCTAGTTTGTAGAAGGAACAAAACAGGAAAGGGGAGCGGGAGTTAAAATCAAACCAGCCAGCATCTTATTCAGAGAGTGGTGATTTTGGCCATTTCCATATGGGTACAGTTCTTCCCACCATCAAGGGTATCTACAAGAGGCAATTTCTTAGGAAGGTGGCACCTTTCACCAGAGTCCCCCATTATCCAGGCCATGCTCTCTTTTGAAGCTACCATCTTAAAGGAGGTTCCTAAGCATGAAGACCCACACCTCAAGATTCAATGGCAACTTCTTCACCACTACCTTTTGATTCTTGAAATGATCTGAAAATCCTTGTACTGTCACTTGTGTCTCTCTACCTTGCATTGATGTCACTACGATTGTTGCTTATTTTGCACATGCTTGCATTGTGCATAATTTATGTATATTTTATGTTAATTTATGTTTGTTCTCACCTCATTGTGGTGCTGCTCTAAAAGCTAATTTAATGGCATTTATACCCTGTGTATGTACTGTCTGCCTATGAAAACAATGAGAACTTGATTGAACAGTATCAAGTCATTATCACAATGGAAAAGGCCATTCAACCCATTGTGCCTATGCTTTTATATAGTGTTACAAAGTCTAACATCAGCACATACTCACAGCTCACATTTTGGAAGCCCACACCTTTGCAAATACATTTTCTACCAACTAGTCATGCAACGAGTTTCACACTTCCAGTGTCCTCTGGATGGAGAGGGAAGATTTCCGCAGCTCTCCTCTAAACATTCCAAGTTACTTTCAAATCTATGCCCCCTAGTTTTTGACTACTTGGGTAAGAGAATTAATAGGAAGGACCCATCCAACCTATCACATATCTCAAGCAAGTTTACCCTCTGCTTCAGTTAAAATAGCTACTAGCTTCATTAATCATTGCTCACTGCTGCAATTTTCATACTTCGCAACACCTTGGATGCTACAGAGAGAGCGGAGAGCAGATTTACAAAGGCGTTGCCTGGATTGGAGAGCATGTCTTATGACAATAGGTTGAGCAAACTTGGACTTTTCTGCTTGAAGTGATGGAGGATGAGAGGTGACCTGATAGAGATGATGAGTGGCATTGATCATGTGGATAGCCAGAGGTTTTACCCAGGGGTGAAATGGCTAACATGAGGGGACATAGTTTTAAGGTGCTTGGAAGTAGGTACAAGGGGGATGTTAGAGGTTAGGTTTCACACAGAGAGTGGTGGGTGCACTGCCAGCGAAGGTGGTAGAGTCGGATACAATACTGTCTTCTAAGAAACTCTTGGAAAGGTACATGGAGTTTAGAAAAATAGAGGGCTATGCGGTAGGGAAATTCTAGGCAGCTTCTAGAGTAGGTTACTTGGTCGGCACAACATTGTGGGCTGAAGGGCCTGTAATGTGCTGTAGATTTCTATGTTTTATGCTCTATCTTCAGTCATCAAGTCTTGCCTGTTTGTGGTAACTGATCAATTCCTCGCAGTGGACTCATTTTGTTGACATCCCAATATTGCTCAACAGGCCTGGAATACATCGCAATTAAGTGCTGGCCATTTTACCTGCCGTGAGAGATTTCAGTGATCATTTTGGTAGTGGTGTGCATTCCACCTGAGGCCAATGTAAAATGGGCTCTAGACGAAATGAGCAATGTAATCAACAGGCATGAAACAGCACATCCTGATACCTTCCCCATCATTCTGGGGGATTTTAACCAGGCCAGCTAGATAAAGTTCATAAATAATTATCAACAAATGACCTAGAGTACCAGAAGAAATAACACACTGCACCACTGTTGCACTAAGTTCAAGAGTGCCTACCATGCTATTCCACACCAACACTTTGGTAAGTCTGATCACCTAGCTGTATTTCTACTCTGTGTATAGGCAGAGACTAAAGACTGCAACACCAGTAGTGAGGACAATGAAGGTGTGGACCAGCGAGGCACAAGAATGCTTATGGAACCCCTTTGATTCAGTGGACTGGACTATGTTCAGGGAGTCATCTTCCAGCCTGGATGAGTGTGCCACAGTTGTCACTGACTTCATTAAAACCCACGTGGATGACTGTGTGACTATAAAAACTTACTGCACATTTCCTATCCAAAAGCCGTGGATGAACCAGAACGTTCAAAGTCTACTGAGGGCTAGATCTGTGGCATTTAAGTCTGGTGAACCAGGTCTATATAAGAAAGCCAGGTATGACTTGCTGAGGGCTATTTCAGGAGCAAAGAAACAATTCTGGGAGAAGTTGGAGGTGGCATTGGATGCACATCAACTCTGGCAGGATTTGCAGTACATTACTTCCTACAGAGCTAAACCCAACATCTTGAACTACCAGACGAGTTCAACACCTTTCATGCTTGCTTTGAAAGGTAGAATATAAACAGAACTGTGAGGATCCCTGAAGCATCTAATAACCCTGTGAGATCTGTCTTGGAGGCCGACATCAGGCTGTCTTTCAAGAGGGTGAACCCTCATAAGGCAGCAGAGCCTGTCAAAGCCTGATGAACTTGATAAGGCTCTGAAAACCTGTGCTAAACAGCTGATTCAAAGGCTTTTTCAATCTATCACTGCTTCAGTGGGGAGTTCCCACCTGCTTCAAAAGGGCAACAATTACACCAGTGCCCGAGAAGAGCAGTGTGAGCTGTCTCAATGACTGTCAGTAATCACATTTACAAGGATGAAATGCTTTGAGAGGTTGGTTATGACCAGAATCAACAATATCTTAGGAAGGATCTGAGCCCATTTGCAATTTACCTTTCAATACAATACTGTATGTCTATAGTAGATGTGAACTCATACAACCTTGGAACACCTGGACAATGTAAATACTTATGTCAGGATGCTGTTTACTGATTGTAGCTCAGCATTTAACACCATCATTCCTACAGTCTTGATAAAAAAGCTACAGAACCTGGGCCTCTGTACCCCCCTCTGCAACTGGATCCTCAACTTCCTAACTAGAAGACCACAGTCTGTGCAGATTGGAAAGAACATCTCCATCTCACTGACAGTTAACACTGGCATTCAACAGGGGTGTGTGCTTAGCCCACTGCTCTATTCTCTCTACACCCATGACAGTGTGGCTCAGCATGGCTCAAAAAGCATTTATAAGTTTGCAGATGATCCGACCATTGTTGGCAGAATTTCAGATGGTGACAAAAGGGCATTCAGGAGCAAGACATACCAATTAGTTGAGTGGTGTCAGAGCAACAACCTTTCAGTTCCCATCAGAAAGACCAAAGAGCTTGGTTGTGGACTTCAGGAAGGGTAAAATGAGGGAACACAAACCAATCCTCATAGAGGGATGAGAAGTGGAGGGAAGGAGTAATTTCAAGTTCCTGGGTGTCAATATCTCTGAAGACCTAACCTGGATGCAACATATTGTTGCAGCTATAAAGAAAGCAAAACAACGGCTATATTTCATTAGGAATTTGAGGACATTTGGTTTGTCAACTAAAACACTCAAAAACTTCTACAAATGTACCGTGGAGAGAATTCTGACAGGTTGCATCACTGTCTGGTATGGGGGTAGGGGAGTGAGGGGTAGGAACTACTGCACAAGATCAAAGTAAGTTTCAGAAACTTATAAAATTAATCATCTCTACCATGGGTACCAGCCTCCATGGTATTCAAGATATCTTCAAGGAGTGGTGCCTTAGGAAGATAGCGTCCATCATTAATGATCCCCAATACCCTCTTCACCGTCAAGTAGAAGGTACAGAAGCCTGGAGACACACTGTCAGTGATTCAGGAACAGCTTCTTCCCCTCTGCCATCCAATTTCTAGATGGATATTGAAACCATTAACACTACCTCACTATTGTTTTTTTTTCTGTTATTTTGCACTTCATATTTTAACTCAACTATTTAATAGACAAATATATAAATAATGGAATCCAGTTTTTTCTTTATATTTGTTGATCATATATTTCATTGTACTGCTGCCATAAAGTTAACAAATTTCACAGTGTATGTCAGTGATATTAAATCTGATTCTGGTCAATCTCTGGCTCTGGTGATATATCTATTTTTAAAGGAGCTAAATCCATTAGTATTTTTTCTTTTGCTGACTTTATCCCATATTAAATTTCACACTTTTCCTTAATCATATTATCAGCATAACGTAATATTTTGTGAATCCAGACCCAAAGGCTATTACCTCCATCTCCACACCAGGTTAACTTAGTTGTTCTCTTGCTCCTTGAATTCCCTTTGTTATTTTTACCAGTTCTATATCACATCTTCTCTGTCCTTTTCTTTCTTAATTTTCCTTTCACCTCTACACATGCTTCTCTCTCCAAGATGTTCTCCCAAAGTATCTTAGTATTTTACAGCAACCTCCCTTCTGTCTTTAAGAATATGTCTAAGCTTTACCTGTGGTTTTGAGACCAGGTTTAATAAATTACTTCTCAGTTTTTGTAAAATTAAACTGAATCAAATTCAGAATTTTCTGATTTTTTCATAGCTTTTTAAAATCTGAAAGAATAATGATCATTGATACTGCTCCATTTGCACATCTTCAAACCTAAAACTAAATTTAGCATTTTATCAGCTTTTCCTACCACTTTTCTGGACTTGTGACACATTGACTAAAAAAAATGCAATTTTGCCATTCTTTTTCATGCTTTTCACACTGATTCCAACTTCAGGTAATATTAGGGTAATCAAAATCTCCCAGTTTTACTGCCCTAGTGCTTTTGCATTAGCCAATACATTTTACTGTTCTTTCTCTCTGGCAACATTTGAAGATCTTAACAACATTCCTAGCCTTGTAATTTCTCCTTCATTGTTCTGTAATTCAATCCATACAACCTCATAATCAATTCATATAAAACACTATCACTTTTCACAACTGTAACTGTTTAACCATTAATACAATTGTCTTTCCTTCTCCTTTTTAATTCTTCCATCAAGTTATTCAGAAAGTCCTGTAACAACACTGGGCATCCATTGCTGTCCCATTCTAGGTTAAGTTTCATTAATGGCTAACATACATTTGCGTGCACACACATCAGCTTTTTTTACTGCACAACCTGATTCTGGACATGTGCGGGTTCTTTTCACTGCAGTGGTGGAGGCTTAAGGGAGACCTAATACAATTTTCTTTTAAGATGATGAGAGGCATTGTTAGAGTAGATGGTGATACAAATTTACTAGGGTTGAAATGTCTAATACTAGAGGCCATGCATTTCAGGTAAGGATAGGTAAGTTCAAATGAGATTAGAGGCTTTTTCTTTACACAGAGTGATGGGTGTCTGGACTGTGGAGGCAAATACAAAAGAGGTTTTGAAGAGGGTCTTAAACAGGCATGTGAAATGTATGGTGAATGGAGGGATATAGGAATTATGTAGGCAGAAGCAGTAACTTTAGTTAGGTGGTTAATTACTAGTTTGATTAGTTTGGCACAACATCAAGGGCCTGGTTTTGTGTTGTACTGATCCATGTCTTTAAGAAGTATGCCTTAAGCCTGTTGCAAGCATATTTCAAGAGTTTTGCTTTCTCGTATCTGTCTGGTGACAGATTGCCTGCTTATGCTGAGTGCACACCTGTGTTTGCAGTGTTAGCGATACCACAGCTAATTTACCCCTAGAAATGCGACTAAACAGTTGGTGTTATTCTAAACATAATCTTTGTAATCCCAAGCTTTTCTGTCTAAAGTAAAATCAACACTTCTTAGCTAATCTAGTCTTCTTTCTTATTCTCTGCCAACCACACTTCTCATCGCCTCGGTAAAACAGCGAACATAATCAAAGACCCCACGCGCACCAGGCACTCTCTCTTCTGCCCCCTCCCATCAGACAAAAGATACAGAAGCCTGGAAGGATGTACTACAAGGCTCAAGGACCACCTCCATCCTCAAACAAGAGAAAATCTACAGATGCTGGAAATCAAAGTAATACACACAAAACGGCTGGAGGAACACAGCAGGCCAGGTATGGAAAAGAGTAAACAATTGTCATTTCAGACTGAAGCCCCTCCTGATGAAGGGTCTCGGCCCAAAACATTGATTGTTTACCTCATTCCACAGATGTTGCCTGCCCTGCTGAGCTCCTCCAGCATTTTGTGTCTAGTACCACTTCCATCCTGCTGTTGTAAGACTATTGAACTTTCTAGTGCACTTTCTCTGCAATTGTACTGCCTTATTCCACTTCTTGTTATTGTTATTGACAATGTTGGCTATTGTCAGTACTAGTTTGCCAATTACTGATCTCTAGCCTTGGTCACATGCAACATTCCAGATCTTGGCTCTTCACCATGCTCTCGAAGAAAAAATTTAAACCAAGTTAGATTTACCAGCTTAGAACATGAAGAGCATGGAACATAACAGTGCACTACCAGACCCGTCAGCTCATGATATTGTGTTGTCCTACTGTAAAATGAATCTAACCCTTCCCTCCATTGTTCTATCATCCATGTGCCTCTCTAAAACTTTCTCAAATGTCTCTAATGTAACTCGCTCGTCCAGCACCCCCCGGATTAAGCTTGTGTGGCTTATCCAGCCTTTGGTCTGTTATACTCTGCCGTCTCAGCCTGATGTTCCCACCTCAGTATATTTACTTCTAAGTCTCTTGATGCCATTTCTTCCAGTGTAATGAATTACTGGTTCAATGCACTTGTAAAATAGAGATTACACTTAAAATGCCCAAGTTCCACATCATACTTATATAGGTTACAGATGATTAAAATATATATTGTAAATATTTTAATTTGTTTATAGCTGTATGTCTGTGCCATTTTAATGCTCCCTCTTCCCACAACTCTTTAACTTGCCAAGCTTTCCATAGGCAGCTCATATATTGTTTTATTAAACCTTTATTCCATTAACTTATGAGCCAAATGCATTACAAGTTATGTCTGTTTCATGAACAGTAAAGCCTAAATTAAAAAAGCTTGTGTTTTAAAAACTCCTTCAGGCTGTGAGAGACTTTTAACGTTGATTGATGACACAGATGAATCTTTGGCTTTTGAAGGTTCATGAAAGTAGGGCAATAAAATAGAAGCTGGATTATTTCCATATTTTGCCTGCCCTGACTCCTCCTTGCTGCCCCATATCCAACAGGCAGTCTCCTTCACATGGAAAGGCACTGCTGTGTTTTACCCAACACCTGTCCAAGTGCTCAGTGGTTGAAAGAGAATGGGATCAGCTTTATCGGTCTTCCTTCCCTGACTCAGAGCAGAAAGGCAATGCTACTTTTGTAATCCTTTCCCATGTTCTGAATTCCAAAACAGCTTCATTACAATGATGGTGAGAACAACTTAGAGCTATTTAATTTTAAAAACATACAAGTCCTCCAGCAACCCAGTGAGGTAGCTTGTACTACCTCACCTGAGTGTCACTTTCAGTCTGCAATGTGCTACTTTGGAGCAGGGGACTGAGATATAAGAAAAATAGCTTCAATCAACTCAATGGTCTCCGCTTCAAAATAGAGCCATTTGGAGAACACATTATTAGATGAATCACACATAAATTCAAGAGTGCTGGCCCTGTCTTGGAATTAGAGTCTGTTAGCTAGCCAATCATAATGTGCTAAGTGCATAATTTATTCACTAATGGGTTTTTAGAGTGTCTGAGGATGGACTTATAAAATGTTACAATCTTGGAAATGTCATATTTTTCACAAGAATTTCTCTGGGTTGGATATTATATCAAAGTACATGCTTGCCTTTCAAAGCATTAAAGACGTGCAAAAAACGTTGCTCGATATAAAGGTTGCATATTGTTAGTTATAATAGATCCTAGCCTGGCTTTCATTACCAAATGGTGGGAGGACAATAAACTCTCACTTTATTCACTCCTGTTTTCAAACTCTCTTTGGTGCACCGTTTGTCTCTTCGATACATTTTAGTGACTGACTGAGATAATTTTCCAATATTGTACAGCACTTTATTAATACTTTCCAAGGTTTTAATGAGCCTACTTGCAGGCTATTAAATTCACCGACTGCTTCCTAGTGATAAGACATAGCTTAGGACTTCTTTTTCTGCTTCTTAAAAGGCTTCAGTAGTCTTCCAGGTTTGAATGCCTGTAACAAAAACACCGCTCTGCAGTTACACCTTCAAACTATGGTAAACAAACTGACTATTTTCAACAAGTAATGGTATTAATCAAGACCTCCAATTATTGTCTTCACAGACGTCTTGGTTTCCTGGTTTGAAAACAGAAGCAGAGTTTTCCTGTTCTGATGAAGGGTTTTCAGCCTGATACATTAGCTCTGTTTCTTCTTCCACTTATGCTGCCTAATCAGTAGAGTGTTTCCAGCTCTTTTTATTTTATGTTTATTTCAGATTCCCTGCGTGCACATTTTTTATTTGATTTTCTTTCTCTGTTGTGTAGTGCTTGGCTAATAAGTGCCTTGAGGTTGCCAATTCCTAATAATGGGCATCTGGATGAATAAAGGCAACATGTTGCTTTGGAACTTGGACAGCAAATCTTGTTCCATCATAAAACAAATAAAACTATAGATACTGAGATGCAAAACAAACAACAGAAATACTGGAAGAACTCAGCCAGTCAAGCAATATCTGTGCAAGGAGAAATAATTAATGTTGCAGACATAAATCCTTCATCAAAACTGAGAAAGATAGCAAAAATGACTTATTTTAAGCAGCAAAGAAGGCAGGGGAGGGCAATGAGAGCAATAAAGGAAATGTCTATAAGAGGGTGAGATGATATAGCCATATGGAATAAAAGTGTGAAAGAGGCTTTCAGATAGGCTCATGAATATGCAGAGGATGGAGGGTATGGAACATGCAAACAGAAGGGATTCATGTGTAGAAGTATCATTTACTTACCTAGTTTGGCACAACATCATTGGCAGCAGTGCCTGTTCCTTGTTCTACATTCTAAAGGAAAGTCGAAGAGGAATAGAAAGCCCGAGAGGCAGACGCTCAGGTTTACTCAGTGGTGATGTTGGTGGAGCTGCTTTACTCACAGCCCTGGAGAGCTGGGCTCAATCCTGACCTCCAGTGTGGAGTTTGCACATTCTCCCTGGGACTACATGGCTTTCTTTCTGCTTTCATTCCAAATCCCTAACACAAGCTGGGTGGTAGTTAATTAGCCACAGTAACTCACACCAGTAGTTGAGTGGAAAATTTGGTGAGGGGTGGTGGAGTTAATGGGAATGTGGACAGAAGAAATGGTATCAATTCAGGATTAGTGTAAATTACCACCGCATGGATCATAATCTTGTCATGGCTTGGAGACTTGCGTGCCTCAATGACCTGGAGAGCTATGTTGGCTTGAGTCAGGGCTTTAAGCTTTTGCTCTTGGTAAGGTCACCCATATCGAACAGATCATAAGGTAGAGGCCAGTTTTCCCAACCGCACATCCTCTATTACCATGAAACTTTTTTTTTGCACGAGTTTGTGACGTACTTTTATGCAGCATTCATTTTTGCAAGCACAAGAGAAGACAATATCTGTCAGAATAAGACATAAGAAAGAAAAGTGTGTTATCCACGTAACTAAGGAAGAGCTACCGTATGGCTGTCTGTGAACATGCAGCATGCTAACCTCTGTTAGTACTCAACCACGCAATGAACTTACTGCATATAATGAGACCTAGGACAATGGCACTGCAATATCATCATTGTACAGTAAATAAAGTGAACACTCGTCACAGTCAGCTATTATTACTAAGTGATGGTTTTGTTAAAAAATGCAATGAGTAAATAATGCATTTAAATACAGTACAAAATGAAATGACATTTATTTTCTTGTTGCTCTGGCAACCTCTTTGAAATCATCGCAATTTCTTCTTCTTTCCGTAGAGTTTAATCAATAACAAGGTGACTGCTACCTTGTTAAAGCACAGTGTATCTGATCATTGCCTCGTAGTAACGATTGTCTGGAATGGCTGGCTCTGCTAGTGTGGATAAATAGTCAGTGGATAAATAGTTGGAGTTCCCATTTTGGAAGTCTATTTGGTTCCTCACCAAAAAGAATACCTAATGAACCCAGGCATTGTATATTCCTGCATCCTGGTTGCCAGTACAGTATATAGTCCAAATTCAAAGCTGTGTTTCTTGTCATTTGCACAAGAACACATATACACAGTGGCATTGAAAAACTTACACAGCAGCATTCACAAGGAAAGCATAAATTAAAACTTACACAATTTTTACAAGAAATATTATAATTAAAATTAATCTGCTTTGTGCAAAGTCCACACCATGCAACATGAGGTTTGACAAAGTTTGATAATAATTCATGTAGGTGCAGCAAGTCTAGAGATGTTCAAAGAGGGGACTGGTAAGTACGAGAAGATAAAGAAGGCACTCAGTCTCTGCTTGGAAACCAGAAGATGAACAATATTGCAGAGATGAAGGGAATGACAGTGATAATGAAACCATCTGTGGGTAAAAATTTACCCAGCTCTCTGGTGGAACTGGACTTGTGTGCTTATTCTATCTCCATTAATCTCTGAACAATTTACAGCCTGATTGATGCCAAGTTTAACAATGGTGTTGCCAATGAAGAGAGGGATTCCTACTCCATACCCTCAGAAATTTTTCACAAATTACAGATTTGGAAAGTAACCAATAGCCCATTAGTGATTTTATTGTTGAATTAAGGGAATTGCTACACCACTGAACTGCATTTCCAAACTGGGTACCACAATCTCAACCTATGCCAGGACTTGCCAATGAGCAGGCTGAAGCTTAGGTATCTAATACACCACGGTCCCATGGGGAAAGCTGTGTAAGGCTGCTACGTTTGAAAATATGGCATTAGAACTTGTGGGGAAAATCCATTTAATACATGAGGCAGAGATGCCTATATACACTGTGTGTAAACAATTAATGCAAAAATAAGAATGCCATCTACTTCTAGCCTGAGTCATAGGATCACAAGGAGTTGTTTCAGTGGGAAATCGTGTTACATCTGCTAGGGTATCCTTTCATTTCTATTGTAGCTATTCAGAACCGCTCACTATATTCACTGTGGCAAAGCAAGACACGGTGTGTTTATCTATAAAGGAAAACAAAGCCTAACAAATATGAACAATGGTACACCCTGGCTGTGCGCTCCATGCACTCACCACTCTCCGTGTCCAAAAAAAAACTATCTCTGACATCCTCCCTAAAATTTCTCCAATCACCTTAAAATGATACCCTCTCAGACTAGCCACTGTTGCCCTGGAAAAACAGGTCTTGGCTATCCACTCTATCAATGCCTTTTATCATCTATCAAGTCACCTCTCATCCTTGCTCAGTCTGAAGAGAAAAGGCCTAGCTTGCTCAATGTATCCTCATTAGATGTGATCTCTAATGCAGGCAGAACCTTGGTAAATCTCTGCACCCTGTCGAAAGCTTCTACATCCTTCCTATAATGACAGAAACAGAACAGAACATGTGTGGTCTAGCCAGAGTTTTTTAGAGCTCAATATTACCTTGCAGTTCTCAACTCAATTTACCCTAACTAATGAAGACCAATTCGCCATTCGGCTCCTTAAGAACCCCATTAACTTGTGTGGCATCTTTGAGGGATCTATGGACATGGACCCCAAGATCCCTCTGTTCCTCAACACTGCTCTGAATCCTGCCATTAATCATATATCCTGCCTTCAACTTCAATCTTCCTATGTATATCACTCACACCTTTCCAGATTGAACTCCATCTGCTATTTGACATGTGGTTGATAGTGCGCAGACTGCTCATTCATGTGAAAAGATGTACACAGTAAAGTGTCAAGTAGGATGTCATTAACTAACCATATTGTAACACTACGCACTTACTCATATGAGGCAATGGTGTCATGGACCAAATGTGCCAGGCTGTTTTTTACCCAAAATCTTCTTCCACAGGTTGGATTACATTAAGTCAATTTGAGACTATTGGCACCTGCATTGGTGCAGTGATGTACAGATGTAATTAAAAATTATTATAGCAGCAGTGCAGGCATGTAGGTTTAGGTGACACACAGAACATAAATTATACATAAATTACACATAAATTTAACAAGACAATGAAGAGAAAAAAAGACAGACGGTAGTTGGAAAAAACACAGAGACAAGTTGTGGTGGTCCACAGCAAGAGGTGGGTTGTAACATTTTGTTGCTGAGGTAGAATTATGGTTGGTCCTTCAACTTCTTTTCCAATCAGATTTCACTATCTTCAACCCTTTGTCAATTCCACATATTGTCTCCCAATTTCTAGCTCTATTTACAACAGTGTCCACCTATTTTCTGCCAACACTTGCTCCACTCCTTCCGTCTACTTCTTTATTTGAGCATCTTTCCCCTTTCAGTCCAAATGAAGAGTCTCGACTCAATGTCAACTATCCATTTCCCTCCACCGATGCTGCCTTACCCACAGATTTTGTCCCGCTTCTTGTAAGTTGCTTCAGATTCCAGCATCTGCAGTCTCTTGTGTCTCCTAGGGAAATGTAGATCAGTTCAATAGTTGAAGTAACTGTTCGTGGAACTGCTGATGTGGAACTTCAGCCTTCTGTACCTCCTGACCAACAGTAACACAAGTTAACTAGTGCTAATAGTAGATTTCACTTGACCTTATTCAGTTTGGCCTGGAGTAAAATACAGTGGACGTGGTACAGGGCCATCAATTAATAGGACCAGCCACTTATTTGGGACATCTCTAAGCTAATCAAGAAAATAACCAGGATTCCCTTCATTTATTGAGATGCTATGCAGCTTAAATTGGGACAGGAGACTTGCCGAACAGTTTCTAAGTAGCATCAGTCGAGTGCACTTGTGTGACCATTAGACAGGACACTGTACTAAGAGTGTAGAGTTTTTAAACAGCAAAATCTGTGTGTACTTGTGCTATATAATCCACTTTGGCTGAATCATGCTGAGTTAAAAAGCAGAGATTTTTATAGATCATTTAGTTTTTCTTTTACTTTGTCTTTTAAAAAAATCAGTTTATTATCTGCACTAGGTGTCTGCACTGATTTTGTTCATTTACAGTCAATCAAAGGAACTTGGCAGTGTACACTGGATGAATTCCTCCACTGATAGCTATTAGGAACTAATACACAATTTTATGATATTGTAGTAGTATGAGTTCTGTTCTAATTTGTTTTATATGTAACTTAGGTACATAATTTGTTACTCAGTTAAATGGTAGTTTGTCTTTATTATATCTTTATAATTATTTCCATGTCTGATTGGGGCAACTGCTTAATGAGACCAGCTTTACTGTTGTTGATGTGTCCCAATTACCCGGAATCCACTGTGCTTAGTGTTTGTGCAAGACAACAAAATCAGAACAAGCTCAAACTCTCCTATCATACATCGAAGGTCATGGGCAGCAAGTCAACACTCAGCAGATTGCTGGTCTGGCTCTTTGAACACAGAGAGAAGCAACTGATGCTCAGCCAGCACCCAGCAGAAGCAAGGCAGTCATGGTAAAGAAAGGCAATAAGAGCTGGTAGTTACAGCACAGTCATGTTGTTTCTGTCTGTTAAAAGTGAAGGGCTGGAAGGTGGGTTTGAATGATTTGCCTATGGTCACAATCTGAATCTGGCTTAACTTTGGAACTGGGGCTACTGAGAAGAGCTTTGGAAATCAATGGGAAATAAAACTGCCAGGGTACAGATTTGACCTTAACAAAAAAAGCAGGAAGGAAAGCAATCCCATAAGCAGAAGAGAAAGAACTGCAGAACATTGATTCTCAAGAACCTTTGAAGCTTGATAACACAAAAGAATCTCAAAGAAATCTTTGGAATTACCTTCACTCTCAGAATTCTTGCCTGTCACCATGCTTCATGAATTTACATTCTGACTGTTAAACCTAATTGCCAAGATGGTGTGGAATTGGCATCAGAAGAGAATCAGGTTAGTGAGGTCAAGAGCTGGTTTCACACAGTTTACAGGCAACAATGGACAATGTTTTGTAAAAAACTTGACTAAACCAACATGAATTAGTAGCTACTGTGTAAGTAACTGGTATTATTTGCTTCAGAAATTGTCATGGTCCCGAAGATTAATTCCCTATTTTCTCCTAATTTCCTTTGATTGTGCCACAGTCCTGACCATTAATTTCTCATTTGCTCCTAATTCTCTTTGATGACGGCACACCTGGTTTCCATCAGGATCTGCAACATATGAACCCTGGCATTACAACCACTAGTTGCCAGATTGTTGGTTTTGCCTGTGTGGTAATTAACGTTTCCTGGCCGCTTAGAACTGTATATTCTAAGTTTTGCTCCAGTATCGAGAGTTTCCTGTGAAACTCAGTCTCTTCGTATCAAGATCAGTTTTCTAAGTTTAATTCCAGTTCTGAGGTTTACCTGTGAAACCCAGCCGCTCCGCACCAAGATCAGTCTTCTAAAGTTTTACTTCAGCGTAACTCCATCTCTCCGCAATAAGAAGAGTTTTGTCAGCCGTTTCTTTCTTTATGCTCTGAGACAAGATAAACTCTGTCTGTTTCCTACCTACCTGCTCTCCCTCCTGCTTGCCATTCACGTCTGCATCCTAGCCAAATCTCCATGCCTGTGTCCTGCACTTGGGTTCGCCTCATTCGCTCATTGCAACAGAAATACTTTGGAATATTTTTTCAGATGGCAGTGTATATCAATACACAAGAGAAGTTTCCAAGCACAAGGGTTTTGAAATTGTCCATCTTCTCTACTGAGAAGTCCAGTGAAATTACATTGTTACAGAGGGAAGCCCTCCATCGGCATGGTCAACCACGGATATTGTGTTCTAGCTGTCTACATGTTATACATGTCAGGGCAGTATGATATGGAGAACAATTTGTTGCCAATGGGCCAGACTTCCCTTCTCCTTGCAGATGATGAATCCAAAGGAATGATTGAGACTGATACAGTTTGGCATCAGCTGTATTACAGGAGTTGCCAGTAAACAGTGAACTGCATTAGGGATTAGGGCACTGAATATTTCCTTAGGATTTACTCCCTAAGCCTTCCCCATGAATGGGTATAATCACAAGGATCAGAATTTTCCTTCCAGATGAGCTGTGAACCACAACTGACAAGCCCAATCTGGTTCTTGTAACTGGTTTTAAGGAGCCCATAACCAGCCTTTGCCCCTTCTCCTGTCAGTGGAAACAGTACTACCGGGCTATTAGCTAAGCCACACATGAAGGCCAGGAGCTGGACTTGGTTGTCAGAAGCTATTTGAGATGTACACCACTAGGAGCATTTAATAGGTAGAGGAAGTTTATTCCATTACCTACTCCAACTATGACAATATTAAGGAGCATCATTACAGCAATACCCTAACTGGTGGGAGAAATATGAGCTCATGCAGTACCTCAGTCAAGGATAATGGTGATGGATAGCGCAAGATCATACTCTTTCTATTGACATGACTGAAACTCTCCAAGAATACCTATTGAAGAGGTCAGAGAGGGAATGGTAAGTCAGAAGGGGCATGAAAAGCAATCGCACCATAGGCAAGATAAATTATTACTGCCAAGGTTTTGGTCTGGAGGATTTATCATTTGAGGCAGATGCAGAGTTAAAGAAGATCAGGATGGATGATATAGAAATGCACAGATGCATAATTGCTCAGCCCATATGTAGCAAGTGAGAGGATGGTCAGAAATCAGCATTGCTAAGATCAGAAAGAAAATGTTGTTGATAAGGGACATATTGATGTGTCCTCAGATCATTCGTCAGCAAAGCTGTTATGCTGCAGACAAGGATGTCATTGTAATTGGACATCAGGTGTCACAGTTCTGTGTTCAACAATGATTAGGAAATTCAGATTAAACTTCAATAATAGCAATTATTTCAAATTAAAAAAAAAGAAAGCAAGAAAATGATAGGACTGCCCATAGTCTGTAAAAGGTTGTCGAGGAAGGTATTATTGTAGAACATGAGGAGAATGCTGCAGAAGGAGTAGGCACAGACAGCCCAAGAGAATTTTGGTGAATTATGAAGGGAATGACCAATGCAGTGTTAAGCAACTTTCTTCACACTAATGGCAGTATGGAAGCCTGAGATACTTTGGAAGATAACTTTGGAATTGTATTGGATATCTGTAAACAAGGTTTTTCACCCTTATCTTTTTATTCTAAAGGATCAGTGATAAAGTCTTTTAGTATTCATTTTTATAAGGATGACACTAAAGATGCTACTTTGTTACAGATAGAGTCATGATCAACCTCCCCATGACATGTGATGGTTCTCAGCAAAGATTTGTCCTAGAGTTGTGGAGAAGCCCTTGCAATAAACAATGATGCAGTTTCTCATGAGCTTCTAGTAGCAACCTAAAGCACAATTACTGATTCCGAGATTCAGTGTGGAGGAGAGAACGCCCAATCAGTCATTTCCATGCACTCAGATACCTTCTGCATCAGGGACTAACCTTACATTAAAAAAAATCATATTACAAAGTGGGTCCAACTACTACAGCACCTTGGGAGCAGCTGAATGACAAGTCATTTTGGTTGGCTGTGCTTTGCGAATTGTGTATTCATGATAATTCAGAAGTTAGAAACTTTCTGTAATTGAGGGCAAACCCATAATAAGAAACCAGCGACCCAGGTTCAATTCCCACTTCTGCCTGTAAGGAGTTTGTATGTTCTCCCTGTGGATTTCCTCCAGGTGCTCCAGTTTCCTCCCACAGTCCAAAGATGCACTAGTCAGTAGGCTAATTGTCCATTGTAAATTTCCCATGATTAGGCTAGGGATAAACTGGGGGTTGCAGAGTGCCATGGCACGAAGGGGCAAAAGGGCCTATTCTGAACTGTATCTCAGTAAAAATAAAAATAGAAAATAACCGTTGCTTTGTCTAATATAAAGACTTTAATAGATCTGGTATATTTTAGATACTGGCTAATGCCATGGCACCACTCCACTGCCTTAGAGAAGGTATGACAGGAGGTAGTGTGGCAAATGCTGGAAAGTGTACCACTCCTGAACTTCTGATTCTGTACCTCATCATCTGTTGAGTGAGTATTTATTCAATGACATCTCTAAGTTCACTTTTTCCTCCATTGGACTGACCAGACAGAGCTAACAACAGCTCCCCAATCAGGAGTCACAATATGACTTGTATTGTCAACTCAGACCATGATCCAGCCTCTCAAAACATAGTTAGTAATGACTGATACACCTCGTGGTATCTCCAAAAGAAAAGCAGGGTCGCTGTACTGTACAGACAGTTTGTAAATCTAGAAATTTACCAGAAGTTTCATATATACCAGGAAAGAATCAAATACTCTGCTAATTGCCAAATTATTAGAATAGAATGAGAATGCTGTGGAAGCCCCTGTGTATTTGTTTCGCTTCCTGTAGCTTTATTTATCTATAAGAGTGTAACATTCTCAAAATAGTAATGACTAAGGTTTCCAACAACCTTTGCAAATATGAGTATACTCGCAAGCTGTTGAAAAAGACATCAGGAAGATTTTAAGCTAACAAATAAACAACAAAAAAGCTGCAATTGGAAGTGTGTCTGAAACACTTGTTGTTTAGAATACATCACACAAATATACAGTTAGCTGGTTTCAACTACAGAGGGTTTGGGTGTTTTTATTTTCCTACCTGAAATCAAGATTCATGATTATTTAAAGTGATTTCTAGTGCAGTACACAATTAAGGAGAATGAAATAATTGTTTGGATCCAATGCAGCACACAATTAAACACAATAAGATAAAGAATACAGTAATTATAAATACATAAGATAATTTATATGCAAAATTAATTGTACGTCCATAAAGCAATGTTAGGCACAGGAGTGTCTGTGCAAAAGGTCACTCTGACAGGAAATTATAAAGTAGTGGTGGAGGGGTGGGTTAGTGGAAGGAGGTGTTCATTTGTCTTACTGCTTGGGGAAAGTAATTATTTTTGTCTCTGGTGTCCTGGTGTGGATGTTACGTAGCCTCCTCCCTGATGGGAGTGAGACATACAGCCCAAGAGCAGGGTTGGTGGGGTCTTTCATGATGTTAGTGGCACTTTTCTCTATATATGTTATTGATGGTGGGTAGGCTGGCTGCAGTGAAGCATCACACACTTTTCACTTTACCCAAAGTAGAGTCTTCCTGTCTGCCACAGTGCAGCTTCCATCGCATGCAGCGATGCAGCATCTTAAGATGCTCTCTACTGCGCATCTGTAGAAAGACGTGAGTGTAGATGTGCATAATCCAGCTCTCTTCGGCTTCCTCAGAGAAAGTAGAGGCGTCAATGAGCTTTCCTGATTGGGTAGTGTGTGTTCTGGAACCATAAGAGATAGTGCACACCCAGGAGTTTGAAACAGCTTACAGTTTCCACTGCATTGAAATCTTCTTTACACTTGAGGAAGATACAGCAAATTTTATCTATTGTAACTATCGGAATAGAGTATGACCACCTGGAAAACCCTTCGAAATTGACTTTGCACTTTATTAACATAGCATCAACCTGCTGACATAAATATCAGAACAGGAGAATTGAGCTGTAAATGGAGTTTCTCAGGTCAAGTGGGATGAAACAATGTTAGACTAAAGGGGGAAAATACAATTAATAAAATAAATAGCTTTAGTAAAAGAGAAGTGTAAATTGATATACCATGATTATAGTCGATGAAGAACGCTGCTCAAGTGGCCAGGAGATCTCCTGTTCCTACATTCTATATTTTATGTCGGCTGCCAAAATCAGTTTGTGACTCCATGTAAAAAGCGGTCGAGATAGAGACCACAGGTCAGCGGGAGACACTCATGGAGTGTACTGTTTTAGATTCGCTCCATAACCTTTACTTTTTTTAACCTTTGATCACCCTTATCCAACTTATTTTTACCTACACCAAAGGTTTTTTGCTATTTTTTTGAACTTATTGTTAAGAGTTTATTGTGAATTTTTGAAGATATGCAAACAGAAATGTCTCTTAGATCTAAAGGACGAGAACCTGGGCGCAATCCGAACGGTAATGGAAAGAAGCAAGCCCATCCGCAACACACTCAATTAACTTATGAATTGTTTATGGAGGTTTTGGAGATAGAGACCACAGTCCATATGTACCACAGGACTGGGTTGTTCAGAACTCAAGTGTTGAGTCTGGCCATGCATCATAATTCCATTTCCCTTCCTCAGTTCTATGTCCTTTGATATCTTTACTTCATTAAAGAGAGTCCATGTGGATTTGTAGAAGAGAGACCGTGTTTGATGGAAGGAGTAGTTGTTGAAGAGGAACATTGGTTACTATCTTCTTGGGTGATAGGAAAATGTTTGGTGAAGCACGTATAAAAGGTAGGTGAAAAGTAAACCTGCTCAAAGACCAGAAGATTAAGCTTAGATTTTTTTAAAAGTATCAAAAGCAGGAAACAGAGAGAAGTGGTCAATGGCCGTTTTCAGACTAGAATGTAATGCTGAAAGCCACTTTTTAAATTATTCTTTTTATAAGATTTGTATTTTTTAACAAACTAATGTATTTTCACACTCACTGGCAGAAATCAGTATAACAGCTCAACTAATGGTTTAGCAACTTTCTTGTTTTCGTTAGCAAAATGGCACTGAGTTTACCTCTGTGACTAAGGAGGAAAGGGGAGAGAAGGGGCATGCTCTGGTGATATGGGATCTGTTAGTTAGGAGAACGGACAGGAGGTTCTGTGAGTGAGAATGAGATTCTCAGATGGCATGTTATCTCCCAGGTGCCAGTCTGGGATATCTCAGATCAAGTCCTAAGAGGTAGAGAGAGAACAGCCAAAAGTTGAGGTCTATGTAGATACCAATGACATGGGTAGGATGAGTGACAAGGTTCTGCACAGGGAGCTCCAGAGAGTTAGGTGCTAAGTTAAAGGGCAGGACATCCAGAGTTGTGATCTTATGATTGCTCCCCATGGCATGTGCTGGTGAGGGCAAAACTAGAAGAATTATACAGTTTAAAACATGGCTAAAGAGTTGGTGTGGGAGGGAGAACATAAGATTTTTGGATCATTGAACTCTCTTCCAGGGAAGATGGGACCTGTTTGCATCTGAACTAGAGGGATATGAATATCCTAGAGGGAAGGTTGATTAATGCTGCACGATGGGGTTTAAACTGGAGATGCAGGGGGATTGGAACCAAATTGACAGAACAAGGTGTGGAGATTTTGTGGAAGCAGATATTGGTAGGACCTCAGATGAAGTAAGGAGTCAAAAGGTTGAGCGTGGTGTGACTAGTGCCCTGAGGTGCAAAAAGAGTCATAGGAAAAGTGGATAATATTGATGAAGATAAGGTAGCTGGTTTACAAAATAGATATAATGTTTAGTGAGGAGAAACTGCTGATAAGGCAAAATTGCATTCAACAGAATAAGTTTCAACATAAAATGTGGACAAAATGCAAAAGGATGAATACAAAACTGAAGATGTTATATTTGAAAGTGTGCAGTATATGGAATCAGATAGATTAACTTGCAGAACTGTTGCAGATTGGCAGGTATAATATTGTAGCCATCATGGAATCCTGGCTGAAAGATTATAACTGGGAGCTTAATATTCAAGGATATACATTGTATTGAAAGGACAGGCAGGAAGGAAGAGAGGGTGGTGTTGCTCTGATTGTAAAAACTGATATCAATTCATGATTAAGAAATGATATAGGGTCAGAGGGTGTTGAATCATTGTGGATTGAGCTGAGAAGCTTAAAAAGACCCAGATGGGAGTTGTACACAGAACCCCAAATAATAGTAGTGGTGTGGCTTACAAATTACAATGGGA
This sequence comes from Hypanus sabinus, assembly GCF_030144855.1. Classification (NCBI taxonomy): domain Eukaryota; kingdom Metazoa; phylum Chordata; class Chondrichthyes; order Myliobatiformes; family Dasyatidae; genus Hypanus; species Hypanus sabinus. The sequence goes on from NC_082732.1 coordinate 12,026,078, forward strand.
CATAGAAAATGCACACCCATTCGAGGCACGACTGTGCAAGCACGTGGACATCAGCAAGTTTGACTGGCAGGAAGTATTTAAAAGAAGACAGCAGATGATGGAGTAGAGCGAATCAGAGTAGGAGGGCTTTGGTTCAATGGGGCTTCAGTGATAACAGTTCGATGTGAGGTAAGCAACTTGTGAGGAATAGGAAGTATGTCTGTGAGGCTGATGTTCTGTGCTCAGCATCAGATATGGGAAGTACGGGAGACTCCCAGCCTCCCTTCAGCAAGGCATTTGATAAGGTACCCCATGCAAGGTTTATTGAGAAAGTAAGAGGTATGGAATCCAAAAGGACATTGCTTTGTGGATCCAGAAATGGCTTGCCCACAGAAAGCAAAGAGTGGTTGTAGATGGGTCATATTCTGCATGGAGGTCGATGACCCGTTGTGTGCCTCGGGTCTGTTCTGGGGCCTCTTCTCTTCGTGATCTTTATAAATGATGTGGATGATGAAATGGAGGGATGGGTTAGTAAATTTACTGATGACACAAGGTTGGGGATGTTGTGGATAGTGGAGGGCTGTCAGAAGTTACAGCGGGACATCAATAGGATGCAAAACTGAGCTGAAAATTGGCAGGTGGAGTTCAACCCAGATAAGTATGAGGTGGTTAATTTTGGTAGGTCAAATGTGAAGGAAGAATATAGTATTCATGGTAAGACTTTTGGCAGTGTGGAAGATCAGAGTGTTCTTGGGGTCCGAGTCCATAGGACACTCAAAGCAGCTGCACAGTTTGATTGTGTGGTTAAGAAGGCATATGGTGCATTGGCCTTCATCAACTGTGAGATTGAATTTAAGAGTTGAGAGATAATGTTACAGCTTCATAGGACTTTGGTCACACACCACTTGGAGTATAGTGCTCATTTCTGGTCACGACAAGACAGGAATGATGTGGAAGCTATAGAAAGGGTGCAGAGTAGATTTACAAGGATGTTGCCTGGATTGTGGAGCATGCCTTATGAGAATAGGCTGAGTGAACTTGGCCTTTTCTCCTTAGAGCGATGGAGGATGAGAGGTAATGTGATATAGGTGTACAAGATGATGAGAGGTATTGATTGTGTGGATAGTCAGAGGCTTTTTCCCAGGACTGAAGTGGCTAGCATGAGAGGACACTGTTTTAAGGTGCATGAAGTAAGCGATGTCAGGGGTAAGTTTTTTATGCAGAGGGTGGTGAGTGTGTGGAATGGGCTGCCGGCGACGGTGGTGGAGGTGGATATGATAGGGTCTTTTAAGAGACTCCTGGATAGGTACATGAAGATTAGAAAAATAGAGGGTTATGGGTAGCCCTTGGTAATTTCTAAAATAAGCACGTGCCTGTATTGTGCTGTAGGCTTTCTATGTTTCTAATGGGCAATATTTCAACCGTCATGGGGGACTTCAATATGCAGGTACATTGGGAAAATCAGATTTGTGTTGGATTCCAGTCGGGATAGATCTTGAGTGCATATAAAATAGCTTTTTTATAGCAGGTCATGGTCGAGCCCATAAGGGGATCAGCTGTTCTGGATTGGATGCTGTGCCATGAACTATAACTGATTAGAGAGCTTAAGATAAAGAATCCTTAGAGGAAAGTGATCATATTATTATTGAATTCACCCTGAAATTTGAGAAGGAGAAGCTAAAGTCAGATGTATCAGTATTACAGTGGAGTAAAGTGAATTACAGAGGCATGAGAAAGAAGTTGATCAGAATTGACTGGAAATGAACACTTGCAGGGATAACAGTAGAACAGCACTGACCTAAATTTGTGGAAGCAATTCAGAAGGCACAAAATATTTACATCACAAAGAGGAAGAAACATTCTAAAGAAAAGATAACACAACTGTGGCAACAAGTGAAGTCAAAGCCTACATAAAAGCCAAAGAGAGACACATAATAGATCAAAAATTAGTAGGAAGCTAGAGGATTCAGAAGCTTTTACAAAACAACTGAAGACAACTACAAAAGTCATTAAGAAGGTAAAGATAGAATATGAAAGTAAGCCAGCCAATAATATTAAAGAGGATACCAAAACTTTCTTTAGATGCATAAAATATAAAAGAAAGATGAGTGGGCATCAGACCATTGGAAAATGATGCTGGAGAGTCAGTAATGGGGAACAACAATATAGTAGATGAACCGAATTAATATTCCGCGTCAGCCTTCACTGTGGCTAGTTGTATGGAGGAAGTTCCAGGAGTTAGAGGTCATGGACTGTGTGAAGTTACCGTAACTAGATAGAAGGTTCTTGAGAAGCTGAAAGGTCTGAAGATAGCAAGTCACCTGGACCAAATGGTGTGCCCTTCAGGCTTCTGAAGGAGGTAGATGAAGAGATTGTGGAGGCATTACTAATGATATATCAGGAATAACTAGATTTTGGAATGGTTTCAGAAGACTGGAAAACAGCAAATGTCACTGCACTCGTCAAGAATGGAAAGTGGCATAATAAAGGAGACTATAGTTATATGTTATATATGTAGTGTTGGTGCGTGGCCTAGTGGGCAAGGCATCAGACTAGTAACCTGAAGGTCACTGGTTCGAGCCAGCTGAGGCAGCGTGTTTGTGTCCTTGAGCAAGGCTCCTAACAACACATTGTTCTGCGACGTCACCGATGCCAAGCTGCATGGGTCCTAGTGCCCTTCCCTTGGACAACATCGGTGGCGTGGAGAGGGAAAGGCCTGCAGCTTGGGCAACTGCTGGTCTCCCATACAACCCTGCCCAAGCCTGCGCCCTGGAAACTCCAGGCACAGATCCATGGTCTCTCGAGACCAACGGATACCACCACCACCATGTTAGTGTAACAGCAGTGGTTGGGAAGATGTTGGAGTTGATTATTAAGGATGAGGTTTCAGGATATTTTGAGGCACATGGTAAAATAAGGCATAGTCAGCATGGTTTCCTCAATGGAAAATCTTACCTAACAAATCTGTTGGAAATTTTTGAAGAAATAAAAAGTAGGATAGACAGAGGAGAATCATTTGGTGTTATGTTCTGGGTTTTTAAAGGGCCTTTGACAAGATGCCACACATGAGGCTGTTTAACAAGCTACAAGCCCATTACAGGGAAGATTCTAGTGTGGATAAAGCAGTGGCTGATTGGCAGAAGGCAAAGAGTGGGAATACCGTGAGCCTTTTCAGATTGGTTGCCAGTGACCACTGGCATTCCACAGGGGCTTGTGTTGGGACCAGAACTTTTTACATAATATATATCAATGATTTGGATGATGGAATTGATGGTTTTGTTGCAAAGTTTGCTGGTGATAAGAAGGTAACTGAAGGGGTGAGGAGGTAGAGAGGCTACAGAAGGACAGACAGATTAGGAGAAAGGGAAAATAAATGGCAGATGGAATGTAGTGTCAGTAAGTGTATGATCATGGATTTTCACAGGAGAAATGAAAAGGGTGAATATTTTCTAAATGGAGAGAAAATGCAAAAAAAAAACAGGTTAATTTGCAAGGTGGTGAGGAAGGGAAATATAATGTTAGCATTCATTTCAAGAGGACGAGAAATTAAAAGCAACGACGTAATGTTGAGACTTTATAAAGCACTCATAAGGCCTCACTTGGAATACTGTGAGTAATTTTGTGTCCCTTATGTTAGGATTTGCGGAAACTGTTGATAGTTCAAAGGAGGTTAACAAAAATGATTCCAGGATTCAAAGTCTCGTCATATGAAGAATGTTTGATGGCTCTGGGCCTGTAGTAACTAAAATTCAGAATAATGAGGGGTGAACTCATTGAAAGCTTTCAAATGGTGAAAGGCCTTGAAGGAATGGATGTGAAGAGGACGTTTCCTGGAGCTGGGAAGTCTAATACCTGAGGACAGAGTCTCAAAATAAAGGAGTGTCCTTTTAAAATGGAGATGAGGAGGAAATTATTTGGCCACAGAGTGGTGAATGCATGGAATTCTCTGCCACCAGCAGCTGTGGAGTCCAAGCCTTTATGTACTGTATATTTAAGGCAGAGGTTGATGATTTCTTGATCGGTATGAAGGGATATAGGGATAAGGCAGGAGATTGGGCCTCAGAGGAAAATTGGATCAGCCATGATGAAATGGCAGAGTACCCTCAATGAGCCAAATGGCCTACTTTTGCTCCTACACGTTATGGTCTTGTGGTCTGTATTGGCACATTGCCCAACTGATGTAGTTGTTTTAATGATTTATCCTATCAACTAATTAATTTCTATTTAAGGATTTTTTTCATCTATAAAGGTGATAGATTTTTCGGAAGTGCCATTTTGGTTTCCTCTTTATTCCTTTCTCATACACCCCTTAGCTTTAATTTCCCTCTTAGCATAGTTTCTCAGCTCTTTGCTTAGTTTGCTTTCAATTTGTATGTTTGTTTGTACTCTAAAATAAACTGTAATCTTGGAATTGAGACTATTCATCATTCCTGACTCCTGGAAGAACCTTAAGGATCAGAAAATAAACAGAGATCAAATGCTGAAATACCATCATGTTCACCAAAGTTCAATGATATCCCCTCTATTTTTGATGAAATATATTTCTACTGGAATTGGAATAAAGAAGACATTTTCAAAATTTGCAGATCAAAGCAGTCTGGGAATTATTACAAGCAGACAGGATGATGCACCAACAGACTGCAAATAAAAACACGGCACAATGGCACAGTCAGCAAAGAATGACAGATGAAGTATAATACAGAAAAGTGTCAATTGGTGCTTTTCAGCAGAAAGGATGGAGAGACGCAATATTAACTTAATGACACAGTTCTAAGGAGTGTGTAGGAAGTGTTGAGCATATTACTTTTGGAATATTAATTGCTGTGTTGTACAAAACACTCTAGATCAAGGTTTAGTCAAACTTAATCTTTATTTGCTCTCAATTTCAAAAGTTCAAAGAAAATTTTATTATCAAAGTTTATAAATGTCACCATATTCAACCCTGAGATTCATTTTCCTTAAGTTACTTAAACAGGCATGCATACCACTTACTTTTACCTTTCCAACTTATATTAAATCACAAATCTCAGCCCTTGGACTTAAATGTCATTTATATGGGTAAAGCTAACCATGTTCACTCCAGCAGGTTTATGGTCTCTGATCTCAAGGCCCTTCTTCTTGTGGTGGTTATTCCAGGCTATCATTACTGATGTTGCAGACACCCCCTGCTTTTATATGATCTTTCTTCCAATCTGAAGGCTCTCTTTGAACATTGATTTCTGGAACTTCTAGTAATTGCTTCTCCACCATTTCCCATTCCAATTTCCCTTTCTCACCTAATCTCCTTACCTGCCCATCACCTCTCTCTGATGCTCCTCATCCATTCCTTACTTCCATGGCCTTCTGTCCTTTCCTATCAAATTGCCCATTCTCTGGCTTTTTATCTCTTTCACCAATCGACCTCCCAGCTCTTTACTTCACCACTCCCCCCCTCTTCCAGTTTCACTTATCAATTATAGCCTTGTGCTTCTTCCTCAATCCCTCCCCCACCTTGTTACTGTGACTTCTCATCTTTTCCAGGCCTGATAAAGAGTTTTGACCCGAAATGTTGACTGTTTACTCGTCTCTACAGATGCTGCCTAGTCTGCTGAGTTCCTCCAGCATTTTGTGGGTGTTTTGTTCTCTTTGTCCTATCCCTAGCAAAGAATCTCATCATTCTGCAGTCAATCATTCAAGCTGTCAACTGTTCAGGGACTGAATAACAATACTCATCTGTGTCTGATTCTTTTTGCCAACCTTAACTTAGATGTGAGCCCTATCACTCTTAATTATTGCTTGCAATTGACATCCAAGATGTAGTAGAGCATACATTTTCTTATCAGTCATAGTGTAAGGGGTGCCTGTGCTTTACAAACTTGGGTTATTTTCTCCAGAGTGGCAAAGGCTGAGAGAGGTTTTTACAATGATGAGAGTCATAGATATAGTAGACAGGCAGTATATTTTTCCCAGGGTTGAAATATCTAGTACTCGAACAATATAGTAACCGTTTGCTTTTCATATAGTACTGCCCTGGCTTGCATACCAGCTTGCCTATCACATAGACGAGAGAGGACACAATATGCATGGTCAATACCAACCAATGGAGGGCCTCAGAGGAATATATTTAAGATGAGAGGGGTAAGTTTAAAGGGGGGTGTGCAAGACAAAGTTTTCATCCTGGGAGTGCTAGGTGCCTGGGATGTACTGCTAGGGCTTTTCTTTAGAGGCAACTATAGCAGAAACATGTAAGAGATGCTTAGATAGGCACATGGCATGGACTAGATGGATGAAAGGGCCTATTGTGTGCTGCAGTGTTCCATAACTTTATGACTCAATTAATGTGCAAAGAATGGAGGGATCTGGTCATCATGTAGGCAGAAAGGATTAATTTAGTTAGCTTAATTACTTGTTTTATTAGTTCAGTTCAGGAACTGGGGCCCATTCCTGTACTTTGATGTATTCTATGTCTGTAAGTATAACTACCGAACTGGCAGAACATACTGTATATTAAGAAAGCTAGTGCAAAGCACGTAGAATATTAACTTTATATAAGTGCCAAGGCAGAGAAATTATGCTGATTCTTGAATGATTTGGTTAGCTCACATCTAGAGAACATCTGCGACGGCTGGCTACATCCTTATAGCAGGATATAAATGTCTTGAACTGATGGGAAGGAGATTTACCACAATGGTTCCCAGTAAAATATCTCTTTAGCGGCAAGATTATTTGTAACAGGTATTGTTCGTCATGGGGAAATTGAGGTTGAAGGAAGATTTGATGAAGGTGTATGAAGTTAGAGTCATAGATGGCACAGAAAAAGGCCCTTTGGCCCATCTCATCCTTGCCAAAATCCTGAGGAATTATTTAAGAAAGAAAAACTCTGGATTCCAGCATGATAGACAATAAGACCATAAGAAATAGGAGCAGAATTCGGCCATTCAGATCACTGAGTCTGCTCTGTCATTCCATCTGACTGATTTATTATCCCTTTCAACCCCATTCTCCTGCTTCCTCTTCATAACGTTTGATGCCCTTACTAATCAAAAACAACCTTTGCTTTACATATATCAAATAACATGGCCTGCACAGCCATCTGTGACAATGAATTCCACCCTCTGGCTAAGAAAAGAGTATACCTCAGGTAATTATTATGTGGAGATTTGTGACAAATATGATTATATGATATACATGCACAGTATCTGAAATACATCTTATGGAAATGTTTGATGATAAACTTCAATAAAAAATAAATTACAGAAAAGAAAGATATTCCTCCTCATCTCTATTCTTAAGGGGTACGTCCTTCTGTTCTCGGGCTGTGTCCTCTGGTCCTGGCTTCCTCAATATAAAATAATGGGTTAGGTAGCAAAATCTAGGAATCCCAAGTTGGCGCTGGTGAAACATGGCAACGTTTTCAAAGCTGCTAACAAAACTTCTAAATATTCTTCTTCTGCGATACGCTGCCTGCATTCTGCAACCTGTACTTTCCCTTTAAGCAACATACTTTTGAACTATCTGAACAAACTGGTGATCTCATGATCTTCTGAAGGACTTGGCACTCTTAATTCTCAGATATCCAGGTTTAAGTGGATGACGATACAGCACCGTGGTCAAAAGAGAGGTAGTAGAGAATGACTCCAAGACAGACTGAAACAATAAGGTTTAAAACTTCCTCTACCCAGCATTTTGCTTATTTTTCTTCCCTTGTGCCTTTCTTTTCTTTTCAGTGTGGTAGCGGTTCTGTCAAAGTCCGTGATTTACAGTTCAAACTGCAGTTCTTCACGAGCAATGGGTTTTCAGACTGATGGTGTGGCCTGGAGCTTTGCTATCACCAGGAGTGACCTGGAAGACTTGCATCCTTGGGGCTGGGAGGTCAGAAGTCAGGAAGTAGCCCCACGGAGGACCCAGTTCCTCACCAATGTCATGGACTGAAGCATTGTGGGAGACTGTGACATCAGAACTGGAACACTGAGTCAGCAGGCGGGTGTGTCTACAAATTGCTGGCTGCTGTTGGAAGAGAACCCCCCTGTATTTGAGCACTCCCTCTCTCTCTCTCTCTCTCTCTCTCTCTCTCTCTCTCTCTCGATGGTGATTGAGAGCCTGTTGGGCCTTGAGAAGGGAGGGTGGGGTGGTGGTTCTTGGAAATGCCACATGAAAGTTTGTAACATTGGAAGAGCGAGTTGCTGGTCTCCGCTCTTTCTGTTGCAGGAGTGACCTCTCTCTCCCTCTATGGAGAGATAAAGCTTGTCTGAGATACTGAAGTGCTGCGGTTTTGACCTCTGGATCAAAGTTTTTTTTTGAGGGGTGGGTTTCTGATGTTACTTGTATGGTGGGGGGTTGGGGGGGTGAGTGCTTCTGCTTGCACGAGCGGGGGGTGGGAGGAGGGGTTCAAAGCTTTTGCTGCTGCTGGTACAAAGGGAGAGGGAAAGGTGCTTTGGGACTCCAATATTCCTATCATTCATTCTGTGGGGTTTCTTGTTTTGTAGATGTCTGTGAAGAGTACAAATTTCAGTCTGTATACTGCATGCAAATTCTGCTGCTAAATGAACCTTTGAACAGGAACAAAGAGATGACTGTGAACCTTAGGAAGGTGCAGACTGAAGGCTCCTCACTCCACATACACAACTCTTCCATAGAGAGGGTTTGGAGCACCAAGGTCCCTGCGGTGCACATAAAGCATGATCTCACCTGGCCCCTCAACACTAGCTCTTTGGTCAAGGAAGCATTGCAACGTCCTCACTTCCTGAGCAGCTTGATGCGAGTGAGGCTTCCCTCCCCATTTTAATTCATTTTTACAGCAGAACAATTGAGAGTTCCCTGTCCAGCTGCATCATCACGTGGTGCAGGGAATTGCAAGGCATCCGACTACAGGTCCCAGCAAAGGATAGTGTGGAGTGCTGACAGTGCTCAGGATCTCTCTTCCACAAATCAGAGGCAGATCCCTCAGCACTGTCAATGATTCCTCTCATCCATCCAATGATCTCTTTGAACCCCTACTCTCAGGCAGGAGTTAAATTGCATTAGGACAATAACTGTTAGGATGGGCAATATATTTCTCCACAAGACTGTAGGACTACTGGACTCCCTGTCACCCTCCAGGTCTCATCACGTGAGAAGCCCAGGAGTGTTATACTGTTTACTTTTTAACTTGTAATGCCTATGTGCCATACTATGTGGAGCTTGTCGACTTCATCAACTTTGCCTCCAACTTCCACCCCGCCCTCAAATTTACCTGATCCATTTCCGACACCTCACTCCCCTTTCTTGATCTCTCTCTGAAGACAGCTTATCTACTGATGTCTATTAAAAAGCCATTGTCTCTCACAGCTACCTGGACTATGCATCTTCCCACTCTTGTCACTAGTAAAAATACCATCCCTTTCTTTCAATTCCTCTGTCTCCACTGCAGCTGCTCTCTGAATGAGGCTTTTAATTTCAAAACTATGGAGACGTCCTTCTTCAAAGAAAGGGGCTTCCCTTCCTGCACCATCAACGCTGCTCTCAACCACATCTTTTCCATTTCATGCACATCTGCCCTCACCTCATCCTCCCTCCACTCCTCTTGTCCTCACCTAGCACTCCACCAACTTCTGCGTCCAGCACATAATTCTTCCCAAATTCCGCCATCTCCAATGGGATCCCACCATCAAGCACTTTCCCTTCTCCCCACTCTCTACTTTCCACAGTGATCATTCCCTATGTGACTCCCTTGTCCACTCGTCCCTCCCCGCTGATCTCCTTCCTGACACTCCTCCTTGCAAGAGGAATAAGTGCTACACCTGCCCCTGCACCTTCTCCATTACTACCATTCAGGGCCCCGAACAGACCTTCCAGATGAGATGACACTCCACCTGTGAGTCTGTTGGGGCCATCTACTGTACCTGGTGCTCTCAGAGTGGACTCTTGTATATTGATGGGACCCAATGTAGATTGGGAGACTGCTTCACCAGGCACCTATGGTCCGTCTGCCAGAACAATGGGATCTCCCAATGATCCACTTCTCATTCTCATTCGAACATGTCAGTCTATGGCCTCCTCTTCTGTTGTGATGAGTCCACACTCAGGTTGAAGGATCAACACCTTATATTCCAACCTGATGGCAAGAACATTAGTTTCTTGAACTTCTGGTAACATCGACTTCCTCTCCTTCACAATTCACCGTTCCAATTTCCCTCTTTCTCCTTATCTTCTTACCTGCTCTTCAAATCCCTCTCGTTCTCTTCCACCTTTTCTTCTTCCATGGCCTTCTGTCCTCTCCTATCAGATAGTTCCTTCTCCAACACTTTTTCTCTTTCACTGATCAATTTCCCAGATCATTACTTTACCCCTCTCCCTCTTGCTTCACCTGTCATCTTATGTTTCTTCCACCCACCCCCCATTTTCTTACTCTAACTCCTTATCTATTTTTTCTAATTCTGATGAACAGTCTCAGCCCAAAACGTCAACTATACTCTTTTCCATAGATGCTGCCTGGCTTGCTGAGTTCCTCCTGCATTTTGTAAGTGTGTTGCCTGGATTTATAGTATCTGCATATTTCCTCATCTTTGTGATTGAACATGAACTTGATACATCAGGATGCTCTGCATTGACAACAGTTTGATAGTCGGTACTGTCTTCCCCAAAAAATGAATCATTAAGCTCCAAGAGGAGCTTGACTTCAATCCCTCTTTGTGCAACTGACTTCAGTTTCCTCGCTTGCAAATCCCAGGTTCTGTGCTTTGTCCCCTCCTCTACTCTTCCTCCTCATCTACTTATGACTGTTAGGCTAAGCACAGCTCTGATGCCATACTTCAGTTTGCTGATGATACCACTGTCTTTGACCAATCCAAGGTGATGATGATTCAATATATAGGAGGGAGAATGAAAACCTGGCTGTGTGGTTCCACCACAACAGCCTCTCACTCAATGTCAGTAAGACAAAGGAGCTGATAATTGACAACAGGAGGAGGAAAATATTGGTCCGTGAGCCAGTCCTTAACAGAGGATCAGACAATAACTTCAAGTTCCTTGGTTTATAATCTCAGAGGACCGGTACTGGACCCTGCACCTAAGTCCCATTACAATGAAAGCACGGCAGTACCTCTACTTTCTTTGAAGTTTGCGAAGATTCGCTACACAATAGTATTAAGCAATTAGGCTTATACAGCAATATTTATGTAAATCTCAATATGTAAATCTCAATATGTAAAGCAACAATACTAAACATTACAAGAACAGTCTGAAAGTTCCAAGGGAGTTTCATCTAAAACTTTGACAAACTTCTATAGTTGAGTGGTGGAGAGTACATTGACTGGTTGGATTACGGCCTGGTGTGGAAACACCAATGCCCTTGAATGGAAAAGCCTTCAAAAATCAGCGGATACATCCCAGTCCATCACAGGTAAAGCTCGCCCCACCATGGAGTACGTCTACATGGAGTGCTGTCACCGGAAAGCAGAATCCATCATCAATGACTCTCACCTTCCAGACCATGCCCTCTTCTTGCTGCTGCCATGATAGAACAGGTTAATGAGCCTCAGGTCCCATACTACCAGGTTCAGAGCACTTACTACCCTCTCAGTCATCAGGCTCCTGAGCAAACGGGATAACTTTTCTTAACTTCACTCACACCAATGCTGAACTGTCTGCACAACCTATTGACTTAATTCAAGTACAGTACTCTTCATTGCATGGTCTCGTTATATATTGCTTATTATTATTATTATGGTTGTATTTTCAATTTTTCTCAGTTCAAGTTGAGGTGCAAGCATAGCCAAGCATGCTCATTTCTCAATTCCTTGGAACTTCCAGATTGTTCTTGTAATGTTTAATATTGTTGCTTTCTGGGAATTTACATAAATATTGCCGTGTAAGCCTAATTGCTTAATACTATTGTATAGTAACTTTGGGATGATACCAGTTGTAGATTTTACTATTGGGAAAGAGTATAACCTGTTCATGTTCCATAGTCTTTCAATTTCCTCTTTTAATTCAACATATTTCTAGTGCTTTTTGTTTATTGATTTCTGTATGTTATGTGCACTTGGAATGGCTCTATCTATTAACTAAGTTGTTCTTGTTGTTTTCTCTGTCATAATAGATTGGCAATAATATAATTTGTAGGACACTGACTTTAAAACTGGGTCAGGCTTGGATTTATAGGCATGGTGTTTTTTATGAGTTTGTATCTTAAAGCATGATTTTGGTGAATGATGCTTGCCATTTTATTGTGCCTCTGCAAGTAATCAGATTGAGTTAACCTGATGCAGGATCTTGTAAGGTGTTGGATTGTTTCAGATTTCTTTTGGCATTTTCTGCATTTATTGTCTTAAATTTGTCGGTCTTTTATCATGAGTTTGATTTTTTTTGTGTTAGCTTGGTCCTGTATTGGCACTGAAAACCCCTTTGTTTCTGGGAAGAGGTCGCCTCCTCTGAGCCAGGCGTTCGATGCTTCCTTGTTGACATCTCCTCAAGTCATGGGGATGTCTTCCATGGAGAGGCATGCTCTTCCATTGACTATGTTTTTCTTCTATAACAATAATTTCTTCATTTTTCTGGTTTGTGTTTTCATTTAAGCTTAATGTTGTGTACTTCTTATCAAAATTGCATATGCTCATATCGAGTGCTAAATCCTGGTTGCAATGATGCAAGTACATTCTTAGAAGTCTTATTTGACTGTTGTGTATTTTTTATGTCTGTAATTCCTCATCCTCCTTCTATCCCCGGTAGTGTTAATCTAAGTGTGTTCAAATGTACAGTGTTTTCTAAAATTTGTCATTTCAGTTCTTATTTTTCATTGCAATTTTTCCAGATTGGTTTTGGACCAAAATATTATACCAAAACAATATGTTAATATGGGTAATTGCAAAAGTGTTTACTGGCTTTCTTATGCAGGGCAGATGGGAAATAAAATACCACCCATGGACAAACACTGTGAGGGGTTTTCTGTCCCCACTGGGTGTATCCACAGGTGGAAGATTGAAGAAAGCTCTGCAGATATAAGACCATAAGACCGTAAGACAGCGGAATAGAATTAGGCCATTTATTCCATTGAGTCAGTTTGACCATTTTGTCACAGCTGATCCATTTCCCTCTCAACCCCATTCTCCTGTCTTCTTCCCATATCTTTTCATGCCCTGACTAATCGAGAACCTATCAACCTTCATCTCAAATACACCCAGTCACCTGGCCTCCGGAGCCACATGTGGCAACAGATTCCACAGGTTCACCACCGTCTGGCTAAAGAAATCGTTCCTCATCTCTGTCCTAAATGGACGCCCCTTTACATTGAGACTATGTCAACTGGTCCTAGACTCCCGCACCAAAGGAAACATCCTCTTCTCCTCCACTCTGTCTAGGCCTTCCAACTTTTGACAAGTTTCAATAAGATCCATCTCTCTTCCTCCTTAATTCCAGTAAGTACAGGCCCAGAAACTTCAATTACTGTTCATATGATAACGTTTTTAATCCTGAAATGATTCTTCATCTGAACCTCTCCAACGTCAGCACATCCTTTCTTAAATAAGGGGCCCAAAACAGTTCACAGTACTCCACCAGTACCTGATCCTTACATCCTTGCTTTTATATTCTAGTCCTCTTGAAATGAAACATAGAAACATAAAAACACAGCAAACCTACAGCACAATACAGGCCCTTCGGCCCATAATGTTGTGCCGAACACGTACTTACCATAGAACTACCTAGGCTTACCCACAGCTCTCTATTTTTCTAAGCTCAATGTACCTATCTAGGAGTGTCTTAAAAGAACCTATCATTTCTGCCTCCACAACCACCACCAGCAGCCAATTCCACACACTCACTACTCTCTGCATAAAAAACTTACCCCTGAAATCTCCTTTATGCCTACTTCCAGCACCTTAAAACTATGCCCTCTCATGCCAGCCATTTCAGTCCTGGGAAAAAGCCTCTGACTATCCACATGATCAATGCCTCTCATTATCTTGTGCACTTCTATCAGGTCATCTCTCATCCTCCATCGCTCCAAGGAGAAAAGGCTGAGTTCACTCAACCTATTCTCTTAAGGCATGCTCCCCAATCCAGGCAACATCATTGTAAATCTCCTCTGCACCCTTTCTATGGTTTCCAAGTCCTTCCTGTAGTGAGGCGCCCAGAATTGAGCACAGTACTCCAGGTGGGGTCTGACCAGGGTCCTATATAGCTTCAGCATTACCTCTCAGCTCTTAAACTCAATCCCACAGTTGAAGAAGGCCAGTGCACCGTATGCCTTCTTAACCACACAGTCAACCTGCACAGCAGCTTTGAGTGTTCTATGGACTCGGACCCCAAGATCCTTCTGATCCTCCACACTGTCAAGAGTCTTACCATTAATACTATATTCTGCCATCGTATTTGGCCTACTAAAATGAATCACCTCACCCTTAACTGGGTTGAACTCCATCTGCCACTTCTCAGCCCAATTTTGCATCCTATCAATGTCCTGTTGTAACCACTGACAGCCCTCCACACTATTCACAACACCCCCAACCTTTGTGTCATCAGCAAATTTACTAACCCATTCCTCTACTTCTTCATCCAGATCATTTATAAAAATTACAAAGAGTAGGGGCCCCAGAACAGATCCCTGAGGCACACCACTGGTCACCAACCTCTGTGCAGAATTTGACCCATCTGCAACCACTCTTTGCCTTCTGTGGGTCCACAAAGCAATGCCCCCTTGCCTCCTTTCTTTCTCAATAAGCCTTGCATGGGGTACCTTTATCAATTGCCTTGCTCAAATCCATATTGGCTACATCTACGGCTCTACCTTCATCAATATGTTTCGTTACATCCTCAAAAAATTCAATCAGGCTCGTAAGGCACAATCTGCCCTTGACAAAGCCATGCTGACTATTCCTAATCAAATGAATAGTAACATTACATTCGCCTACCTCACTGGAGATTCAACCTGCAAATTAACCTTTAGTGAATCTGCACGAGGACTCGCAAATTGCTTTGCACCTGGATTTTTAAAATGTCTCCCCATTTAGAAAATAGTCTATACTTTTATTCTTTCATCCAAACTGCATGACCAAGTACTTCCATCTGCCACCTCTCTTCTCTCTTCTAATTTGTCTAAATCCTTCTCTGCTTCCTCAAAATTACCTGCCCCTCCACCTATCTTCATATCTTCTACAAACCTGGCCACAAAGCTATGAATTCCATCAATCAAATTGTTGACATTCAACATAAAAAGAAGCAGTCCCAACACACATCCCCATGGAACTCTGCTCGTCACCAGCAGAAACTGCCTGTTATGCCACTGGCGTTTAGGGTACACTGAAAGTCCCCCATCCCTGGCAGTGTATAGGGCTTCCTTCATCACATCAGTAGCTTCCTCTTGGTTTTCCCTACAGCCAGTCATGCAAGTCCTGGGAGGAGACTCAAATATCATTGCGCTCAGATGTAGAAGGATTCTTCATTGCTGCTTCCATAACAATTATGTTTTACAGATCAGGTTTGTTAACCTTGAACAGATTCCCCAAACCTCAAGGACCAATAGACCACTCTATATCTGTCCTCTACTCTTTGACCTGTTTGGCATGGGTGACCCTATCAAGAGCAAAAGCAGAAAGCCCTGACTGTAACCAACATAGTTCCCTTGGTTATTTAGGCATATAAGCCTCTAAATCAGGAAAATGTCATGGTCCTCTTGGAGGAGACAATCCCATATTTTGTCTCTGGCCAATAAACCAATGTTCACTCCATGCTAATATCTGTCCTTTAATCCCCTGGGTTCTTATCTTGTTTAGCAGCATCATGTGCAGCACCTTGCCAAAGGCCTTCTGAAAATCTATATGCACAACATCCACTGATTCTTCCTTGTCTATCCTGCTTATTATTTCTACAAAGAATTACAACAGATTATTCAGGCAAGATTTTCCCTTGACTTTTGCCTTTTTTGCCATTTGCCTCTAGGAACCCTGAGACCTCATCCTTACCAATTAACTCCAACATCTTTTCAACCACTGAGGTCAAGATACCTGGCTTATAAATGTCACTTCTTCTGCATTCCTCCCTTCTCGAAGAGCGTAGTGACATTTTCAATTTGTCCAGTCCTCCTGAGCCATACTGGAATTTATTGATTCTTGAAAGAGCATTACTAATGCCTCCACAAAATCTTCAGGTACCTCCTTCAGAACCTTGGGGTGTACAACCGTTGGTCCACGTGACTTATCTACCTTCAGACCTTTCAGTTTCACAAGCACCATCTCCATAGAAATAGCAACATCACTCACTTTTGCCAGTTGACACTCTTAAACTTACGGCATACTACACATTTCTTCCACAGTGAAGACCGTTGTAAAATATTTATTCCGTTTATCCACTATTTCCTTGTCCCCTGGACTATCTCTACAGACCATTCACCTGTGGTCAAATATCTATTCTTGCTTCTCTATTATTCTTTGCATATCTGAAATAACTTTTGTTTTTTTAAAATTTATTTTCTTATCGAAGTTCATCATGAAACAAACATTTCCATAAGATCAAACAACACACACAAAATGTTGGTGGAACACAGCAAGCCAGGCAGCATCTATTGGGAGAAGCACTGTTGACGTTTCTGTCCGAGACCCTTCGTCAGAACTAGCTGAAAGGAGAGATACTAAGAGATTTGAAAATAGTGGGAGGAGGGAGAAATGCAAAATGATAGGAGAAGACCGGAGGGGGTGGGATGAAGCTAAGAGCTGGAAACGTGTTTGGCGAAAGTGATACAGATCTGAACACCTACGCTCAGTCCGCCAGAGAAAGCAGGATCTCCCAGTGACCACACATTTTAAATCCACGTCCCATTCCCATTCTGATATGTCTATCCATGGCCTCCTCTACTGTCAAGATGAATCCACACTCAGGTTAGAGGAACAACACCTTATATACCTGCTGGGTAGCCTCCAACCTGATGGCATGAAAATTGACTTCTCTAACTTCTGTTAATGCCCCTCCTCCCCTTCTTACCCCATCCCTGACATATTTAGTTGTTTGTTTTTTTTCTCTCTCTCTGCCCATCACCCTGCCTGTTCTCCATCTCCCTCTGGTGCTCCCCCTCTTTCTTTCTCCCGAGGCCTCCCGTCCCATGATCCTTTCCCTTCTCCAGCTCTGTATCACTTTCGCCAATCACCTTTCCAGCTCTTACCTTCATCCCACCCCCACCAGTTTTGTCCTGTCATTTCGCACTTCCCCCTCCCCCCACTACGTTCAACTCTCTTAGCATCTCTCCTTTCAGTTAGTCCTGACGAAGGGTCTCGGCCCAAAACGTCGACAGTGCTTCTCCTTATAGATGCTGCCTGGCCTGCTGTGTTCCACCAGCATTTTGTGTGTGTTGTTTGAATTTCCAGCATCTGCAGATTTCCTCGTGTTTGCTCTTTAAATTTCCGTAAGATGTATTTCAGACATTAATCATACATATCACAAATCTCCCCACAAAGTATTTATCTGAAGTATACACTTATAGAAAAGAGTGGAAAGAAAAAACAAGCAAAAGGAAAGAATTATGTACAAGTAGGGAGTGATTATTTTTTACAACATATTCATTGATTTGTGAGAATAAAATCAGGCCTATGAGGCATTATGTAGTTAAACTATTTTTCCCAGTATGAATCAAATTGTACCAGCTTATGATTAACAGATGCTGTTAACTTCTCCATTTTGTAAATCTTAAAACACGTTCAACTTCATACTTTAAAACAAAATGGGAGAAGGAAGAAGGGATAATTATATCTAAGGAAGAATGGACAATAATATGGACGTATCAATGGAAGTGTACCATTTCACAGAAATGGAGGGAGTTTGGATGGAAAAACTTGATAAGATATTTTATTACACCCTCTCAGAAATCCCATTATGATAGTAACTTCCCTGTTTGCTGGAGAAATTGTGGAAATCAAAATGCAAATCATTATAATCTTTTTTGGGACTGCCCTGTAATCAAAAACTATTGGAGGGGGGGGGGGGGGATACACAATGCCCTAAAAGACATCTTTAAATGTGAAATACCCTTACAGAGTAAGACCATATATTTTGGATATATACCTCAAGAAAGGATGAAAAGAGATAAATATTTAATGAATATACTGTTGGTGGCTGGTAAAAAGACTCTTACTAGGAAATGGTTATCACAGGAGAGCCCGACTTTAAACACATGGATGGAAATTACAATGAAATAACTTTTGTTATCATTTTTGATATTATTGTCTTACTTACCTTCATATTTCATTTTCTCCCCATATATTTTTAGCTGACCTGCTGATTTTTTTAAATTTCCCAATCCTCTAACCTCCTACTAATTTTTGCTCTATTATATGCCCTCTCTTTTGCTTTTTTGTTGGCTTTGTCTTCCCTTGTCAGCCACTGTTGCATCATCTTTCTTCTTCTTTGGGAGTATCCACCTTGCACTTTCTGAATTTCCCCTGAAACTCCTACCATGTTCTGCCATCGTCAATCTGCTAGTGTCCCCTTCCAATCAAATTTGGCCAGCTCCTCTCTCATGCTTCTGTGATTCCTTTCACTCTACTGACTTTAGCTGCTCCCCCGCCAATTGCAGAGTGAACTCTATCACATTATGATCACTGTTCCCCATTTCCCGCTTCATTATCTTCAGCTCCTGAATCATATCTGATTCATTACCCAACATCCAATCCAGAACTGCTGATCCCTTCATGGACCCAACCACAAGATACTCCAAAAAGCCATCTTGAAGATATTCTGTAAATTCTTTTTCTTGGGATCCAGCATCAGTTTGATTTCTGCATATTGAAATCCCCCATGGCTATTGTAACATGGCTTTTTTTTGACATGCTTTTTCTAATCTCTCGCTATAATTTGTAGACCACATCCTGGCTACTGTTCAAAGGCCTGTAAATAACTCCCATTAGGGTCTTCTTACAGTCCACAAAGATTCTACACCTTCTGATGCTATGTCACTCCTTTCTAAAGATCTGATTTCATTTTTTTTACCAGCACAGCCTCTCCTCCTCTGCCTCCCTGCCTGTCCTTCCTATAGACTGTATCCATGGATATCAAACTGCCAACTACAGTCATCTTTCAGTCATGACTCCATGATACCCACAATGTCTTATCTGCCAATCTGTAACTGCACTACAAGATCATCTACCTTATTTCATATGTTGCGTGCATTCAGATATAACACGTTTAGTCCTGTATTTGTCACCCTATTTGATTTTGTCCCCCTTTTGTACTGTAACTCATCCCTCTGACTGCAATTTTGCCCTATCATCTGCCTGACCTTCCTGACAGTCTCAATTGACACTACTTCTGCTTGCAAATCATCATCTCTTCCTCAATCCTATCACACTAGTTCCTATGTTGTTGTTGTTAAGTGCCATCGCGTTGTTGTTGACTCATGGTGATCCTACAGGTAGCTTCCCTAAATGGGTTTTAGTGTTTGCAAAGGTGGCTGATTGTTGATAATATTTCAGTCATCGCTGTTCTTATTGTGTCCATCCATGTGATTGGTGGCCTTCCTCTCTACCATTGTCCTTCCACCTTGCTTGAAACTCTTTTCCAAGGAGTTGTTTCTTTGCATGATCTGTCCAAAGTACAAAAGGCGAAGGCTTGTTAATTGAGTCTCCAGAGAGAGACTTGGTTTGATCTCAATGAGGCCTAATTCATTTTTTCTGTGAGAGGTCCATGAGATGTGTAGTATTTTTCACCAAGACCACAATTCAAAGGCACCAATAACCTTGCTATCCTTCCTTACCGTCCAACTTTCAGATCCATATAACGTCATTGTTAATATAACCACCATTACCTGCACAAGTTGAACCTTTGTATGTTGATTCATGTTCCCTAGGATCTTCTCTAAATCATTCATGGCTGCTCTGCCAAGGGTAATTCTTCTTAGATTTCTTGACTGCTTACCGCTTAGGTGTTAATTATTGATCCAAGTAAGTTCTAACTGTCAACCACTTCAATTTCCTCTCCATCAAGATAGAAATTGTGCTGCCAGTAGCTATAATCTTTGTCTACTTCAGGTTAAGGTGCAGACCCTTCTTGAAGCAATGTTCCTTGATGTTGATTAGCAGTTGCTTTTAGTCCACTTTGTTTTCAGCTAGTATTGTCGTGCTACCAGCATAATGATGATTATTGATGATTCTGCCACCAATTCTCACACCGTGATTCTGCTCATAAACTTTTGCTTCTCTGAAGATTTGTTTGGCTTACAAATTAAACTGGCAGGGAAAGAGAATACAGCTTTGTTGCATCTTTTATGGATGCTGAACCATTCCATTTCCCCTTGTTGCGTTCAAACTGCTGCTCCTTGATTGATGTAGAGATATGCATAAGGATGCTCAAATGTTCTGGTACATCCTTGTGTCTTAAGTCGATCCATAGTTTGTCCTGACTGAGGCAGTCAAAGCCATTTCTGTAGTCAATAAAGCACATATAGATGTCCTTCTGGTATTTTCTTGTCTTCCCGAGAATCCATCTCACATCTCTTTTCCTTCCTATATCATTGGCACCAATATGTACCAAGGTGACTGCTCATTCTCTCCTTTTAGAATGCCATGGACACGATCTGAAATGTACCTAACTCTGGCAATTGGGAAACAATATACCATCTGCGTCTCTCTGTCATATCCACAGACTCTCCTGTCTGTTCCTCTAACTATGGATTCTCCTATCCTGCTCCATTCCTGCTTGACCCATTTCCCTTCTGAGCCACAGCACCAGACTCAGTGCCATCGATCCAATCGCTGTGGCTTCCCCCCAATAGGTCATCTCCCCCAACAATATGCAAAGCGGTGTACTTGTTTTTGAGGTGTATTGCCACAGGTGTACTCTGTACCAGCTGCCATTTTCCCTTCCCTCTCCTGATAGTCACCCATTCACCTGCATCCTGCAACGTAGGGGTAACTACCTCTCTGTACCGCTTATCTATCATCTCCCTTGCAGGTGGGAAATAAAATACCACCCGCAGACCAAAACAGACACAAATGCAAACATGTCTGTACCCAGACTGGGTGGTGCTCTGGTCAGCATCTATTCTTCGTATTAAGAGCCAGCTGAAACCAAAACCTGGCTGTAGGTATAAAAAGCAATACCCTTTTACTTTAGAAATAGAGAGATGTCTACAGAATAGAGTGATTGACCACTAGCTGGGCATCACCAGGGCATGCTTGGAATGAACCATTTGCAGTGCACTGCTGAATAGGTGGGCAGGCATCAGGGAACCCATAAAAGTTACAGCCAGCTTTTATTATTATCATTATTATTATTATTAGTTTATTTGTATTTACTGTGAATTTCCACAAGAAAATAAACCTCATGACAGTGTATGATGACATTTACGTACTTTGAAATTTCACTTGCTTTGAACTTCATGTTCAATAAAGAAAAGATGATGGTACAAGGTCTTGGGAGTGCAAAATTAAGTGTCGTGGGATAAGTTCTGGAGATGCCGTTGGGTAGAGACAGCATGAGTTTGATATTCTTTTTCACAAGCTGTAAAGATCAGGATAGAGAATGGAACTGAGACTGCGTGGAGTGTTCCACAGCAAGCCAGCCTCGCCTCAATTGGTCAACTGACCTCTGGGTGCTGTATTGACTTTATGATGGCCTGGCTAAGAAAAGATACATAAGCCTTAGTTTAAAAATTTACAGTTGCTTTAGTCTTAAGCAACTTGAAAGAGAATGAAAAATATCTAAACTTTGTGTTCTTCCCTTGGTAGATGCAAGCAGATAAACAATGGCAAGAGGCTTTATTTCATAAATCATTTTGAGCTTTGCTACCTAACCCATTATTTTATGCCAAGGATCTAATTAGATAGAAAGCTGGTTCCTGTGACAAAGTATGCTGTGGTGCTGCTTTCCACAGATGATGCACAGCATGTGTCGGAAGTCAGTAGTGGGCCCAACTTACTACATTAAAGCTTGTAAATCACAGTGTTCAGTGCCTGGCTTCTTTAGCATCATCGGCACAATATATGAAAAATATGAAAAATAAAGTTTGGTGTTTTATAATAAAGTATGTCAAAATAACTAATTAAAGTAAATTTAACACATGAATCACAAGTTTTGGTTGCATTAATTTGTTTAAAGTTATAAATCCTTGTAAGTCCCTGCACAGTATGGAATTATTTCCAATTACTGCTAGATTATTTTAAGTCCTGGATGGGGCTGTGGTCTAATGAGCAGCACCTTGACCTGGTATAATTTATTACATGGAATTTGAGAGAATAGAATTTGCTCAAACTTTAACTACAGGGAAAGAAAATATATTCCAGATGATCAGAAGTCCCTTCTACTAGGTATCAGCTGTTTCGTTGAACAAAGAGCCTCTGAACCAAGATTTAGGACAACTCAATTTTTATTAACACTCAACTTATTTAAGCAAAAATGTGTACCACTGATTTCTAACAATGACCCGTTTAATCTACTGTTTCTACTTCTTCTATTAAATATTAAGACTAATGGCTTTGATTGCTTTGACTTAAACATTAGCTTTATGATAAGAATTGGCCAGATTCTCTACAACAGGTTTAGAGTCTTCCCTGAGTTCCGATCTCAGGGCTCTCCTCACACTAGACGACAAAGGTTTTGCTTCCTGAATGCCTTTAGGTGTATCTTATGAAATTTGGGCTGCTGATCATGAAAATCACCATGACATTTCCCTATCACACTCTGTTTTTTAAAAAATAAACATATTTATTATTTCAATTCATAATTCAAGTCAATTAAAATGTTGCCTACAATATAAGCTGGAAAGTTTCCCATCTTGTCCAGGCATGCTTGCTCATGCTTAGGCGACGTGGCTGCTGCATGGCAAGTCAGGTTTTAGCAATAATTATTGGGTTCAGGACTGAAAGGATGGAATTTGCTATCACAACACACAAAAATTTCTCTGAAGGATTTTGATGTTTGAGACAGATGCTTCCCAGAATAACTGATGCCAAGATAGAAGAAAGCATTTTTGCTGGTCCATAAATCAAACAGGTCATCAATGACAGGCAATTTGAAGAACTTCTAGTTGGGACCAGAGAAAATCACATGGAAGGCATTCAAGGAAGTTGTTGAAATTTTTCTCGGCATCTACAGAGCACCAAACTACATGCAGCTGGTTGAAAGCATGCTTCAAGCATATAAAACCATGAAATGCAACATGTCACTAAAGATTCATTTTCTGCATTCCTATTTAGACTTCATCCCTGCAAATCTTGGTGCTGATAGTGACGAGTGTGGTGAAAGGTTTCACCAGGACATTGTGGTCATGGAGAAAAGATACCAGGGCAACTGGAATCCATCAATCAATCCTGGTGAATTATTGTTGGACACTTAAGTGAGAAGCCTCAGACACAGAGTACAAATGAAAATCATTAACAAGATATTTTTAACCTAGTTGAGCTATTGCAAAGCATCAGCACCATTATGCAATTAAACTTTATATTCAATATGTTAATTTGTTGTTTCCCCAAATTCCTACGTGATGCAAGTAGTCTGAAATTATATTTGTGTTAATCTTCAAGCAGTCTATCATAAACAAAAAAACAAATTCTGAGGAAGCAACACTTTTGAAAAAAATTGTTGTCCAATGTGGTTGATCCCAGATTGTTGCCCTTCCTTTATACAATTTTCCATCAGGTCTCAGCTACAATCTAGCCAGATGTCAATCACACAACTTGTCTTCATTGTACTCTGTTCTGTGGTTCCCATAATCTTTATTTCTTTCTCTGGCAGGTTGGCTTTCCGTAATATATCTTAACAAACTAATGTATTTTATTAATAAATAAATGAACAGAATATACAGATATTAAAAAAAATAATGTTAGCCACCGAGAGGGAAGTTCAAAGTAAATTTATTATCAAGGTACATATTCAAACTACACAATATACTGCCTGAGTTTCATATTCTTGTGGGCATTCACAATAGATACAAAGAAACACAATAAAATCAATGAAGCACAAAGATGGACGAACACCAACTGTGCAAATACAAAAATAAATATAAACAAAAATAATATGTAAATTACTAATGAATATTGAGAATGCAAGTTGTAAAATTCTTGAAAGTGAGTTCGTAGGTTGTGAAAGTGCAATGAGGTTAGTGTCAGGTTGAGTGAAGTTATCCACCAAGCATTGAAAACCAAGGGATACTTCCATGTTCTTGCACTCCCAGGGTAGAGACCTATTGACACTCATCCTGTAATAGAGAACTTGCAGTACAAGATTATTAAATGTGCATTCCATGTCTCCTTGGTCCCCTCTCTCACAGAGCAGATCCCACTGGGAATGAAGTAATCCTGTGCAGAGTACTGCTAAACTGTTTTTTTGGCCAGTTTTGAATGTAGAAATGATTACTAATAATTCTGGATGCACACTTGATTTACTTTAATGGTGATATTAACATATTTGTAATGAAAGTTACCTCATATACTGAAATGACCAACAAAGGAATATCATTAAAATTCATGAAGCATTCACTCACTATTTTCTCCAATGCCGATTTCTCAACATTTGCATTTTATAGCAAGGCTAAAATTCAATTTTATTTTACACATATAGAGCATAATAAGGATACAGTTTAAATAAATGTAGTTTTCTGTGGAGGGAGGGCATAGAATTTACAGTCAGAGGCCACTTTAATAGGAACCTCCTGTACTTAATAAAATGGCCATTGAATGTATGTTTCTGGTCTTCTTTTGCCGTAGCCCAAACATTTCAAGGTTTGATACATTGTGCATTCAGAGATGCTCTTCTGCACACCACTGTTGTAATGTGTGGTTATTTGAGTTATTGTTGTCTTCCTATTAGCTTAATTGAATCTGGCTTCTCTCACTTAGGTGATGATTTGGCCACTCATTGGATTTTCTTTTTGCATCATTCTCTGTTAACTCCAGAGCTTGTTGTGTGTGAAAATCCCAGGAGTTCAGCAGTCTGTGAGATATAGTAGCCACTCCTCTGACACCAACAGTCATTCCACAGTCAAAGTCACTTCGATCACATTTCTTCCCCATTAGAACCATAGAACCATAGAACATTTCAGCACAGAAACAGGCCTTTGGCCCCTTCTTGGCTGTGCGGAACCATTTTTCTGCCTAGTCCCACTGACCTGCACCTGGACCATATCCCTCCATACACCTCTCATTCATGTACCTGTCCACGTTTTTCTTAAATGTTAAAAGTGAGCCCGTATTTACCACTTCATCTGGCAGCTCATTCCACACTCCCACCACTCTCTGTGTGAAGAAGCCCCATGTTCCCTTTAAACTTTTCCCTCTTCACCCTTAAACCATGTACTCTGTTTTTTTTTCTCCTTTAGCCTCAGTGGAAAAAGCCTGCTTGCATTCACTCTATCTATACCCATCATAACTTTATATACCTCTATCAAGTCTCCCCTCTTTCTTCTATGCTTCAGGGAATAAAGTCCTAACCTATCCAACCTTTCTCAGTAACTCAGTTTCTCAAGTCCCGGTAACATCCTTGTAAACCTTCTCTGCACTCTTTCAACCTTATTAATATCCTTCCTGTAATTCGGCGACCAAAACTGCACACTATACTCCAAATTTGGCTTCAACAATGCCTTATACAACCTCACCATAACATTCCAACTCTTATACTCAATACTTTGATTTATAAAGGCCAATGTACCAATAGCTTTCTTTACTACCCTATCTACCTGTGACGCCACTTTTAGGGAATGTTGTATCTGTATTCCTAGAACCCTCTGTTCTACTGCACTCCTCAGTGCACTACCATTTACCTTGTATGTTCTACCTTGTTTTTTCCTTCCGAAGTACAATACCTCACACTTGTCTGGATTAAGGTCCTTCTGCCATTTTCCAGCTGGTCCAGATCCCACTGCAAGCTTTGAAAACCTTCCTCACTGTCCACTACACCTCCAATATTTGTATCATCAGCAAATTTGCTGATCCAATTTACTACATTATCATCCAGATCATTGATTTCCTGGTGTACTCTGTTTTGTCATGTGCTTTTGTTAAGTGCTGGGAAGCAGATTAGTAGGGAGGGAAGAATGGACAAGAGAATTACAGAGGGTGCTATCCCTACGGAAAGCAGAGGGGCTGGGGAAGTAAAGGTACAATTGGCGGAAGGATCCCTTTGGTGATGGTAGAGGTTGGGGAGGATGAGATGTTGAATGCAGAGGCTCAATGGTTGAGAGGTAAGGACAAGAGGAATTCTATCACTGTTCAGGCTGAGGGAAGATGCGGTGAGCACAGATATTCAGGAAGCGGGGGAGATGCAGGTGAGGGCAGCATCAATGGTGGAGGAAGGGAAACCCTGTGCTTTGAAGGAGGAGGCCTTGAAAGGACAGCTTATCCTGGGAACAGATGCGGTGGAGACAAAGGAACTGAGTAAAGGGAGTAACATTTTTACAGGAGCCAGAGTGGGAAGAGGTGTATAACCATATAATAATTACAGCATGGAAGCAGACCATCTTGGCCCTTCTACTCCGTGCTTACTCTCAGCTAATCCCACTGACCCTCACTCAGCCCATAACCCTCCATTCCTTTCCTGTCCATAGTCAAGATAACCATGCAAATCGGTTGGTTTATGAAAGATGTTGGCCGACAGTTGTTCTCCAGAGATGGAGACAGGGAGATTAAGAAAAAAATAGACTTAGCCAGGTGCTTTACAAAATGTGGAAGACAGAAACAGAATGGCCCCTCTGCTCCTCCAGCCATGGTAAATAAAGGTAAGAGAGTTCTCCTTCATGTTACAGTCAATATTTAACAAAATGAAAACAAGTTATCAGTTATGATCAAAATGGCATCAGTATCTTACTCTTTACCTCCTCCTATTCACTTGCTGACCAGATAAAAATTATTTACAGTTTATCCCATGGTGATACAGCAAGCCATATTTAAGTGCTCACCCAGACATTTCAAACTGCTCTGTTTCCACTACTTTCTCTGGCAATGCCTTCTATGCAGGCGCTATTTTACAAAAAGGTCCCCTTCAGTATACTCTAGATCTCAAGCTTTTACTGTAAATTTATATCAATCTGGTTTGACTCTATGAGAGACGTCCTCTTCTCCCACTCTGCTTGCAGTTTAACAAGTTTTTTCTTTTCCTTCCTAGTTCTGAAGGATCTTCAACATGAACTGTTCACTCAGATGTGTCCTGACTTGCAGAGTATCTTCATCAGTTTCCCCTTTTATATTATCAATGTGGTACTTGTGAAAATTTGTGCAAATTCACTGTTATGGTTCCTACATTGATAAAGTGATTGCATTTCACAAAGTACTTCATTTTCTGCTACAGACTTCGCTTCCTCTTGAGATTAAGGAATCTTTCATTTTGTTCTTTATTTCCCACATCATTATCGCAGGAAGTCTGAAGGATGATGAGCTCTTTTGAAAAAAAGTCAGTTCTTTATTTTCCCTCAGGAAATGAGAATGAGCAAATGAGGCAACATTTCCAGGAATACATAGCAGCATCAAAGGAAACCATGATATACTTTTGTATACATAGTCTCATTCTCTCCCTCAGGGTAATAAAAAGGATGCACAGCACCAACTATGTGTTATCCCATTCTGCACTACTCCCTCTACACTAATGACTGTGTGGCTAAACACAGCTCGAACACTATGTATACGTTTACTGACAATACCGCTGTTGTTGGCAGAATCTCAGGTGGCAACGAGATGATGTACTGGAGTGAAGTAGATCTGTTGCTTGAGTGGTGTGACAACAACCTTGCACTCAGTGTCTGAAAATCCAAGGAATTGATTGTGTTCTTCAGAAAGGCAAAGTCAGGAGAGCACATGCCAATCCTTATTGAAGGGTCAGCGGTTGAAAGCGTGAGCAGCTTCAAGTTCAGAGGACTTATCCTGGGGCCTACACTTTGATGCAGTGAGGAAGGCATTCCAGTGGCTATACTTCAATAGGAGTTTGGATATCACCATAGTGTCTTGTGCCTTTCTACAGATATTTCACGGAGAGTATTCTTATGCTGGCTACGGTAGCTCCAATGTGCAGAATTGCAAGAGGTGATACTACACTCAGTCATCTCAGTCATGAGCACAAACCCCACGACCATCAAGACCATCGTCAAAAGAGGCTGTCTCAAGAAACGAGCATCGATTATTAAAGACCCTCACCATGCGGGAATTACCTTTTTGCATCAATTGAGGAGCAACTATAGGAGCTTGAAGACCCATATTGAACTTTTTAGGGTGAAACAGGTTATCAAGAAGACAAATGGAACGTTGGCCTTCATTGGTAGATGGACTGAATTTAAGAGCACGAGGGTTATGCTTCAACTATTGTGAACTTTATTTCTGAGTGTTATTTGTTTACTTTTTGTTGTTTACATGATTTGTTTCTTTTTTGCACATTGGGTGCGTGATAGTCTTTTTCAATGAGTTCTATTAGGTTTCTTTGCTTTCGTGGCTGCCTCTAAGAAGATGAATTTCATGGTTGTACATTGTATACATACTCTGATAATAAATGTGTTTTGAACTTTGAACTGTGCAGGGTACTTGTGAGCAACACATACAAAATGCTGGAGGAACATAGCAGTTCAGGCAACATCTATGGAAGGAAGTAAACAGTTGACATTTCAGGCTGAGACCCTTCATCAGTACCAAAAAACAGTCTCGGCCTGAAATATTGACTCCCCTCCATAGATGCTGTCTGCTCTCCGGTATTTTGTGTGTGTAGCCCTATACTTCCAGCTTCTACACAATATCTTGTGGTTAGGGTGATCTTGAAGCCATACCAGGAGGATTGCATACAGTTCTGGTCTCCCTTCTTGAGGAAAGATATACAGGAGATGTAAGAGAAGATTCACCACGTTGATTACGGAAATGAGGGTGTCAGCCAATGAGGAAAGATTAATTGACCTGGGATTATACTCACTGGAATTCAGAAGAATGAGAGAGATTCTTATGGAAACATTTAAAAGTATGAAAAGGATAAATAACTATTTATGTTCTATTTCAAATTTTGGAGATGACTGCTTATATAACTTGTTGCCTTACAATGTCCACAAAGGATTTTTTATCTGGCCTTTCCCTTGCTTTGGGTGGCGGCTCTTTTTGCCTTTGATTATGTAGTTTGCTGGCGCTAGCAGTAACAGAGGCACTAAGCGCGTGTATCAAAGAAAAAAGCAAACTGATAATGAGAATAGTGGTGAAGTTGTTGTAGGCCTAACAAAGCAGGACTAAGAATCGTTTCATAGTATAGTTTACTGGCAGAGAGAGAGGAGTTTACCGTCTTTGGCTCAAGAGGCTTCAGTGAGGAAGCACAGGTAAGTAGCAGGAAAAGCTTTTGCAGGTTTGAATAAAAATATCAGCAAACTACAACGAATTAAATAAAGTAAGGAAGATGCAGGATGAGATGACGTGCTGTAGCTGCATGATGTGGGAACTGGTGGACCCCATTGTTGTTACTGGTGACCTTATCTGTAGCAAGTGATGGCTGCTCAAGTAATGCAGGCTCAAAGCTGATGAGCTGGAATCTGAGCTTCAAACACTGCGACACATCAGGGAGGGGGAGAGTTACCTGGCTTCTCTATTTCAGGAGGTAGCCACACCCATTAGATTAGCTGTCTCAAATTCTGTGGGTGGGAACAAGTGGGTGTGACTGTGAGTGAGGCGGGTGGTGGGATCCAAGAGACAGTGCTGGAGCAACTTCAGACCTTGAGCTTCTCCAACAGGTCTGAGATTCTTTCTCTCTGTGTGGATGGGAGTGGGGGCTGCAGGAAGGGTAAACAACCTAATTGTGTCATCATGGAGCTATTCAAGAGGGGGGAGAGGAGAGAAATATAGTCGTAATTGAGGATAGTATAGTCAGAGGAATAGACAGAGTTCTCTGTTGCGAGGATAGTACATCCTGAAGGCCCAGGTTTGGGACATTTTATCTGACCTGCAGAGAAATTTGCAGTGGGAGGGGAAAGATCCAGTTGTCATGGTCTATGTGGGTATCAATGACATAGGTAGACTGATGGAATTTGAGCAGCTAGGGACAAAATTAAAAAGCATAACCAAAATGGTTGTTAGTACCTAAGCCATGTCCATATTGGCATAGAGTTAAGAAGGTTAGAGAGTTAAATGGGTGGCTCAAGGTTTGGTGTGGGAGAAGTGAGTTTGAATTCATGGGAAACTGGCACCAGTATTGGGACACACATGCAAAATGCTGCAGGAACTCAGCAGGCCAGGCAACATATATGGAAAAAAGTATGGTTGACGTTCCAGTCCCTCCAAAGGCTTTTGGCCTGAAATGTCGACTGTCCTTGTTTTCCACGGATGCAGTCTGACCTGCTGACTTCCTCCAGCATTTTGTGTGTGTGGCTCAGATTTCCAGCATCTGCAGATTTTCTTTTATTTCCAGTACGGTGGAAGGAGGGAGCTGTTCCATTGTGACAGGCTCCACCTGAACCATGATGAGACCTAGTTCCTGGCGAATCGCATAACTGGGGTTATTGAGAGGGCTTTAAACTAAATAGTGGGGAATGGGTTCAACAGATTGGAGAAGAATGAATAAAGAATAAGAGAAAAGTGTAGATAAAGATGAAGTAAAAATAAAAGTCAAAAAAAGAAAAAAATAAGGGTGGAGTGCAGAGAAGTCAAGTGCAAAAGAGACAAAGGTTCCCAGATCTTAAAGGCAGAATGAGTGTAAAGGCACTTTTTCTGACTGCCCGTACTATTCGTAACAAGGTCAGTGAACTTATAGCACAAATCAGTATAAAAGGGTATGATTTGGTGACCATTACAGAAATGTGCTGTCTAGAAGGAGAGGTTTGTGATTTAATTAACCAAGGATATCACGTAATAAGGAAGGATAGGCAGTAAAGTAAGGGAGGTGAGGTGGTGTTCTTAATTAAGGATGAGAGCAGGGCTACAGTAAGAGATGATATAAGAGCAAAGGAGCAGAAAATTGACTCCATCTGGTTAGAGATTAGGAATAGAAGAGGGAGATGGAAGAGTAAAGGGAAAAAACTCACCGGTGGGAGTTGTCTATTACCAAATAATAGTGGCACAGGCAAAAAACAGAGAAATCTCTCAGGCATGTAAAAGTGGAACAACAGTTATCATGGGGGACTTTAACATGCAAATAGATTGTGTGAACCAAGTTGGTTGAGGCAGTCTTGAGGAAGACTTCATAGAATGTATCTATGATGGCTTTCTTGAACAGCATGTTACTGAACCTACAAGGGGACAACTATCTTGGATCTGCTCCTGTGCAATGAGACAGCTAAAATTAGCTATCTTGTAGTTTGATCTAAAACCAGTGAATTACACTTAAGGAAGGGAGACTACAGTGGGATGAGGGAGAAGCTGGATAGGGTAGACAAGGAACACAGGCTATATGCTGGGACAGTTGTAGAATAGTGGAAGACTTACAAAGAAATTTTTCATGGTGCTCAACAGAAGTATATTGAAGTTAAAAACAAGGACAGTAAGGGTGGGGAGAGCAACCCACACAAAAAGCTGGAGGAACTCAGCATGCCAGGCAGCATCAATGGAAAAAAGTACAGTCAATATTTTGGGCTGAAATGCTTTGGCAGGACTAAAGAACAAAAAGCTGAGGAATAGACTTGAATGGTGGAAGGCGGGGAGAAAGAAACACCAGGCAATAGGTGAAATGTAGAGAAGGAGGGATGAAGCAAAGAGCTAGCAAGTTAATTGTTGAAAGAGACAGGCCATGGAAGAAAGATAAAAGGGGGGGGGGGAGGAGCACCAGAGGGAAACGATGGGTGGGCAAGTAGATAATGAGATGGAGAAGAGGATGGGAAACAATGAAGGGTGGGGGAAGGCATTACTGGAAGTCTGAGAAATCGATGTTCATGCCATCAAGTTGGAGGCTACCCAAACAGAATATAAAGTGTTTTTGCTCCAACCTAAGTGTGGCCTTATACCAACAGTGGAGGAGACCATGGATGGACATATCAGAATGGTAATAGGAAATGGAATTAAAGTAGGTGGGGAGAGCTAGCCATGGATAAGTAAGGAAATAAAGGAAAACATCCAACTAAATGCTCATGTGTACAAAGTCACCAGTAGTGGGAAACTGGAAGATTGGGAAAACTTTAAAAAGCAACAAACAGCCAATAAGCGAGCAATAAAGAAAGGGAAGATGAATTATTAAAATAAACTAGCACATAATATAAAAATGGATAGTAGAAATTATTAAAATTATATAAAGTGGATAAGGGTGGCTAAAGAGAATGCAGGTCCCTTGGAGGACGAGAAGGGGGAATCGATAATGAGTATTGAGGAGCTGGCTGAGTGACTATTTTGTGTTGGTCTTCATGGTGGTGCAGATGTCTAACATGCTGAACGTAGATGATAGGAGGTGAGGACCTTGATACAATAGCTATCATTAAAGAGGTAGTGCTGGTTTCCGGTGACATCATCTTTGAGAATGGCAGCTTAAGTCACTAGCACCTCCGGAAAAACAGAAAAACACGTATTAAGCCCAATTAACTCATCAAATATAGTATTTTTTGAAAAATATTTGAACTGAAAGAGGGGCAAGAATGGGGAAAAAGAATGGAAATAAAAAAAGCAACATTGCGGAGCCTGCGGCCAAGAGGAGTGCAGCGAGCGGCTCTCCTACCCAACCGCGTGCTAGCGAGGTAGACGCTGGGCCTCGTTCAGGCGAAGCGGTGAATATGATC
The DNA here is from genome assembly GCF_030144855.1 of Hypanus sabinus. NCBI lineage: Eukaryota > Metazoa > Chordata > Chondrichthyes > Myliobatiformes > Dasyatidae > Hypanus > Hypanus sabinus. Next base: position 12,058,635 of record NC_082732.1, read on the forward strand.
GAAATTCAGAAAGAGATAAGGGAGTTCTAGAAAGAAATAAAGCAGCAACTACGTGATATTAAGTCAGAGCTCGGCAACGTCAATCAACAAATAGCGGTGGCAGAGACTCGAATTGAGAAGGTGGAAGATCACGTTCAAAACATTGAACGAATACTGAGTAAGATGATAAAAATATTAAATCACCAAGAAGGTAAACTGCTTGATATAGAGGAAAGATCACGGCGGAAAAATATCAGAATATACAATGTTCCCGAAGGAGCAGAGGGCTTATCTATGACAGAGCTGGTTGAAAAGTTGGTGTGGGACGTGCTGGAGCTTCCCTCAACTATGGAGCTGGAAATCGAGAGAACGCATCACGCGCTAGTCCCGAAGTCTACCCAAGATAAGCCATGTTCAATAATAATTAAATTCCTTCAGTACAGCACCAAGGCGGAGATTCTACGAAGGGCCTGGGGCAAGAAGGGAGTGTTTTTAGATGATAAATAATATATTTCAACCAAGATTACTCCCCCTGCGGTCCTACAGAAACGTAAAGAATACTCTGAAGTAAAGCGAGTACTAAAGCAAAAAAGATTAGATTTCAAACTCCGTACCCTGCTAAACTTCGAGTGTTTTATGACGACGGGACGCGGTTGTACCAGACAGTGGAAGAGGCGACTACAGACATGAAGGCCAGAGGGTTGCCTGTCAGCGTGACCAAACTGAGGGAAAGCCTAACTCAGGAATTATCCCGCTCTGCTTGGGAAATAGTGCGAGAATCGAGAAGGCAGGAGATGGGAGGAGGCCAAGAGAAATATATCAGGAAGAGACCAGGAGTTTCCCAAAGACATTCCTCACCCCCTTCAGAAGAGCCATAAGGTTTGGCTAACTTTAAAAATGTTGAGAAGCTAAACAGAAGCAAAAATACACAGTGATATACCTATCTCGAGAAATACTTATTATAATGTGGATTTTATATTACTTGGTTGTTATACTTTATTCGCTCACTTACTCCTTTTTCCCCACCAAAATAAGAATGTGTGCATATATGTATGTGTATGTAATATATGTGTGTGTATATATACATCTGTATGTGTGTGTGTATATGTATGTATAGGAGGAGTACACAGGGAAACCTTTTCTGTGTAATGGATTTGTTCACAGACTTTTATGAATACTGCAATGGGGGCCCTCAACTCATTAGTAGGAGGGGTTATCCCCCACAGCTAGACATTTCCTCTAGCTCAACGCAGGGTCATCTACTAGAGACCTCAGCCTTGGAATCACACGTTTGTTGCCATTTGTGTTATTATTTGCATTTCTTGGTTCTTATTTGTTCAGGAAGTAAGTCAATTAAGTTTTAATCTAATTTCAATGATACATTGACAGATAAATACAGATGGCTAAGGACAAGGTAAAATTTATTTCTTTTGATGTCAGTGGGCTATTAAATCCAATCAAACATAATAGAATTTTATCCAAAATGAAAAAAGAAAAAGCCCATGTAGTATATTTACAGGAAACTCATTTAAGTGATAATGAGCATAAAAAACTAAAGAGAATGGGTTTCACTAATTTGTTTTTCTCCTCATATAAATCATGACCCAGGAGAGGAGTTGCTATTCTTATCTCAAGTAAGCTAAATTTTGAAAAGGTATTTGAAATGGGAGATAAAGAGGGCAGATATATTCTGATAAGGGGGAATATAGATAGAAATTCAGCTATTCTATTGAATATATACACACCCCCGGGAAGTGATATTGGTTTCATTCAGAAAATTACTGATATTATGGTAACGGAAACAAAAGGTCTCCTGAAATGTGGGGGAGACTTAAATTTATAATTACAACCAAACTTAGACTCTTCCAATAGAAAAACCTATGAAACAAAATCTTTACATAAAAACGTTAATACACTTTTTGAGGATGTTGGTTTAATTGATATATGGAGGGACCTTTCCCCGACAGGAGGGATTACACTCATTATTCTGCTCCCCATTCTATATATATAAGAATAGACTATTTCATATCATTTGGAAAAGACAAAGATAAAATAAACACTTGTGGAAGTGGGACAATGGATATAAGTGACCATGCACCTATGTATTTATCTGTTCAGTTTGACCTACAACCAAAGAATATTATTTGGAAACTAAATTCAAGTCTACTTAATGATCTGTACTTTAAGGAACAAATTTAAAAAGAAATTGGTCTCTACTTAGAATTTAATGATAATGGTGAGGTTTCACCTCCCATTTTATGGGATACTCTGAAGGCAGTCTTAAGAGGGAAAATTATAGCGATATCTTCATATAAGAAAAAAAATAAGGAATAAAACATTAGCAGAATTACAAAATATGTTGAAGGAAATAGAGAAAAAACACAAATTGAATTTGGCACAGGATACATTCGGGGAAGTTAAAAGAATTAGGAATGAAAGTAATAGTTTCGCTATGCGAGAAGTCAGGAAAAAATTAATGTTTCTGAAACAGAGACATTATGAAACTGGATCAAAATCTATAAAAATACTGGTGTGGAAACTGAAAAAATAGATAGCAGAAAATTCAATTCATAGAATTAGGGACCCAAGAACAAAAATGATAAAAAATAAGCTAAGTGAAATTCAAGAAGCTTTTGAAGTGTTTTACAAAACTCTATATTCCATAGTTCCAGGGGGAAGCATAACCCAAATTGACACCTTCTTGAATTCTCTAGAGTTACCCACTTTAAGTGAAGGACAAAATAGAACGATGACTGCTGACATAACTGAAGTTGAATTAAAAGCTGCAATTAGTAGGCTTAAATTAAGCAAGTCACCAGGATTAGATGGGTATAAGGCAGAGTGGTACAAATAATTTAAAAATGAGCTAATTTCTGTTTTACTCCCCACACTGAACTGGGCTCTAAAAAAGGTACAAATGCCACCCAGATGGAAGGAAACGATAATCTCAGCTATACTGAAAGAAGGCAAGGATAAAATGGAATGCAGGTCATTTAGACCAATATCCATTCTTAACGTAGATTATAGATTATTTACCACCATCATGGCCAAACAATTAGAGGAGTTTCTACCCATACTGATACGTAATGATCAGACAGGTTTTATATGACAACGCCAGACACAAGACAATAAACGAAGGACACTTCACATTATGGATCATATACAAAAAATAAAATTGAAGCAATAGTGATAAGCGTGGACGCTGAAAAAGCATTTGATTCAGTTGATTGGAATTTTCTTTACAGAGTCTTACATAGATTTGGTTTCCAAGACACAATTATTAAAACTATACAGAAACTATATGACAATCCTATTGCTAGGATTAAAATCAATGGATATTTATCAAATAGTCTTACCCTAGAAGGGGCATGAGACAGGGTTGTGAATGGGCTCTGCTACTCTTTGCATTATATCTGTAACCATTAGCTCAATAAATCAGACAAAATGAAGATATCAGGGGAATTACTATTAATGGGACAAGCATAAATTGGCTTGTTATATGGATGACATTTTGATCTATCTGGGGCACCCAAAATACTCTTTACCTAAATTGATGCAATCCTTTGAACAATATAGTCAATTATCAGGATATAAGATCAACATAGATAAAACTCAATTACTTTCGTATTACTATAACCCACCAAGAGAAATTGAAAGTAGATACCCCTGGGCATGGCATACAGAGTCTTTCAAATATTTGGGCATCATTATGCCAAAAGGTTTGGCAAAATTATCAGAATGTAATTATCATCCTTTATATAAAACAATTAAGGATGATGTGGCAAGATGGAACCTGATTCCTTTTTTCAGTCTCAGTTCAAGGATTGAGTCTATTAAAATGAATATACTGCCCAGACTGTTCAATCTCTTTCAGACCCTACCAATAGAGATTAATCAAAATCAATTCAATGAATGGAACAAAATGTTATCAAGGTATATTTGGTGGGGTAAAAGGCCTAGAGTTCATCTCCAAACTTTGCAATTATCAAAGGAAAAGGAGGGATGGGACTTACCTTCTCTTAGAGATATTATTTTGCAGCACAGTTGAGAGCTGTGATATGTTGGTGCAACCCATCATATGACGCTCAATGGAAAAACATTGAGGAGTGGGTACTTCCCATCCCCATACAAGCAATTTTGGCTGATAACAACCTGCAAAGGTACATAAATACTATTGATAACCCATAGGTGAAATTGACTCTTAAAATATGGAAAACTACTATAAAAGAATATAATTTAGAGGAAGATATTGCAATTCTTACTGGTGTGCATATGACTCGGATTTTACACCAAATAAATTGGATGCTAGATTTAAGGACTGGACAGCTAAAGGAATAACAGGTCTTTGCAACATAATGAAAGAAGGAACACTGTTCAGTTTTGAAATGCTTAAAGAGAAACACTTATTAGAAAAACAAGATTTTTATCGGTATTTATAGATGCGTCAATATGTTAATAGGATGCTTAAAAATGTAATCAAGGCAAATACATGCTTGATAGAGCTCTTTAGAAAAGTATGTAATTCAGATAATGGTAGTAGAATCATTTCAAGCATGTATAAGGGGTTGTCAAATCTTAAAACACATTCAACTTCATACATTAAAACAAAATGGGAGAAGGAAGAAGGGATAATTATATCTGAGGAAGAATGGACAACAATATGGAGGTATCAATGGAAGTGTACCAGTTCACAGAAATGGAGGGAGTTTGGATGGAAAAACTTGATAAGATATTTTATTACACCCTCTCAGAAATCCCATTATGATAGTAACCTCCCTTTTGCTGGAGAAATTGTGGAAATCAAAATGCAAATCATTATCATATTTTTTGGGACTGCCCTGTTATCAAAAACTATTGGAGGGGAATACACAATGCCCTACAAGACATCTTTAAATGTGAAATACCCTTAGAGAGTAAGGCCATATATTTTGGATATATACCTCAAGAATGGTTGAAAATAGATAAATATTTAATGAATATACTGTTGGTGGATGGTAAAAAGACTCTTACGAGGAAATGGTTATCACAAGAGAGCCCAACTTTAAATACATGGATGGATATTACAATGGACATTTACAAAATGGAGATGATAACAGCATCTGTTAATCATAAGCTGGAACAATTTGATTCATACTGGGAAAAATAGTTTAACTACATAATGTCTCATAGGCCTGGTTTTATTCTCACAAATCAATGAATATGTTGTAAAAAAAATCACTCCCTACTTGTACATAGTTCTTTCCTTTTGCTTGTTTTTTTCTTTCCACTCTTTTCTATAAGTGTATACCTCAGATAAATACTTTGTGGAGATTTGTGATATATATGATTATATGATATATATGTACAATGTCTGAAATACATCTTATGGAAATGTTTGTTTGATGATGAACTTCAATAAAAACAAAAATAAATTATAATAAAAGAGGTGGTGCTGAGCAAACTTGTCGACCTAAAGATAGACAAATCCCCTGGTTCTGATGAAATGTATCCCAGGGCATTGAAACAAATGGCAGAGGTTATAGTAGAGTGCTTGGTGATAATTTACCAAAGTTCTTTGGACTCTGGGCAGTTCCCAGCCGATTGGAAGAAGGCAACTGTCACACCACTGTTCAAAAAAGGATGTAAGCAAAAACAGGCAAAAACAGGCCAGTTAGTTTACTATCTGTATTTAGGAAAATGCTTGAAGCTATCATTAAAGAAGAAATAGTGAGGTATCAGAAAGAAATGGATCTATCATGCAGATGTAGCATGGGTTCAGCAAAGGGAGGTCCTGTTTGACAAACTTGCTGAAATTATTTGAGGATATAACGAGCACTGTGAAAAGAGGGGAACAGATGGACATTATTTGTTTGAATTTTCAGAAGGCGTTCGATAAGGTGCCACAGAGAAGACATGCATAAGTTAAGGATGCATAGAGCTGGTAATGATGTATTAGCATTCATAGAGGATTGGTTAACTAATAGAAAGCAGAGAGTTGGAATACATGGGTGTTACTCCAGTTGGCAAACAGTGTTGAGCAGTGTGCAGCAGGGGTTGGTGCTGGGCCCTCAGTTGTTTACCAAATACATTAACAAACTGGAAGAGGGGACTGTGTGTAGCGTATCTAAGTTTGCTGATGACATTAAATTGAGCGGAAAAGCAAACTGTGTAGAGGATACAGAGTCTGCAGCGAGATATAAATAGACTGAGTGGACAGGGTCTGGCAGATGGAGTACAATGTTGGTAAATGCGGGGTCATCCACTTCGGAAGGAAAAATGGAAGATCAAATTATTATGTAAATGCAAAAGATTGCAGCATGCTGCTGTGCAGAGGGATTTGTGGGTACTTGTGCATGAATCGCAAAAGGTTGGTTTGCAGGTGCAGCAGGCTATCAAATTTTTTATGTCATGCACTGTATTACTGCAACAAAACAACAAATTTCTTGACATGTAACAGTGGTATTAAAACTGACTGATTCCTATTAAGAACTGGATTTCACTGGGTGTAAGTTGTTCTTCAATAAAAAGGCTCTAAACTGGGAAAGGGCAATCAATTTTACATTATGTTGGACAGAAAGGACATGGTACAGTAAATGATACCAGCTTCCATATGTCTTTTTATAAAACCCAAAAACTAAAATGAATTAAAATAATCATCAAACTATGGAAGCATATCTTGCATTAAAACTGTGAATCATTTCTTGCTTTTATTCCTGCCAGGAAATCAGACAGCTTAAAAACATAATTACCAAAAGATGCATACTAATTAGAACCTATTAACTAGCATGCTCTTTCACTTTACTTCATTTTCTGCTGTGACTGTAACAAGTTTCACAAGTTATTGTGTTAAATTGAATTTAAGAAATAAAAAGCAGCTGAACTTCCGATGGTGTTGATTTCCTTGTTGGAAATAATGGGAGACAGGCGTTGTGATTGGATATTTTGTTTCTATTTAAGTATCAACGACCAGAACATTTTTAGAGGGATGCTTTTTTTTTAAAATGCTCCTCTGCAATGCAAATTGTCATTCAATTTTTTTCAGGAGTTTATTTCTAACTTCATGTAATATGCAAATGATCTCCAGCTGGAAATGTGTAATAAAGATGAACATTAGAGCCTGTAATTCTGTCATTGAGAGAATCAGTGATGTGGGCTTTTGGAGTGAGTGGTGAGAGCCTTCATCCTGTGGAAGGGAAGAGGTTAGGCATTGATGAATGAGAACCGAAGAAGTAAATCAAGCATTAATGGAGAAACATTTCATGCAGCAATGATTTCAGGACCATGGAGAGAGTACTGAGCCTTAGTGTTTAGCCTTTGAGTCAGATGGTTATCAGGTAAGTCCTACTTCAGAGACTTGAGCAAAGAAACAAGCTATAAAGACATGAGTTTTGAGTTAACACAGGTAGGTTGAGAAGGGACCGAAAGCTACAAAAGTAACCATAAGTGGAATTAATGCATTTGTGGAATTAATGCATAGCTGAACCCTTAGGAAGAGTAATCAAATTGAGCTGTGCCAATCAAAAGGAGCTGTTATAACTTTTTTCTTGAAGGAAATGATTTCTAACATTGCAAAAAAGAAAAGCATAAGCACATAAGAAATAGGAGCAGGAGTAAGTTATTAAATCTCTTATGCCTGTTTCATTGTTTAATATGATTGAAATTGATCAAATCTTGGTCTCAACAACACATTCCACCTTTTTCCATTTACCCATTTAAACAACTGTCCGTCTCCACCGTGATTATATTCTCTACAACTTTTCTACTGATCTTTGAAGTACAGAATTCCAAGAAGGAAAAATTCCTCCTCATTTCCATCAAAAATGGGTGATCCTTTATTCTGAAAGTGAAACCCTAATTCTAGGTACCATAGCAATGAGAAGAATCAAACCTGTCAACAGCTCTCAGAGCTTTGCACTTCCATAAATTCAATCAGCGCCGGACTTTGGAAGCAAAGACTCCCAAGTTTGAACCCAATCGGCCCCCAAACCCCCTGGTCACACTTTCCATCCATGCCGGGTTGAGCGCTGAGATACCCACTCGGCTTCGTAAAAAACAAGGGTCGAGTTAGGAACATTCATACCATGACCCGGTTAATCTGAAATGAGACCAATCCTGACACTATGCGCCAGCCCCGAATGGCTGACTGTCTGGTGTGACAAGCTGTGAAATGACTCTCATTCTCTAATCTGAAATAAATATAGACCTTCCTGTTCAGTCTTATTCCATATGTTAGTTAAGGATCGCTATCTCAAAATAAGGTATGGCTATTCAGAGCTGAGTGAAATACATTCCTTCACCCAGGGGTTGGCTAATCTTTGGATTTTCCACTCAAGGCTCAACTCCAAATTAGAATTAGGTTTAGTATTACTGAGATATGCCATGAAATTCGTTGTTACGTGGCAGCAATGCATTGAAATACAATAATAAAAATTGTGAAAACCATGAAATGGTGGTGGTGGTCCAGTAGGGGTCTTGGGGGGGGAGATATCCCTCATGCTTACACTACATCTGCCCACAGAAACTTCAGGATGAGAGTGAGAAGAAAAAGAAGACTCAAGTCAGCTTGAATGTCACATGGATTAACAAGGTCCATACCAACGGTTGGGGAACTAGGACCATCTAGTGATAAATTGGCTACTGGAGAAAAACATAAATGGATGTGACTGGACAACATGGAATTCATGGGATGCTACCTCAATAGCAACCAATATGAAAAGGGATAGATCAAGCACATGCGGGGACTCTGGCAACAATGAAGACCATGGATGGTCACCCAGTGATCAAACATTGTTAAAAGAAAATTGTTATCACATCTTAAATTGGGAGACATAAAATCACGATGTACCACAGCAACATCATTGCATCAGGAAACAGGAGTTCAGATCCCATCTCCACAACTCACAGGTGATGCAAAGATTATGACATCACCTTGAAACACTGGCTGCTGCCATGGCTAAACTGGTGACTGTGAATCAATAAACTAGGCTCCCCAGACTTAGTGATTAAATTCCATCAGACAGAATGCTCGAAGCAGCCAATGCAGCACCATTCACAATTCTCCAACATAACTGTGACCAATAACATTCGGCAGCAGCAGTCCTAGAAATGTTGGGCTACGAAGTACAGAGGTATATCCATAGTATCAGCCCTGGAAACTGCCAAGCAATAATTAACAACTCTGGCTTCCAGACTACAGGGCTACACTAAGGACACGGAGGCCAAGCGAGTGAATGCATCCTTCTTTAAAGAACCAAAAAAAGTGTTTGACCAGTTCCAGAGCAACAACATGCCAGTACCTGAACCGACCAAAACAGAAACTGAAGAGTATTGGAAGGGTATATTGGAGAAAGAAGCATGACGTAACACCAGTGCTCAATGGCTGAAAGACATGCAAGCAAGCCTCGGCAACCTCCCAGAGGAGGAATCAGTCATCATCATAGCAGTAGATGTCCAGCAATGGGTAGCAAGTTCAAAGAACTGGACATCACTGGGACCTGACATGATCCACACCTATTGGCTAAAAATCTAATGGGATTACCTACACAGCTGACAGGTCAAATGGTCTGGTTCTTTGAAGCAGGTCCCTACCCTGATTGGCTAAATCAAGGAATGGCAGTATTCATAATGAAGGATCTTCATAAAGGAGTAATACCATCAAGCTGATAGGAGCTTCCATGTTGTTGACAGCTTGGTCAGTGTAAGACAGGTCCTAAACAGCCAGCTGAATTGGAAGAACAAGATCAGAGCCATCAGCATATTCGCCCTACCAGTCATCAGATATCCAGCTGCAATAATGTGCTGGCCATAGACCAAACTGGAGGCTGCTGAATTCAAGACCCTGAATCTACTAACAATACTTGGAGGAATCCTCCCAGTCCAAACACAAGTGACTATACGCCTGTCAGAATAAAGGAATATGGGGAATAGGAATTGACAAGGCCACAGTCCTGGAGGAAGCGCAAAACATCCATGAATATGTCAGAAAGATGGCTCCTATGGATGACCTGCTCAGAGAATACCTCAGACAGCAGGCAGGGGACAGGGAAATGGAAGTGGGTGAAGGACAGCCAGAGGACCAGAGGCCATGGCAGGACAAGCCGCTGCTCAAGATGTACCATCACTAGATGTCAGAGGTGGCTAACAAAAGAAAGACCTATCAATGGCTGGAAATAGCAGAGCTGAGAGACAGCACAGAAGTGCTGCTCATGGCTGCAGATGAACAGGTGATAGAAGCAGGGGTCTGTCACACCAGACAAAACCCAAGAAGCAGACTGTGCAAGAAATGCACTGAAACCATCCAGCAGGGTGCAAGATGCAGGAAGGGACAGCATACACTGAACAGCACAACCAAGTTGCAGGAATTGTGTACAGTCTTACATGCTCACAGTTGATCACGGGACAGTGGGATGATGTAATGGTCTTATGAGTGGGATGATATAATAGTTGTGAGTGGGATGATGTAATGGTTGTGAGTGGGATGATGTAATGGTCTTGTGAGTGGGATGATGTAATGGTCTTGTGAGTGGGATGTCTCATGACCGTAGGGTGATGTTATGTCATGTGATGGCATGTTACAAAAATGGTGTTTAAACCAAATCTTGGGGCTGTGATGCAGTTCTCATTTTTATTTTTGTGCAACACTGTTGTTGCTGGATGGAGGTGTCGAGGCTCCACCAGTTTTGTTTGTTGCACGTTTATTTTTCCCTTACAGTCCAGTATCAGAAAGTGAAGGCATTACTGGAGTTATCCGAATTCAAAGGATTGGAAAAAGTGAATGCTGTTCAGTTTCTTGGGAATGATAGACCTTTGTGACTTTGTTCAGAAATTGTAGCATGCACATTTTTATGTTAAACCTCTGCAAGGGCGGGAAGGTTTGTGCAGTGACTACCCTGCAGTCAAAAGGTCAGTTCCTTTTATTTCCTTGTGATCTCTTTGAACAAGGCATCTCCCGGCTGTGGAATTGGCAGATTGTCAATACTTCAAAGGAATTGTTTGTTTCAGGGAAGTCTCTCCTTAATGACTGCATAAATCACAAGTACTTTTTTTGAACATCACTTTAAGTCTGTGCTCGGATGAAAACAGTTTCTAAGTTTGACTGTTTGTTAGATACTGCTGCCTAACTGTTAACTTCCAGTTGAGTTATTCATTTGTTTACTTTTCTAAATTTTAAGCAAAGGTTAATAAATCTCAGGATTTTATTTATATACCATCTCGGCTTCATATTCATTGCAGCTGCATTTGTAACAACAGGAACATCTGTGATGAGTATGGAATGGACACTTCCAAGTCCAAATGGGAAACAGCTGAGAAGCTCATGTAGAATGACAGAGCTAAGATCCAGTGGGTGTTCCAAATACAGACTGATAAACAGGTACTGGCCAACCAACCGGATATAGTAATACTGGACAAGGAACAGAAGAATGTGATAATAGTGATAAATCTGGAAATCCAGAATGACAGTAATATCAGGAAGAAAGAATATGAGAAGCAGGAGAAATACCAGGTGTTGAAAGACCAGATAGAAAGGATGTGGAAGGTTAAAGCTGGTGGTGATAGGAGCACTTGGGGTTGTGACACCTGGACTTGGAGAGAGGCTTCAGCAAATCCCAGAAACAACATCTGAGATCTCGTTCCAGAAGAACGCACTACTAGAAAGAGCAAAGATACTGCACCAAATCCTCAAGTTCCCAGGCGATTCCCTTAGAGAATCAGAGTGGTCAGCTATGTGTGGAGACGAAGGAGATGGGAGAGATTTTGAACGATTTCTTCTCTTCGGTATTCACTAAGGAGAAGGATATTGAATTGTGTAAGGTGTGGGAAACAAGTAAGGAAGTTATGGAACCTATGACAATTAAAGAGGTGGAAGTACTGGCGCTTTTAAGAAATTTAAAAGTGGATAAATCTCCAGATCCTGACAGGATATTCCCCAGGACCTTGAGGGAAGTTTGTGTAGAAATAGCAGGAGCTCTGACAGAGATCTTTAAGATGTCATTAGAAACGGGGATTGTGCCGGAGGATTGGCGTATTGGTCATGTGGTTCCATTGTTTAAAAAGGGTTCTAGAAGTAAGCCTAGCAATTATAGACCTGTCAGTTTGACATCAGTGGTGGGTAAATTAATGGAAAGTATTCTTAGAGATAGTATTAATAATTATCTGGATAGACAGGATCTGATTAGGAGTAGACAGCATGGATTTGTGCGTGGAAGGTCATGTTTGACAAACCTTATTGAATTCTTTGAAGAAGTTACGAGGAATGTTGACGAGGGTAAGGCAGTGGATGTAGTCTATATGGACTTCAGCAAAGCCTTTGACAAAGTTCCACATGGAAGGTTAGTTAAGAAGGTTCAGTCGTTAGGTATTAATGCTGGAGTAATAAAATGGATTCAACAGTGGCTAGATGGGAGATGCCAGAGAGTAGTGGTGGATAATTGTTTATCGGGATGGAGGCCGGTGACTAGCGGGGTGCCTCAGAGAGCTGTATTGGGCCCAATGTTGTTTGTAGTATACATAAATGATCTGGATGATGGGGTGGTAAATTGGATTAATAAGTATGCCGATGATACTAAGGTAGGAAGTGTTGTGGATAATGAGGTGGGTTTTCAAAGCTTGCAGGGAGATTTATGCCGGTTAGAAGAATGGGCTGAATGTTGGCAGATGGAGTTTAATGCTGAGAAGTGTGAGGTTCTACATTTTGGCAGGAATAATCCAAATAGAACATACAGGGTAAATGGTAGGGCATTGAGGAATGCAGAAGAACAGAGAGATCTAGGAATAACAGTGCATAGTTCCCTGAAGGTGGAGTCTCATGTAGATAGGGTGGTGAAGAAGGCTTTTGGAATGCTGACCTTTATAAATCAAAGCATTGAGTACAGAAGTTGGGATGTAATGTTAAAATTGTACAAGGCATTGGTAAGGCCAAATTTAGAATATTGTGTGCAGTTCTGGTCACTGAATTATAGGAAAGATATCAATAAATTAGAGAGAGCGCAGAGACGATTTACTAGGATGTTACCTGGGTTTCAGCAATTAAGTTACAGAGAAATGTTGAACAAGTTAGGTCTCTATTCATTGGAGCGTAGAAGGTTGAGGGGGGATTTGATCGAGGTATATAAAATTTTGAGAGGGATAGATAGAGTTGACATGAATAGGCTGTTTCCATTGAGAGTAGGGGAGATTCAAACGAGAGGACATGATTTGAGAGTTAGGGGGCCGAAGTTTAATGGAAACACGAGGGAGTATTTCTTTACTCAGAGAGTGATAGCTGTGTGGAATGAGCTTCCTGTAGAAGTAGTAGAAGCCAGTTCAGTTGTGTCATTTAAGGTAAAATTGGATAGGTATATGGACAGGAAAGGAGTGGAGGGTTATGGGCTGAGTGCGGGTAGGTGGGACTAGGTGAGATTAAGAGTTCAGCACGGACTAGGAGGGCCGAGAAGGCCTGTTTCCATGCTGTGATTGTTATATGGTTATATGGTCTCTGGCATAGGTCCTGAGATTGGGGGAAAATACATATACACAACACCCATAAGGGGTGAAGATATATATAAAGTAGAATTGAATTGACTTTTACTCTTATATCCTTCATATACATGAGCAGTAAAAATCATTATTTTACGTCTCCGTCTAAATGTGCAATGTGTAATTTATAGTAATTTACAATAAATAGCATGTACAACAGGAAGTCAAGGTAACATAGAAATGCAATTGAATCAGTGTGAGTTAATCAGTCTGATGGCCTGATGGAAGAAGCTGTCCTGGAGCCTGTTGGTCCTGGCTTTTATGCTGCGGTACTGTTTCCTGGATGGTAGCAGCTGGAATAGTTTCTGGTTGGGGCAATTTGGGACCCCATTGATCCTTCAGGACCTGTTTTTACACACTTGTCTTTGTAAATGTACTGAATAGTGGGAAGTTCACATCTACAGATGTGCTGGGTTGTCCGCATCACTCTCTGCAGAGTCCTGCGATTGAGGAAAGTACAGTTCCCATACCAGGCAGTGATACAGCCAGTTGGGAAGCTCTCAATTGTGCCCCTGTAGAAAGTTCTTAGGATTAAAAAGTAGTGAGGTAGTGTTCATGGTTTCAATGTACATTCAGAGATCTCATGATAGAGAAGAAAATGATCTTGAAATGTTGAGTTTGTACCTTCACTCCTGTACCTCCTTCCTGCTGGTGCATTGAGAATAGGGCATGTCCTGCATGGTGGTGGTTCCGAATCATAGATGCTGTCATTCTGAGGCATCGCTCCTTGAAGATGTCCTGGATGCTGGAAAGGCTAGAGTCCATGATGGATGTATTGTGTATATTCAAGGCAAAGGTCGGAATTTTAGATATTAGTGAATACCAGCAACGTTCAACCCTTCAACATTAAAAAATACTTTGCCTTTCTAAGTGATTCTATCAATGGGTGAATGATCTAAAATTTCTACATTAAGTTCTGGCTCAATCGCACAGCCTGCACGGAAACAGTGCAGGCACAAGACACCAAATGATCTGCATCTGCCTATATTTCTTCTGGTCCTAACTTCATGACATTACGTTACTACATTGGATCAGATGAAAAGTTAAACTGAAGCCCAATTTTCTCTCTCAAGTGGCACTCGGTATTAGAAGACCGTGTCAACTTGAAAACAAAGGAATTTTAATGACTAAATAATCATTTTTATATACCTTGTTTGAGTGATAAATATTGACTAGGTTACCAATCATAAAGCATGTGGACAGAATTAAGCAGTTTATGCAGGTTCATATTACAGCATTCACCAATGTGGGAATACCTGAATGAGAATAACTGATTGTTGGTTCAGTGACCAGAGATCATATGTAATATTATCTTATAACATAGAAAGAACATATTCAGCCCATGAGTCTCTACTGGCTCTCAAACAAATCCCATCAATTGCTAATCCCCACATCAGTGGGAAGACAAGCCGAGCAAATATTTCAGATCAAGTACCCTTCGTCTGAACAGATGTTGCCTGAGCTGCTGAGTACTCCCAAACCTTGGTGCTTGTATACCAGATTTCCAGATCTCGCAGTGTTTTGTTTCAATTTTCACCATTTATTTCCATGTAAAGCATTCTCTCTCACATGTCCCCTGACACCCATTTATAGTGGGGTAATTTATATTGGCATCTTACGCTCCAGCACATTATTAGAACAAAAGAGGAGATGGCAGAAACTCGGAAGGATATTCAAACTCTGCAAACTCTAATGACAACTCCTTTGCTTGCATCTTCAGAAACAGCTTTAGTTCTATCTTGAATATCTCTATTTTTCCCTTCCAAGGTTCTTTTGAAGACCCAGACCTGGAGTTACATGCTGACTTTAGTCTTTGCAGGAATGGAACCTGCTCTCAGGGTCTCACAGCTGGCCGCTATTCGACATGTCAGTGGCGCGTCCTAGAAGACTATCATGCCTTTGGGGTTCCAAAGCTCTGGAGGTGGGCAGACTTGAGGTCGTTGCTTCTGCAGGAAATCGGTGTGTCGTGGGAGATTGAAGTTCGAAAACAGCAAGCTGGCTGCTGGCTGTGTGCCCAGAGACTCGAGTCCTTTGGGCACAGAGCTCGGAAAAAGTGACGCAATAGACTTTTAACATCGTAACACACACAAAATGCTGGTGGAATGCAGCAGGCCAGGCAGCATCTATAGGAAGAAGTACAGTCGACGTTTCGGGCTGAGGACCATCCTGACAAAGGGTCTTGGCCAGAAACATCCACTGTACTTCTTGCTATAGATGCTGCCTGGCCTGTTGCATTCCATCAGCATCTTGCGTGTGTTGCTTGAATTTCCAGCATCTGCCGATTTCCTCGTGTTTGCAGTTTCAACATCGTAAATCAGTGAGTTGTTTTTTATGTCTCCCCTCTCGTTGCGAAACAGGGACACCTCCTTTTTCGTTATTAGGGAGAGAGAGAGGGCCTGTGGTCTGTCGAATTACTAGATGAACGAGCTGTCTTTGAGGTATTGTAAGTCTGTGTCTTTATTGATGCTTTACTGCACGCTTGAGTGCTCGGTAGAGGGCATCGATGCTTTTTTAGCTGGTGGGGAGGGGGATTGTTGCCTTTCTGCTGCTTATGCATGGGAGGAGTGAGCTGGGGATCTTTGAGGTTCTAACATTTAGCTGTCATTCATTCTTTGGGGCGCTCCTCCGTTTTCATGGACGGTTGTGAAGAAAAAGAATTTCAGTATATATATTGTATACATTTCTCTGATATGAAGTGTACTTTTGAAACGTTTGTTAAGCACAGTACAACACTATCTGTGGAAACATGGTGTTTGCTTAATCCTGATGGCATTTATTACAAGGAAGTTTGAGTTTAGTTATCAGGATCAGTTGTTCAGGGTATTGGTGAGGCCACTCTGGAGTTATGTGCATAGAATTTTGCCCCATTATTTTCTTACTGAAGAAAGGGTATAATATGACAGTCCAAGAGATATTCACCCTGCTAATTCCTGGGATGAGAGACTTGTTCTATATCAACCAGTTGAAGAAATCTGCTTTCCCTGGAGCTTGGAAGAATTAGGGGTGATGATATTGAAAACATCTAATATACTAAGCAGCCGTGAAAGAGGAGGTCCCAAGATGTCTTCACTAAAGTCTTGAATGACGGACATAGTTATGAGATTAGGGGCAGTCATTTAAAATGGAATTGAATAAAATTGTTTTTTATATTTCTTGAGTCTCTTGAATTCTCTTGAATTGTAGTGAAAAGTAGATTATGAGAGGTATTTAAGGAGGAAGTGGATAGGCTGTCAGAAAATGAGGGCTGAGGGGAACTGGCACTAAGGAGGAAGTTAACCCTTGGCCAAATCAGCAATGATCATTTTAAATGATGAGCAAGCTTGAAAGTCCAGTGTCCTACTCTACTGACATTTCCTAGTGGTCCATATCAAATATATATATGGAAATATGGCAATATGCCCCAATATTAAATAGTTGGAAAGCTCACAAGGTGAACAGAATGCATGAACTGTACAAACCCTTTTTGCTTGGTGCATGATGAATAAACACAAGGAAATAAAGTTAACACCATTCAATGAACCAGTTAAAAGGTATTTTAGATTATTTTCATAAGTAACCCATGACTATTCAAACAGTAACAGCAAACATCCAGACTTGTGGTACCGAGAGTTAGTTTATTTGCTTGTTAATCAAGCCAAGTCTGTCGAGGAGACTTCTGAAGCACTAAGGTTGTTGTAAGCATCACACAGCTTGGGGTGCTGTTACATAACGTTATTTGAGGGGAAGGATTGCACAAAATGGCTCCAGCAGTATGGGATTTATGCTCATCCATTGCCATCGGAGTCTTGGAAACAAAGAGAGATACAACACAGAAGCAGAGTACAAGTCCATGCCAGCCACTTGTGTGTTACCTGACCTAGCATATTTTATCCTTCCCTCTTTTTCAGAAGCTCCAGATTCTCCCATCCATTCCCATATTCAGAGCAAGTTGAACTACTGGCCTCAAACCTTAATGAGTGGAAACCACAGGACATATGGTTAGAGGGAGAATGTGCGAGCTCCAGTCAGACTACACCAGATATCAGGTTCAAACCTGAATCACTGGAGGTATGAGTTGATGTCTCTACTAGCTGTGCCACCATGACACCCCAAATGCTGCAGCCAATAAGTCAAGTTCTTTAGAGTGATGTCATTGATTTCAACCAAATGAACTTTCATATAAAGAAGCGGGACAGTTACTCTTACACACGGTGAGGGCATTGAAAGCTTTGCGATGCATAATTTTTCACAAGAGCCTTTCAATTCATACAGAATGCACAGAAATATTTTTCAATGGAAATAACAAAATGAGATTAATGGCAAATTGCTGTAGTTTGTCTTTTAAAATTGTGACTAACAAGGGTTTTTTCGGTAAACTAGTTCAGAGGGCAGGGGTCATGTTAATCAAAAGGTGCAAATCTGAAATGAATGATCAGAAGTCATGCAGAGCAAGCAAAGGGGTAAAAATAGACCAGAGAAAAGAGTGCCTGAGCTTAATGCCATATATTGAAAAACAAAGCATTTAGTGAACAAGGCAAATGAGTACAAGGGAAGGTTTTGCTACACACTTGGAACAATGATATTTCAGTGTTATTGTGAAAATAAAGAATTAAAGAAGTGCAGGAACTCACCAAGTCAGGCAGCATCAATGGAGGGGAATAAACAGGCCAAGCACCTTCACCAGGATGGGAAAGCAAGGGGACAAAATCCAGAATAAGAAGATGGGGGAGAGGAAGAAGTACAAGTTGGCAGAAGATAGGTGAGATGAGGTGAGTGGTTTGGGATGAGGGGAGAATGAAGTAAGAAGCAGGGAAAGAATAGGAGACAAAATTAAATGGCTGAAGAAGAAGGAATCTAATCGGAGAGGACAGTAGACCATGGAAGAAAGGGAAGGAGGGGAATCAGATGGAAGTGATGGGCAAGTGAGAAGGAGTGACGGGATAACCAGAATGGGGATAGAAAAAAAAGAGAGGAGGGAGGGGATGAAATACTGGAAATAGAAAAATGTATATTCATGTTATTTGTTTGGAGGGTACCCAGGTCTGAGTTTGGTCTCATCATGGCAGTACAGGAGGCCATAGGTAGACATGACAGAATGGGAAGTCAAATTGAAATGGGTAACCAATGGGAGATTCTGCATTTTGCAGCAGACTGAGTGAAGGTGCTCGATAAGGCAGTCCCTCAATCTGCATTGGGTGTCACTGACATAGAGGGGGTGACACTGGGAGCATCAAATGCAGTAGGGGACGTTGCAGACCTGTAAGTGAAGTGTCGCCTCACCTGGGAGGACTGTTTGGAACACTTAATAGTGGTGATGGAGAACTTGAATTGTTTCCAGTAAATTAGTGGCACATTAATTTGCAGCAGCTTCTACGTGGCAACTAAAGTTGTTATTGCCTTTTTTAAATGTATTTTTTATGATCACAAGATCTTGCTAGATATTTATGTTCATAATAATGATCAGGTAGTCAGAGAGGGAATCTGCATTTACAAGCCAGTACCTTTATTGTCTCAAATAAAATTACACAGCTGAGTATTTGTGTGCACACCTGCTAAGTTTTCCTGACACTCCATGAACAGTCAAAGATTACCCAAGAAAGAAGTTTGCGCTGGCCTGATGTTCCCATTCTAATCTCCACATATCCAATTCAGCGATCCGCGATTGTCTGTTTGTTGCTGCTTTGCATTTGAAGCTCTTTACTTATAAACACTTCTATCTGAAATGTTGCATTTCAATCTCACTGGCTCAAGGTCATCAGAATGTTCTCTGACACCTTCTTATTGGTCCTGGTCCAAGCCAGCATTCATTTATTGCCCTCCTCCGCAAGTGACTATTGGTAATTTATGCCTCTTTGTTCTAAATCAGTTACCAAATTAGTAACCAGCTTAAATCACTCAAGAACGACACAGGCACCACCATTCGCAAACATGAGTGTTATATCGTACTAAAGAAACCTCACAAATAATTAAAAACAGAATAAAGGCTGTCAATGCTGTAAATCCAAAGCAACACACACAAAATACTGGAAGAACTCAGCAAGTCAGGCAGTATTTATGGAAATGAATAGACAGTTGATGTTTTGGACAGAAACCCTTCTTCAGGACTGGGAAGGAATGGTCTCAGCCCGAAATGTTGACTGTCTTTTTATTTCTATAGATACTACCTGACCTGCTGAGTTTCTCCGGAAGTTTTTAGTATATTGCTCTCACAAATAATTCCTTATTTGGAAATGATCTTGAACTTGGAGGAAGTGTGAGGACAGGCATAGCACTTGCAGGGATAAGTGCCGGGAGAGAAATCAGTGGGGTCAGACGAGTGGACCAGTGAGTCACATAGTGATTGATCCATACAGAAATGAGAGGGTTGAGAGAGGGAATGATGGGAGAATCACATTGGAGATAGTGGACATTACAGAATCTGATGTGCTGGATAAAGAGGCTCTTGGGTGGTAGGCAAGGTCAAGGGAAACCCTATCCCTCTTACGAAGGCAGCAGGATAGGATGAGAGCAAATGTTCAGGAAATGGAGGCGACGTAGTTAAGGGCAGTGTTGATGTCAAAGATGTACCAAATAAATTTAGGGGCAGGGTGGAAGTTGAAGAGAAAGTTGTCGAAATTGTTAAGCCCAGCACAGGTACAGGAAGCAGCACTAAAGCAGTGATTGATATAGCGCAGGCAGAGCTGGGGAGAATAACCAGTGTAGATTCAAGATTCAATCATGTGTTTGTCACTCTTTATTCTTAAATCAGTGTGCATACACTCTCCATCTGGCAGAACTAGTCCTTGACCTCAACAGTTTCTCATCCAGCACCTCCCATTTTTTTCAACTTCGAGTTGCTGCCACAGGCTCAAGATTAGATTGTTACGTATTCAGGCAACAATAAATATATGAGTTCGGCAAGGGATTTTATTCCAAACAACACTTTTATTAAACACTGAAAACAAAGCCCCCAAAAGTAAACAAACACTAACGTAACCGGAAACAGCTGCTGAGCGGCAGCTTAAACAGTTCTTAAAGCGATGTTGCAAAAACAGTTCTTTAAAGTAGTATTGCCAAAAGTTCGAAATGCTCACAGTCCATTTAAGGGAGAGACTTTTTAAGACAATTTAAATTCTCCTTCACGTCGTTTTGCTTCAATCCCCGGCGTCAAACTTTTCCCACAAAGAATTTATGAAACGAAATGAAATGGCTTAAAGGCACTGACCTTTCCTTTATCACACTGTCCTCAATCTTTTCTGCTATCCCGCAGAGATTAACACAAGAACAGTCAATGAATTCCTTCCAAATAAGGATTAAACAAGGTCGAACCCGTTTCACCGTCGAAATAGATTCTCCTCGATCTTTAACTCCCGAACTCCGATCTTCACTCTCCACTGATCCTCAACTAGCAGTATTGTAAAGAAACTGCTGGCAATGACCTTTTAAACTTTAGGAATTAGATAAAACTTCATCTTTCAACTAAACTGTGACATCACATTAAATCACGCATTGGCATGAAGTCAACATGGCAAATCCAGCCACGAACTGCCCCTCCTCACAGGGTGGGGTCTTCCTTTTATACCCTGTAAAAAATGCCTGTCACATGATCTCTACTGGTGGGAAAATGACGTCACTCCACCATCACAAGACCATTACCTCAAGTCCAGTATAGCTTCAACCCCAGTCAAGTGGCAAGGGTACCACTGTCACATGTCATGAGTACGTAACAAGATAGACTGGGGTCATTTTCCAATAGAACAAAGGAGGCCATGACAGAGTAGAGCACAATAAACAACAAGAAATGATTTCCGATAGTAAAAGGGTCAAAAAATAAGGGCATCGTTTTGAAATATTTGAGTATTTTAACAGCTGAGGAATAATTACACTGGAATTAAGCAGGAATTTTAGAGCATAAATTGGAAGCTGATGTTGTCAGGGTGATGCAGAGCATAATGTGGAGGTTGTTCAGGCAGCACTTGCATAGAGTTCTGGATGGATTAGTTTCATTGTGACAGGATAAGGATGGTCGGGTGAAGGAGCCATGGCTGACAAGTCAGGTTGAACAGTTTACTCAAGAGGAAGAAGAAAGCATACTTAAGGTTTTGGAAGTGAAAATCAGACAGGGCTCTTGAAAGTTATAAGGTAGCTGGGAAGCATCTTAAAAATAGACTTAAGAGAGGTAGAAAGGTGCATTAGGAGCACTTGTGTAGGGTTAAGAAAAATCCAAAGGCATTCTACATGTACTGAAGAACAGGAAGGTGACTAGAGTGAGGATACGACTGCTCAGGGATAAAGGAAGAAACAGATGTCTAGAGCCAGAGGAGGTAGATGAGGTCCTTAATGAATACTTTGTTTTAGTATTTGACAGTCAGAGGGACCTTCATGAATGTGAGTTTAATGTAGAATGGACTAAAGAGCTGGAGTATATCAAGATTACCAAAGAGATAGGGTTGGAGATCTTGAAAAGCATTTGGATAGATAAGTTCCTGGGGCCAGAACAGATATACCCCAGGTTACTATGGGAAGAAAGGAAAGAAATTGCTGTGGTATTGACAATAGTATTTGTAGCCACACTGGCCACAGGACTAGTGATACAAGATTGGGTGCTGGGAAATGTTATTCTTTTTTGAAGAAAGTTAATAGGGATAACCCTAGACATTATAAAATAGCGAATCTTATATCAGTGGTGGATGAACTATTGGGGAGGATACTAAGGGACAGGACTTATGAGCATTTTGAGAAGCGTTGTCTCATTAAGGAGAATCAGCATGGCTTTTTGAGTGACAAATTGTGTCTCATGAGCCTGAATGAATTTTTTGAGGAAGTGACAAAACAAATTTATAAAGGTTAGTGGTGTTCTGGATAGTATAGAAAGTTGTCATAGGTTACAGGACAGGGTGCAAAGCTAGGCTGTGTAGTGGCAGATGAAGTTCAATTCAGAAACATGTGAAGTGATGTACTTTGGAAAGTTGAACTTGAAAGCTGAATACAAAATTAGTGGCAGGCTTTTTGGCCATGTAGTGGAACCGAAGGATCTTGGAGAACAAGACTATAGATGCCTCAAATTTTGTGGGCAGGGTGGTTGCGAAGGTGTATTGTGTGCTGGCATTCAATAGTTAGGAGATTAACTTCAAGAGCCACTAAGTAACGTTGCAGCTCTATAACACTCTGGTTACCCACATGGGCATTGAGTTCTGGTCACTTTATTATAGGAAGGATTATGGAAGGTTTAAGAGAGGATGCAGAAGAGATTTGTCGGGATGCTGCCTGTATTACTTAGCATGTCTTTTGAGGAAGTGTTGAGCGAGCTAGAGCTTTTTTTCAAGCAAAGGAGAATGAGAGGTAATTTGATAGTGGTTTATAAGATGATAAGAGGCATATATAGAGGACAGAGCAAATATCTTTATTTTTCAGGGCAGCAATTGCTAATAACAGAGGACATTATTTTATGGTGGGTGGAGATGTCAAAGATAGATTTTCCATACAGAGAGTGGTCACTGCCAGAGAAGGTGATAGAGGCTGATACAATAAGGACATTTAAGAGACACTTAAATAGACACATGAATGAAAGAAAAATGGAGGGTTGTGGGCTGTGTAGAGTGAAGGGTCGGACTGAATATAGAGTAGGTTAAAGTTGTGATAGAATTGGCTAAAGTTGTGGCACACCATTGTACACTGTTCCGTACTATTCTAAACCTTTCTGCTTTATTTGATAGAAGTCTTAGAGTAGGGATGACTAAAAAATATTTCCACCAAAATGGTGTAAGGATCTTGAAGCTCACAGTAAGGGCAATAGAAACAGAAATCTCCTTCATATTTAAAAGGAAGCTAGATGGACAAATATAATCTGCAGAGTTATGGACTAGTTTCTGAAAGATATGCATAAACGAGAAACTCTTTTTCAGGTTTCATTGTTCTCTGAATGACTTCTGTGTATGTTGTAAATTTTGAATGGTTCCATGTGATCGCGGTTTGTTGGGTTGAGGATGTTGATGTTCTCATAATGCACGACATGAAAAGTTTGCCTGTGGCATAATTGATGAGTGAACTCAGTCTAATTCATTAAACATGCAGATTCTCACATCTGTTCCATTATGCAAAAATGCAACATCTATAGTGATAGCATTGAGATATGCTGAAGAATTACACCCAATAGAAAGAACAAGTACAACTGTTATTCACTACCATTGTACCCAAGGCTATAGTTTCAAATAAGAACGCAGAAAATTTCAGTAAGACAGACATGCATGTTGCTATAGAGACAAAGGAATCCATCCACCATACCTATGTCAATCTAAAATGGAAAAAGTGTTTAATCTGAAAGGGAATAATGACAAATATTAATCCACCTCAATGTCTAAAACAAGGCAAAGCAATCGAAGAAACCCTGAGATGTTCAATACTCATAGAGAGCCACTCAGGATGGATTGAAGTGTAACATGCTTTGTCTTCAAGATTCACGATTGTTTAATGCAGATCCCTGTACAGAAGTGTAAGGAAAACAATTGTTACTCCGGATCTGATGCAGCACAAAAAAGCACAAACGATGAAGAACATAATAGTAATTAAAAAGACGATAAATATTAATACATAAGATAACTTATATAGATTGATAAATTTTATGACCATAAAGTGGCTCGAGTCTGTACATAAGGTGACTGACGGGAAATTAATAAAGTAATGGTTGAGTTAGTGGGGGTTGGTGTTGATCTGACTTACTGCATGGGGAAAGTAACTGTTTTAGAATCTAGTGGACCTGGTGTGCTATGTAGCCTCCTTCCTGATGGGAGAGGGACAAACAATCCATGAGCAGAGTGGGTGGTGTTATGATGTTAGTGGTTCTTTTCTGGCACCCTTTGGCATACAGTATATGATGGCAAGTGGGCTGATGCCAGTGATGCTTTGGGTGGTTCTTCCTACCCATGTAGACCCTTCCTGTTGCCACAGTGCTGTTTCTGTACCAAACAGTGATGCAGCTTGTTAGGATATTCACTACTGTGCGTCTGTAGAATGACTTGAGCATGGGGCTCTCTTCAGCCTTCTCAGAAAGTAAAGGCTGCGCTATAACAGAATGTATTGGTACAGAATTAAGACACATCTTCTACCACCTTGCCTTATCTGAAAAGCAAGTCTTGGGCAATGATCCACAGATCCACTTATTCTTCTCTGGGTCCTCCATGAGGTAAATTGTTGGGAACATGGTGCTGTGGTGATCAGGAAGAACTGTGAAAGAAGCAGCAAACACATTTTACACTCAGATTTGTCAATGAGTGATTGATGAGTAAAATTTTAACCCCATTGTGAAATGACACCGCACTCCACAGTTACACACCTGCTGAGATGCTAATGTGGAGACAATTCGGAAAACAAATGAAACAGTCAGTCCTTGTGGAGATGGCGGAAGAGGTGAATTTACTGCATGAACAGAATCAGGATTCAAGACAAGTGTAACAACAGTGCAGACATCATGGTAAGACATTTTTTGTTGCAGGAGTACATGTTGTGTACTTCGATTTTCAAAAGTCCTTTGACAAGGTGCACACATGAGGCTGCTTAACAAGTTAAGAGCTCATGGCATTACAGGAAGGACACTAGCATTGATGGAATATTGGCTGATTGGCAGGAGGCAAAGAGTGGGAATAAATAGAACCTTTTCTAGTTGGCTGGCAGAGACTAGAGGTGTTCCACGGGGGTTGGTATTAGTACCACTTATTTTTACAATGACTTGGATGATGGAATCGATGGCCTTGTGGGCAAATTTGGGGACAATATGAAGATAGGTGGAGGGGCAGGTAGTTTGAGGAAACAGAGAGGTTACAGGACTGAGGCAGATTAGGAGAATGGCCAAAGAAGTGGCAGATGGAATATAGTTTTGGGAAGTGTATGGATGTGCACTTTGGTAGGAGTAATAAAAGCATAGACTATTTTATAAATGGCGAAAAAGATCAAAAATCTGAGTTGCAAAGGGACTTGAGAGTCCTCATCCAGGATTCCCTAAAGGTTAATTTGCAGGTTGAATCAGTGGGGAGGAAGGCAAATGTGAAGTTAACAATCATTTCTTGAGGACTAGAATATAAAAGCAAGGATATAATGTGGAGGCTTTATAAAGCAATGGTGAGGCCTCACTTGGATGTGTTGACATTGGAGAAGGTTCAAAGGAAGTTCACAAAAATGATTCCAGAAGTCAATAGCTTGTCACATGAAGGACGTTTGATGGCTCTGGGGCTGTATTCACAGGAATTCAGAAAATGAGGGGTGACCTAATTGAAACCTGTTGAATGGTGAAATTCCTTGATAGAGTGAATGTGGAGAAGATGGTTTCTATGTTAGGTAGAAGAGTTTAAGACCAGAGGACACCGAAGAGAAATCTGTCCATTTAGAAAGCAAATGATGAGGTACTTCTTTAGCCAGAGGGTGGCAAATCGTTATGTCTCCTGCTTACTGTGAAAATAGGAGACGGCTCTCTTTCCCTTGCCTGGGTGTTGAATTCAGATGAAATGAAAAGCTTTTGTGTTAACTTTGGTCTTTGTCTTTGCTATTGCTTATAACACGCTTGGGCTCGGTGATAGTACTGATGCACATTTATTTTTGCTGGTGGGGGTAGGGAGGATCATTGCTCACTGCCACTTACATGCGGGAGGGGCTGCTGGGGGGAGGTTGCTTTGGGGTTCTCTCATTAAATTGTCATTCATTCTTTGGGGCACTTCTCGCTTTTTCTTCACAAAACATCCACAAAAACAGATGTATATTGCATACATTTCTCTGACATTAAACTTGACCTTTGAACCTTTGAAGGGATATGGAAAGAAGGCAGGAGATTGGGGCTAAAAAGGAAATGGATTAGCCATGATGAAATGCTGGAGCAGACTCAATGGGCTAACTGGCTTAATTCTGCTCCTATATCTTATGTTTTTATATATGGAATGAGTCATAGTCATGCAGCATGGAAACAGGCTGTTCTGGCAGTGTTGCCAAATGAGCTAGTCTCATCGATCTGTGTTTGGCCGATCAC
Source organism: Hypanus sabinus (assembly GCF_030144855.1). Lineage (NCBI taxonomy): Eukaryota > Metazoa > Chordata > Chondrichthyes > Myliobatiformes > Dasyatidae > Hypanus > Hypanus sabinus. The sequence goes on from NC_082732.1 coordinate 12,085,078, forward strand.
CCTCTAAACCACTTCTATTCACACGCTTATCTAGAATGCTTTTAAATGTTGCATAGGGGCTGCTTGAATGCCTTTTTCTGGCAGCACATTCCAAATATGCACCACCCTTTCTGTGATACCCCTTTTAAACCTGGGTCCACCTGTTTTTAACACCCTGGGGAACAGACTGTTTGCCTTCACCTTGTCCATGCCCCTCATGACCTTATATACCTCTAGCAGATCTCCTCTCAATCTCTCATGTTCTGGTGAATAAAGGCCTAATCTACACAACCTCTCCTTGTAACTCAGGCCCCTAATGCACTGAAGCTTTGTGTAGCTGCTGTAAATGTGTTGGAGGGAAGGACCATGAAACTGAGCCATCACCAAGCACTGGAAGGCTTGGTGTAAAAGCCCCTCGAATACTTGACATATGCATTGTCTCAAGCGAACCGCATGAACAGCATTGTACATAGAATGTACAGTATTAAGCCGCAAGTGGCACTATAAATGTACCAACCATCTGACAGCACTGAATGTATATATTTGACAACACCATGACTTCAAAGAAATTCATGGAAGTTTTATTTCTATTTCTTGCATTTATTCTTTAAAAAAAGTTACTTTTGAAATAAAGAATTGTCTGTTAATACAACCAAGCAAACTTGACATTAGGGAAGAGTATGTTAGTTTAATACTCAAAGAATCTGGTACCAAAGTATAGCTCACCAGAATCGGAGACAGGATTAGAAATGTCCTTGTGAATCATTTAAATCCTACAAGAGGACTACAAGGGAATATCTTAAGGAGTGTGTAATTACCAGTACGTATCAAAAGTTAGTGTTCCAAAAACAACAGAAAATGTTTCTAAGGAGAAGCATGAAGTGACATCTTAAGTCAAGCAGTAGATACGGTGACATGATCCTCTGAGAATTCAAAGAGACTTGGAAAACTAGTACTTCATTTAGAACTAAAATTAGCATGAATATATGAATTGCTCATTGTTTCAAAAGGGAAAAGCCGAGGAATGAATGGAAATGACAGACATAACAGGCATCTGTGTGTATTGGCAACATCAGCAAATTAATCTCATACGTTTGTGCAGCTCTGAGAACCTTTGGGTTTCAGTATTTCTTACATACTGTTCAAACAAGTCATAGTCATAGATTACCACAGCACGGAATCAGGCCCATCTAGTCCATGCTAATCTATTAATCTGCCTAGTCCCATCAACGTGCACCTGGAAGTAGTCCTCCATGCCCTTCCCATCCATGTACCCACCTATCCAAATTTCTCTTAATTGTTGAAATCTAACCCACATCCACCATTTCCAGTGACAGCTCGTTCCAGATTCTCAACACACTTCCAAAGTTCTCCCTAATGTTCCCCTTAAACATTTCTTCATTTACCCTTAATCCGTCACCTCTAGTTCTTGCCTCAACCAACCTCAGTGGATAAGGCCGACTTCCACTTACTCTAGCTATACTCCTCATTAATTTGTATACCTCTAACAAATCTCTCCTCATTCTCCTACACTCCAGGGAATGAAGTCCTAACCTATTCAAATTATCCAAATAACTCAGGTCCTCAAGTCCTAGCAACATCCTTGTAAATTTTCTCTGCACTCTTTCAGTCTTAATAAGAAATCACACAGTCATAGCAAACTACAGCACAGAAACAGGCCCTTTGGCCCATCTAGTCTATGCCCAGCCATTTAAACTTACTAGTGCCATCTACCTGCACCTGGACCATAGCCCTCCATACCCCGCCCATCCACGTACATATCCAATCCTCTTTTAAACACTCACCACCCTCTGACTGAACAGGTAAAGGACAGATTTTCTTCTGTGACCTTTTGTGAGACTTTAGGATTATATAAACAGAACCCAGTTAAAAGCAGGAACTATGCTGAGAGATGAAAGGAAGAGAAAAGGGAGAAAGAGAATGAGCAATGAAAATCAAGACTGAAAACCAACATGATTAATTAATGTTAATGGGTGCTACAGTAGAGTAGCTATTATAGCTTAGGTTGTCGGAGTTCAGTCCTCGTGTCATCTGTTAGGAGTTTGTATGTCCTCCCCATGGAGCTTGAGGGTTTGCTCACACAGTCAACAGATTTACTGATCAGTTGGTTAATTTGTCATTGTAATTGTTCAGTAATTAAGCAAGAGTTAAATTGGTGAGTTGCTTCCTATATGGCCCAAAGTGCCAGAAGGGCCTATTCAGCACTGTATCTCTAAACAACTGGATTAATATGAGACAAAAATGGTAAGTTCTGAGGACAAGAATTAAATGAGAGATGTGAACAAGACTGATAATGGGTTTAATTCCTTTTCTTCACACTCAGTGTATGCTTGCTGATCTGTGAAATACAGACAGGCAACTCAGTACAACCTAAGAGAGATGTGGCCTTGTTTTCAATGTTGTGCGACATAACAGTACCTCTCTGGAATCACTGGAACCTTTGTGTTTACTTGCAAAGCATGTGAATAGCACAGGTCTACCTCTCCAATCTCTTCCATTCCAGGAGCTAACACACTAGCTTTTCTTCAGCAGAGCCCACTCCGGAGGAAACCATCCTCGCAGGGCTGAAGGTCTAATGCGTAAATCGCCAAGAAATACTGAATAAAGATTGATGAAGCTACACAGGGAGGCTCATGCACTGGTCACTCCAAAACCCTCAGCTGCAAGATCGAGACCACTGCAGTTACACTTCCTGTTTGTCTTTGTTCCCCTTCTCAAAATAGTCAATGCTAGTTGGGTTTAGAGTCATGTAAAGCCAGGTGTGAGTACAATGAAAAGCTTGCTTGCAGCAGCATCACAGGGACATGGGTTCAGGTAACACACAGAACATAAGTTATACCAGACAGTGAAAAACAAGCTGTGCAAAATGAAACATTAGTGTTAAAAACACAATCAGAGACAAGTCCATGATGGTGCAAGAGATGGTCGGTTGTTTTCTATTGCTGTGGTAGGACTGCTCAACTTGCATCAGGTTGATCCTTAACCTGGTGGTGCTGGACTTCAGGAAATCTGTTCCCCCTGTTTGTCACAACAGCGAGAAGAGGGCATGACTGGCATGGGAGGGATCTTTGATGATAGATACTGCCTTCTTGAGGCAGTGTCTCCTATAGATGTTGTCTATGGTTTGGAGGACTATGCCTATGATGGACCGGACTGTGTCCACTACTGCTTGTAACCTACCTGCCATTCAAGATACCTACGTGGATAGCAAGTAACATCTCCACCTTGCTGACAATCAACACTGGTGCACTACAGGGATGTGTGCTTGCCCACTGTCCTACTCTCTCTACACCCATGACTGTGTGACCAGGCATAGATCAAATGCTACCTTTAGATGTGCTGATGATACAACCATTGTTGGCAGAATTTCAGATGGCAATGAAGGGACGGACAAGAGCAAGATATACCAGTTAGTTGAGTGGTGCTGCAGCAACTGCCTTGCACTCAGTGAAGAGCTGATTGTGGACTTCAGGAAGGGTAAGATGAGGCAACACAAACCAATCCTCAAAGAGTGATCGGAAGTGGAGAGAGTGGGAAATTTCAACTTCCTGGCTGTCAATTTCTCTGAAGCCCTAACCTGGATGCAACATATTGATGCAGCAATAAAGAAGACAAGACATTGTCTATATTTCATTAGGAGCTGAATGAGATTTGGTTAGTCAACTAAAGCACTTGAAAACTTCTACAATTGTACTGTGAAGAGCATTCTGACTGATTGCATCAACATCTAGTTTGGGGGGAGGAGGTGGTGGGGACTATTGCACAAAATCGAAGTAAGTTGCCAAAACTGTAAAATGAGTCAACTCCATCATGGGTATTAGCTTCTGTAGTGTCCAAGATATCTTCAAGGAGCGGGGCCTTCGGCAGGCAGCATCTATCAGTAAGACTTTCCACCAACTAGGACATGCTCTCTTCTCATTGTTACCATCAGGAAGGAGGTACAGAATCCTGAAGGCACACATTCAGTGATTCAGAAACAGCTTCTTCCCTCTGCCATCTCCTTTCTAAATGGACATTGAACCCATGAAACACAAACTCTCTACTTTTTATTTCTGTTTCTTTTAACACTATTTTAACTTAACTATTTAATAGACATATATATTTACTGTAGTTTAGTATTTTTCTCTATATTTATTTATCACGCATCTCATTGTACTGTTGCTGTAAAGTTAACGAATTTCACAACATGTGCCAGTGATACATCAGTCCTGCCGAAGGGCTTTGGCCCAAAACGTCGACTGTGCTTTTTTTCCATGGATGCTGCCTGGCCTGCTGTGTTCCTCTAGCATTTTGTGTGCATTGCTTTGGATTTCCTGCATCTGCAGATTTTCTCTTGCCAGTGATATTAAAACTGATTCAGATTATCCTCAAGAAGGCAGCAACCATCACTGGAGACCTGCACCATCGGGGAAATACCATCTTGTCATTTTGAGTGGGGAGCAGGTTCAGGACACTGAAGACCCACTCTCAACGTCTCAGAAACAACCTGCTTCCCCTCTGCCATCCGATTTCTGAATGGTCCATAAACCCATGAATACTACCAAATTATTCTTTTTTTTATTTGCCCTCATTATTTATGTTTATAGTTTATTGTAATTTTTTGTCTGGCACTGAACTGCTGCCATAAAATTTTATGTGTTCTATGTCAGAGTCAATAAATCGGATCCTGACAATCTCATTAACCTTCAGAGAAAATATGGAAAATAATAACTAAGCAAGAAAAAATGTTAGAAACAGACTGAAAAGTTCAGTTCTTAGGCAGGAAGTAATATTTACAGGTTTTATGTGAATGGTAAATCTGGATTCTGTGTACAGCAGTTTCTTGTTGAAATTGCATCTAGTAGCAAACTTAATGTGCAAACATTGATTTAATTTCACCTGAGGCATCAGTTCCAGCTGAAGTTATGCTCAGTACAAGAGTAGGACATGCACTAATATGCCCTCTATCTTCCAGTGTCAGTGATGTCCCTTCATTCTGATATCATTGTTCCTGTCACAAAAAAAGAGAAGATCTGTGATGCTGGAAATCCAAGCAATAAACACAAAATTCTGGAGGAACTCAGCAGGCCAGGCAGTAACTATGGAAAAGGGTAAACAATCAACGTTTCGGACTGAGACCTTTCATCAGGACTGGAGAAAGAAGGTGAGGGAGGGGAGGAAGAAATACAAGGTAGTAGGTGATAGGTGAATCCAGGGGTGGGGGATGTGTGAAGTAAAGATCTGGAAAGTCAATTGGTGAAAGAGGTAAATGGCTGGAGAAGGGAGAATCTGAGGACAGAAGAAATGGAAAAAAGGGAAAGCAAAGAAGCACCAGAGGGAAGTTATGAGCAGGGAAGGAGATAAGGTGAGAGAGGGAAATGGGAATGGGGAATTGGGAATGGTGAAATGGGGGGGGGGGCATTACCAGAAGATTGAGAAATTGATGTTCATGCCATCAGGTTGGAGGTTACCCTCGCAGAATATAAGTGTTGCTCTACCAACCTGAGTGTGGCCTCATCGTGGCAGTAGATCAGACCATGGACTGACATGTTGGAGTGGGAATGGGAAGAGGAATATAAATGGGTGGCCACGGGAGATCTCACTTTCTCTCGCAGTTGAAGTGTAGGTGCTTGATAAAACAGTCTCCCAATATACATCGGGTGTCAATGATATACAAGAGGCCACACAGGGAACACCGGATTCAGCAGATGACCCCCAACTGACAGACTCACAGGTGAATTGTAACCTTACTTAAAAGGACTATTTGGGCATCTGAAGGGTAGTGAGGTGTAGGGGCAGGTGTAGCTCTTGATACACTTACAAGAATGTTACAACCCCCCCACCCCCACCTTTCTGCTTTCCACAAAGACTGCTTCCTATGTGACACCCTTGTCCATTTGTCCACCTCACAGATCTCTCTCCTGGCACATATCATTAGAAGCAGAACATGTGCTACACCTACCCCTACACAACCTCCCTTACTTTTACTCAGGGCTCCAAATGGTCCTTCCAGGTGAGGCAACTCTTCGAGCAACACACACAAAATGCCGGTGGAATGCAGCAGGCCAGGCAGCCCCTATAGGAAGAAGCGCTGTCGACATTTCGTCCTGACGAAGGGTTTCGGCCCGAAACATCGAGAGCGTTTCTCCCTATAGATGCTGCCTGGCCTGCTGTGTTCCACCGGCATTTTGTGTGTGTTGCTTGAATTTCCAGCATCTGCTGATTTCCTCGTGTGCGGCAACTCCTCACCTCACTTTATCGTCAACCTTGGTAGCCTGCAACTTGATGGTATGAACATCGATTTCTTGAACTCTCAGTAATGGCCCCTGCCCTCCTTCACCATTCCCCATACCCATTTCCCTCTCTCAAATTATCTCCTTACCTGCCCATCACCTCCCTCTGGTGTTCCTCCCCCTCCCCTTTCTTCCATGGCCTTCAGTCCTCTCCTATCAGATTCATCCTTCTCTAGCCCTTTATCTCTTTCACCAATCAACTTCCCAGCTCTTTTCTTCACCCCTCCTCCTCTGTCAGTTTCACCTGTCACCTACCACCTTGTACTTCTTCCTCACCTTCACCCCCCCACCCCCACACACCTTCTTACTGTGACCTCACCTCTTTCTCCTGGCCTGACAAAATGTTAACTGTTTACTCTTTTCCACAGATGCTGCTTGGCCTGCTGAGATCCTTGTGTTGGACTAGTGTCTTCCACTTTTTGCACTGCTTTGGGAGAGTTCAGTTTTTCACTGAGTCTGGGAAACATGATACCTGCTAAAACACATGGAGTAAGCTTAAACCAACTAGGAGTGATTAACCCTGAATTGAGCCACTGAGCTATTAATTCTGAAGGTATCTTTATGACAAAGAATGGGCATCAGAGAGAGTGGGGAACCTCCAGCAGTTTGTTTTTGTTATCACCAAGCCAGTTAAATTAGCATTTGTATATTTCTTCTCATTTTGGTGTAACTATCAATTTTTAAAGCTCATAATTAAATGAAGTTACTTAACCTGTCCCTTCCTGCTTGCCTCTCTCCTTCATGGTTCAGTATCTCCACAGTGGTTTATCACCCTCTCACACATTGATGAGAAGTTTATCCATGCATGTCCAAAGCTATTAACAGTGGAGCTGCAGTTTGTTTGAATCTCATTGGACATTATATTAAAGTCCAGGATATAGCCTGAGGTTAACATATACACAAGGAAAGATTAAAACAAATTTGGAATACCAGAGTGCTACTTCAGGCTCCTTGTTAGCCTTAGAGGTTTGAGGATACGGGGCACACTCAACAGCCAGTTGAGATTTTAATGGTCAGAGCTATAGTTTGCTAGCTTTGAGCCTGAAAAACAAAGCATGAAAATAAAGACATGGCATGCTGCATCATAGATTGTGAGAAACTGCAAAAGCTGCATCTCTGTTTGCTGGAACTAATCTCATCGCCTGCCGAAATTGATTGGGTAATTTCTCAACCAAATAAGACTTTGTGGTTTCTGAAGTGGAATCCATTTTGGATCAACATAACTTGTGAATGGAAATTAGCCTGTGGGAGGTCCTGTAATTTCTTGTGATCTTTGCAGAAATTCAAGTAAAAGCTTTGGGTGCCTATGGCAGGCATATCTGGACATGGCCAGGCTAATATCACAGTTACAGAAACAAGGTGATATCTGTGGTTAAGTCTGCTGTGCACCCTTTCATTCTCTCATCTCACTACATTCTGATGCCTTTGACCCTACTTCACATCCTCCTTTGTCAATAGGCCCTTGCAATTCCAATCAATGAGACTCAAAAGATTCTGTAAATCTTGAGCAAGGCATACATAATACTGGAGGAACTCAGCAACTCAGGAGTAAGTGGGTGAAAGCTTGGCAAATAGAGTTTAATGTGGGAAATTGAGAGGTGACACACTGACAGGAATCGAATGGCAGATTATTTAGGTGGAAGAAACTCTTCTACCAAGTTCAGAGGTCCAGGTCTTCTTCTGCACGAATGATAAGAAAAGTTATCTGGAACATGGAACACATTCAGTAGTTATGAAAAAAAAGCAAATGGCGTATGGAGCTTCATTGCAAAAGGATTGGAGTTTAGGGAAGATTTGTTATAACTCTGCAGGTTGTTAGTGGAACCACACCTGGAGTATAGCACGTAGCTTTGGTCCCCTTACCAAATAAAATATATTCAGGTATTGGAGGCAGTCTAAAGAAGATTCAGTAAGCAAATTCTGGAGTGAGATGGTTGACCTCTCAAGAGCAATCAACCTATATTGGAGTTTAAAATGAGGATTGATCTTCCTGAAATATACACTCAGTGTCCAATCTAATAGATACACCTGTACACTTACTCGTTAATGCAAATATCTTATCAGCCAATCATGTGGCAGCAACAATGTTGAACCATGAAGTAGATTGGCTACAGCAGCAGAAGGCAACACACATACAGTCTGTGGCCACTGTTTTAGGTACAGGAGGTACATAGTAAAGTCGAAAGAGGCCACTGAGTTATCAAGGGCTCACTGCAGGGTAAGTGTCATGATGTTTTCAATGTTGGATGTGTTTAAGATATGCAGGCTTAGTTGCAAGTTGGCGGTTACAGGTTTTTCTCTCACAGAAAGGCAGATCTCTGAAACTTGCTACTCCAGAGAGTTACCCACGCTTATCCGAACTGTTTAAAATGGTAGTAGATACATTTTTGAAAGATTGAGGGATTGATGCGTTTGGCGATCTTATATAGAGTAGAGCTGGGGTCTGGGGTACATCAGTCGGGATCACATTGAATAACAGGACTTGTTTGAGGATTCTGGCGGTTTTCTCATTCTCCAATTTTCTTGTGTCATTAAACGTCCTTTCTTCCAAAGTACTGTATGTTCAAGTGTCCAAAGATTCAAAAAATCAAAGTACACTTATTATCAAAGTATGTATACTGTATTTAACCCTGAAAATTCATCTTCTCCACAGACGGTCATGAGACAACGAACAGCCATAGAACCAACCAGTTTAAAAAAAATCTAAGATCAAACAACAACCACCACTCCCCCAGCCCACGTGCAAAATGGCAACAAAAAAGAGCAAAAATACAGAATATAAAACACAACATCAAAAAGCATATTTCAATACACCTCAACTCAGAGATCATTGTCTGCAGGCCACCCCGATTCAAAAATCACTCAAAAGCAGTAATAACCAAAAAGAGCAACGAGGAGTGGAACTAGAAACTAGAATTCATTATAAACCTGAATTAGAGCAAAGTTTAATCAATTTGGATTAAACTTTGCTCTGGCACCATTGCTGTCAGCATGGAGGAAGAGAGCGATCACTCACACGCAAGGACCTTCCTTCAGGAGCAGAGGGCGAGACCAAGAGACGCAGCCACCGTCTCTGACAGCAGTGAGTGAGAGGCTGATAGGTGGTGCAGAACACTTCTGCACCCGCCTCAATGAATTCCATCTTCAGTCAACAAGGGCAGTGAGAGGCAGTTCATCACAGGCTCGTGCCCAGTCCCCCAGCTTCCTGGCCTCAATGATCGCCCAGTCAGCCTGAAATCACACCACCAAAATACAAATTGCAGGCTCTGGCAGCAGAATCATAGCTGAAATAAAAAGAAAATGTAAAAGAAGTGAAATGAATTACTTCATGACCCATTTTGAGGAGGTAGCTTTCTGTAGTGTCCTTTGCTGGTGCCATCTTCTTCCAGAACACGTTGGGGTTGTCACTGATGACTGAAAATTGATATATATGGAATGCATCTCCTCACTACTTCATTGCCTTCACCAGCCATGCCAGCCTCTATTTTCATTTGGGACTTTTAGCTTCTGGTCCAAAAGACAATAAGGCATTATTATGCCATTCAACCCATTGACTCTGCTCTGCCATCCCAGCATGGCTGATCCAGGATTCCACTCAAACTCATATACCTGCCTACTCACTATATTTTTTGATGCCTTGGCCAATGAGACAACTATCATCTCTCACCTTAAATATACCCACTGACTTGGCCTCCACCACAGCCTGTGGCCCAGCATGCCACAGATTCACAAGTCTCCGGCTAAAAGAATTCCTCCTTACCTCTGCTTTAAAAAGTCACTTGTCAATTTTGAAGTTCTGTCCTCCAACTCTGAATATACCCCCAGCAAAAGAAATATCCTCTTCACATGTTCCCTATCTAGTCCTTTTAACAGTTGGTAGGTTTCAGTGAGATCCCCCCGCATTCTTCTAAATTCCAGTGAGTACAGGCCTAAAGCTGCCAAACACTCCTCATATGTTAGCCCTGTAATTCTCAGAATTATCCTCGATAACTTCCTCTGGACTCTCTCTAATGACAATACATCTTTGCTGAGATATGGGGCACAAAATGCTTGACAATACTCCAAGTGTGACTAGTGTCTTATTGAGACTCAGCATTATCTCCTTGCTTTTATATTCTATTCCCTTTGAAATAAATAAACCCTAACATTGCATTTGCCTTTGTTACCACAGACTCAATCTGGGATAAAGGACCTTGCACAAGGAATCCCAAGTCCCTCTGCACATCTGATGCTTAAACCTCCTCCTCATTTAAGTAATAGTCCACACTATAGATCCTATTATGAAAATGTATTATAATCCATTTCCCAACACTGTATTCCATCTGCCACTTGTTTGCTCATTCTTCCAATTTGTCTAAGTCCTTCTGAAACTGCATTGCTTCCTCAGCACTACCTACCCCTCCACCAATCGTTGTATCACCTACAAATTTTGCCACAATTCTTTCAATTCCATTATCCAAATCATTGACAAACAATGCAAAAACAAACGGTCCCAATACTGACTCCTGAGGAGCACCACTAGTTTCGGGCAGAAAAAAAAGGCTCCTTTCATTCCTACTCACCAGTATCTTTCTTGTAATGCCACAGGATTTTATCTTATTAAGCAGCCTCGTGTATGGCACCTTATCAAATGCTGTCCGAAAATCCAGTAAATGACGTCCACTGTTTCCACCCTGCTTGTTACTTCCTTGAAAAACTCAGATTTGTCAGGCAAAATTTCCCTTTACAGAAACCATAGTGACTTTGACATATTTTATCATTAGTCCCCAAGTACCCTGAACCTTCATCCTTAATAATAGACCCCAGCAATTTCCCAACCACTGAAGTTAGGCTAACTAGCCTATAATTTCCTTTCTTTTGACTTGCTCCTTTCTTAAAGAGTGGAGTGATATTTCCAATCTTCCAGTCTTCTGGGACCATGCCAGAATCAAGTGATTCTTGGAAGATCATAACCAATGCATCTGTTATCTCTTTAGCAACCTTCCTCCAGACTCTGGCATGTAGTCCAGGTGACTTAGCCACCTTAAGACCTTTGAGCTTGCCTAACACTTTGTAATAGCAATGGCACTCAATCCTGCTCCATAACACTCAAGGACCTTTAGAATACAGGTGGTGTCTTCCACATTGAAGACTGATGCAAAGTACACAGTAAGTTCATCTGACATTTCTTTGTCCTCCATTAATACTGCACCAGCATCATTTTCCAGTGGTCCAATATTAACTTTCACCTCCTTTTTACTCTTCGTATAACTGCAAAAAACTTCTAGTATCCTGCCTTATATTATTGTCAGTTTGTCCTCATATTTCATCTTTTCTCTTCTTATAGCTTTTATAGTTGCCTTATGTTGGATTTTAAAAGCTTCCCAATCATCCAACTTCCCATTCACTTTTGCTACCTTATATGCTCTTTCCTTGGCTTTTGTGCAGTCCTTAAATTCTCTTGTCAGCAATGGTTGCCTACCCCTGCCATTTGAGAACAATTTCTTCAGTGAGACTTATCCTCCCTGCACCTTGTGAACTATTCCCAAAAATTTCAGTGATCTCTGCTCTTCCTTCATCCCTGCCAGTATCCTCCTCCAATCCACCTGGACAAGATCCTCTCTCACGGCTCTGTAATTCCCATTATTCCATTGCCATATTGATACATGTGACTTATGCTTCTCCCTCTATAATTGCAGTAAAACCATATAACAATTACAGAACGGAAACAGGCCATCTCGGCCCTTCTAGTCCATGCCGATGCTTACACTCACCTAGTCCCACTGGCCTGCACTCAGCCCACAACCCTCCATTCCTTTCCTGTCCATATACCTATCCAATTTTACTTTAAATGACAATACCGAACCTGCCTCTACCACTTCTACTGGAAGCTCGTTCCACACAGCTACCACTCTCTGAATAAAGTAATTCCACCTCATGTTACCCTTAAACTTTTGCCCCCAACTCTCAAATCATGTCCTCTTGTTTGAATCTCCCCTAATCTCAATGGAAAAAGCCTATCCATGTCAACTCGATCTATCCCCCTCATTATTTTAAATACCTCTATCAAGTCCCCCCTCAACCTTCTACCCTCCAAAGAATAAAGACATAACTTGTTCAGCATTTCCCTGTAACTTAGGTGCTGAAACTATAAGTATGAATTCACTCAAGTTATGATCACTGCCTCCTAAGGGTTCCTTTACATTAAGGTCGTTGATAAAATATCCACATCAAGACTCCGGTTGAATTCTAGCATAGTAGAATGGGAATAATATTGGGTAAAGCAAAAAAAAAATGAGGTGGCAACATAGCAAACCTACAAGACAAGAGTGTATATGTGTATACAACAGGGGCAGCATGCCATGGACAGAGCTAAATGATCCCACGACCCTGTCGCTGCTCCTCAAGCAATGAAACAGTCCATGCCTGCATGCAGAACCTAGAGATGTCTGTAATAGCTCCTCCACGCAAGTGGGAACTCCGCCATTCTCAGATTCATCTCCAAGTCAAGCACCACCTTCACTTGGAAATGTATCACAGTTTCTTCATTATCACTTGGCCTAAATCCTGGAACTCAATTCCCAATCATGTTGTGGGAGTATCTTCATCATCAGTAACTCAAGAAAAAGCTCACAAGATAAATAGTGTTGGACTGTCCGTACTGGCATAGTTTGGGACACTCCATTGCATGAATAAAAGCAATAGATTCTACTGAATGTATTCTTGGCAGCGTGGAGGATCAGTGAGACCTTGGGGTCCGAGTCAATAGGGCACTCAAAGCTGCTGCACAGGTTGACTCTGTTATAAGAATGCACTGGCCTTTCTTCAACTGTAGGATTGAGTTCAAGAGCCAACAGGTAATGTTACAGCTATGTAGACCCTGGTCAGACCCACTTGGAGTACTGTGCTTATTTCTGGTCACCTCAGTACAGGAAGAATGTGGAAACTAGAGAGGGGGTACAGAGGAGATTTACAAGGATGTTGCCTGCATTGGGGAGCATGCCTTATGAGAATAGCTTGGCCTTTTCTCCTTGGAGTGACTAAGGATGAGAGGTGACATGATAGAGATGTATAAGATGATGAGAGGTATTGATTGTGTGGACAGCCAGAGATGTTTTGCCAGGGCTGAAGTGAGAGGGCATAGTTTTAAGTGCTTAGAAGTAGGTACAGAGGGGATATCAAGGGTAAATTTTTTATGCAGAGGGTGGAGAGTGCATGGAATGGGCTGCTGGCGATGGTGGTGGATGTAGGTACAACAGGGTACCTGGACAGGTACATGGAGCGTAGAAAAATAGAGGGCTATGGTTTTCAAAATCATCCTCTTTAATTATGTCATTGGTTCTCTCTTCCAGCCTTTCAAGTACTTTTGCTTTCCTCATTACATGTGCCCATGATGTCCAGCACTTCAGATTTGCAGATTATGGATGGCCAAACCATTGTATACTACCATAATGAATCATAGGATTGATAGCCCATTGAGTCTGCTCCACTGTTCCATCATGGCTGATTTATTTTCCCAGTAATGTACATTCTCATGTCTTCTCCTCATAACCATTAGTTGTCGCTGTCCCGACCATTAATTTCTCATTTTCTTCTAATTTCCTTTGATGGAGACACACCTGGTTTTCATCAAGACCTGCAGCTTAAGAACTCCAGCATTGCACCCACTAGTTGCCAGATCATTGGTTTTTGCCAGTGTGGTGATTAATGTTTCCCAACCATTTAGGATTGTGTGTTCTAATTTTTGTTTCAGTACCGAGATTTATCTGTGAAACTCAGTCACTCCGTGTCAAGATGACTTTTCTAAGTTCTACTCCAGTACCGAGGTTTACCTGTGTAACTCCGTCTCTCCGTGCTAAGAAAAGTTTTGTCTGCCGGTTTCCTTCTATGCTCCATGTCAAGTTAAGTTCTACCTGTCTCCTGCTTTCCTGCACGCTCTCCTGTTTGCCGTTCAAAGCTCACGCCTGCGTCTGCATCCTAACTCAGTCTCCGTGCCTGTGTCCTGCGTTTGGGTTTGCCTCGTTCCTTGAAACATTACTGTCATGATTAATCTAGAAACATTCAACCTTTGTCTTAAGTTTGGACTGCACAGCTGTATGAATTCTAAGATCCACTAACACTGGCTAAAGAAATTTTCCCATCTGTATTCTAAATGGACATCCTTCAATTCTGAGGCTGTGTCCTCTGGTCCTAGACTCCAGTACTATTGGAAGTATCCTTTGCTCATCCATTCTATCCAGGGCTTTCAGTATTTAATCGGTTTCAATGAGATCCCCCTCTTCTGATTTCATTCTGATCCTCATTCTTCTGAACCCCAATGAGTGCAGGCTCAGTCCCATCATTCCCTCCTCATAAATTAACACTTTTTTTTTGGTTATTCTTGTGAGCCTCCTCTGGATCCTCTCCAAAGCCAGCACATTGTTTCTTAGATAATGGGCCCAAAACGGCTCACAATACCTCCAGCATTGATTGTCAAATGAGTTATAAAGCCTCAGCATTATATGCTTTTGTATTCTAGTCCTCTCAAAATGAGTACTAACATTAATTTTGCCTCCCTTGCCACCAGCTCACTCTACAAGTTAACTTTTAAGGGACTTCACACTTCCAATTTTTGAATTTTCTCCCCATTTAGAAAACCTTTATTCCTTCAGCAAAAATGCATGGCCATGCATTTCCCCACATTACATTCCACCTGCCACATCTTTCCCTATTTTCCCAATCTGTCAATTCCTTCTGCAGACACCCTGCTTCCTCATTATGAGCTGTTCCTCCACCTAGTTTTGAAAAATTGTCCACAAACTTGGTGTCACGTATACACAATCCTGTAACAGCAATGGAACACACCTGGAGTCTGGTTTTGCTGTTAACAAAACACTATTTTATTAGTAACTACGTCATATTGTAACTTAAACCAGGTAAATCAAGAGATAACGGTGTTATGCATATATAGGTGTAAATAAAGTTTCCAAACTTATTTAAGCTTAGGTGGCAAATGATACAGGCTTACGATGGTATGTAAGAAAAGTTCTGTTCAAATGCACAGGTTAATTAATGCGCGATGTTTGTAATCCAAAGGTGAATGTTGTGAGAAGGCGTCGATATTCCACAGATTCCACAACAGCAATACAAAATAATAGTGGCAGTAAGTTTTATCTCTGAAGGCCTTCCACTCTACACATGACATATCACAGATAGTGATCTTCAACGAATATCCTTTCAACGCAAGTCGTACCACACCCGAATTCAGCTTCGGGACATCTCAAAGTGCTGGCCACAGGATACTCAAACAGAATCCACGCATGGATTATCACCAACAGTAGCTTATCACAAAGGGGACCATCTTCAAGGGACCCACCACCCAGGCAAGGGTCGACACACCGGTAGATTCCACAAGGTTATCCCAATCACACAATGTGATAGCCAATTATCCGGTTCTACAGCATACGAAATAACTCCTACAGTGATTAGCCACAGGGGGGCCTTTCTTCAGTGAACTACCACACCCAGACAAAGGGTAAACACACACGTGGTATTCACAAAGGTTTTTCCTCACCTGAGAACCCACTCTTGTGGATTAACTAAGCGACAATCACACTTTTGTATTCGAATGGAAACAAACACCCTCACGGGCTACTTAGAGAGAGAGTCTAAACAGTGATCTCTTTGTCATTAGGTTTCTTCTGTTTCAAACCTTCCCCTCCTCTGCAATCTTCTCCGCAAAACTTCTTCTAGTTGCAGAATTTGTGAGAGTCATTTATCAATACGCAGAATCAATCTCAACTCAAACCTTTTGGGTTACTGAAAGTTTAAACCAGCGACTGACTCACTGGTGTCTTCCATTGACCGAATCCATCTTGACTCCAGCTATGTGTCTGTGACTGTCCTCGTATATTCAAGACAAGCCATAACATTGATTGTCCATCAAATCTCAATCTCTCTCTCTCTCTCTCTCTCTCTCTCTCTCTCTCTCTCTCTCTCTCTCTCCTCTCTCTCTCTCTCTCTCTCTCTCAACTCTCTCCTCCTCTCTCTCTCTCTCTCTCTCTCTCATCTCTCTCTCTCTCTCTCTCTCTCTCTCTCTCTCTCTCTCTCTCTCTCTCTCTCTCTCTCTCTCTCTCTCTCTCTCTCTCTCTCTCTCTCTCTCTCTTCTCTCTCTCTCTCTCTCTCTCTCTCTCTCTCTCTCTCTCTCTCTCTCGCTCTCTCTCTCTCTCTCTCTCTCTCTCCTCTCTCGCTCTCGCTCTCGCTCTCTCGCTCTCTCTCTCCCACCCCCACAGCTCAAACAGTGTCCAAAAGTCAGACTCATTCTCTCAGCATTCTGAAGTGACAGTCCACAGGAAAAAATGAACCCTAGGGCCTAGGGTACATAATACTTGGTCACAAAGGCATCAATTCTGTCATCCTAATCATTGACATATAACGTGAAATAAAGCAGTTCCAACACAGACCCCCACAGAACACCACTAGTCACAAGCAGCCAATCAGAACAGGCTCCCTTTGTTCTCATACTTTGCCTCAGTCAATCTTCTATCCATGCTAATAACTTCCCTGGAATCCCATGAGCTCCTATTTTGCTCAGCTGCCTCATGTGTGCCACTTGACAAAGGCCTCCTGAAAATTGAAATAACATTCTCCAACCTTCCTTTCTCTATCCTGCATGTTATTTCCTCATAGAATTCCAACAGATTGGTCAGGCAAGATTACCCCTTTAATAACCCATGTCGACTTGAGGCCTATTTTATTGTGTGTCTCCAAGTACTCCAAAACCGTGTCCTTTAATAATGGACTCTGACATTTTCAGTTACCACTGAAATCAGGCTAACTGCTTAAAACTTCTTTTTTTTCCTGACTCACTCCCTCTTTAAAAGAGTGGAGTGTCATTTGCAATTTTCCAGTCCTACGGAAGTGTGTCGGTATCTAGTGATTCTTGAAAGATCATTGCTAATGTATCCACAATCTCTTCAGTTACCTCTTTCAGAACTTTGGGCTGTAGTGATACAACGTCCACTCTCATCTCTCTTTTACGCCTTATACATCTGGAAAAAAAAACTTCTTGCATCCTTTTGTTTAAGCACTGGCTAGCATACTTTCATATTTCAGCTTTTCCCTCTTAAGGACTTTTTTTTGGTTGTTTTCTGTTGATTTTAAAATCTTCCTAATCTTCAACCCTCCCACTAATATTTGCTCTATTATATGCCCTCTCTTTTGCTTTTATGCTGTCTTTGACTTACCTTGTCAGCCACAGTTGCATTATCCTGTCTTCAGAATACTTCTGGTGATGACTTTTTTTTTCTTGCCTTCTGAATTTCTCCCAGAAACTCCAGTCATTGTTGATCTGCCATTATCCTTGTTAGTGTCACCTTCCAATCAACTTCGCCAGCCTCCTCCCTCATGTGTCTCCATTCTAATGCTGATATAACTGACTTCAGCTTCTGCTTCACAAAACTGTAGGGTGAATATCATAATATAATCATTTCTCCTAAGGGTTCCTTTACCTTAAGCTCCCTAATCAAATCTAGTTCATTACACAATATCCAATCCAGAATTGCAGATGATGCATTCTCTGATTTTCCCCAATCTACCTAAATATTGAAATCCCTCATGATTTTCACAACATTGTCCTTTTTACATGCCATTTTTAACATCCATTGTAATTTGTAGTCCTCCTTTTGGCTAATGTTTGGAGGCCTGTATACAACTCCCATCAGGCCTTTATCCCCTTGCAGTTTCTTAACTTAACCCACACCCACAAGGATTCTTTATCTTATGGTCCTATGACACTTATTCCTAAGGATTTGATGCCATTTTTTTTCTACCAACAGAGCTACCCCACTCACTCTGCCTACCTGCCTGTCCTTTCAATACAACGAGTATCCTTGGATGTTGAACTCCCACGTATGATCTTCTTTCAGCCACGACTCAATAATGCCTACAAAATCATCTATCTTATTCTGTATACTGTGTGCATTCAAATATAACACCTTCTGAACTATATTCGTCACCCTTTTTGCTTTTGGCCCACTGCTATACTTTAACCCATCCTACTGACAGCGATTTTGCCCTATTACCTGTCCGCCCTTCCTCACAATCTCACATCAGCTACCAGAGGGTGGCATTCTGAGAAAAAAAAATTATGATATGATTTTCCGTAGTGTGAGCTCTTGACAAAAATTGACAACATGTGTTGTTTCTTTCACATTTTTTCTCACATAAATTCGGTCAGATCAAATTTTCATGCTGTACCTCAAATCTGATTTAAGATGAATAGCACTTTAAATTTGAGGACTAAGAGGTTGTAAGCAGATGTACAAGTGCTTGAGGAAAGAATAAGATCTTAAGATGCATCTTAATATTAAATTGCATGAGAGGTGGAGCTGAACTACAATGTACTCCCATGTTACAGCTACACCAATTATAAAAGTTCACCCTTACATTAAGAAAGGATGGGTTTACCACACCGCGCTGGAGAGAACTTTCAGAAATGGAAGGAATATTGAACAATAAATAAATCCTCGGGCACTCCATCTCAATAGCAGGGAATTGTGATTGACTGTGTTTGAACTCTCACCAAATTAAATGAACTACAGAATTTGATTTGTAATTTCTCGATTGAATTTATGATTGATCCATCACCAGTGAGTCATTACTATATTAACCTGGGTTTCTGTAAAATGTAACTAAAGATTTTGTATTCCAAATGGGCAGTGGATACAAAACAACACACACAAAATGCTGGAGTAACTCAACAGGTCAGGCAGCATCTATGGAAACAAATAAACACTTCAGCGTTTTAGGTCGAGACCCTTCTTCAGGACTGAAAAGGAAGGAGGACAATGCCAAAATAAAAAGCTGGATGGAAGAGAAGGAGGTGAGCTGAAGGGGATAGGTGAAGCCAAGCAGGCAGGAAAGATAATGGGCTGGAGAAGAAGGAAGCTGATGGGAGAGGGCAATGGGACACAGGGGGGAGTGATAAGCAGGTGAGAGACTAGAGTGGTGAACAAAAGAAGAAGGAAGGGAGAGGGAAAAATAATTTACTGGAAGAAATTGATATTCATGCCATCAGGTTGGAGGCTACCGATACAAAATGTTGTGAGCAGTTTTTCCCATATATGTCAGTCATCCACAGGTCTGGCCATTTCTTGTAAAATGGTTGGATGAACTCCTGAACCATATTTCCTTCTGGCACTGGTAAACATTTAGTCCATCCGCTCATCGGGAAACCCCATTCCCTCTCTTATTTATCCAAAAGCCTGTTCTCCCCACATTTGCATCAAATCCTCCACCTATCTACATTACAAGCAGTTTACAGCGGCCAATTAATCCACCAACCCACACATCTTTGGAATGTGTAAAGAAACCAGAGCAGCCAGAGGAGATTCATGCTGAGAACATGCAAACTCCACACAAACAACACAGGAGATCAGGTTTCAGCTGCTGGGACTGCAAGCTAAACCTATATTCGCTGCACCACTGCCTCATGTTTTATAATGTCAGCCCCTGAGATAGTTCGGAGTTTGGATACCATTTATTCAAAAGAGGAAGCAGATTCAACACAGAACTCCAGTCCCATTCTCTTCTCCCAACCCGTGCAATTCTTTTCATTATTTAGACCCAACTCCCTCAATCCTGCTGTGATTTGTTTTCATCAACCACTTTAACTAATGAATTCCATATTCAAACACTAGAGTATATTTATCTCGATAAACATTTATTGTAAACTCTCCTTTCTAATCTTCGGCTGAGACTGCAATTATTAAAGTTTGGTACAATGGGAATAATTCAGACAGCATTTCTCAGTCAAAATCAAAAGAGAAAATATATGGGCTATAGTTACGGAGCAAAGATTATTCAAGGTTTCTTTGAGTCCCAGTTACTTTATGATTGCAGTTTTCACATAAAAGAAGTTTGTAAAAGTCAGTGCCCTAGGAAGTCTATGCTTCATTCATGGCACGAATGGATGGTTCCCAGGACAACTTTTCAAATATTCAACTTCCAAATATTTGATCAGGAAGTGATATTCTCCTGGCAGTAGGTCAAGCTCACTGTGCAATTTAACGGTTCTCATGGACTGGAATTTGTTCCCATGGCTGAGAAATTACTTAGCAGTGACCAGTGCAACAAAGGCATCTTTCAGAAGATGATGTTTAACTGTCCCTTTGACTCACTAATATCCTGCAACACTTTGCTGAAAAAACTCTTGGTGATTATTTTAGTTAATACTCATCATTTTTCTACAGGAGACATTCCACTAAGCAACCCAACATTGTACAAACTATTTTTATTGCAGTTTGTGCACAGAGCCTTCAGAAAGGTCGTAATACCATAAGCCATAGGACAGCATTAGGCCATTCGGCCCATCGAGTCTGCTGCCAAGTGGGTTGGCTTTGAAAAATGAGCTAGAGATGATATTTCCAGAGAGGGATATTTTCTTTCATAAAAAGAACTACATTATGGTTCTTGACAAGGAAAGTAGAATTTGCATGCTTATGTCACTTTTCAGGGGATTATGAAATGCAAAATTCCAATATACTAAGGAAATATTTTGAAGGGTCATCAATACAAAATGAAACAAGCTGTTTTCACATACCATGGTCCCAGATTCAGTAATGGCATATCAGAGGATTAAGTGGCAGCTAGAAATCCTTGTGCTATCAGAGATATCTTAGCTTCAGTTTAACATTTGCCTGAAAGACAGTGCTCCCAGAAGTGGTGTATCAGCCTAAGTAATGTGCTCTATTCCCTGGATGCTAAAGGCAGGAGATCTATCACAGCAGCACTGCTGAAATTGTCAGAGAGTCATGCAGCATTGAAACCTTTCCCTTCAGTCAAATGAGCGATGTCAGTATACAGACATTCATTTACACTAACCTTGACTGGTTGCATATGGTCTGGTACAGCAATTCAAAGGTATCGGAATGTAACAGAGTACTGGCCTTTGCCCAGTAAATTTTGAGC
The DNA here is from genome assembly GCF_030144855.1 of Hypanus sabinus. Classification (NCBI taxonomy): domain Eukaryota; kingdom Metazoa; phylum Chordata; class Chondrichthyes; order Myliobatiformes; family Dasyatidae; genus Hypanus; species Hypanus sabinus. Next base: position 12,106,278 of record NC_082732.1, read on the forward strand.
ACATCCCTTCTCACCATCACGAGTATCTACAGGAGGCACTGCCTCAAGAAGGCTATATCATCTAGGATCCCTACCATTTGGGTCGTGCCATCTTCTCTCACCTGCCATCGGGCAGGAGGTACAGAAGTCTGTGGTCCTACAGCACCATGTTCAAGAAAAACTGTTTCCCTTCAGCCATTCATTTCTTGAACCAAACTAGTCAAAAGGTGCAACACGCACAAAATGTCGGAGGAACTCAGCAGGCCAAGCAGCATTTGTGGGAAAAAGTGCCATCGACATTTCGGACCGAGACCCTTTGGCAGGACTGGAGAAAAAAAGATGAGGAGTAGATTAAAAGTACTGGTTAAAAGGTAAGGTGAAGAGAGAGAGAGGAACACAAGGTGATAGGTGAAATTGGGAGGAGGAAAGATGAAGTAAAAGGGTGGGAAGTTTAATTGGTGAAAGAGATACAGGACCAGAGAAGGGAGAATCTGATAGAAGAGGACAGAAGGCGATGGAAGAAGGTAAAGGGGGGAGGATCACCAGAGGGAGGAGATGGGTAGGCAAGGAGATAAAGTGACTAAGGGAAAAGGGGATGGGGAATGGTGAGCTGGGGGGGTGTGGTGGTTGGGCATTACCGGAAGTTTGAGAAATCAATGTTCAAACCATCAGGTTGGAGGCTACCCAGAAAGAATATAAGGTGGTGTTCCTCCATCCTGAGGGTGGCCTCATCGCGACAGTAGAGGAGGCTATGGATTGGCATTATCGGGATGAGAACGGGAAGTGGAATTTAAATGGGTGGCCATTGGGAGATTCCGCTTCTTTTGGCCGATGGAGCATACGTGCTCAGCAAGCGGTCTCCAGTCTACGTTGGTTCTCATCAGCATTTGCAGATTTTCTCTTGTCTGTAGTTAAAGGCTGTGTCCTTTGGAGAAGCTCAAAGGAATATGGAAGATCTCATTAGGAGAGTTTGAAGAAGTGCTACAAATTCTTCTTCTGTCCTGCCCAATATGTTCCCCTTATTGCTCATGAATAGAAAATAAATTTGTTCTACATTCCCTATACTCTGGCACATTGTTGCACAAAAGAACTTGATCCTGCAAATTTGCATTAAAAATACCCTCATATGTTACTTCTATACCTCCTAAGGATCATATTAATAATCATCATAATCATAGAAGATGCAATTTCTTCTGAATGCTGTTAAGAAGCTAGTGAATGAAACATTGGATCTTTTCTCATCCTTCAATAACTGCATGTCCTTCTGAGTGTATCCAACATTTGCCATTTTCATTTACAGAATTAAACCATTTTCAAAAATGAGTAATTATTTTGCATTTAATTTGGTTCAAGATATTTTAATGTTGTTAGTGGTAACTGAATTAGAGAGAATTATGAAGGGACTTCTGCACTTGAAAGGTTTTCACAGGAGATGTTTGTTCTGGACAACATATTTCACCTAGGGAATGAGTCATTAAGTGTTTCTTTCCTAGACCAATTGTAATCAACAGGAGATGAAATAGCGAATGAATGTTGATTTACTTCCATTCTAGTTCTGGAGATGTATTTGTGCGTAAAGAAGTGCAGTAGTGCATCTATACAATACTACCGTACAGGACATTTAACACAAGGAACCTGGAATAAATCCCTGATCCTTAAAACTGTCATTTTTGTTTACAAAGCACTACACAATGGACACCTAGCATATGAAAATCTCCTCACAGCGCCATTATCTTGTGACAATTTTAAAGTTTGTTCCTCACGCAAAAATGCAGAAAAAAGCTGCTAATTTAAAAAATCATCACACTTTAAATTTTGAGCATTGTAATACATTGTGATTTCAGTTCTATATGTCCACAATGCCACGTCTGTTAATTATTATAGATGTGACTAGAAGATGAGGCCAACCGGACCTACCACCAGCATTGAATATCAGGTCTTTCACTTCAGTTTTGCATTGCTTCCTCTCATTAAGGCATGAACATCTCTTTCAGACTTCTTGTCTAAGGGTATCTGAGAGAGAATTTCCTCACTCGGGGGTTGGGGGGGGGTGCAAGTGTGGAACAAGCTTCCAGCACAAGTGGTAGATGAATGTCCAATTGTTCAATTGTAACATTTAGGAGACATTTGGATAGGTGCATGGATGAGAGAGATTTGGAGAGCCAGGGTCCAGGTTCAAAGCAACCTGAACATTTAATTTAACAAAATTATTTCTATTGGTGAGACTGTGTGAGAGAAAATGGTTCATTTCATCTCAGTCATAAATATGCAAACGTTTATTTTAAAACAGTCCTTGACTGTCCTACAGGATGAATCAACCTGTCCAGATTCACATTCCTGAGATGCCTGAGGAGATGATATGTTCCAATCAAGTCCCTTCACACTCTTCCAACTCCAGCAGTTATAGGCTTGTCTGGTCTTCCTTCATAATGTAGCATGCCCACTCCAGCTTTTAGTCTATTAAACTATCTCTGTATTGCTTCCTAACACACTTAATTTCTTTCTCAAATGAGGGAATCAATACTGTACATTTAAAGAGCAAACACAAGGAAATCTGCAGATGCTGAAAATTCAAACAACAACACACACAAAATGCTGGTGGAACACAGCAGGCCAGGCAGCATCTATAGGGAGAAGCACTGTCGACGTTTTGGGTCGAGATCCTTCGTCAGGACTAACTGAAAGGAAAGATAGTAAGAGATTTGAAAGTAGTGGGGGGAGGGGGAAGTGCAAAATGATAGGAGAAGACCGGAGGGGGTGGGATGAAGCTAAGAGCTGGAAAAGTGATTGGCGAAAGTGATACAGTGCTGGAGAAGGGAAAGGATCATGGGACGGGAGGCCTCGGGAGAAAGAAAAGAGGGGGGGAGCACCAGAGAGAGATGAACAGGCAAACTAAATATGTCAGGGATGGGGTAAGAAGGGGAGGAAGGGCATTAACGGAAGTTAGAGAAGTCAGTGTTCATGCCATCAGGTTGGAGGCTACCCAGCCGGTATATAAGGTGTTGTTCCTCCAACCTGAGTTTGGATTCATTTTGACAATAGAGGAGGCCATGGATAGACATATCAGAATGGGAATGGGACGTGGAATTAAAATGTGTGGCCACTGGGAGATCCTGCTTTTTCTGGCACACAGAGCGCAGGTGTTCAGCGAAACAGTCTCCCAGTTTGCGTAGGGTCTCACCAATATATAAAATGCCACACCGGGAGCACCGGACACAGTATACCACACCAGCCGACTCACAGGTGAAGTGTCGCCTCACCTGGAAGGACTGTCTGGGCTCTGAATGGTGGTGAGGGAGGAAGTGTAAGGACAGGTGTAGCACTTGTTCCAAGGATAAGTGCCAGGAGAACAGCATCTCATATTCAGCTCCCTGACATGAACATTGAATTCTCTAGTTTCACACAATCTGTCCTCCTTCTGCCCCTTCCTCTCTCCTCCTGATCCATGCACTTCCTCCTCAGCATATGCAATGCCCAAGATCCTCGTTCTAGTCCCCAGCCTCCTATCAATCTGTTTCATTCCCTTCCTCCATCTACACCATCTGTCCATCACCCACATACTCCTCCCACTGTGTCCCCTCCCCAACTGTTCTCACTTCCCTTATTTGGTTCCTTCCTCCCTCATCAACTGCAGTACATGTATGTCAACACATACTAACCTAAGATTAATTTTCTTGTGGGCATTCACAGTAGAACAAAGAAAAACAGTCAAATCCAGACAGTCAGGTCCAGATGTTCTGCATCCCAGAGTGATTAAGGAAGTAGCCCAAGAAATAGTGGATGCATTAGTGATAATTTTTCAAAGACATTCTTGCCATAGAGGGAGTACAGAGAAAGTTCACCAGATTGATTCCTGGGATGGCAGGACTTTCATATGAATAAAGACTGGATCGACTAGGCTTATACTCACTGGAATTTAGAAGATTCAGGGGGGATCTTATTGAAACGTATAAAATTGTAAAGGGATTGGACAGGCTAGATGCAGGAAGATTGTTTCTGATGTTGGGGAAGTCCAGAACGAGGGGTCACAGTTTAAGGATAAAGGGGAAGCCTTTTAGGACCGAGATGAGGAAAAACTTCTTCACACAGAGAGTGGTGAATCTGTGGAACTCTCTGCCACAGGAAACAGTTGAGGCCAGTTCATTGGCTATATTTAAGAGGAAGTTAGATATGGCCCTTGTGGCTAAAGGGATCAGGGGGTATGGAGAGAAAGCAGGTACAGGGTTCAGAGTTGGATGATCAGCCATGATCATACTGAATGGCGATGCAGGCTCGAAAGGCCAAATGGCCTACTCCTGCATCTATTTTCTATGTTTCTATGATTTGCGGATCGGAGGCAGTATTTGCGTGAGGCCAGTTTTCAGTGCTCAGTGTCAGATGTGGGGGGTCCTGGAGTCTCCCAGCCTCCCAGTTGGCCGTATTTGTATCAGGTGTGTCAAGCTGCACCTCCCGAGGGACCGAGTTAGGGAACTGGCGATGTAACTCAGTGACCTTTGCCTGGTTAGGGAGAGTGAGGAAGTGATAGAGAGGAGTTATAGGCAAGTGGTTAGACCGGGGCCAGGGGAGATGGACAAGTGGGTCACAGTCAGGAGGGGGAAGGGGAAGAGTCAGGTACGAGAGAGTACCCTTGTGGCTGTACCCCTTGACAATAAGTACTCCTGTTTGAGTACTGTTGGGGAGGACACCCTCCCTGGGGGAAGCAACAGTGGTTTTGTCTCTGGCACAGAATCTGATCCTGTGACTCAGAAAGGTAGGGAAGGGAAGAGGAAGGCAGCAGTGATAGGGGACTCTATACTTTGGGGGTCCTGTGGACGCAGGAAATAAACTCAGATGGTAGTTTGCCTTCCAGGTGCCAGGGTCTGGGATGTTTCAGATTGCGTCCAATGTATCCTGCAGTGGGAGGGAGAACAGCCAGAGGTTGTGGTACATATTGGTATCAATGATATAACCATATAACAATCACAGCACGGAAACAGGCTATCTCGGCCCTCCTAGTCCGTGCCGAACTCTTAATCTCACTTAGTCCCACCTACCCGCACTCAGCCCATAACCCTCCACTCCTTTCCTGTCCATATACCTATCCAATTTTACCTTAAATGACACAACTGAACTGGCTTCTACTACTTCTACAGGAAGCTCATTCCACACAGCTATCACTCTCTGAGTAAAGAAATACCCCCTCGTGTTTCCCTTAAACTTCTGCCCCCTAACTCTCAAATCATGTCCTCTCGTTTGAATCTCCCCTATTCTCAATGGAAACAGCCTATTCACGTCAACTCTATCTATCCCTCTCAAAATTTTAAATATCTCGATCAAATCCCCCCTCAACCTTCTACGCTCCAATGAATAGAGACCTAACTTGTTCAACCTTTCTATGTAACTTAAGTGCTGAAACCCAGGTAACATCCTAGTAAATCGTCTCGGCACTCTCTCTAATTTATTGATATCTTTCCTATAATTCGGTGACCAGAACTGTACACAATATTCTAAATTTGGCCTTACCAATGCCTTGTACAATTTTAACATTACATCCCAACTTCTATACTCAATGCTTTGATTTATAAAGGCCAGCGTTCCAAAAGCCTTCTTCACCACCCTATCTACATGAGACTCCACCTTCAGGGAACTATGCACTGTTATTCCTAGATCTCTCTGTTCCTCTGCATTCCTCAATGCCCTACCATTTACCCTGTATGTTCTATTTGGATTATTCCTGCCAAAATGTAGAACCTCACACTTCTCAGCATTAAACTCCATCTGCCAACGTTCAGCCCATTCTTCTAACTGGCATAAATCTCCCTGCAAGCTTTGAAAACCCACCTCATTATCCACAACACCTCCTACCTTAGTATCATCGGCATACTTACTAATCCAATTTACCACCCCATCATCCAGATCATTTATGTATATTACAAACAACATGGGGCCCAAAGCAGATCCCTGAGGCACCCCGCTAGTCACCGGCCTCCATCCCGATAAACAATTATCCACCACTACTCTCTGGCATCTCCCATCTAGCCACTGTTGAATCCATTTTATTACTCCAGCATTAATACCTAACGACTGAACCTTCTTAACTAACCTTCCATGTGGAACTTTGTCAAAGGCTTCGCTGAAGATCATATAGACTACATCCACTGCCTTACCCTCGTCAACATTCCTCGTAACTTCTTCAAAAAATTCAATAAGGTTTGTCAAACATGACCTTCCACGCACAAATCCATGCTGGCTACTTCTAATCAGATCCTGTCTATCCAGATAATTATTAATACTATCTCTAAGAATACTTTCCATTAATTTACCCACCACTGATGTCAAACTGACAGGTCTATAATATCTAGGCTTACTTCTAGAACCCTTTTTAAACAATGGAACCACATGAGCAATACTCCAATCCTCCGGCACAATCCCCGTTTCTAATGACATCTTAAAGATCTCTGTCAGAGCCCCTGCTATTTCTACACAAACTTCCCTCAAGGTCCTGGGGAATATCCTGTCAGGACCCGGAGATTTGTCCACTTTTAAATTTCTTAAAAGCGCCAGTACTTCCACCTCTTTAATTGTCATAGGTTCCTTAACTTCCTTACTTGTTTCCCACACCTTACACAATTCAATATCCTTCTCCTTAGTGAATACCGAAGAGAAGAAATCGTTCAAAATTTCTCCCTCGGCTCCACACATAGCTGACCACTCTGATTCTCTAAGGGGCCAATTTTATCCCTCACTATCCTCTTGCTTTTAATATAACTGTAGAAGTATATAGATATAGGTAGGAAAAGGGAAGGGGTCCTGAAAAAAGACTACAGGGAGTTTGGAAGGAAGTTGAGAAGCAGGACTGCAAGGGTAATAATCTCGGGATTACTGCCTGTGCCACGCGACAGTGAGAATAGGAATAGAATGAGGTGGAGGATAATTGCGTGGCTGAGGGATTGGAGCAGGGGGCAGTGATTCAGATTTCTGGATCATTGGGACATCTTTTGAGGCAGGTGTGACCTGTACAAAATGGATGGGTTGCACTTGAATCCCAGGGGGACCAATATCCTAGCGGGGAGGTTTGCTGAGGCTGCTAGGGAGAGTTTAAACTAGAATTGTTGAAGGGTTGGGAATCGAACTGAAGAGACTGGGGAAGAGGAGGTTAGCTCACAAATAAAGAAACTTTGTAGACAGTGTGAGAGGGAGGACAGGCAGGTGATAGAGAAGGAGCACACTCTGACCGAAGGCTTGAGATGTGTCTATTTTAATGCAAGGAGTGTTGTAAACAAAGCAGATGAGCTTAGAGCATGGATCAGTACATGGATATATGATGAGGTGGCCATTACAGAGACTTGGATGTTCTCAGGGACAGAAATGGTTACTTCAAGTGCCAGGTTTTAGAAGTTTCAGAAAGGACAGGAAAGGAGGCAAAAGACGTGGGGGCGTGGCACTGTTGATCAGAGATAGCATCATGGTTGCAGAAAAGGTGGACGCCATGGAGGGATTGTTTACGGAGTCTCTGTGGGTGGAGGTTAGGAACAGGAAGGGGTCAATAACTTTACTGGGTGTTTTTTAATAGGCCGCCCGATAGAAACAGGCATATCGAGGAGAAGATAGGGAAACAGATCCTGGAAATGTGTAATAATAACAGAGTTGTCGTGATGGGAGATTTTAATTTTCCAAATATTGACTGGCATCTCCTTAGAGCAAGGGGTTTGGATGGGGTGGAGTTTGTTAGGTGTGTTCAGGAAGGTTTCTTGACACAGTATGTAGATAAGCCTACAAGAGGAGAGGCTGTACTTAATTTGGTATTGGGAAATAAACCTGTTCAGGTGTCAGATCTTCTAGTGGGAGAGCATTTTGAAGATAGTGATAGTAATTCTATCTCCTTTACAATAGCATTGGAGAGAGATAGGAACAGACAAGTTAGAAAAGCGTTTAATTGGAGTAAGGGGAATTATGAGGATATCAGGCAGGTAATTGGCTTAAATTGGAAACAGATATTTTTAGGGAAACATATGGAAGAAATGTGGTAAATATTCAGGTGATATTTGTGTAGAATTCTATATAGGTACATTCCAATGGGACAGGGAAGTTATTGTAGGGTACAGGAACCATGGTGCACAAAGGATGTAATAAATCTGGTCAAGAAGAAAAGAAAAGCTTACAAAAGGTTCAGAGAGCTAGGTAATGTTAGAGATCTAGATGATTATAAGGCTACTAGGAAGGAGCTTAAGAAGGAAATTAGGAGAGCCAGAAGGGGACATGAGAAGGCCTTGGCGGGCAGAATTAAGGAAAACCACCAAGGCATTCTACAAGTATGTCAAGAGCAAGAGAATAAGACGTGAAAGAATAGGACCTATCAAGTGTGACAGTGGGAAAGTGTGTGTGGAACCAGAGGAAATAGCAGAGATACTTAATGAATACTTCAGTATTCACTGTGGATAAAGGATATTAGTGATTGTGTGGACTTGCAGCAAACTGAAAAGCTTGAGCATGTAGATATTAAGAAAGAGGCTGTGCTGGAGCTTTTGGAAATCATCAAGTTGGATAAGTCACCGAGATTGGACGAAAAGTACCCCAGGGTACTGTGGGAGGTGAGGGAGGAGATTGCTGAGCCTCTGTCGATGATCTTTGAATCATCAATGGGGACAGGAGAGGTTCCAGAGGATTAGAGGGTTGCAAATGTTGTTGCTTTATTCAAGAAAGGGAGTAGAGATAGCCCAGGAAATTATAGACCAGTGAGTCTTACCTCAGTAGTTGGTAAGTTGATGGAGAAGGTCCTGAGAGGTGAGATTTATGTACATTTAGAGAAGTATAATATGATTAGGAGTAGTCAGCATGGCTTTGTCAGGGGAAGGTCGTGCCTTACAAGCCTGATTGAATTTTTTGAGGATGTGACTAAGGACGTTGATGAAGGAAGAGCAGTAGATGTAGTGTATATGGATTTCAGCAAGGCATTTGATAAGGTACCCCATGCAAGGCTTACTGAGAAAGTAAGGAGGCATGGGATCCATGGGGACATTGTTTTGTGGATCCAGAACTGGCTTGCGCACAGAAGGTAAAGGATGGTTGTAGATGGGTCATATTCTGCATGGAGGTCAGTCACCAGTGGAGTGTCTCAGGAATCTGTTCTGAGACCCTTACTTTTCATGATTATCATAAATGACCTGGATGAGGAAGTGGAGGGATGGGTTTGCTGATGACACAAAGGTTGGGGGTGTTGCGGATAGTGTGGAGGGCTGTCAGAAATTTACAAGGATGTTGCCTGGATTGGGGAGCATGCCTTATGAGAATAGGTTGAGTGAACTCAGCCTTTACTCCTTGAAGTGACGGAGGATGAGAGGTGACCTGATAGAGGTGTATAAGATGATGAGAGGCATTGATCATGTAGATAGATCATGTAGACGCTTTTTCCCAGGGCTGAAATGGTTGCCACAAGATTGAACAAGGTTGAACAAGTTAGGTCTTTATTCTTTGGAGCATAGAAGGTTGAGGGGGGACTTGACAGAGGTATTTAAAGTTATGACGGAGATAGAGTTGACATGGATAGGCTTTTTCCATTGAGAGTAGGGGAGATTCAAACAAGAGGACATGAGTTGAGAGTTAAGGGGCAAAAGTTTAGGGGTAACATGAGGGGGAACTTCTTTACTCAGAGAGTGGTAGCTGTGTGGAATGAGCTTCCAGTAGAAGTGATAGAGGCAGGTTCGATTTTGTCATTTAAAAAAAATTGGATAGGTATATGGACAGGAAAGGAATGGAGGGTTATGGGCTGAGTGCAGGTAGGTGGGACTAGGTGAAAGTAAGCGTTCCGCATGGACTAGAAGGGCTGAGATGGCCTGTTTCCTTGCTGTAATTGTTATATGGTTATAACAGGACGCAGGTTTAAGGTGCTGGAGAGTAAGAACAGAAGCTAAGTTTTTCACTCAGAGAGTGGTAAGTGTGTGGAATGGGCTGCCAACAATGGTGGTGGAGGCGGTTACGATAGTGCCTTTAAAGAGTCTTTTAGATAGGTACATGGAGCTTAGTAAAATAGAGGGCTATGGGTAAGCCTAGTAATTTCAAAGGTAGGGACATGTTTGGCACAACTTTGTGGGCTGAATGGCCTGTATTGTGCTGTAGGTTTTCTGTGTTTATAGTCTCTAACATTGTGCCCATTACAGGACTTGGCTCTCAGAAGGACAGGGATGGCTGCTGGATGTCCCTAGTTTTCAATGTTTCAAAAGAGACAAGGAGGGAGGCAAATGAGGTAGAGAATGGCATTACTAATAAAGAATAGTACCACAGCTTCAGAAAGTGAGGATGTCATGGAGGCATCATCTACCGAGTCAGTGTGGGTGGAAGTTAGAAATGAGAAAGGAACGATCATGCTATTGGGATTACTCTATAGTCTCCCCAATAGCAACATAAACACTGAGAAACTGATTGGGAGGCAGACTTTGAATAATGTTGTTTTAAGTGATTGGCACTGCCTTATGATATAAGATTTAGATGGGATAGAATTTGTTAGGTGTCAAGGAAGAATTCCTGAGAAAATATCCAGTAGAGGACAGACTGTATCTGTTGCTCGACAATGAACCAGGTCAGGTGTCAGATCTCTCGATCGGTGAGCATTTTAGAGACAGTGACTACAACTCCCCAACCTTTACCATAGTTTGGCAAGGGATACTAACAGCCTGTATGGGGAAGTGCATAATGGTGGTGGGAATTATGATGCTATCTGATCATAAAGACCTAAGACACTGGAGCATAATTAAAGGAATTAAAGGTTATGGGGAAGGGTAGGTAGGTGGAGATGAATCCATGGCCAGATCAGCCATGTTCTTAATGAATGGTGGAGAAGGTTCAACAGGCCAGATGGCCAACTCTTCTCCTATGTTCTGATAATAAGGCCATTTGGCTCATCAAGTCTGCTCTGCCATCCTGTCATGGAGGATTAATTATCCCTCTCCACCTTTTACCCCTGCCTTCTCCATGTAATCTTTCTTATCAACCTCCTTTTTAAATATACCCAACGGCTCGCCCTCCACAGCCATCTGTGGCAATCAGTTGCACAGATTCACCACCTGCTGGCTGAACAAATTCCTCCTCATCTCTTTTCTAAGAGATGCCCTTCTGTTTCAAAGTTGTGCCCTCTAGTCCGAGACTCTCCGGCTATACAAAGCATCCTCCCCTTTTTCACTCTATCTAAGCCTTCCAGTATTCAATAGATTTCAATGAAATCCTGCCCCCCCCCCACTCATTTTTCTAAACTCCAGCGAGTATAGGCCCTGAAATATCAAACTCTTCTCACTTTTCATTACTGGAATCATTCTCATGAACCTGTTCTGGAACCTCTCCAATGGCAGTACATCATTTCTTAAGACAAGGGGCCTAAAATGTCTCACAATATTTGAAATGCAGTCTGACCAATGCCTTATAAAACCTTATCATTACACCCCTGCTGTTATATTCTAGTCCTCTTGAAATGATAGCTAACATTACATTTGCCTTCTTTACCACCATCATAACCTACAAGTTAGTACATAGAGAATCTTGTACAAAGATTCTCAAGTCCCTTTGCACCTATTGATTTTTAATTTTTCTTCATTTAGTAATTAGTCTACACCTTAATTCTTTTTACCAAAGTGCTTAACCATACACTTCTCCATGCAATATTCCATCTACCACTCCTTTGCCTTTTCTTCCAATCTACTTAATTCCTTCTGCAGACTCCCTGCTTCCACAAAATGACCTGCCCCTCCACCTTTCTCTGTATTGTCTGTAAGCTGGGCCACAAAGCCATCAATCAATTCCATCATCCAAATTATTGACATATAAAGTGAAAAGAAGCAGACCCAATTCTGTCCCCTGTGGGACACCTATAGTCACCAACAACCAGCCACAACAGGCTCCCTTTATTCCCACTCTTTGCCTCCTGCCAGTCAGCCAATCTTTTATCCATGCTAGTATCTTTCCTGTGAAACTGTGCACCTTTGCCTTGTTAAACAACTTCATGTCTGGCATTTTGCCAAAGGCCTTTTGAAAATCCAAGTAAACAACATCCACAGACTCTCCTTTATCTATCCTGCCTGAAAATAATGCTAACTTTTGCCTAATTTATCCTCTGCCTCCAAGTACTCCAAAACTTCATAATGGACTCCAACATCTTCCCAAATGCTGAGGTCAGACTAACTGGCCTATAGTTTCCTTTCTTCTGCCTCTCTCCCTTCTTGAAGGGTGGAGTGACTTTTGCAATTTTCCAGTCCTCCGGAGCCATTGCAGTATCTAGTGATCTTGAAAGATCATTACTAATGCCTCCACAATCTCTTCAGCTACCCCTTTCAGAACCCTGGGCTGTAGCCCATGCGGTCCACATGACTTACTGGTATCAGACCTTCCAGCTTCCTGAGCACCTTCTCTTTAGTACTAATAACCACTGTCCCCTGACACTCTTGAATTTCTAGCATGATACTGGTGTCTTCCATTGTGAAGACTGATGTAAAATCGTCTATTATTGACTATCTTACAAACACATTTCATCTTTTCCCTCCTTGTTTTTTTTTTAGTTTCACCCTAGTCATAACAACTGCACTCTCTTCTGCCACCTGGCATTTTAGAATTTCTGGCATACTGCTAGGGTTTTCACAGTGAAGACTGATGCATGAATGTTTAAGTTCCTCCACTATTTCTTTGTCCCCTATTACTACCAATCCAGCATCATTTCCCAGAGGCCTGATAATGCATTATTCTCTCTCTTTTACTCTTGTTACGGATTCAGCAACAATAAATATATAAGTGAGGCAGGGTTCTTATTTATAACAAATAGAACATTTAATAAACACTGAAAAACAAACCCCCAAAAGTAAACAAACCACTAACGTAACTGGAAATCAGCTGTTGTGCCGCAGCGTAAACAGCTCTTAAAGCAACAAAGCTTAAACAGATCTTAAAGCGATGTTGCAAAATCAGTTCTTCAAAGTAGTACTGCAAAAGTTCAAAATGCTTACAGTCCATTAAAGGAGAGACTTTTTAGATGATTTAAATTCTCTTTCACGTCGTGTTGTTGAGGTTCCCAGTCAAACTATACTTTTCCCCGGAGAATTTACAAAGATGAAAATGAAACGGCTTAAAGGCACTGACCTTTCCTTTACAAAACTGTACCCAACCCTTTCTGCTATATTTCGCAGGGATTAACATAGGGACAGCCAATGAATTCCTTCCGAATGAGAATCAAACAAGGTCGAACCTGTTTCACCGTCAAAACTGACTTTCCTCGATCTTTTCGCTCCCGAACTCCGATCTTCACTCTCCACTGATTCTCAACTGGCAGTATTATAAAGAAACTGCCGGCAATGACCTTTTAAACTTTAGGCATTAAATAAAACTCCATCTTTCAACCAAACTGTGTCATAATATTGGACCACGCAGTGGCATGGAGTCAAAATGGCAAATCTAGCCACGAACTGCCCCTCTTCACAGGGAGGGGTCCTCCTTTTATACCCTGTAAAAAAAAACCTGTCACATGACCTCTACTGGCAGGAAAATGACATCACTCCACCATCACAAGACCACTACCTCAAGTCCAGTATAGCTTCAACACCACTGTCACGTGACAAGTACAAGATACCCACGGGTATGTAACACTCTTTATATATCTGAAAAAATCTTTTGGTATCCTCTTTTATATTATTGGCTAGCTTCATATTTCACCTTTTCTCTCATTGTGGCATTTGGCTTTTTAGTTGCCTTCTGTTGACCATTAAAAGTTTCCCAATCCTCTAACTTCCCATTATTTTTTACTACATTATATGCTCACTCTTCTGCTTTTATCCTGTCTCTGATTTACCTTGTCAGTCACAGTTGCTTCATCCTTCCTTCTGAATACTTCTTCATCTAGCTTCAGCTATTTCTCTTTGTTTTGGTGCAGTATCCTCACACAATATATGAAAACTCCAACAAACTGTCAAGTCAGCAGGAAGGAAATGGTACTGGTTGCAGTCTACCCTCACTGCAAGGTGTGCATATGTCCAGGACAAAGAAGCAAGCAGGAAAAGTCATTGTGGACACTACCCACCCTGCAAAATGTCTTTTTTCCAAAAGTTCCTTTCTAGAAAGCATTCTTGGGCTATTAAAACAAAGCAACTTCTTGCCATCTTAAGGGTTTCTTTCCTCAGGCAGTTACCTAATCAACCTTCCCAGTTAACTTCCTGACCCCCTCTATTTATTACCCCAGTCCCTGCATTGTGCTGTGAACATTTTAACCATTTTTTACAATGCTGTTTACATTTTAAATACATACTGGTATTCATATGTTTATGCACATTTTGCTGTATTTTTGTAATTTAACCTCTAAAGTTATTTTTAATATATTTCTTTATTCTTTATAATTGTTAAATGTTGTTGTTTATTGTTGCATACCGCACCTGCACAATGCAGTAAATTCCTAACACATGCACAGTACTGTAGTAATGTTACGTATTGCACAGTATTACTGCTACAAAAATAAAACAGATTTCATGACACATGTGAGTGATCATGAACCTGATTCTGATACGGGTCTTTATTGTGGACTGAGAATGGGAAGGGGGCAGGGAGAGGCGAGTCATGTTTGGGGAGAAATGAAGAAGAGTGAAGGGAATGGGAAGCACCGGAGAAAAATTCTGTAATGATCAATAAACCGATTGTTTGCAATCAAATTACCATGCCTGGTGTCTCAGGGCTGGGTGTGTCTACACCTGTGTTATTCTCTACCCCAGCACTCCTTCCTGCCACGTGTCTCATACCCCTCCTCCTATGGCACTCCACCCTCAGCTTTCCTGACATTCTTTGATCCTGCCAGATTTACAAACTTGTTCTCCGCTCCATGTTGACAAATATAGTATTGTGCAAAAACTTCAGACAACCTAGCTATATATATATGTGCCTAAGACTTTTGCACAGTCTGTAAATGTACTGTGAATGGCAAATAAATTTGTTCCTTGGTTCTTGTTTCTTGAATGAAAAAATATGGTATTGCAGCCAGAGGGGAAGTGGGGTGCAAGTAGATAAATAAAGTGTAAGGACCATGATGAGTTAGATTGCAAGATCCAGAGTTTATCTTTTAATATATGTGAGGTCTATTCAAGGGTGTGATAGCAATAGGATGGAAGCTGTCCTTGAGTCTGGCGATACGTGCTCTCATACTCCAGCATCTTCTGTCTTACAGGAGCTGTGAAGGAGGTTTTGATTACATTGGCTGCTTTCTCAAGGCACTAGGAAGTGTGGATTGAGTTAATGGAGGAAAGGCTGTTTTACTTAATAGACTGAGCTGGGTTCACAACTCTGTAATTTCTAGCAGTCCCGGGCTGAGCAGTTGCCATACACCATGGTAGTGTAGTGGTTAGCGCAATGCTGTTACAGCTCGGGCCATTGGAGTTCGTAGTTCAATTCTGATGTCATCTGTAGGGCATCTGCACGTCCACCACGTGGAATGTGTATGCTGTCTCTGGGTGGTCTGGTTTCCCCCACAGTCCAAAGCCTTGCCAGTTAGTAAGTTAATTGCTCATTATAAATTGTCCCATGATTAGGCTAAGGTTAAATTGTGTTGGGGGAGGGTGGATGGGGAGGATTCAAGATTCGAGACAGCGCTGCACCTCAATAAACAAAAATTAATAAAATACCGAGCCCTGAAAGATGAGGTTGATAGATTCTTGATTGTTTAGGGCATGAAGGAATATGTGGAGAAGGCAGGTGATATGGGAAAATTGGATCAGCCATGATGAAATTGTGAACCAGACTCGATGGGCCAAATGGCCTAATTCTGCTTCTATATCTTATGGTTATATGGTCTTGGAATGAAGCATCTAGATAGGATGTTTTCACATGGAGCATCTAATAAAATTGCGAAGTATTGTTCCAGTTTATATAATTACTCAGATTATTATGAAATCTTGATTTGTTAAGGAGCAAACCTACCTAATATTTGTGTGTTGAATAAATCAAGTTAACAAGGACGTTGCTCAACAATATTTAATGTAACTATGTGGGGTAATACAGGAGTCAAAGTTCAAACTAAATTTTATTATCAATGTACATATATGTCACCATATTCATCCCTCAGATTTATTAATGTAATCTGGTTTTAATGACCATAAGCATGGATGTAATACACGATCGTGTTGGCATTAAATCAGAATAATCTTGCAAAAAAGGTCAATAAACCTCAGACAGACAATTCTACACAGTGGAACATTGAAGCATGTGTAAACCATCGAGGTTCTTGAGCCTATTCTCTCATTCACTCAGACAAGATTGCTGCTATATAAGCCTAACACTTTGGACTTTTCTACTTACTATCCCTCAGCAAGAGGACCACAGCCTTGTCATAGGCTTGGAAGCTTGCATGGCTCAATGACCCAGAGAGCTAAGTTGGCTGGAGTTAGGGCCTTGTTGTTTGTCTCTTGGTAGGGTCACCCATGCCAAACAGGTCAGAGGAATGAGACCAGACAAGGACTGGCCAACCAGTTCTCCAACAGTCTAACAACCCCGACTGGTCAAAAAAAATTGTTACAGAAACAGCAAAGCAGAATTCTTCCATATCTGTAAGCAACGGTATGAACAGACAGAGATGGAGGGCCTTCATTGCTGCCCTAAACACCAATGGCATAATGGGCAACAGCATTCTTCAGCAAAAGGAACTTCATTGAGAACTGTTTTCTAGTCCTTGCAAAGTTTGACTTTAATATTTAGATAATTTTCTACTTTTTCCACCTTTTATTCTTTTATATTTTATTCTATCCATCTTGTCAGTTACTCTAATGTAGCCTCCATGCCCCCAATTTACCCCCATTTGCCTAGAGTGAATCGCCGTTGCCCCGCCAATAGTGCAATACTTAGTGTAAATACGGTGTAATGCCCCTCCCAGTACATGCTCGCAAGACAAATACCAGACAATACACCAAAGGTGAGTAAATAATTGCAACTTTATAGTTATTTCTTAGTGATTGGTTAGTAGAAACAGATAACCTAACGGTGCCAAATCAATAAGTTTATCAGTTTGTGCACATAATATTTTAATACATTGGAGCTCACGCCTCCGGTTCTAACCACAACGAACCGCCACCGTCCGAGTCACCGACGTCCTGTATCCCCTGCTCTGGAACCACTGTCCACTCCTCACATGTCCGTCTTCCTTGCTCTCCTCCCGAGAAAGACTGTGAACTCCCGCTGAGATCATGCATACAAGATAGCATAACAATTCTCCATTGGTTAGATCCCTCCTTATCGGCAGTCATAACCCAAACATACCAGACACAGAAACCCATTATAGCATTAAATAACATCACAGAGAAGCCATTTTGTTAGCTGGAACAGTTAGCACCACAGTTACTGGTACTGAGAGTACTACACTTAGAATGGTGAAAACTTAAATAAAATCATCCTTTAATCTTTTAACTTCCAGGCAAACAAACCTGATTTCTGCAATTGCTTCACAAAATTTAATTCACTGTGTCCAGCAACAAGCAAGTAAATTTGTTCTTTGCTCTTTCTTGGACTGATACTCCCTGAACACAAAACAGATGGAGTTTGCCGTCAGACATTGGTGATATATTGGGATTTTGCATGTAAGCAACAAAGGAATGCCGTTGTTAACAAGCCGGTGCTTCAAAGCACTTCCAGAGGCTGCACTTTGCTGCATTCTTCAAAATAAATCTATTGGAATTGGAAAAGGAATTAGTTTGTAAGTGTTACATTTACTGAGATACATGGAAAGCTTTTCTTGTTGCCGTTCATACAGATTGGATCAGTAAATAGTGCACTGAACAAGGTATAATAATATCAACAACAACAACAACAAAGAATAAAGTGTAACAGCTACAGAGATATTGTAGTGCAGGTTAATAATAAGATGCAAGATCATTCATAGTGAGGTAGACTGTGAGGTCAACAGTCCATCTTATTGTAGTAGAGAACCATATAGTAGTCTTATAACAACTGAAGAGAGGCTGTCATTGAACCAGCAGTACACACTTAGAGGCTTTTGTATCTTTTGTCCAAAGGTATTGGGTAGATGAGAACATCTGGGGCAGGGGGGCAGGGTGGGTATTTGATTATGCTGGCATCTTTACTGAGGCAGTAAGAAGAACAGACAAAATCCATAGAACGAGGTGGTTTCTAAGAAGTGCTCTGCAGTGTCCACTGCATTTCATAATTTCTTGTGGTCACATTCAGAGCAATTGCCATACCAAGCTGATATGCACTGAGATAGGATGCTTTCTATGGTGTATTGATAAAAGTTGGTAAAGGTCAATGGGGCCATGCTGAAGTTTTTTAGTGGTGTTGGTGAGCTTTTGTGGCCATGATGTTTAGATGGTTGGATAAGGCGGCCTGTTGGTGATGTTCACTCCCAAGAACTTGTAGCTCTCAACGTCAACATCACTGATGTAGACTGGCCATGTGCACAGCCCTCTTTCCTGAAGTCAGTACCCAGTTTTTTTGTTTTGCTGATACTGAGGAAAAGGTTGCTTTCATGACACCATGGTGCTAAACTCTCTTCCTGTCCTGCAACTCATCATTATTTGAGATTCTGTGTGCTACAGTGCTATCATCCGCCAGTTTGTAGATAGAGTGAGAACAGAATCTGGCCACATAGTCATGAGTGTACAGGGGTTGAGGATGTGGCCTTGTGGGACACAGTGTTGCCTTCTACCCTTACTGATTATGATCCATTAGTCAAGAAGTCAAGAATCCAGTTACAGAGAGAAGCATCGAGCTTGGAACTGTAGTATTGAAGGTGATGCTCTAGCCAATAGCAAAAGTCTGATGCAGGTGTCTTTACTGCCCATATCCTCCAGAGATAAATGCAGGGACAGGACAATGGTTTCTGCTATAGACCTGTTCAGGCAGTAAGATAATTGCAGTGGGTTGAGGTTGTCTGGGAGGAATCATGTGAATTTAAGCTCTTCTATCTATTTGTCTTTATTATCAAATGTGTATGAGTTTTCAATGATCTATGCTGCAATAGTTACTAATCAAATTATTTGATTTTAAAACAAAATTGTATACAGTATATGTACTCTGCAATGCAATGATAAATATTTCAAAATAAAGTTCAATTTTATTGGTCTGATATTTAAATTCTATCTTAATGAAATATGCCTGTTCCTATTTTTATTCAGTATTCTCAATAAGATTAAGATAAAATAAGATAAGAATGATTAAGTATTATACATTTAACTTCCTGATTTGCTGCTTTTGAGAATCTTGTATGACTGGCTCCTGTACCCTCTTCCTGATGGCAGCAATGAGAAGAGGGTAGGAGGAACAGGAGCCTGAAGGCATACAATGAACAAATTTGGGACAACTTCTCCCTCTCTGCCATTGGATATCTGAATGGACATTGAACCCATGAACACTACCTCACTACTTTTTTTTGCACAAGTTATATATATATATATATATATATTTCATATATAACTCATATATATATAAACACACACAGGTCATATATAATTCTTGCTGTAATTCACATTTTTTATTATAATGTATTGCTACTGCCTAACAACAAATTTAATGACATATGCCAATGATGTTAATTCTGATTTTGATTGGTTATAGGCTATCTTCAGCTATCAGGACTCTGCAGAGTGATGCAGGCAGCCCAGCACATCTGTAGATGTGAACTTCCCGCTGTTCAGGGCATTTACAAAGGCAGGTGGTGTACAAAGGGCCCAAAGGATCATCGGGGACTCGAGTTATCACCCCAACCACAAACTGTTCCAGCTGCTACCATCCAGGAAGCGGTACCGCAGCATAAAAGCCAGGACCAACAGGCTCCAGGATAGATTCTTCAACTAGGCCATCAGACTGATTAATTCATGCTGATACAATTATATTTCTATGTTATGTTGACTGTCCTGTTGTACATACTATTTATTATAAATTATTATGATTGCAACATTGCACATTTAGACAAAGATGTAACTTAAAGATTTTGATTATGAAGGATGTAAGAAATAAAGTCAATTCAATTCAATTTTCATGAAATCACAGCTGCTGGACATCAAAAATTCTCTGAAACTAATAGCATTGAGAAAAGGAATCCTGTACCTATTGTGGGAAATATTCACCAATGACAGCACTGTATTTTTCCCAGCACCTGTTGTCTAGAACTCTCCCAGATGTTTTGAAGGAAAGGGAGAGACATGATCTGCTTCAGGTTAAATTGGGTTTACTGCCATGTGCACAACTACAGTGAGGTAAAAGTACAATGATAAACTTAGTTGCTGCAGAATCACAAGTACGTCAATGTAGACAGCGTACAGAGCATTACCCATACACAAGTTGTACAAGCAAGTGAGGAAATTAGTGCATGTTTGCTAAGCAAAATGTCAGTCTGAGCCAAGTCCACGTTAGAGCAAGAGGTGGTCCTTATGGGGTATTTCTGGGGTAAGGTTAGGTTTGTGACGTTAGTTAAAGAGCCTGATAGTTGCAGAAAAGTTGCTGTTCCTGAAGCTGGTAGTATGCAACTTCAGACTTCTGTACCTCCACCCTAACAGTAGCAGTGGGAATAGTACAGGACCCAGAAGGTGGGGATTCTTAATAATAGACGCTGCCTTCTGGAGGCAGTGTCTCTTGTAGATGCTTTAAATGGTCGGGATTTGAAGTAATTTATTTTAGTAAATTCAATACCTTTGTAGATTAGCAGAGATTTAATGGACAGTTGAAATGAAGCATTTGATTATTGAGGTTTGGATACTGTAATAACAGTTAACAGCAATTGGAACAGCTGCTTCCCCTCTGCCATCCAATTTCTGAATAGACGTTGAACCCATGAACACTACCACACTACTTTTCTACTTCTAATTTTGCACTAGTTATTTAATTTTATATATATATACTTACTGCGATTCACATTTTTCTATTATTATGGTATTGCATTGTACAAAGATGACAAATTTCATGACATATGCCAGTGAACTTAAATCTGATTCTGACAACACATGAGATTTGGCCAGAACCTGTTAATTATCTTGCCACTATACACAATGCTTTAAAAATTTTGTATAACTAATGGAACATTTCAAATAAATTGTTGTTAAAGTTTGTTTCCTCTCCAGCACCAGTCTGAAGTGCCTCAGTCAGATCTTTAGTCAATTCTCAATAGACTGACAGAAGATCATTCTGACCTGACAAAATAAACCCTGCCAGTTTCTTTCTTTACTAAATGTGTTCTTTACAAGCTGAGCTTCAGCTGGGAATTTGAAAGAGAAGTCACAGAGGAGGCTCCAGCCAGACTGTGTGCCCTCACAGCGGAAGATGGGGAAGAAAAGTGTGTGTGTTGTTATTCTGTAGTTTATTTTTGCACACAAACCAACAAGGGCAAAACAAAACAACTGGCTTCTGCATCAAGTACATTGTCTTCACAAGGAACATTTCAAGGTTACCAACTTTTGAAATTTGTGCATCTCACAATGTGTTATTATATTTCTGGGAACATTTTAACACCAGTGTTCAACAAAGCATCCAATAAGATCATTATGATTTTGCATAATAGAAGAAAACAAATTGGAATAAAAATAAACAAAGACAGCAGCTCAGGTCAGACCTTTTGCCAAACTCCTTCCCAGTGGTAAAAGTAGGGTCTTTATCCTTAATCATTCATTCTGCTTTTCTTTTCACAAATGTTGCCTGTCATGCTGAATGATTCCAGAACTTTCTGCTTCTGTTTCGTTTCCAGAATCCACAAAATGAATTTTACACAACACAGTGTGCTGAAGGAACTCAACGGGACAAGCAGCAGCTCTGGAAGCAAAGGAATTGTTGGTGTTTCAGGTCGAAGTCCTCCGTCAGTGTTGACTGAGAGTAGGGAGGGAAGTTCTGTTCTTTCGACTATCAGTCCTAATGCAGAGTTTCACCCCAAAACACTGGCAATTCCTTTCCTCCCAAAGATGTTACTCAACCCACTGACCTCTTACAGCAGATTATGCATTGCTCCCGATTCTAGCATCTATAATCTCTCATGTCTGAATTTTATATGAATTTAAGTTCAGAGCCTGTCTTCCATTGCTCCTGAACTTATAAATGCTGAAATCCACATAAAAATAGAGAGAGTTATAAACTGTACTGCTGATTCATTGTCATTGTATACTTTTACACAAATTCAAAACTGAGACTGTAAATTTACAACGTACTGTTTAATGCTCAACCTGTTAACACAGCTGTTAGTTGGATGAATGTGAGAATGCAATTCAAATACCAAGTTTTGCAAAAAAGTCAGCTGACTATGGAATACCTGCAATAATTTTCATTTCTTGACAATTCTCAGGCTGCTGTCCAATTATCTTAAAAATGTCAGACAAAAACTGCCAAGGAATTTCCCTCACTACTAAATTTTAATTAAATTTATATTGAAACTTGTATCAATATTTTGCACTATTGCAAAATTCTTTAGCACAATACAGAGAACCATAACCATAAGATACACATCTCTGCCTTCTGCATCTTGCAATGTGCACCCTCTCCATCCATAATCATCTGAGCTGCTCTGCAGTTTTTCTAAGGGAATTTTCTTTCATTCCTTGTTTGTTGACAAGAGATATTTCATTTATAGTAAGCTCCCTCCCAGTTTAAAACTTTCTAAACAATTTGTGAATGCTTTCATAATAATCCATTCTTACCACAATAAAGGCCAAATAGATGTCCCTCTGGCTTGTCAGCACCTTGACATTATTTTTTTTGCAATGTGATGTCACCATTATCTGTGTCAGGACTTGGCCGTGGAGTAGGAGGTTGTGGATCGAGCTGGAGGTTTCTTTGTGGACCTTGAGTGCCAGGTTTAAAAAGTGACTGAGGCTGCAGGGACTTGTCTGTGGAGCAGGAAATTGTTTGGGTTATTAGTTACTTAGTAGTACGTAATAAAAAGTGAGATGTAAGCAGAGTGGCTATTGTGGGAGTGGAAGACTTTTCTGGCAGAAACTAACGGTGCTGAGTGCTTTGGAATTGTTTAGTTGACTATCAAACTTAAGCTTAAGAAGTTATGTGAGGTGAGGGCCTCCATCAGTCAGAGTTGACTGTGGATATTGTGTCCTAGCTGTCCAGATTCACAAGCCTGGGCAGTACAATATGGAGAGCAAGCTGTTGCTCGTGTAGCAAGCTCCCCCTCTCCACACATGTGATGAACCCAAAGGAACAGTGGAGACCTATACAGCTGGGTGCCAGCAGCACCACAAGAGCTGCCAGTGAGCATCGAACTCAGCGTAGGACTGCCTGAGGGACTCCAACTTAATTTCTCTCAGTGCTTCCTCCAAAGCCTTCCCCATAAGTGGCTATAGCCATAAGGCAGCAGAGGTTTGAGATCAGAGTTTTCCTTCTGGATGAGCTGCCAATCTCAGCTGACAAGTCCCATCTGCCTGAAGCGACTGGTTTAAAGGTGCCAGTAACCCACCTTTGCCCCTTCTCCAGTCAGTAGGAATGGTTCTACCAGGCTTAGTAGCCAAGCCACATGTGAAGGCCAGGAGCTGGCCTTGGTTGTCAGAGGCTATTTGAGGCATACACCATTGGGAGCATTTAATAGGTTGTGGGAGCTTGTCCCCATTGCCTCTCATGGCTATAACAACCTTAAGAACCAAGAAGTTATAGCCAAAGGTATAACAAGTGTAGGCAGGGTATTTAAGGCAGTGGAATACTCCTCCTGTAAGGTGTGGGAGTGCAGGGTACCTAAACAGGCTCCCTGATGACCACATCTGAATGGAGTATACCTAACTTCAGTTCCTGACTAATAAAGTCAGGGAACTGGAGCTGGAGCTGGATGTACTCAGGACCATCTGGATGGCTGAAAAGATGGAACTTTTACTGTGGTGGTTGCACTCGGAGTGCAGCTTGGGTAAGGGGAGTAAGCAGTTCACTCAGGGTTCCCCTGTAATCATTCCCTTCAGAAACAAGTGTAGTCCTTTGGATACCGCCAAGGATGATGGCCTATCAGGACACAGCACCAGCTGCCAGATTAGTAGCACTGTAGCCAGCAGGGAAGAGTCAGTTTAAATTGAGCAGTAGTGATCGGAGACTCGATAGTTAGGGGGTGGACAGGGGATTCTGTGGTCATGAAAAAGATGCCTGGATGGCGTGTTGGTTGCCGGGTGCTAGGACCACAGGGAGTGACTGCAGAAGGTTCTCAGGAAGGAGGGTGAGCAGCCAGAGGTCAGGGTATGCATTGGCATCAGTGACAAAGGTAGAAAGAGGGAATAGGTTCTGCATAGTGAGAATAGGGAGTTAGGAAAGAGGTTTAAGAGCTGGTCCTCCAAATTAGAAATATCTTCCAGATCCACTTGCTAATCGAACAGATGAAAGAGTGGCTGAAGAACTGATGCAGGGGTCAGAGTTTCAGATTCTTGAATAATTGGAACCTGTTCTGGGGTGGAATGACCTGTATAAGGGGGACAAGTTACACCTAAACTGGAGCGGAACCAATATCCAGGCCAGGAGATTCACTAGTGTTCCTTGGGAGGGTTTAAACTAGTTTGGCAAGGGAATGGGAACCAGATCACCATGTCAGAAAGTGAAGGGATGGAGAGGAAAGTAGAGGTCAGGACCAGTAAAAGCAGGCAGGAGCAAATTAATAGGTATGATAGGACAGTTGATTTGAGGTGTATGAATTTAATGCAAGGAGTATTACAGGTAACAATGATAAATTTAGAGCATAGATCAGTCCATGGAACTATAATGTTGGGGCCATTACAGAGACTTGGTTGAGAGCAGACAGGAATGGGTGCTTAATGTCCCAAGAGTTTCAATATTTTAGAAGGATGGTAAAAGAGGTGGGAGAGTTGCACCACTGATTATGACAATGCCACAGCTGCATTCTGAGAAGCAGATTTAGGAAAGGTGTAAAATTTTAAAGTTGCTGTCATAGGGACTTTAATTCAAATTTGTGAGTGCAAGAGATTTAGCTAATGCAGAATTTTCTTAGCTGCATCCACGAAGGCTTCTTAAATCAACGTGTAGGTAGTCCTTCAAGAGGAGGGGCTGTACTGGACCTGATGTTGGGTAATAAGCCTGGCAGGTGACTTAACTTTCGGTGGGTGAACAAGTAGGAAACAGTAACAACAACTTCTTAGATTTTAAGATAGCTATAGATAAGGATAAATATAGACCTGGCAGAAGATTGAGTTATGAGTTATGGCAAGTTATGAGTGCATTAGGCAGGAACTAGGGAGAGTTATCTGGGAACAGCTGTTTTTGGGGAAGTAATCCGACATACGGAGGGTGTTTAAAGATCAACTACTCAGAGTACAGGACAGGTACAGTACTGTGCAAAAGTCTGATGCACCTGAGATTTTTTATATAAATTTTGTTTTAAGTGTTTATTTGTTGTTTACTGCAGTAATGTGCCAGTAGAAAAGAACAAATTTTAGATTTCTAAAGATGCATTTTCCAAAAAAATAATGTTACAGAGAATTTTTTTGTATTTCATTCAAGAAAGTAACATACTATGAAAAAAAGACACTTTTCAAATAATATTTGATTACTTTGTAGGTAGATAGCCCAGTATTGCCCAGCGTATGATTTAACAAAGATAACAGACACATGCTAGGATCAATGACCTAATGAGTTGAAGGAATTGAAGGATTAACTGAAACAAACAGGTGTTTGAATCAAACTGGGCAAAGGATAACCAAACTAAAAAGTGAGGGTGTGGCAGATGTGACAGTTTAACTTTCAGATCATCAATTCTTAAACCATGGAAAGAGTGAGCACAGCAACAAGACACAAAATGGTCATTCTGCATCAGCAAGGCCTCTCCCAAGCAGAAATTTTGTGGTAGCCGGTGTTTAAAGATGTGTTGACCAAGCTCTTCTGAAGAAGCACAAAATAATTGAGCAAGGTTGAGGACCAATTAAGCAGTAGTCGGCAACAGAAACTCAGCACAGTCAATGAGAGATACATCAAGCTGATGTCCCTTCGACATCTGAGGAAGTCCAGCTCTATCAGCTCTGAACTCCCAGAATCCACTGGAACCCCAATACACCCCTTTACATTCCAGAGGAATTGTGTCAGCAGTAGTCTTCATGGAAAAGTTCCTGCCAAAAAGCCATTCCTTTGAAACACTCCTGCACACAAGGTCTGGGGTGCCAAACAATGGCAGCAAGTACTTTGGACTGGCAAGTCAGAATTTAAAAAATTAGCTCAAACAGGAGGTTGTTTGTCCGTAAAAGAGCTGCAGAGTGCTACGCAGATGGGTGTCTGTAGCCAACGGTGAAACGCAGCGGAGGTTCCCTGCAGGTTTGGGGCTACATTTCTGCAAATAGAGTTGGTGATCTGGTCAGAATTAATGGAATCCTCAAGCTGAGAAGTACAGGCAGATTCTTACTGCCACACAATGGCTGTCTGATTGGTCTCAACTTCATTCAGTAGCAGGACAATGATCCCAAACGCATGACTAGCGACATAAAGAATTGTCTTCAGCAACAAGAAGAGCAAGGAGTTCTGCAACATCAATAGGTTTCAAAAGTACATTTAATGTCAGAAAGATGTATACAGTATACATCCTGACATTAATTTTCTTTGCAGACATCCACAAAAACAGATAAATGACCAAAATGAATGACAGTTAAAATGTTAGAACCTCAAAGCACCCTCCAGCTCCCCCTCCAACACACAAATAGCAGAAAAGCACTGACCCACCCCCACCAGCAAAAAAGCATCAGCACCCTCCACCGCACTCAAGCATACAGCAAAGCATCAGTAAAGACACCGACTTGTAGCACCCCAAGCACTACTCGTTCACCCAGTAATTCAACATACCACAGGCGCTCTCTCTCTGTCTCCCTAATAAGGGAAAAAGAGTTGTCCCCATTTCACAGTGAGAGGGGAGACATAACAAATAACTCACCGATTTATGACGTTAGAAGTCTGTGGCATTGCCTTTTTCCCGAGCTCTGCACACAGAGAGTGGGCACCAACAAGATGCAGCTTTCCGGAGAAACCCACAACCCCCAGCAGCTAACCCGATGTTCCGTGTTCTCCTGCGACACTTCGGTCAGGGGTACCAACCTAGGATCAACACTTCCCCAGAGCCACAGAAATACGAAACCCTGAAGGCACACTTGTCTTCCAGGCTGTATCCTTGGGTTATCAAAAAGCGGCCAGTTGTGGGGCTCTGAGAGCCAAGGACCGAAACCAGGACGTAACTCCAGGTTAGTGTCTTCAGAAGAACCCCCCACACCCTGAAAAGGAAAGGAAGAGATATCAAAGACAGAAATAGAGGTGTTTCCCAAGATGCAAGCAATATCTTGATCTCCTGGACATCACTGAGGCTGGCTAGGATTAGCTGGAGATACAGAAGCAACTGAGACAGTCAATATCTGAAGAAGTATTATGGTAAGTTCTCCAAGATGCTTGGAACAACCTACAGCTGATTTTTAAAAATATATCTAAAACTGCATGACAGGATACCTAAGAGAATTGATGCAGTTTGAAAAGCAAAGGGTGGTCACACCGAATATTGATTTTATTTTTTTATACTGTTTACTACCCATTATATTTTTTTTAATTTAGAAACACTTTTTTTTTAAAGCATCTTCGCTTTACAATTTTTTTTACATGTGACTTTGCACAGTACTGTATGTTCCAGGAAGAAGAAAGGGAAAGATTGGCAAAGTAAGATAAATTTGGATGTTAACATAGGTGACGAATTTAGTCAAGAAGACATAGGGAGAAGTATGTAAAGCTTGGGAAGCTGGAATCTAACAGAACAAGGGATATTCCTGGAAACTAACAAAGATCAGTGAGTCCCATGTCAGTGGTAGGGAAGATACTCGAGAGAATTCTTAGGGATATGATTTATGAGCATTTGGAAAACCATATCCTCATTTGGGAGAGCCAGCATGGCTTTGTGTGTGGGATGTCATGTCTTACTAACTTGAGATGAAAATGGAAAGATAAAGACATTGTGTAGGCAGAAAAGATTAGTTTGGTGAGACATTTGATTATTTATTTTGGTTCGACACATCATTGTGGTCTGAAGGGCCTGTCCCTGTGTGCACTGTTCTGTGTTCTATATTTTATTGTTGTACACTTTGTGATTTCAAAGCCAGTAGTCTATTTCCCAGTTTCATCCAGAGCCTTCTATCAATCATCTCAGCTTGTCTCCACTTTTGCACATTTGTTGACTACTCTTTCAAATGAAAACCATCCATATGGTGCTCCAAATGATACTCTCCAGGACTTTACTGTTGCTGGCCTACTTTCAACATGCAGACATACTCCCGTCTAGGAGTAGTGAATTTTATGATATTTACAGTCATTAAATAGCTCCTTCATTGTTTGAGGCAATATTAATAAAGGCTAATAATTGCAGGTTAATGGTTAATTGATCTTATCTCTTCTGTTAACAAATTAATATCCCCTAAGTTTTGTTTCTCACCTACAGCTTCTCACAAATACATTAAGTTTTTAACAGAAAATAGAAATTTAGCAATTATGGATTTGGAGTGCATTGTGTCAGTAGTCTGAAGTATTTCGTGCCCGAGTCTAAAGGTTATGAATTCAAAATCCACTCTAAGGATTTGAAAACACAATCGCAATGGACACATCAATCTGAAACTGCGAGGCAAGCTGAACTGTAGGCAGTGCCATCTTTTGGATAAAACATTAATCTGGTCTCTCAGGAGAACTTAAAACTGCCCTAGAACTACATAAAAGAATAGGGGAGATTTCCTGTCTTTGTGCCATATTCATTCCTTTGACAACTTTACTACACACATGAAGATTAAACTGTCCATTTGTGTAAATTGCCTATTCCATTTGCAGCAAGATATCAGTGACCCAGCTTCAAGAAATATTAATTGGCAGTGTTTTCGAAGTACCTACTTTCAGATTTTCTGAAAAGCACTAAATAACACTAATCTTTCTTGTTTGTTGTTCATTGCAGATTCCTATCCATAAATTCAATTGTTTTGTGCTTTTTTCCCCAGCACCTTGCAATTGATAAATTCCTTTTTTATGAATGAAACTTGCTAATAACCATCTCTAGGTTGCTTCACATCACTCAGAAAGTCAGCAAGCAATTTCTCTAACTGCGGTGAACATGAAGGGTGGAGTTTGGTCATCCTCAATTCCCTTAACCTCACAGTTTAAAATTGAATTTGGATGAAATGATGAACAAACTGCCTTCAGTCTCACAGGTATTGAATGACCTGCTAGAAATGATTAATTGAAGTTAAGTTAACTTAAAATTCTTGGTGTAGCTTGATGTTAAGGAATTGGATAAAACAGTGGAGAGGAAGATGTATAACCTGGTTGGGTAGAGCTTAGGGACAACAAGTGATGCGATGCATTGCTGGGAATTGTGCAAAGACCCTCAAGCAATAGCACATGGAAATATTCTAGAGATTAGATGTGGATATAACAAAGTAATATGTCAACTTGGGGGATTTAATCTGACTATGGATTGGGAAAACAATATATGCAGAAATAGTGTGAAGGATAAAATTATGGAGTGTTCAAGACTTGTTTTTCTAGATCAGGGGTTCCCAAACATTTTTATGCCATGGACCAATACAATTAAGCAAGGGGTCTGTGGATCCCAGGTTGGGAAACACCTGATCTAGATCAATGTTGAAGATCTAACTAGAGAATGGGCTATTTTGGAATGACGGCTGTATAATTAGAAATGAGACTTAAGGAAACTTGAGAGAAGAATAATCACAAATAAAATAAAATTAAAATTGATTAAGTTCAATATGAAACTGGGAACATAGATATAAATAAAACAATCTGTGAAGATTTAAGGAATAAATTTGCCACACTAGCCTGGAACACTACATTAAAGGATTCAAAAGTAGACAAGCAGTAGCTGACATTTCCAAAAATAATGTGTGGGTTGCAAGTAATGTATAACCCTTTTAAGACAAGGTAAAAAGAAAAAAAAGATGTGGTTATCAAAAGGAAAGCAATTAGCCTGAAAATTCGAGATGTTTGGAGAGTTTGGGAAAGGAGAGTCCAAGCACTGAAATGAAAAGAGATGTTGAGCATGAGAGAAAGTGAATGAGAAATGTCAGAACAAATTGTAATTGTTTCTCTAGATGTGTATGAGGAAAATATTAAAGTGGAGGTGGGTGGCTTTCAAAGCTAGATATGGAGAAGTTATACTGGGGAATAAAGTGATAGTAGTGATATTAAAAAATATCTTGTGTCTGCCTTCAGTGAAGTAGATATCAAAACCATCTAGAAAATATGGAAAATTGCATCTCTAGGGTAAATGAGGACTAAAAAGAAATTAGCAGTAGTAAAATTGAGTAGAAGAACGAATGGGACTGAAACCCAGGAACTAATGACCTGCATCCCTGAGCTTTGAATGAGATGGTAATGCAATTGGTTAATACATTGTTTGTCATCTGTCAGAATTCTATACATTTTAGAACAGTTCCCAGAGCTCGGCAGGTAACAACTGCAACTGTACTATGTAAGAAAGTAGAAAGGAGAGAAATTGGTAAATTATAGAATCATATAACACTATAGCACAGAAGCAGGCCTAGTTTGTGCTGAACTATTAATCTGCCTAGACCCATTGGCCTGCCCTTGACCACAGCCTTCCATACCCCTCCTATTCATTCTATCCAAAATTCTCCTCAATGTTGATGTAAAACCTGAATTCACTACTTTCACTAGCAGCACGTTCCAAAATCTCACTACCCACTGAGTGAAGAAAGTCCCCCTTATGTTCCCCTTAAGTATTTCACTCTTAACCCATTGTCTCTAATTCTTGTCTCCCATGGCCTCGGTGGAAAAAGTCCACTTCCATTTACACTATCTATACCCCTCAAAGTTTTGTATACCTCCTTCAAATCTCCCTTCATTCTCCTAAACTTTAAATAATAAAGTCCTAATGTATTCAACTTTTCCCTATAACTCACGTCCTCAAGTCCTGGCAACATCTTTGTAAATTTTCTCTGCACTCTTTTATTGATATCTTTCCTGTAGGTAGGTGATCAGAACTGTACACAATAGTACATCTTAGGCTCACCACCATCTTAAAGAACTTCAAAATAACATCCCAACTTCTGCACTCAATATTTTGATTTATGAAAGTCAATGTACCTAAAGCTCTTTTTACAACCTATCTACCTGGGTCTCTACTTTCAAGGAATTATAGATCTGTATTCCCAGAACACACTGGTCTACTGCACTACTCAGAACTCTACTGAAGAATACATACATAACGCTGGAAGAACTCAGCAGGCCAGGCAGCATCCGTGAGAAAAGAGTAGCCAACCTTTCGGGCCGAGACCCTTCATCAGGAAAGAAGGATTCTGATGAAGGGTCTCGGCCCGAAAGGTTGGCTACCCTTTTCTCACGGATGCTGCCTGACCTGCTGAGTTCTTCCAGCGTTATGTACTTATTCTTTGATCCACAGCATCTGCAGTTGTATTTTTGTGTTCAGAACTCTGCTGCTCACTGTGTAAGACCTACCTTGGTTTGTCCTCCCAAAGAGTAACACCTCTCACTTGCCTGCATTAAATTCCATCTGCCACTTTTCAGCCCAGATTTTCAGCTGGTCTAAATCTTGCTGCAAGCTTTGATAGCCTTTCTCACTGTCCACTATGCACCCCCCCCCCACCAGCATTGATGACATTTGCAAATGTTCTAAACCAGTTTATGACATTATCTTCAAGGTCATTGATGTAGATGACAAAGAACAATGGATCCAGCAAACCACTTGCCTCCAGTCAGAAAGGCATTTATCTACACCCACTTTCTAACCTGTCCCATGAAACCGATGACTAATCCAATTTACTACCTCATCCTGAATGCCAAGTGACTGAACCTTTTTGATCAACTCACCATGTGAGGTTTTGTCAAAGGCCTTGCAAAAGTCCATGTAGACAACAGCCAACTGCCTACATCGACTTTCCTGGGAACTTCCTCAAGAAAACTGTAAGACTGGTTGGATGCGATCTACCTTACACAAAGCCAGGCTGACTATCTCAAATCAGTCTCTGTCTATATATCCAATCCCACAGGATACCTTCCAATAGCTTACCCACTACTGATGTCAGGTTCACCAGCCTAGATTTACCCAACTTATTTTTAGAGCCTTTCTCGAACAACGGAACAACACAAGCTATCTTCCAATCCTCTGCCACTTCATACATTGCTAAGGACATTTTAAATATCTCCATTATTTGCCTCAAGACAACAAACACTTCTTCCTCTGTAATCTGTACACAGTCCATGATCTCCGTTTTGACTCATTTCTGTAAAATTTATGTCCATCTCCTGAGTAGATACAGATGCAAAAAATCTATCTAAGATCCTCCCAGCACTTCTGGCTCCCTGCATAGATAACCATTCTGATCTTCAAGAGGACCAATTGTGTCCTTTGCAATTGATTTTGCTCTTAATATATCTGTAGAAACCCTTGGAGTTCTCCTTCACCATATCCACTAAAGCAAACTCATATCCCTTCACCCTCTTGATTTCCTTTTTAAGTGTCCTTTTGCATTTCTTATACTGTACTTCTCAAGTACCTCATTTGTTCCCTCCTGCCTTACCTGCTATGTACCACCTTCTTATCCACAAACTCAATATCACTGGAAAACCAAGGTTCCCTGAACCTGTTAGCCTTGTCTTTTATTCTGACAGAAACGTACAAACTCTCTACTCTCAAAATTTCACTTTTGAAAACCTCCCAATGACACAAATACCTTTGCCTGGAAATAACCTGTCCCAATCTATACTTGCCAGACCCTTTCTGAATCCATCAAAGTTTGAGTTCTCCAACTTAGAAACTCAACTTGAAGACCAGACCTATCTTTTTCCATAATCATATTGGAACTAATGGCATTATGATCACTAGATGTAAAACGCTCCCTACACAAATGTCACCTGCCCAGTCTCATTTCCTAATAGGAGATCTAGTATCACACTCCGTTTAGTTGGGACCTCTATGTACAGTGGCATGAAGAAGTTTGGGCACCCCTGGTCAAAATTTCTATTACTGTGAATAGTTAAGCGAGTAAAAAATGAACTGATCTCCAAAGATCATAGAGTTAAAAATGAAACATTCTTTTCAACACTTTAAGCAAGATTAGTGTATTATTTTTGTTTGGTACAATTTTAGAGTGGAAAAAAAGAAAGGAGCATCATGCAAAAGTTTGGGCACCCCAAGAGATTTGAGCTCTCAGATAACTTTTACCAAGGTGTCAGATCTTAATTTACTTGTTAGGGCTGTGGCTTGTCCACAGTCATTGTTAGGAAAAGCCAGGTGATGTAAATTTCAAAGTTTTATAAATACTGTGACTCCTTAAACCTTGTCCCAACAATCAGCAGCTGGGCTCTTCTAAGCAGCTGCCTAGCACTCTAAAAAATTAAAATAAATGATGCCCACAAAGCAGGAGAAGGCTGTAAGAAGATAGCAAAGCATTTTCAGGTAGTTGCTTTCTCAGTTCATAATGTAATTAAGAAATGGCAGTTAACAAGAACAGTGGAGGTCAAGTAGTGGTCTGGAAGACCAAGAAAACTTTACGAGAGAGCTGCCATAGGATTGCTAGAAAGGCAAATCAAAACCCCCATTTGACTGCAAAAGACCTTCAGGAAGATTTAGCAGACTCTGGAGTGGTGGTGCACTGTTCTACTGTGCAGCGACACCTGCACCAGTATGGCTTTCATGGAACAGTCACCAGAAAAAAAACCTGTCCTGCATCCTCACCACAAAATTTAGTGTCAGAAGTTTGCAAAGGAGCATCTAAACAAGCCTGGTACGTCTTGGAATCAAGTCCTGTGGACCGATAAAGTTAAAAAAGAACTTTTTGGCCGCAATGAGCAAAGGTATGTTTGGAGAAAAAAGGGTGCAGAATTTCGTGAAAAGAACATCTCTCCAACTGTTAAGCAAGGGGGTGGATCAATCAGGCTATGGGCTTGTGTTGCAGCCAGTGGCACGGGGAACATTTCACTGGTAGAGGGAAGAATGAATTCAATTAAACACCAGCAAATTCTGGAAGCAAACATCACACTGTCTGTAAAAAAGCTGAAGATGAAAAGAGGCTGGCTTCTACAACAGGATATTGATCCTAAACACACTTCAAGATCCACAATGAGCTACTCAAGAGGCTCAAGCTGAAGGTTTTGCCATGGCCCTCACAGTCCCCCAATCTAAACATCATCGAAAATCTGTGGATAAACCTCAAAAGAGCAGTGCATGCAAGACAGCCCAAGAATCTCACAGAACAAGAAGCCTTTTGCAAGGAAGAATGGGCAAAAATACCCCAAACAAGAATTGAAAGACTCTTAGCTGGCTACAGAAAGTATCTACAAGCTGTTATACTAAGAGGATGTTACTATGTACTGACCATGCCCAAACTTTTGCTTCAGGCCCTTTTCCTTTTTTTGCTAGTTAAGTTAACAATTATTTTAACACATGCCAGTGATAAGAAAGCTAATTCTGATTTTGACATGTGAGAACACAATAACACAGGAAAAATGAATCAGGAATAAGACATCAGACCATTAATTCTGCACCACTATTTAATATAATTGTGACTGATATATGCTGGCCTAAACTTCCCTTCTGTGCCATTTCACAATCCCCCTCTATTCCCCTATCTATCTGATATTTATCCACTCCAACTTAGTTACTTTTAATAGTCCAGCTTCCACTACTCCTGGGCAAACAAACAATGCCAAAGATTCCCCAGCATCAATGAAAATACGTTTCTACAAACCTCCGTTTTAATCGTTCAGCTACATAGATCTATGGTCCCCTCTCTAAGACTACCCATCTAGGTTCAGGAGGGATCTCAAGCATCAGCACGTGGAGACTGTACTGTGGTTTTGGGGAACAGTTTTAATGTGGGCGTTGAGGAGCAAAAATGCAATCGGTTTCATAAAGGTTCACTCTCAGGAAAACATGTTTCAAATTCCCTTGCAAAGTACAAAGAGGAATATTGCACAAATAAAAATGTCATTTTGTGCTGACCTGACTCAAAAATAATTATAGCCACATAAATTGTTTCTCACTTATCTAGTTTGTTAGTTATAGCTTCGAATGGCAAATAGATGTGTCAAACATGATTCCCCTTTGAAAAATCCATGTTGACTTTTCCCAATCCTATTGTTATTTTTTTAAGTTTTAATATATTCCAACATTCTCCCTACCATTGTAATCAGGGAAAAATTCCTTATGTTCCATCTTCCCTGTTTGCCTGCTAACAGTTGATAGGACAGCTCCTACCTGTCTGTAATAAGACCATTGAATGGATGTTATAAAATGAGACAGACGCTTTACCTCATATGCTATCTTGCCATGGCTTTGCTCCGCATTGTCTCCCTGTACTAAACTTTCTCTGTAACTGCAACACTATACTTGATATTATAATATAATATATATTATTATATTATACTATATTATAATTATTTCCAATGTACTATATTGATGTACTGATGTGATGGAATGATCTTTATAAGTAACATGCAAGTAAAGATTTTCACTGAATTTCTGTACCTGTGGCTATAATAGATTATTACTTCTTAAAATTATAACTTAAATTATTTGAGAGGACTGCAGCGACAGCTGATACAGGGATGGTGACTGGGTGACCATTGGGAGAGGGGAAAGAGGTAGCCAGGGTAGAGCACTCCTGTGTCTATTCCTTTAAATAACAGACATTCTGCTTTGAAGAGTGTTTAGGGGTACGAACTAGCAGAGGAAAGTGAGGAGAAAATTAGGAATCAAGCATGGTAGGATTAATATTTTGAGGTGTGTATATTTCAATGCAAAGAATATTGCAGGAAAGGTGGATGAGCTTTGGATCAGCAGGTGGTATGATGACATAGTAGCCATTAGTGAAGCTTGGTTGCAGGAGGAGCAAGATTGGCAGCTCAGTGTTCTGGGGTCCCATTGCTCTAGGTGTGAAAGAGCACGAGGGATTATTGGGAGAGGGATAACATTAATTGTCAGAGAAACTCTCAAGGCAGTCCTCAGTCAAAGCCCATTAGAAAGCTCATCTACGGGGGCTATATAGGTGCAACTGAGGAATAAGAAAAGGTTGACCATTTTAATTTGATCATATTAGATCCCAATAGTCAGTGGGATTTAGAGGAGCAAATTTGCAGAGACATTGCAGACTGGTTTGTGTGACATGCCATATATCTGCGAACTCTTAATGAAATATAGCCAGTGTTTTGTCTTCTTTATAGCTGCATCAATATGTTGAGACCAGGTTAGGTTTTAAGTATGTTTAATGAGGATGCTTCTACTCACTCCTTAGGAGGAGAATTCCACAGATTCACTACTCTCTTGGATAATCATTTCCTCGTCACCTCCATCCTCAACCTATTCTCCAGTATCCTGAGGTTATGTCCCTTAGTCTTGATCTCACTTATGAGTTGAAATAACTTTTCTGCCTCTATCTTATCTACTATTGCATAATTTATATGTTTCTATAAAATCTCCTTTCAGTCTTCTGAATTCCACTGAGTATAGTCGCAGGTGGCTCAGTTTCTCCTCATTGGCTAAACCTCTTTCACCACAGCCAATCCGGTGGACTTCCTCTGCACAGTCTCCAAACCAAGCACATTATTGGTGTGTAAATGCCACAGATGAAACACTCCTTCCATTGGTTTGCTGGTGATGAGGGGCAGTAGGTGCTGTGTTGAGTTTGTTTCATATTCTTGGGCAGGGCATACCAGGGAGATGTTTCACTGGACCAGTTAGATACCAGCGTTTGAGTTTTACTGGAAATGATTAGACACTGGATCAAGGGCCTTCAGCCTGTGCTGGAGCATTGATAGACCCATTTCCATTGTTGCGTTTATACCAAAGGACGTCCCCTCAAGGTGAATGGAGGAACATTTAGGAGAGATGTCAGATGCATGTTTTTTTTACATAGAGAGTGGTGTGTGCTGGGAATGCACTGTCAGATGTCATGGTACGGGTTGATACAATGGGGACATTTTAGAGACTCTTACAGTAGGTAGGCACCATGGACATATGAAAAATGGAGGGCAGATGGCTGTGAAAAGGGGAAGGATTAGATTGATCTTGGGATAGGTTTACACAGATTAGTCCAACATTGTGAGCTGAAGGGCCCATACTGTACTGTTTTATGTTCAATAAGACATGGAACACCCAACATAGAACATACAGTACAGCACAGGAACAAGCCCTTTGACCCATAATACCAATTTAAACAAGGTCCCATTTGCCTGTACATGGTCTATGATCCTCCATTCCCTGCCTGTTCATTTGCTTCCTAAATGCCTCTTAGCTATTGCCCCACTTCTCATGGCAATGCATTCCAGGCACCATTCAGGTCTGTGTAAAAATGCTGTCTCCTTTAAACTTCCCTCTTTCACACATGTCCGCCAGTATTTGACATTTCCCCCCTGGGAGAAAAGACTCTGTCTTTCAGCCCTATCAATGCCACTGATAATTTTAAATACTTCTATCAGGTTAGCTGCTCCGGAGAAAATAATCCAAATTGATGCCACCTCTCCTGGTTGCTAATATTCTCCAAGCTAGGCAGCTTTCTAATAGACTCTTCACCACCATCTCCAAAGCTTCCACATCCTTCCAGTTTTACTGAGCTGCAACATAAATCCTTTCTTTTCTCAGAGTCCTGAACAATAAGGGAAAGTATAACATACAACTTGTTTACCATGTTACCGACTATACTTTTGAGGAATTACGAGTTTACATAAAATTCCTTTGTACTTCAGTGCTCATAAGGGCCTTGCTATTTAGGATATACTACCCTCTCACATTTGACCTCCCAAGGTGCAACACCTCAACTTGTCCAACGTAAATTCCACTTCACTGCCCATGTTTCCGGCTGGAGTATATTCTGCTGAATTCTTTGAAAATCTTCTTCACTATTCCCATCTCTGCCAAGTTTTGCATCATTTGCAAATTTAGCAATCCCATTAACATTCTTTTTCAATCATACTATTCATATAGATCATGAACTGCAGAAGCCCCTGAATCAAAACCTGTAGGAACACCACTGATTGCAGATTTCCAGTTAAAATAATACCTCTCCACCGCTACCCACTGTCTTCTATGGCTAAGCCGATTTTGAATCCAGTCTATCAAATATTCCATGAATATTAATCTTCAAAGTTTTATTTTATTTTTGAAGTATGTACGCAGAATACAACTCTGAGATTTGTCTTCTCCATGTAGAACATAAAATATAGAAAACTACGGAAGTGGTTGAGGAACCCCTTCAAGCATGAAATAGAAAATGAAACAAAACTCACATACCCCAAGACCCCCAACCTTTCCCTTGCACAAAAAAGTAACAGATCGCCCACCCAGACACAAGATCAAACCCTTAACATCTAATCCCCAAGCACCTCCCACACTAAAAACAGCAACAATAACATCAAACACTCAACTTCTCCCTCACTCAAAAAAGTGACGAGACCCTCTAATCCGGAGTGCTGAACTGTTTTTTGTTCTGACTGAGGGACCTCAAGAGAAAATTAACATGGATCATCCACTCCTTGCTGAAGATAAATGCCAGCATTTTGACCTTTTCTCAAGCTTAGGTTTCATTGTTAAAATTGAGGAATGTCATGAAGCCCTTCTGTCCTTTGTGGTTTAGCTGCCCATCTTTTGAGGTGGAACATGACAGGACTGCAGAGTGCTGATTGAACCCATTTGCAGTGGAATTGCTTTGTGCTTCCATCCCATGCTACTTCCATTTTCAGTATGCATGTAAATTGTAAACTGTAGCTCCTCTAGTTTGACCAAGTTTGTAGTCTTCCATTCCACAACACTCACTGGACTATGACTTAATAATATTAGTAGTTTGTTGGACCTCTGATACTTATGGATGCCCAGTTTTGAACAGTAACTCTGAATCTGTCTTACATATTAGCAAAGTAGATGCAGACAACATCTCCTCAAGGTCTAGTCCTACAATACTTCACAGCCCAGTGAATCTTTCACAGTACTGCAGTGAGAGAAGGAGCTCAGTCAGGTGTTTGGCTTTGAGTTGGTTCTTATCACTTATTGCAACCAGAAGGATAGTAATGTCTTTCAGAACTGTCATCCCATTAGTCTTTGTGTGGTATCAAAACCCCCAATGTATCTATGTGCTCTTATTTTCTTCATTGTTTCTTTTTGATGATACTCGTTTTGGAAGAATGAGCTGAAGGTATAGGTTTAATGTGACCAGCAGAAGATTGTGTTGTCCATTGTTGACATTGATATATCACAAAGATCAGAATCAGCTTTGGAGTATATACTCAATGCCCACTGTGTGTATAAAATAAGTCGTACCTGCTGGTAAACTGAGGGTTAAGAGAATTTCCATTGCTAAACATAATCAGAGATCACCTGCTTGATCAAATTTCAAATTATTTAATATATCAATATTGTATTAGGAAGTTGTATTCCAATAATTTGTTCCAGTAAAACTCTTAAATTTGTCCAAAAAGGTTGAATTTTAAAACAAGACCAAGTAGAGTGTAAAAAAGTACCAATTTCTTGATTACATCGAAAACATTGATCGGATAAATTTGAGTTTAATCTATTTATTTTTTGTGGTGTAATATATATTTGATGTAAAAAGTTATATTGTACTAATCTTAGTCAAACATTTATTGTATTTGTCATACTGTCAAGACATAATCTTGACCAACTTGTTTCATCAATTTTAATATTCAAATCAGTTTCCCATTTTTGTCTTGACTTATGAATTCCTTGTTTAATTGCCTGTTTTTGAATCAAATTATACATACCAGAAATATTTTTAAAAATTTTTCCTTTATGAATTAAAGTTTCTATTGCATTAGATTTCAGCAATAACATTGTTTGACCCAGTTTATCTCTTAAATAAGCCCTTAATTGGAAATAACAGAAAAGAGTGTTATTTGATATTTTATATTTATTCTTTAATAGATCAAACGACATCAATATACCTCCTTCAAAACAGTCACCTATATATCTGATCCTGTTTTGAAACCAGTTATATAAACGTTGATTATCCATTGTAAAAGGGATAAGTTTATTTTGAATTGAAGGTCTCTTTGCTAATAAAGATTTCTTTATCTCATCATCAACATTTATCTTATTCCATAAATCAATCAAATGTTTTAGTATAGGAGATTCAACCTTTTTGGACAAATTTAAGAATTTTACTGGAACAAATTATTGGAATACAACTTCCACATAATCCAACATTATTTTTACTAGGCGATATTGAAGGGATAAAATCAAAATCCAAATTGAATAAATATCAGAAAGAATTCATAAAAATTGCAATGGCAGTAGCCAAAAAGGCTATTGCATATTCTTGGAAATCGGATTCATACTTAAGTATAGATCGTTGGAAGAATGAAATTTTTAGCTGCACTCCACTTGAAAAAATTACTTATAATTTAAGAGATAAATATGAAATATTTCTGAAAATTTGGCACCCTTATTTAGAAAAGATAGGATTAAGTATATAGGTGCTCCACAGATAAAATTATTGGTTATCTGGGGAAAGAAATAAATATACATATTAAAGCTATTATGAACTCCATGGAGCATGTAGGGATCTTCCGATATCCAGGCATTCATTCATTCTTTCTTTCTTTCTTTCTTTCTTTTTTCTTCTCTCTTTTTTCTATAGGGATATGTTGGGGGAAGGGTTAAGGGGAGGGGGGAAGGGTTGATATTTTTTTTCTTTCTGTAACCTATTTGAAAATCAAATAAAAAAAATTAAAGAAACATATTGTATTAGGAAAAGCTTGAAAAAACTTCAGTCTGGCCAATGGCATAATTCCTTATAAAGCCCTTATTTTTGTTGTGCATGATGCTGTGACATGCTATTTTTCACAGTCTTTCTGTTAAACTGTAGAAAACATGTGTTGACAGGGTAGGTTACCTTGAGCAGCCCAATGGACCCATGGCTGTATGTCTTCATTTGGAATCCATCTCTATCAGCCAGCTGTTCACAGAAACTTATTTTCTTTGGTGTCCTATGGGGAGCCAAGACACTAATGACAGACAGAGAAAAAAAAGTCTCGAGATCTCACGGAGTCAGGCTGGCTGGGAGATCATTTGTTTTCAACACTTCAGATTGTCTGTGAGAGCCTAATGCACAAGGAAAAACATTTTTACGTGGTAAGATACTTTGATTTCCTTTCAAACGCATTACAGAGAATGGAGATGTGGAATGAGTGGGTTGAGAGAGGATATAAAAGGTAAAGTGTGAAGTGTGTTCGGGTTGTGCTGATGGGGTGGAGGGGTTATGTGCACTACCTTGCAGTGTTATGTAAAGGTAGTGAGCACTGATTTTAACGCTGATATCTTTGAAGGGTTGGATTAACTGAAACTGGTACACAGCTCCAAGTTACCATAAATAAATAATGTTGAATAATTTATTCCATATCAATCTCTAAGCTTAACTCCCAGTGAACCAAAATTGATCAGAAACTCGACTCCAAGGTGCTGTGTGGAACTGAGAGAGTTAGGGCTGAATGACTGCAAATTAGACCATGAATAATAGAAAATCCAAAAGATTTTGTTGATAGAAGTACAAAAGGTCTCTCTGGACCCCGACAATATTTCTGGCAGAGAGCTCGTAGGATGTTCTGTCCAGCTGGCAGATGTTCTCACTGACATCTTCAACATCTCCCTGAGCAGCGCCGTCGTTCTACCTGCTTCAAGGCTTCCATCATTGTCCCCATGCAGAAGCAGCCTTCAGTGTCCTGCCTAAATGCACTTACATCCATCATCATGAAGTGTTTCGAGAGGCTCGTCATGAGGCACATAAAGACCCTGCTGCCCCCCCCCCCTCACTGGACCCCCTGCTGTTCGCGTATTTTCCCAACCGCTCAACCGACAACGCCATCGCCACTACCCTCCACCCAGCCCTCACCCACCTGGACAAAAAGACACATATGTTTGAATGCTGTTCATAGACTTCAGTTCAGCATTCAACACAATCATTCCTCAACACCACATTGAAAAGCTGAAACTGCTGGGCCTGGATACCTCCCTCTGTAACTAGATCCCAGACTTCCTGACTGGGAGACCTCAGTCAGTCCGGATCAGGAGTAACATCTCCAACACCATCACACTGAGCATGGGGGCCATCCAGGGTTGTGTGCTCAGCCCACTGCTGTTCACTCTGCTGACCCAAGACTGTGTAGCAATGCACAGCTCGAATTACATCATCAAGTTCACCAATGCCACGACCGTGGTGGGTCTCATCAGCAAGAAAGACGAGTCAGCTTACAGAGAGGAGGTGCAGCAGCTAACGGACTGATGCAGAGTCAACAACCTGTTTCTGAATGTGAACAAAACAAAAGAGATGGTTGTTGCCTTCAGGAGAGCACAGAGCAACCACTATCCACTGAACATTGATGGCTCCTCCGTTGAGATCGTTAAGAGCACCAAATTTCTTGGTGTTCACTTGACGGAGAATCTCACCTGGTCCCGCAACACCACCTCCATGGCAAAGAAGGCCCAGAAGCATCTCTACTTTCTGTGAAGGCAAAGAAAAGTCCATCTCCCACCCCCCATCCTCATCACATTCTACAGGGGTTGTATTGAGAGTATCCTGAGCAGCTGCATCACTGCCTGGTTTGGAAATTGCACCGTCTTGGATCACAAGTCCCTGCAGCAGAGAGTGAGGTCAGCTGAGAAGATCATTGGGGTCTCTCTTCCTGCCATTACAGACATTTACGCCACACGCTGCACCCACAAAGCTAACATTATTGTGAAGGACCCCACGCACCCCTCAAACAAACTCTTCTCCCCCCTGCCATCTGGCAAAAGGTATTGAAGCATTCAGGCTCTCATGACCAGTGCAACAGTTTCTTCCCCCAAGCCATCAGACACCTCAATACCCAGAGACTAGACTAACATCTACATCATTTATCATTATATTGTAATTTGTCCTCTACTGTGCCTATTATCTTGATAATTATTTATTGTACTGCACTGCACTATACATAGTCCTGTGCAGGTCTGTAGTCTAGTGCAGTTTTTATATTGTTTTACATAGTCTAGTGTAGCCTTGTGCTTTCTCACATAGTCTAGTGTAGTTTTGTGTTGTTTCATGTAGTATCAGGGTCCTGGAGGAATGTTGTTTCATTTTTACCGTGTACTCTACCAGCATTTTATGGTTGAAATGGCAATAAACTTGACATGACTTGACTTGAAAGCTGCAAGATGTTATATAAGTAACAAGATGTCCTTGGGGAGCTGGGTGGAACTGGGTGTAGAGGTTGGGGGGGGGGGGGGAGGTGGAGAAGGGGAACATACACAAAAAGGAAAATCAAGCCAATGTCACATGGAGAAGGCAATGTACAAGTGGCAAGTAACTGCTTGGCCCAGCAATCTATTCAGAGCTGATGAACTGTGCTGTTTTTTTGGGGGGTTTTCGAGGAAGGTAGCCTGGCTTAGATACATGTAAGACTTTGTGCTGATTGACTCTTGAACCTGCTGAATCCCAGTACATAGATGAGTAGTGTTAAAGTGCAGCAAACTCTATCGACCCTATACAGTAGGTACATGAAACAATTTTAGAATTACTTGGGAACTCATTTATTTCTCAGCAAGATATGCTCTAATACTATCCTAGATCTCTTTTATAGCTCCTTGGGCTTGTTCATATTTCTGGTCACAAATTGTAAATTAATACACTGACAATTTCCAAGTAAAGGCTAAGGGGTTTGAGCCCATGTTGTTTGTGTTCAATTCTGTCTGACCTTGTCAGGGGCTGTGATCCTGAGGACAGTGTAAATTCAAACAGTCTCAATATAAATGATAAAAGACCTGACTGGAACTGTATTAGGAACAGTGCTGTGACCTTATTTATTTAAGAAAGCAAAAAAAATGCATATTCTGGGAACAGAATTAAAAACAGAATCACTGGAAGACTTCAGCCAGT
This sequence comes from Hypanus sabinus, assembly GCF_030144855.1. NCBI lineage: Eukaryota > Metazoa > Chordata > Chondrichthyes > Myliobatiformes > Dasyatidae > Hypanus > Hypanus sabinus. The sequence continues at coordinate 12,150,080 of NC_082732.1, forward strand.
TAAACAACATCTGTGGAGTTGGGTCAGTGATCTTTCCTCAGAACCCTTCAACAGTTTCTGATGATGAAAGATTTTTCCAAACATTAACTGGCTTCTTGTTCCACCATTGCAGTTTGACTGACTGTCAGGTCAGAATTTTATCTTTTATTCCTGTTTTAAGTTCTTCTTGTTGGTCAAGATCCCTGAAACAATGAAGAAAATTAGCATATTGTGTCCTAATGGGTAATATATAAAGCAAATCAAACGGGAAATTGTCATTGGCACAGTCTACACTGGTAATCTGTTATGCAGTATGGTGCCACTCGTTCTTTGGGAAAATAATTCTGTTGGTATCTGATTTCAATTATAAACAGAAAAAGTTTAAGGAAAAAGGCCAATCAGCCCACATTGTGACCACAGTTACTGAAAAAGAGGATGTACGGTGAAATCATCATCCCAGTTCTGAGTCCATAGAGGTGATCTCTTGGCACATGCACTTGCCTTTTCACAGTACTGACGCCTTCCCTTCTGTCCTGGTTCCAGGCTATAAGTTATGGACTGTCACTCCCACAATGAAGATAAGTTTGGAAAACTGCAGATGCTGGAAATCTTAAAAGCAGAAAATGGAAATACTTGGCATGTCAAGTAATATCTGTAGAAAGAAGATCAGACATTTTAGGTTGAAGATTCTACATTGGATTGGGTGTTATGAAATGAACCAGAGGCGATTAGGGAGCTTAAGGTAAAGGAACCCTTAGGAGTTAGTGATCACAATATGATTGAGTTCAATTTGAAATTTGATCAGGAGAAAGTAAAGTCTGTTGTAGTAGTATTTCAGTAGAGTAAAGGAAATTACAGTGGTGTAAGAGAGGAGTTGGTCAAAGTAAATTGGAAGGAGATGATGGCAGGGATGGCAGCAAAGGAGCAAAGGCTTGAGTTTCAGGGAAAAATGAGAAAAGTGCATGATAGATGCATTCCAATAACAAAGAAATACACAAATAGCAAAATAGTACAACTGTGGCTGGGAAGTCAAAATTAATGTAAAAACAAAGGGGAGGACATACAACAAAGCAAAAATAAGTGGGAAGATAAAGGATTGGGAAGCTTTTAAAATGCTACAAAAAGCAACTAGAAGAATCATTAGGAGGGTAAAGATGAAATATGTATGCAAGCTAGCAAACATTATCAAGGTGGATAGAAAAAGCTTTATCAAGCATGTAAAAATAAAAGAGAGATGAGAGTGGATATAGGAGCATGAGAAAGTGAGGCCAGAGAAATAATAATGGGGAGCAAGGAGATGGCAGATGAACTAAATGAGTATTTTGCATCAGTCTTCATGGTGGAAGACACTAGCACAGTATGCCAGGTGTGAAGGATGTCAGGGACGAGAAGTGAGTGCAGTTATTATTACAAGCGAGAAGGTGCTCAAAAAGTTGAAAGACCTAAGGGTACATAAGTCACCCAGAGTCACCCAGACCAGATGAACTGCACCTTATGGCTGCATACCAAGTTAAGAGCCCATGGTATTACAGGAAAGTTATGAGCATGGTTGAAATATTGGCTGATAGATAGGGAGCAGCCAGCGGGATTAATAGGATCCTTTCCTAGTTGGCTGCCAGTGATTAGTGATGTTCCGCAGGAGTCCGTGTAGGGACCACTTATTTTTATGCTGTATATACATGATTTAGATGATGGAATAGATGGCTTTGTTACCAAGTTTGCAGATGATAAGTAAATTGGTGGAGGGGCAGATAGTGTTGAGGAAAGAAGAAGGCTGCTGAAGGACTTAGGTTAGGAGAATTTGCATTAAAGTGGCAAATGATATACAATGTTGGAAAATGCATGGTTATGCACTTCGGTAAAAGAAAGAAAAGTGCAGATTATTTTCTAAATGGAGAGAAAATCCAAACATCTGGGATGCAAAGGGACTTGAAAGTCCTTGTGTAGAATACCCTAAAGGTTAACTTGTAGGTGGAGTGAGTAGTGAGGAAGGCAAATGCAATGTTATCATCCATTTCAAGAAGTCTAGAATACAGGAGCAGGGATGTGATGCTGAGGCTTCATAAGGCACTGGTGAGGCCCCACCTTGAGTATTGTCAACAGTTTTGGGCTCCTCATTGAAGAAAAGATGTGCTGGCATTGGAGAAGGTTCAGAGGAGGTTCACAAGGATGATTCCAGGAATGAAAGAACTATCATATGAGGAAATTTTGATGGCTCTGGGCCTGTACTTGCTGGAATTTAGAGTTTGAGGGGGATCTCATTGTATCCTTTCAAATGTTGAAAGGCTAAGACACAGTAGATGTAGAAAGGATGTTTCCCAAGGTGGGGGAGTTTAAGAGAAGAAAGCACAGCCTCAGTATAGAGGGGTATCCAATAAAACAGAAATGCCCTGTGAAACTTCTTTAGCCAGAGGGTGGTGAATTTGTGGAATGAGTTACCACAGGCAACTGTGGAGGCCAGGTCATTGGGTATATTTAATGCAGAACTTGGTAGGTTCTTGGTTGGACACAGCATCAAACATTATGGGGAGAAGACCAGGGAGTGGGACTGAGGAGGGGAAAAATAGATCAGCCATTACTGAGTGGTGGAGTGGACTCATTGCTTAATTGCTTAATTCTGCTCCTTTGTTTTAAGGTCTTATGGTCCTATGGTATCAAAGGTTACAGGGAGAAGGCTGGGGACTGGAGCTGAGGAGGAGAAACCAGGATCAGCCATGATTGAATGGTGGAGCAGACCTGATGGGCCAAATGGCCTAATTTTGCTCTTTGGTCTTATGGTAAAGGAACCCTTAGGAGGCTTTAAACATAATAAGATAGAATTCACCCTACAAATTGAAAGCTAGAAGTTGAAGTCAATTGTATCAGTACTAAAGTAGAGTAAATGGATTTACAGACGCATGAGAGAGGACCTACCGATGTTGATTAGAAGGGGACACTAGCAGGAATGATGGCAGAGCAGCAATGGCTGGAGTTTCGGGGAACAATTATGAAAGTGCAGGATAGATACACCCTGAAGAAGACAAGAGAAGTCAAAACCAACATAAAATCAAAAGAGAGGGCATATTATAGAGCAAAAGAAAATGTGAAGTTAGAAGACTGGCCAGCTTTTAAAGCCAATAGAAAGCAAGTAAAAAGCCATAAGAAAGGGAAAGATGAAATATGAAGGTAAGCTAGCCAATAATATCTAAGAGGATGCAATAGTATTTTTCAGATATATAAAGTGTAAAAGAGAGATGAGAATAGATATTGGATACTGGAAAGTTATGCTGGGAAGGTAGTAATAAAGGACAAGTAAATAGCTGATGAACTGAGTATGTTTTTTGCTTCATTCTTCTCTGTGGGAGATATTAACAGTATACTGGAAGTTCAAAGGTGTCAAGGGACAGAGTGAGAGGAGTTGCTATTACTAGGGAGAAGGAGCTTTGGAAACTAAAAGGTTTGAAGGTAGATAAGTCACCTGGACCAGATGTCTTACATCCCAGGTTCTGAAAAAGGAAGCTGATGAAATTGTGGAGCTATTAATTCTGATCTTTCAAGAATCACAAGGTTCTGGCATAGTTCAGCAGGACTGGAAAATTGCAAATATCACTCCAAGAGGAGAGAAAGGCAGACGAAATGCAATTATAGGCCAGTTAGCGTAATCTCAGTGGTTGGAAAGATTTTAGAGTCGATTGTTAAGATGAGGTTTTGGAGTACTTAGAGGCACATGACAAATTAAGCCAAAGTCAGCATGGTTAGAATTCTTTGAGGAAATTACAAGCAGGATATATAAAGGCAAATCTGTGGATGGTATTAGCTTGGATTTTCTGAAGACCTTTAACAAGGTGCCACAAAGGAGGCTGCTTAACAAGATAAGAGAGGACTAGAATATAAAAATAAGGATGTAATGCTGAGATTTTATAAGGCACTAGTGATGCCACACTTGGAGTATTTTGAGTTGTTTTAGACCCCTTATCTAAGAAAGACTGTGCTTACATTGAAAAGTGTTCAACGGACATTCACAAAAATGATTCTGGGAATGAAAGGCTTATCATATGAAAAGTATTTGATGGCTCTGGGCCTGTACTCACTGAAATTTTAAAAAATGAGGGCAATCTTATTGAAGCTTATTAAATGTTGAAAGGCCTAGATAGAGTGGATGTGGAGAGGATGTTTCCTAAAGTTGGGGAGTCTAAAACCAGAGTGCACAACCTCAGAATCTATTTAGAATGGAGATGAGGAGAAATTTCCTTACCCAGAGAGTGGTGAATCCGTGGAATTGATTGCTACAGAAGGCTGTGGAGGCCAGGTCATTGGGAGTAATTTAAGGCTGAGTTTGATAGATTCTTGATATGCCAGGGCATGAAAGGTTACAGGCAGAAGGCAGGAGAACGAGGTTGAGAAATAGCAGAGCAGACTCAATAGGCTGAATAATCTAGTTCTGCTCCTATGTCTTATAGTCTTATCGTCTACTTTTGGTCAAAGTGTTGCTGGAATCGCTTTTTTGTCTCCAGACATTCAACGGGATTCCACAGTTACAAGTGATGAATGACATCTCCCTCAAATTTGACTCAACATCTATCATCGAGGTAGCGGAGATGTGCTGAAGTGGGGGAACTGCAGCTGTTTCTATTCTGATCTTGTTGATCATGACTGGAAGATTTTCAGCAGCATCCAATACAACCCAGTGGACGCGGCCACCAACTGAAATCCTGGCCATGATTGCGTCTTCATTTTCAGTAACCTGTCATGCATCCAGCCATATGCTGATTTGTAAGTCTGGAGAGGGCATCTGCCTGACCGAGTCCTTGTGTTAATGTGTATTTGATTTCAAAATCATAGACGAGTAACATTGTTGCCCACCTTTATAGACAGTTAGCCTGAGCCAAAGATTGACAACAGCTTGTGATCAGTAATGTCACCCGATGCGGATATGGCCCAAGCGCAGAGTGAAAGACACTGAAGCAGGTCGATAGTTCACAGACTTTAATGTGATCAATGTTGAAAGGAAAAGAAAACAATAAACGCTAGGCCAAACAGGGCCATTGCCTAAAACTCTCGAATGGAAAACAAACCCACACTGCGGCTGAAAAGAACAGCTAATATAAAACGAGCAGCGCTAGTCTTCAGAGTCAGTTGACTGGACAGTCCAATTCCTCAGGCAAGGCAGAACGCAGATAATGAAGCGTAGCTATGTTCATGTCCAAGTCTCGACAAACACTACGATGGGTTGAATGGAGTTAAATACTATCACAATTAAATAATTAGCTGACACGTGCATAGTCACGAGCGCAATGTCGAATCTGCTGTGCTGCCAAATCCGTGGTTGTGACAAGTAAGGAGAGTGAAGTGTCTGCCTCAAAGCATCTTGTTGCATTTTATCACAGCAAAGATGAATCCCAAGACTTCCATTTAAGCTTGTCCATAGTTCCTTTCTGTTATGGTTAGTGATATGGCTGCAGGTGTGATGTTTTTTAGAACCTTCTGGGAAGATATGAAATTGGAAGCAAAATCAGAATCAGTTTTAATATCATTGGTATATGTCATGAAATGTGTTGTTTTGCAGCAGCAGTACATTGCAATACATAGTAATAAAACCTATCAACTACAATAGGAAGTACATATATATAAAATTAAATTAAATAAGTTGTGCGAAAAAGGAGGGAAAAATAATGAGGCAGTGTTCGCGGGTTCACTGTCCATTCAGAAATTTGATGGTGGAGAGGAAGAAGATGATCCTGTGATTTAGATTGTATGACTTCAGGCTCCTGTAGCTACTCCTTGATGGTAGCAATGAGAAGAGGGCATGGCCTGGGTGATGGGTATCATTTATGATAAATGGCATCTCTTTGATGCATCACCTTTTGAAGATGTTCTGGATGCTGGTGAGTCTAGTGCCCATGATGGATCTGGCTGTGATTACAACTTTCTGTAATGGCCCCTCCATACCAGAAGCTGATGCAACCAGGTAGAATGCTCTCCATTGTACATCTGTAGAAATTTGCGAGTGTCTTTGCTGACATACCAATTCTTTTCAAACACTTAATGAAATATAACTGCTGTCATTCCTTCTTTATATTTGCATCACTAGGTTGGGCCCAGGAGAGATCCTCAGAGTTGATGACACCCAGGAACTTGAAACTGGGCTATGACAGCTCCTACTCCTATGACACCTTTTGTTTAATTTCTTGTTGTAGTTCCACAGTTTCTGAGTCGGTTTCTTCCTCTACATGTTTTCCCTCCATCTTGACATCAGACGTTGGTGCTTCAGGAGCAGTCTGCTGAGAAGCTGGACTCATCTGTTGCATGGTGATTGGCAACTCTGGATTGAAATGCAACAACAGAACATCAGATGACAGCATATTCTTCACCTGATCAAAAGCCTCTTGTCATTGTTTGGTACATTTCCACATGGCACCCTTGTTGAGCTGGGCATTGTGTGGCTCCCTCAGCCAATGCATTTCTTGGAGAAATGCTGAATAATGACTGACAATACCCAAAAATGATCATAAAGTGCTGATATCTGATCATAGTGATGCTTTCAGGATCTGGGTGATGACTGTGCTCATCTATGTGGAATCCCAGATACTTAATTGAGGACATCAGGACGCTGCATTCTTCAGCCCGAAGTCACAATCCAACGTTCTGTAGCTTGTTCAAAACATGGTACAGGTGTTGACATAGTTCTGTCTGATCTATGATGCAATTGAAGTAAGCAGCAACATCATTAATACCACTCATCGTGGTATCCGTAAGCTTTTAGAAAATTAAGGAACTTGCCTTTACTCCAAAGGCAGATGAGGAAGGAAAACAACCCCTTATTTGAAACTCCTGTGAATTTTCTGTCACTTCTATCAAGTAGTCTTCAGCCAAGTCCAACTTCTCAATGTAGCGACCACAATTCTATTTTATGAAGCGATCTGCTTAATGGTGTGTCTCCATAGCAATATTCAGACTAATTGAGAAGTCTGCACACAACCTCACTCTACCATTAGCTTTCTTGATGCTGAATATTGGATCTACCCAATGTGCGTAGTTGACAGCTTTGATCACACAATCTTGCTGCAGGCAATCTAGCTCTTGCTCCAAGATAAGGAAGGCTGCGTAGGCTTCTGGGACAAGTACCAGATGGATGGTGATGGAACTTTGCTTGCCGTTTGCTGCAACAATCTAAACATTCTTGAAGCACTGCTACATAACCTTGTTCCAGTTGTTGTACAATCTCATGTACTGATGGTGGTATGGCATCAGCTAACATGATTTGAGTGGCCAGTGTCAGCAAGTAAAAATCAGATATTTGAACAGTGATTCAGTCATTTTACCCAGCTTGAACTTTTCATATTTGCAATTGACCACTCTGGAATATATGATGTCATAATTGGCATCATTTTTAATGAAGTTTAGATGATGGTAGTAAACACTGAAGAGAGATGACTGCCCTCCAAAAATGCTTGTTAGCTATCAAGCAGATTTGTCAAAGAACAGGTTAAGTGGTCTCTTGCACAGAATTAAGACCATAAGATATAGGAGTAGAGTTAGGCCATCTGACTCATCCAGTCTGCTCTGCCATTCAATCATGGCTGATCCTTTTTTCTATCTCCTCCTCAACCCCAGTTCTTGGCCTTCTCCCCGTAATCTTTGATGCTATGTCCAATCAAGAACCTATCAATCTCTGTCTCAAATACACACAACAACCTGGCCTCCACAGCTGCATGTAGCAAAAAATTCCATAACTTCACCACCCTTTGTCTAAAATATTTCTCGACATCTCTGTTTTGAAAGGGTGCCCCTCTGTCCTGAGGCTGTGCATTCTGCTCCTAGACTCTCTCACCATGGGAAACATCCTTTCCACACCTACTGTGTCTAGGCCTTTTAACATTTGAAAGGGTTCAATGAGATCCCGCCTCATTGCGGATTGCGGATGCATTGGTAATCATTTTCCAATGTTCCTTAGATTCAGGATCAGTTCCTGAGGATTGGAGAATGGCTAATGTTATCCCACTTTTTAAGAAAGGAGGGGGAGAGAGAAAACAGAGAACTATCAACCTGTCAGCCTATCATCAGTGGTGGGGACGATGCTAGAGTCCATTATTAAAGATGAAATAGTGGCATATCTAGATAGCAGTGATAGGATTGGGCCGAGCCAGCATGGATTTACCAAGGGTAAATCATCCTTGACTAATCTGTTGGAGTTTTTCGAGGATGTAACCAGGAAGTTAGACGGGGGAGATCTAATGGATGTAGTGAACCTCGATTTTCAGAAGGCATTTGATAAAGTCCCACATAGGAGACTGGTGGGTAAAATCAAAGCTCAGGTCATTGGGGGGAAGACATTGACATGGATAGAAAACTGGTTGGCAGATAGAAAGCAAAGGGTAGAGGTGAATGGGTGTTTCTCGGAATGGCAGGTGGTGACTAGTGGGGTGCCACAGGGCTCGGGATTGGGACCACAGCTGTTTACAATTTACGTCAACGATTTAGATGAAGGTATTGAGAATAACATCAGCAAATTTGCTGATGATACTAAGCTGGGTGGCAGTGTGACATGTGATGAGGATGTTAGGAGAATTCAGGGTGACTTGGATAGGCTGGGTGAGTGGGCAGACACTTGGCAGATGACGTTTAATGTGAATAAGTGTGAGGTTATCCACTTTGGGAGTAAGAACAGGAAGGCAGATTATTATCTGAACGGTGTAGAGTTAGGTAAGGGAGAAATACAAAGAGATCTAGGAGTCCTTGTTCTTCCATCACTGAAGGTGAATGAGCAAGTGCAGCAGGCAGTGAAGAAGGCTAATGGAATGTTGGCCTTTATTACAAAGGGAATTGATTACAAGAGCAAGGAAATCCTCTTGCATTTGTACAGAGCCCTGGTGAGACCACACCTGGAGTATTGTGTACAGTTTTGGTCTCCAGGGTTAAGGAAGGACATCTTGGCTGTAGAGGAAGTGCAGCGTAGATTCACAAGGTTAATTCCTGGGATGTCAGGAATGTCTTACGCAGAGAGGTTAGAGAGACTGGGCTTGTACATGCTGGAATTAAGGAGATTGAGAGGGGATCTGATTGAAACATATAAGATTATTAAGGGATTGGACAAGATAGAGGCAGGAAATATGTTCCAGATGCTGGGAGAGTCCAGTACCAGAGGGCATGGTTTGAGAATAAGGGGTAGGTCATTTAGGACAGAGTTAAGGAAAAACTTCTTCTCCCAGAGAGTTGTGGGGGTCTGGAATGCACTGCCTTGGAAGGTAGTGGAGGCCAATTTTCTGGATGCTTTCAAGAAGGAGCTAGATAGGTATCTTGTGGATAGGAGAATCAAGGGATATGGGGACAAGGCAGGAACCGGGTATTGATAGTAGATGATCAGCCATGATCTCAAAATGGCAGTGCAGGCTCGAAGGTCTGAATGGTCTACTTCTGCACCTATTGTCCATTGTCTATTGTCTATCATTCGGAATTCCAGCAAGTACAGACTCAGAGCTATCAAATGTTCCTTGTATGATAACCCTTTCATTCCTGGAATCATCCTAGTGAACCTCCTTTGGGCCCTCTCCAATGCTCATGCACTTTTTCTAAGATGAGGGGCCCAAAACTGTTCATAATACTCAAGGTGAGTCCTCACCAGTGTCTTCCTCACCACTGACTCAACCTGCAAGTTAACCTTCAGGGTGTTCTGCACAAGGACTCTCTAGTCCCTCTGCATCTCAGATTCCTGGATTTTCTCCCCGTTTAGAAAACAGTCCACGCATTTATTTCTACTACCAAAGTGCATGACCATGTATTTTCTAACATTGTATTTCATTTGCCACTTTCTTACACATTTTCCTAATCTGTCTAAGCCCTTCTGCATTCTACCTGTTTCCTCAACTCTTCCCACTTGCTGCCTCCTGTCAATCAACCAATGCTTTAACCATGTTAGTAACTTTCTTGTAATACCATGGGCTCTTAACTTGTTCTGCAGCCTCATGTGTGGTACCTTGTCAAAGGCTTTCTGAAAGTTGAAATGTACAACATCCACTGCATCCCCTTTATCTATCCTACTTGTAATCTCTTCAAAGAATTTCAATAGGTTTGTCAATAGGCTGACTTGGTATTATCTTGTCCTGTGTCACAAAATATTTCATCACCTCATCCTTAACAATTGACTCTAACATCAGGCTAACTGGTCTATAATTTCCTTTCTGCTGCCTTCCTCCTTTCTTAAAAAGTGGAGTTTCTTTTGCAATTTTTCAATCCTCTGGCACCATGCCAGAGTCAAAATGATTTTTGAAAGATCATTTCTAATGCCACCACAATCTCTACTGCCACCTCTTTCAGAACCCCTAGAGTGCAGTGCATCTGGTCTGGGTGACTGATGTCCTTTAGGTCTTTCAACTTTATGAGCACTTTCTCTCTTATAACAGAGACTGCATCCACTTCTCTTCCTCCACACACTACAACATCAAACGTACTACTAGTGTCTTCCACCATGAAGACTGATGCAAAATACTCACTTAGTTCATCAGCCATCCTTGTCCCCCATTATTGTTTCTCCTGCCTCATTTTCTAGTGGTCCTGTGCCTTTCTCATTTCTCCTTTATTTTTAACATTATTTAAAAATCTTTTACTGTCCATTTTAATATTATTTGCTAGCTTGAAATAACTAAGCTGAAATAATGCTCATGTTCAACAGTATCCAATTTCTAGAGCAAAGTGCATGTCTTCCACAAGTTGTCTTTACTGGTAAGCTCAATCCGGAATATAGCTTTGTAATGTTTGAACCATAATTCGTAACTCCTAAAGCAGCATCAAACTTGAAGTTAATAATGGATGCAACAACCGACTGTCATGAGTTCTGTTCATAGTTTGACGCCAAGGTCTTTGGTCTCATTGATAAACTGCTGGTCAATGTTTTGATGAACTTCAAATGAGCTTCCTCAAATGAATAGTAACATAGAAAACCTACAGCACAACACAGGCCCTTCAGCCCACACAGTTGTGCCAAACATGTTCCTACCTTGGAAATTACTAGGCTTATCTATAGCCATCTATTTTTCTAAGCTCCATGTACCTATCCAAAAGTCTCTTAAAAGACCCTATCGTACCCACCTCCACCACTGTCGCCGGCAGCCCATTCCACACACTCACCACTCTCTGAGTAAAAAACTTACCTACTGACATCTTCGTTGTACCTACCCAACACCTTAAACCTGTGTCCTCTTGTGGCAACCACTTCAGCCCTGGGAAAAAGCCTCTGACTATGCACATGATCAATGCCTCTCATCATCTTATACACCTTTATCAAGTCATTTCTCATCCTCCTTCACTCCAAGGAGAAAAGGTCAAGTTCACTCAGCCTATTCTCATATAGCATGCTTTCTAATCCAGGCAACATCCTTGTAGATCTCCTCTGCACCCTTTCGATGACTTCCACATCCTTCCTGTAGTGAGGTGACCAGAACTGAGCACAGTACTCCAAGTGGGCTCTGACCAGGGTCCTATATAGCTGCAACATTACCTCTCGGCTCCTAAGTTCAATCCCATGATTGATGAAGGCCAATACACCGTACGTCTTCCTAAACACAGAATCAACAAGTGCAGCAGCTTTGAGCATCCTATGAACTCGGACCCCAAAATCCCTCTGATCCCCACACTGCCAAGAGTCTTACCGTTAATACTATATTCTGCCATTATATTTGACCTACCAAAATGAACCACTTCACTCTTATCTGGGTTGAATTTCATCTGCCGCTTTTCAGCCCAGTTTTGCATCCTATCAATGTCCCGCTGTAACCTCTGACAGCCCTCCACACTATCCACAGCACCCCCAACCTTTGTGTCATCAGCAAGTTTACTAACCCATCCCTCCACTTCCTCATCCAGGTCATTTATAAAAGTCACAAAGATTAATCTTGCAGCTGTTATATATTTGTTCATAAATCTTCTGTTAAAATTGCCATATTGATATAATATAGAACCTCATCGCCAATCTGTTGTGTTTGCTCACCTGTAACGATTGACGAGACCTGAAAGCATGAGAGAGATATTGAAGTAGCCTTTTATTCCCTAAAGCCAACAAATACAAAAATCCCAAAACTTAGAAGTACATCCCAAAGCATGGCTGCTTATGTGGTTCGGTCAAGAACATTGGAGATGCTGATAAAAACAATGGCCAATCAGTGATATCCTGGAATTTACTGACAGCTAACCAGTAGGCATTGGTTGTTTCAGCTCGCTGTAATACTTTCCAACACTCAATAGGATGCTGATCTGCTTAACCCTAAACATACAACAGCAGTAGGACATCGTGGACTGTCCTGTGCACTACCAAGTATCTGTATTTGCATTTTTATTGTATTAATATCTTGTCTTTCGCTATTTTATATAATTTATGAATAATTTACTGTATGCCTAACTAGTATTCTGTGTGATGTTGGAATCTACATGCCTACAATGCTGTTGCAAACAAGTTTTTCATTGTACCCATAGCTCATCAACCTTGTAGTCATGGCAGCAAGTTTGGTCAGGTAGGGGTACATCTCATCTATACACACACAAAATGCTGAAAGGTCTCAGCAGGTGAGGCAGCAACTATGGAGACAAATAATTAATCAACGTTTCAGGCTGAGGCCATTCATCACGACTGCAAGGAAAGGGGACAGAAGCCAGAATAAAAAGAGTGGTGGATGGGGACGAGTACCAGCCATCAGGAGAGAGGTGAGAACAGGTGAGGGGGTAAGTGAGTAGGAGAGGAGGGAGTGATGTGAGAAGCTAGGAGGTGAAAGATGAGCCGGGTAAAGGGCAGAAAAAATGGAATTTGAGAAGAGAGGACGTAGACCATGGAATAATAGGAAGGGGATGGGGAACCATAGAGAAATAAGGCTGGGAGAGGAGAAGAGAATGGATGGGAAGGACCTGAATGAGGGGTGTAACACGCTGTAAGGTTTCACTGCTAAGGCTAATGTAATGGCTTGTATGTAATTACATAGAATGACATAGTTTCTACTGCTAAAGTAATGGCTTCTCTGTAGCAGCAACGTTTGGGTTATGACTTGAGATAAAGGGGCTTTGGAATGCAAAGGCTATCCAATGGGAGAAATGTTGTTCTTCCTTGTGGGTCTGGGAGCTGGGTTTTTCACGGTCTTTCGTCGGAGAGTGATGGAGAGAGAGGACACGAATGGAGAGAGTTGGAAGACCACCGGATGGAGTGGATTGAGGAGCAAGGGTCTGAGGGCCTGCTATGCTCGGAGGTTGACAGGAAAAAATGAACGAACAGTGAGCTCCAACGATGTGCAATAGACTGTTTCATGATAATTTTCTTTTTTTTTTGTTTCTTTACTAACCATATTGTCAAATTAAGAATTATAAAGATCAACCGTTTAATCACATATTGTGTACTGTCTGATATCTTGCGGCGCAGATTTGTAACTGGACGATACATCATGCAGCATCCACACAAATGAGATTTCTCAGTTTGGCGGGGCCCAGAAGTTGCTTTCCCCTAGACAAACACATACTGGCTCAGCCTGAGGGTTACAGGGGAAATAAAGAGGAAGCAAAACTCAACCTCTGAATTTTTCAGGAATTAGTTTAAATCTCAATGAAGTAATTGCCTTATAGCAACGTACACTGTGCCCTCACACAGGCCCATCACACTTGATGAGACCAAGTTTAATAGCATGAATTTTGTTACTTAAATCCTGAACCTCTGGTCCTTTCGCTGTAAACTAAATTCAGTGAATTTATGTACTATTACAGGTAGAGATATACTTTAATAATATATATTTTACCAATGATATAACATTGCCCCCAACATATAGAGTAAGTTTTAACAATGTGTTTCGTAGTTCCATGAGTGAGAGCTTGCACTGAGTAGAGTCTTCATCATTTATCAGGAGCAGTTGGGGATGTAGGTGGAGGAGAAGGATCGTGGTTGCTCTTCCATTTGGGAAGATCCTTGATTAGTTAAAAGCACCTCCAGCTCTGCTGTCCTGTGGTGGGCCTGCTGTTCAACATTTCAATATTCTGAGGCCTTTCTACAATCAGAATCCAGCTGGTTGCTTCTTCATTGAACCATTACGATTGGATAATTGATGTCTTGGCTGAGTGCAGGAGATGCATAATGTATTGGAAAGCAAAGTTTTAGAAAGGCTGTTTAAAACTCCCTTTTGATGTAGTGCTTTCAATTAAGGAATGTACCGAGGTATCAAAATAGTTCTGGTCTAGAAATACTTTTATATTAGTTAACCACTTTTCCCCTCTTGTGTTTTTCTCACCTCAGTTCCACAGTTGCAAACCGCTGAGAGATGCTGTCAAATCCCCGTGACCTTCCCCAGTTACTAAGTTCATGGAGTGTGGACCAGATGTTTTCCATTATCAGAGAACAACACTGCAATCAGATTCTGTCCCGTGGTCATGTAAAACTAATGCCGATGTAACATTATGCACTTGTTGGCAAAGTTAGCGACCTTCTTGTACCACAAGTGCGATGAGTTAAGTCTTTACTCATAAGAACTTTCCCAGTCCATTAAAATGAGACCAGTTATTGATGTGGAACTAAGGAGTGCCGGTCCTCTGACTGTGGAGAACAACGTTGACTTGAATGGAGAACAACTGTGATCGCTGGACTCTCTAAAGTGTTGCAGAACAGACGGACCCCGGGATGGAAGCACATAGTTCCATGAAAGCATCAACACAAAGAGGCAAGGCACTGAAAGAGGTATGTGACCAGCTTCGGGTAAGAATTGGGATGACTCATTAGAGCTATACAAGTTGTTGGTGAGGCTGGAACAGGAATATTGTGTGCATTTCTGGTTGTCACACTATAGGAACGATGTGCTTAATCTAGAGAGGGTACAGAAAAGATTCACAACGTGCTGCCAGTTTATCCAGAGAAACTCAATAAGCTGGGACTGTTTACCCTGGGGTAAAGAAAAATGAGGGGTGATGATAGGGAGGTTTATAAAATCATAAGGGACATAGATTAGGTGAACGATTGCAGTTCTTTTTCTTAGGGTAGGGTAGTGTAAAATTAATGGATCATGTTTGAAAGTGAGAGAGGAAAGAATATTGGAGAGGCAGGTTTATCTCTCAGAGAGTGGTGGGTATATGGAACGAGCTACTAGAGGAAGTATAAATGCAGCATTTAAAAGACAAATGGGCAGATGCATGGAGAGGAAAGGTGTAGAGGGAATTGGGCCAAATGCAAGCAAATGAAACCAGCTGAGAAAGGGACCTTGGTGAGCATGGATGAACTGGGCCAAATGGACTGTTTTCATTCTGTATTATTCTGTGACTCACATTTGATGAATGGACTACTGGAAACGTAATGATGAAGAAACAGTGATTATAGTTCCAAATCAGGATGCACCTTGGAAAGGAGCTTGCAGTTGGTGCTTTTCTTACTTAACGAGCTGCCTTCTTTAACTGCTGCAGTCCCTAAGGTCTAAGTACACCCACAGTGCTGTTAAGGAGGGATTTTGACAGGTAAGGGATTCAGTGATGGTGATGCCACTGAATGTCAAGGGATGATGGTTAGAGCCTCTCTTGTTGGAGATGGTCATTGCCTGGCACTTGCTTAGCTCGAATGTTACTTGTCACTTGTCAGCCCAAGCCTGGATATTGTCCAGGTCCTGCTGCATTTGGGTATGAACTGCTTCACTATCTGAGGAGTCACCTTTGAAGTAAACTGCTTTGTACAAGATGCTTTTGAGCTTATTTGAGCTGAGTTCTCCAGGGAAATGAAGAGCATTCTATTAACCTGCTGAACTGTGGAAAGATTTCGGGATGTCAGGAGGTGAGTATTTCAAATTTCCTGCCTCCCATCTTTTCTGCTTGCCACTGTATTTCTGTGATGAGTCCAGCTAAGTTTCTGGTCAAGGATGACCCACAAGAAGTTAATGGTCAAGGATAGGTAATTTGGCTTCCTCTTGCTGGAGGTGTTTATTGGTCAGATCTTGTTGCTTACAAGTATGGACTTTTCAGTTATTGAAGAGAGAAAATTACTGATGAAGCAGATGAACATGGATTGACCTTAAAAGATGTCTTGGGGAACATCAGGTGTGAAGTGTTGTTGCTGAGATTGAATGCCCAATACCAACAATCAACTTCCTGTGTGCAAAGTAGGATTTCAGTAGTTTTTCTAACTTGATTTTCATTGACAGAATGCATTGATAAAAGTGTGGATGGGGGTATGCCAAATCTGTTTAGCCTCTTCAGAAAGTAGAGGCATCGGTGAGTTTTCTTGACGATGGTGTTCACATGGTTGTACCAGGGTGAGCTATTGGTGATGCTTACTCCTAAGAAATGAAAGCTCTCAAACTCAACACTGTTGATGTAAACAGGAGCATGTGCGACATGCCTTTCTGAAGTCAATGACCAGCTCCTTTGATTTGTTGAGATTGAGGGAAAGGTTGTTGCCATGACATCATGTCACTAAGCACTATCTCCTTACTGTACACATCATTATTTGAAATGCAGCTCAACACGGCACTTAACAACATATGCAAACTTTCATCTCTTTTCTCTGAATTTGGAAGGAACTGATAGCATGGCCATTACCTGGTCTGGAACTATTGATCTTTTCTTATGTAGTGACATACATTGACAACTTTCTGTATGGCTGGATGGCTGTTTTTCTTTCATTATGTAGATGGTTTGGATGTACGATTTTAGTGCTTCTGGCCATTTCTTTATCTTACAGGAGAATAAAGTTAGAATCAAATTGCATTCGGTAATGGTTGGAGCTTCAGGAAAGAAGGTAACTTTCAGGATAACTTAACAGGTGGTTACTGATTTGGCACATCAGTAATAGGCCTTCAACACTTGATGAGACAAAGCATTCTTTTAAACCATGATGGTGTCCTGTCTGCTCGGACAATACTCTTCTTCTTCAAAGCTTCACTGCCAGCTGGGCAATTTTAAAATGATCATTATCCCTGTGACTGGCAAGAATCTTGTCACTTACAAGTCTGTTGTTGACATGACAAGCTTCTGTGAATTGGTCAAGTAGAGTTGATTTCCATGGAGGGCTGGAAACTGGCAAATTTTATATTGACACACAGAATCCTCTGCATTTTTATAAGGAATTTTGACATTCATCAAAGGAAAACAACACAACCTCTGATCTTCTAAAACTGGGTGGCTCTGCCTCATGGTGAAGTGCACAAATAGGTGACCATGGCCATATTGTCAATTATCTGAACCACACATATAAAACTGACAACTGTCTGACATGATCTGCTGTCTCTGGAACCGAGCACAATTGATATGATCAAAGTTCAACATTCAATGTTCAAAGCAGGTTTGTTGTCAAAGTACATAAATGTCATCATATACAACCAAGATTTATTTTCTTGTGGGAATACTCCTCAAATCCAATAAAGAGAATAGAATGAACTTCAAACTTTGAACCAACGAAAGTCCGCATTAATAGGATGGACAACCAATGTGAAAAAATAACAGACTGAGCAAATACAAAAAGAAAGGAAAAAAGAATGATACTTGCTTTAAAACACAAACTCATAAAATAAACCATACCTTAATATAAATACAAGCCTGATGCAATTTTAGAGTTAGAGTCTGACAAATTATATTATGACTAATCAGCTATTACAGGTTGGACAATCCATGATAACCATCCAGATATAATAATACAGGATAAACAAGCATGGACTACTTACTTAATAGATATAGCCTTTCTAAACACAATTAACTTACAGAAATCAATATGTGACAAACACAAGAAATATGCTGAATTAATAGAGGGAATTGAAAGATTATGGAACATGAATAAAGTATACATTGTCCCAATAGTAATATCTGCAACTAATATCATCCCAAAGTCACTACACAATAGCAGTGAACAATTATGGCTACACAGCAATATCTATGTAAATCTCCAGAAAGCTACAATAACTAAACACCACCAGACTAGTCTAAGTTCATAGCAATTCAGTGTGCTTAGCTATGACCGTCCCTCAGGTTTTACCAGCTCGAGCTGAGAAAAATAGTTTTAAAAACAGTAATAGTAAACAATAAATATTGTAAACTTGAGATGAAGAATCCTTGAAAGTGAACCCATAGATTGTGGGAATAGTTCAGTGATGGGGCAAGTGAAGTTGAGTGAAATTATCCCCTCTGGTTCAGGAGCCTAATGATTGAAGGGTAATAACTATTCCTGAATATGCTGGTGTGAGTCCTTAGGTTCCAATACCCTTTTCCTGATGGCAGCAGTGAGAAGGGAGCATGACTTGGGCGGTGGGGGTAACTGATGATGAATTTGCTTTCGTATGATAATTCTCCAAGTAGGGTGCTCAATAGCGGGGTGTGGGGGGGATTATTTCCACTATTTTTTGCAGGAACTTCTCTTCAAAGGCATTGATGTTTCCATACCAGGCTGAGGTGCAGCCAGTCAATATTCCCTTCATGGCACAGCTATAGAAGTTAGTCAAAGTCATTGATGTCATGTCGACTCTACATAAACTCCTAAGGAAGTAAAGGCACTGCCATGCTTTCTTCAAAATGTGCTGGGCCCTAAACAAGTCCACTGAAGTGATAGCACTATGGAATTTAAAGTTACTGAACTTCTGCATCTCTGATCTCCCAATGTGGACTAGCTTGCTTCCTCCTCCTGAAGTCAATGATCAGCTCCTTGGACTTACTGACATTGAGTAAGAGGTTCTTGTTGTGGCACCACTCAGTCAGATTTCCAAAGTCTCTCTTGTATGCTGATTCATCACCAGCTTTGTTCTGGCTTACAACAGTAGTGTCATCAGCAACCTTAAATACAACATTGGAGCTGTGCTTAGCCACACTGACATAAATGTAAAGCGAATAGAGCAGGCGGTGGGGGGGGAGGGGGCGGTATGGTCTAAGCACATAGCCTTGTGGTGCTTCTATGATATTAAAGATTGTGGAGGAGATATTATTAACAATCCGATCTGACTGTGGTCTATAAGTGAGGAACTCAAGGATCCAACTGCACAATGAGGGCCTGAGGCCAAGGTCTTGAAGCTTGTTGGTTCATTTTGAGGGGATAATGGTATTAATAGACAGCATCTGATGTTTGCATGTTTGCTGTCCAGATGTTCCAGGGTTGATAGAAAAGCCAATGAAATTGTTCCTGTAGTGAACCCTCTGTGCCGGTAGGCAAACTGGTTTGGATTCAAGTCGCTTCTCAAGCAGAAGTTAATATATTTCATCACCAGATTCTCAAAGCGCTTCATCACAGTGGATGTAAGTGCTACTGGATGCTAGTCATTGAGGCAGGTTACCAATTTCTTCTTAGGCACTGGTATAATTGAAGCGAGAAGGTTAAAGATCTCAGTGAACACTCCAGCCAGTTGATCAACATAGGTCTTTAGTAATCAGCCAGGTACCCCATCCTGGGCTGGATGTATTCTATGGGTTCACCCTCCTGAAGCATGCTCTCACATAGGGCTCAGAGCCTGAGATCACAGGGTTATTGGGGACTGTGGAAGTTCCTGATGGTTCTTCCACGTTTTGATGGTCAAAGTGTATATTGAAGGCACTGAGCTCATCTGGAAATGAATCCCTGTGTCACCTATGTCACTTGATTTCACTTTGTAAGAGGTGATAGTATTTAAGCCCTGCCACAAATGTTGCACAGCCTTCATTGATTCAAGTTAAGTCTGGAATTAAAACCCTTGACGTGGCTTTCTGAGATTGTACCTGGACATCTTATAAACTTCATGGTCATCAAACTGGAATGCCTCTGATCTGGCACATTGCAGATCTTATGTTCATTCTAGGGCTTCTGGTTAGAGAAGATCATGAATGATTTTGTGGGACACACTTGTCTACAACTGTATTAATAAGGTCCATGACAACCATGGTGTATTCATTCAGATCCACAGATGAATCCTTGAAAACGGCCCTGCCTACGGAGTCAAAGCAATCCTGTAACCTCTCCTCTGCCTCCCAACAACTATCTCTTTGTTTTCCTAATCTCTGGAGCATTACTCTTTAGCCTCTACCTGTATGCAGGTAGGAAAAGATCACCCAAGTGATCAGGTCTCTTGAAAAGTGGTCAGGGTATGGAACGGTTGGCATTCCTTATCATCCCATAGCAGTGGTCTAGGGTTTAGGGGCTTCTGGTGCATCGAGTCATCGGTTGGGCAGGGATTTCTTCAAACAAGCTTGACTGAAGTCCTCAACAATGATTTGAAATGTGTCGGGTGGACTGTATTTTGATTGGTGATGGCATCATGCAAGTGTCTGATTACACTTGTCTGATGGTGGTATGTCAAGTGTGGTCAGGATTAGAAAGGAGAATTCTCTTTGTAGTCAGAACAATTGGCATTTAGTTGCTGGGTGTTCAAGGTCAGGGAACAAGAGTTTGACAAAACCACCACACCAGAGCACCACAGAGAGATTATTATGAACACACACTTCCACCTTTTGCCTTTTCCAAATCAGCAGTTCAGCAGTTCAGTCCATCCCATGGATCAAGAATCCTTTGGGTCTGGTCACCATATCTGGCATACTCTGAGTAAGCCATGTCTTGGTAAAGCACAGAACACAACAATTTCTCATTTCCCTTCGAAACATCAATCTTGCCCTTGGGTCCTCAATTTTGTCCTTCATTGTCTGCACATTTGCTAACAAGATTCTGCGTAGAGGGAGTCTCATCCCACTATGTTTCAGCCTGGATTGGAGTCCTACAGCCCGCTTCACTTCTGGCCATGGCAATGATTCTTTGCTTAATGATACTGTACGTGTCTATTTGAGAGTTAAGTCTGCCGAGTCCTTCAGAAGATCATGAAATCTATAGATTAAGTCGACTGAACAGTACATTAATTAATGGGAAATTACATGCTTCAGATTGCAATAAGAGTAATTCAAAAGAGATATATTTGGAAGTATGGTACATAGCCTGCAGTACACCGTCATGATTCATCGGTGCCACCTTGGCCAAGGGTATGTAAATTGGTGAATTGGTTTATCAGTGTCACAAGCACTGAGGTGCAGTGGAAAACAGAATCAGAATCAGATTTACTATTTTATAAGATGTGAACTTGGTTTGTTTTGTGGCAGCAGTACATTGCAAAGACATAAAATTACTATAAATTACAAATAAATAAGTAGCACAACTATAGTAGTAATAAGAAGGTACAGGAGTGTCCATGGGTTCATGGACTGTTCAGAAATTTCATGGAAGGGAAGAAGTAGTTTCTGAATCATTGAGAATGAGTCTACAGGCTTCTGTACCTCCTCCCTGATTTTAGTAATCAGGAAAGGGCATGTCCTAGGTGATGTGTCTTGGGTGCAAAGCTGAAGAGCAGGACCTCCAGGGTAACAATCTCAGGATTGCTACCTGTGCCATGAGCGAGTGAGGCAAGGAACAGAAAGATTATACAGATTAATACATGGCTGAGAGGATGGTGCAGGAGGGAGGGCTTCAGGTTTGTAGATAATTGGGCTTTGTTCCAGGGGAGGTGGGATCTGTTCCGACGGGATGGTTTACACCTGAATTGGAATGGTACTAACATTCTTGCAGGGAAGTAGGGAAGTTTGCTAGTGCTTCTTGGGGGGGGGTAAACTAAATTTGCAGGGGGTGGGGATCCAGAATGTGAGAGAGGATAGCGAGAGGAAGAATAAAGGACAGGTGGGGACTACACGGTTCCAGAATATTAAGTGTGTAGTAGAGAAAGGTGAGCAGAACAAGTGATAAGGAGGACACATGTACAGAGGGATAGTCTGACGGAACATGGAGTTAAATGTGTTGAAAGAATAAGTAAATTTAGGAAGGACAACAAAATTCTAGGGGCATATAGCCCGATGGGAGTTTGGGGAGCAGGGTTAAGCACAATAGGCAGCAATTCAGACAGAGAGAGGAGAAATGGGCTAAAAATTCTATATCTGAATGCACAAAGTGTCAGAAATAAGGCAGATGAGCTTGAAGCTCAGGTGCGAATGGGTAACTATGATGTTGTTGGGATAACGGAGACATGGCTACAGGGAGATCATACCTGGGAAATGAATGTACAAGGGTATACGTGCTATCGTAGGGACAGAAATGTGGGCAGGAGGTGTGGGGTGGCCCTGTTGGTGAGGAATGAGATTCAGTCCTTTGCAAGGGGGGACATAGGGTCAGGCAAAGTAGAGTCTGTTGGATAGAACTGAGGAACAGTAAGGGCAAAAGGACCCAAATGGGTGTTGTCTACAGGCCACCAAACAGTAGCATGGATATTGGGTGCAAGTTGAATAGGGAGTTGACATCGGCATGTGGCAAAGGTAATGTCGCAGTAGTTATGGGGGATTTCAACATGCAGGTGCACTGGGAGAATCAGGTTGGTGCTGGACCCCAGGATAGGGAGTTTGTAGAGTGCCTACGGGATGCGTTCTTGGAACAGCTTGTACGAGAGCCGACCAGGGACAAGGCTATTCTGGATTTAGTCTTGTGTAATGAACAGGATTTGATAAGCGATCTTGAAGTAAAGGAGCCATTAGGGGGTAGTGATCATAATATGATAAGTTTTTATCTACAATTTGAGAAAGATAAGGGCAGCTCAGAGGTGACAGTGTTGCAGTTGAACAAAGGAGACTATGGAGCCATGAGGGAGGAGCTGGCCAAAGTTAACTGGATGGATATCCTAGCAGAAAAGACAGTGGAACAGCAATGGCACGTATTCTTGGGAATAATGCACAAGGTGCAAAATCAGTTCATCCCCCAGAGAAGGAAGGATTCAAAGGGAGGAAAGGGGCCACAGTGGATGACAAAGGAAGTCAGAGATTGCATAGCATTAAAAAAAGGAAGTATGACAGAGCTAAGGTGAGTGGGAGGATAGATGATTGGGAAATTTTTAAGCAACAACAGAACTTAACTAAAAAGGCAATACGGGGAGAAAAAATGAGGTACGAACGCAAGCTAGCCAGGAATATAAAGGAGGATAGCAAAAGCATTTTTTAGGTATGTGAAGAGAAAGAAGATAGTTAAGAACAATGTTGGGCCCTTGAAGAATGAATTGGGTGAAATTGTTATGGGAAACAGAGAAATGGCAGAAGAATTTAATAAGTACTTTAGATCTGTCTTCACTAAGGAAGACACAAGCAATCTCCCAGATGTATGGATGGGCCAAGGTCATAGGGTAACAGAGGAAATGAAACAGATTTACATTAGGAAGGAAACGGTGATGAGTAGACTGATGGGACTGAAGGATGACAAATCCCCAGGTCCAGATGGTCTGCACCCTAGGGTACTAAAGGAGGTGGCCCTGGAAATTGCGGATGGATTGGCAATCATTTTCCAATGTTCTTTAGATTCAGGATCAGTTCCTGAGGATTGGAGAATGGCTAATGCCATCCCACTTTTTAAGAAAGGAGGGAGGGAGAAAACAGAGAACTATCGACCTGTCAGCCTAACATCAGTAGTGGGGAAGATGCTAGAGTCCATTATTAAAGATGAAATAGTGGCATATCTAGATAGCAGTGATAGGATTGGACCGAGCGAGCATGGATTTACCAAGGGTAAATCATGCTTAACTAATCTATTGGAGTTTTTCAAGGATGTAACCAGGAAGTTAGACAGGGGAGATCCAGTGGATGTAGTGTACCTCGATTTTCAGAAGGCATTTGATAAGGTCCCACATAGGAGATTGGTGGGTATAATCAAAGCTCAGGGCATCGGGGGGAAGACATTGACATGGATAGAAAACTGGTTGGCAGATAGAAAGCAAAGGGTAGCGGTGAATGGGTGTTTCTCGGATTGGCAGGTGGTGAATAGTGGGGTGCCACAGGGATCGGTATTGGGACCACAACTGTTTACGATTTACGTTAACGATTTAGATGAAAGCATTGAGAATAACATTAGCAAATTTGCTGATGATACTAAGCTGGGTGGCAGTGTGACATGTGATGAGGATGTTAGGAGAATTCAGGGTGACTTGGATAGGCTGTGTGAGTGGGCAGATATTTGGCAGATGGCATTTAATGAGAATAAGTATGAGGTTATCCACTTTGGGAGTAAGAACAGGAAGGCAGACTATTATCTGAACGGTGTAGAGTTAGGTAAGGGAGAAATACAGAGATCTAGGAGTCCTTGTTCATCAGTCACTGAAGGTGAATGAGCAAGTGCAGCAGGCAGTGAAGAAGGCTAATGGAATGTTGGCCTTTATTACAAAGGGAATTGAGCACAAGAGCAAGGAAATCCTCTTGCATTTGTACAGGGACCTCGTGAGACCACACCTGGAGTATTGTGTACAGTTTTGGTCTCCAGGGTTAAGGAAGGACATCTTGGCTGTAGAGGAAGTGCAGCGTAGATTCACAAGGTTAATTCCTGGGATGTCAGGACTGTCTTACGCAGAGAGGTTAGAGAGACTGGGCTTGTACACGCTGGAATTAAGGAGATTGAGAGGGGATCTGATTGCAACATATAAGATTATTAAGGGATTGGACAAGATAGAGGCAGGAAATATGTTCCAAACGCTGGGAGAGGGCATGGTTTGAGAATAAGGGGTAGGTCATTTAGGACAGAGTTAAGGAAAAACTTCTTCTCCCAGAGAGTTGTGGGAGAGGGTCTGGAATGCACTGCCTCGGAAGGCAGTGGGGGCCAATTCTCTGGATGCTTTCAAGAAGGAGCTAGATAGGTATCTTATGGATAGGGGAATCAAGGGATATGGGGACAAGGCAGGAACCGAGTATTGATAGTAGATGATCAGCCATGATCTCAAAATGGTGGTGCAGGCTCGAAGGGCCGAATGGTCTACTTCAGCACCTATTGTCTATTGTAATGAATGCCACTTGTTTGAAGCACCAGCTCTTGAAAATCTGTCTTGATGACCTACCAAATCTCCTCAAGCTCCTAATGAAGTAGAGCCACTGGCGTAACACATACAAAACGCTGGAGGAATTCAGCGGGTCAGGAAGCATTTATGGAAATGAACAGTCAATGTTACAGGCCAAGACCCTGTATGATTGGAAAGGAAGGGGAACCAACCCAGAATAAGAAGGTGGAGGAAGGGGGAGAGGTGCAAGCTAGAAGGTATTAGGTGGAGTCAGGTTGATGGGGGAGGGGAGATGAAGTAAGAAGCTGGGAGGTGATCGGTGGAAAAAGTAAAGGGCTGGAGGAGAAGAAATTTGATCTGAAAGCAGTGGGAATTATGGGAAAATGAGAAGGAGGAGGAGCAGATTAGGAGAAGAAAAGAGGTAAGAGGGGGACTACAGTGGCGAATTGTAGAAGAGGGAACAGAAAA
Source organism: Hypanus sabinus (assembly GCF_030144855.1). Classification (NCBI taxonomy): domain Eukaryota; kingdom Metazoa; phylum Chordata; class Chondrichthyes; order Myliobatiformes; family Dasyatidae; genus Hypanus; species Hypanus sabinus. The sequence goes on from NC_082732.1 coordinate 12,175,228, forward strand.
GGGCAGAATTAATTGAAGTTAGAGAAATTGCTGTTCATACCATCAGGTTAAAGGTTCCCTAGACATAACATGAGCTCCTCCATCCTGAGAGAGGCCTCATCATTGCAGCAGAGGATGCCATGGATCCAACATGGATTGAAATTAAAATAGTTGGCCACCATAAAATCATATTGTTTGCAGATGGAGTGAAGATGATTGACAAAGTGGGCCCCCAAGCTACGACGGGTCTCACTTTGGAAGCGCCAGATACAATAGATGACCCCAGCAGATTCTCAGGTGAAGTGTTGCCTCTTATAGAAGGATTGTTTGGAGCCCGAATGGAATTGAGGGAAGAGGTGAATGGGCAGGCATAGCAGGTCTTCCGCTTGCAGGATATCACCAGGAAGGAGGTTAGTGGGAAGGGGTGACTGTAAAAAAGAATCATGAGGGAACCAACCCTGGAGGAATTGGAGACTGGGGTAGGGGGAGTTAAAATTACATTTGTTGTTAAAATATTGTTAAAGATGGCAGAAGTTGAAGAGAATGATGCAAAGGCTCATGGGGTGGTAGGTGAAGACAAGAAGAACTCAAGAGGAACTTAACAAAGTTGGAGTGAGGGTGGATGCCCAAGAAATGGAGGAATTGTGGGTAAGGGCAGCATCAATGGTACAGAAAGGGAAACCATGTTCTTTGAAGAAGGGGCACATATCTGATTTCATGGAAAGGACAGTCTAGGATCAGATGCAGTGGAGATCAAGTTACTAAGGAAAGGGAGTCAGGGTGGGAGTTGATGGGTTTATAATAGATATCAGGAGACAGTTTATCTCCAGAGATGGAGACAGAGCCACTGGTGAGCATTTTTTGTGATTGCATCAATGTACTGGGGCCAGGATAGATGTTCGGTGATGTTAACACCCAGAAACTTAAATCTGCTCACCCTTTCCATTGCCTAACCCCTCCATAGAAGACTACAGCAGAGAAAACAGGCTATTTGGCCCATCTAGTCTGTGCCAAAACTTTATTCCGCTAGTCCCTTTGGCCTGCACCCAGTCCATAAACCTCCAGACCTCTCCCATCCATGTATCTATCCAATTTATTCTTAAAACTTATGAGTGAGCCCACATTCACTGCATCAGATTGCAGCCCGTTCCACACTACCACCACTCTCTGAGTGAAGAGGTTCTCCCAAAGTTCCCCCTAAACCTTTCCCTTTTCACCCTTAAGCCATGTCCTCTTATATTTATCTCTCCTAATCTAAGTGGGAAGAGCCCGAATGAGGACCGTACATATTCTCCTGACTTCCCCTTCTTGTACTGTATATGGCATGACATCCATTCAGGTCATTTCATGACATATTGATATAGTACAGATCAAAAACAATAACAAAATGCAGAAGGAAGAACAATAGTTAAAGAGAAATTGCAATCCCAATAGAAAGCAAGGAGCAAGGCCATGACAGACTAGTTTGTGAAGTCAAGAGTCCACCTTATTGCACAAAGGGAGCGCTTAATAGTGTGATAACAGCAGGAAAGAAACTGTCTTTGAGCATGGGGGTGTACATGCTTTCAGGCTTTTGTATCTTCTGCTTGAAAGGGAGAATAGGGAATGGTGGTGAGGGTAGGGTAGCAATCTTTGATTATGTTGGCTGTAAGTTAGAGAGATTGATGTTCATGCCAGCAAGATTAAAGGCTCCATGGGCAGAATATGGCAAAAGGCTGACAGGATAAAGCAGAAAGAACTGTAGATAGGGTCCCTGGAGGTGAGGCTGATTTTCATGTTGTGCTGAGCTGTGTCCACAACTCTCTGCAGTTTGTTACCAAGGCTGAGAAACTAACAGAATTCCATATGGATTATTCTCCCTGTTTAATTTTTCTAACATACTCAAGAGACTCTTCTATAAATAACATACCTCTCCTCCATTCTCTCCCACTCCTCTTTTTTCACAAGGTTAAATTCCACAGCGAGCTCTCAACACGGTTTGCAGAGCTCTCGCTTTGGGTGAAGTGAAGGAGTATAAGATATCTCAGTAGAGATGTTGTCTTATAATCTAAAGCACTGAGATTTTTAATACTGTCAAAGTACACAAAGAAATCAGGAAAAAATGATCAAGTTTTACTCTGATTGTCTTCACTTCTGCCAGTCTTGGCAGACACTGATTTCAGCAACATCTTTTCCATTCTTACTTATGTCTAGTGCCTTGAAGTGAAAACTCTAGAGACCAGTGGGAAAAGGATGAATGGCTCCCATTTTATTCTCTATATATTGGATTATCATTTTAATATTATAAAAAAAAGCTTGAAATAAAACCAAACAACCTGTCAGCACAAAACCTTTTATCAGCAGGAAGTGTCAACAATACTCAGTAATTCAGGCAGCATGTGCAGGAAGAGAGACACAGTTGACAATTCAGATCGATGACCTAGTAAGCATTATTCAGATTATTTTTGGAGTGGAAAACTACCAGAAAATGTTTCTAATTCTTTGAGCTGAACTGGGTAAGTACTAGTTGACTATACTCCATACTATACAAAATGGTGGCATTATGAAGCTAATGCACCATGTATAAACTTAATGTGACTCAAGAAGGACAATAGCTATCTTAGAATCGATGTTCTTTGGATAATTCTTTGTAGTCATGATTTTAATAAACTTATTCTTGTTCTATTTCATTATGCACTTTGTCATTCTCTTTCAATAAATGGTAACATATTGGTATTCACTTAGGAAGCACTTAGCTCAACTGCTCACTTGTCAGTTTATTTTTTTCTTCCTCTTTCCTTGATAGCTTGCTAATCTTTCAGCGGCTGCGATGCAGGCTGTGAACACTTTTACATTAATTCCACAACATTCTTAATTTGAGTGCCGAGTCTGTACCCAAATTAAGAACAAACATGAGAAAGTTTGCAGATGCTGGAAATCCAAAGCAAGATACATAAAACGCTGGGGGAGCTCAGTATGTCTGTCAGTAACTATGGAAAAGAATGAACAGTCAACGTTTCAGGCCAAGACCATTCTTCATGACTCATCAGACCTCTATTGTGCATCTTGTATTATATACAGTAATTGAAAGAGGCAACAGAAATGGTCTCTACTCCCAGGCATGGAGAATAGATTAGTTCTTCCAGTTGATTCAGAATAACTTTACTCCTCAATTTAGTCACCTCTAAAAATGTTGAGCCCATTGAGTCAGCACTGACCACTGATCAGCTGTTTTCCCTAATCCTATATTGATTTATTTTTCCTACGTACCCATTAACACCTCCAGATTCCACTATTCATCTATACAATAGTGCAACTGTACAATGACTAATTAACCTAACAACCAAAAAGCCATTGGGATGTGGAAGGAAACTAGACCATCTAAGAAAGAAACCCACGCAGCCACAGGGAGAATGTAGACTCCACACAGATAGCACCCAACGTTAGGATTGAATCCACCCTCTGGTGTTGTGAGGCAGTGGCTCTAATAGCTGCGCGGCTGTGTTGTCTCAGCATCAGATAAATTATGGGACTTCTAAATGACATCAAATGCAAGCTAAACTTCTACAGATGTACCATGGAGAGCATTCTGACAGGCTGCACCACTGTCCGGTATGGGGGTTGGGGTGGTGTGGTACCACACAGGATTGAAAGAAGCTGCAGAAAGTTGTAAAATTAGTCAGCTCCATCAAGGGTATTACCTTCCATAGTATCCCAGATATAAGACCAAAAGATATAGGAGCAGAATCAGGCCTTTTGATGCATTAAGTCTGCTCCACTATTTCATCATAGCTGATCCAATTTTCCTCTCAGCCCCAATCTCCTGCCTTTTCCCCATATCCCTTCATGCTCTGAGCATTCAGAATCTATAAATCTCTTGCCTTAAATGTACGTGGAGACTTCACAACTGCCCATGGCAAAGAATATCACAGATTCACCACATTCTGGCTAAAGAAATTCTTCCTCACCTTCATTCTAAAAGGGCGCTCCTCTATTCTGAGGATGTGTCCTCTGGTCTTAGACTCTGTCAAGAGGACTAAAATATAAAAGCTAGGATACTGAGTCTTTATTGAGGCATTGGTGAGGCCTTACTTGGGCTGTGTTCCCTGGAGGTCAGTAGAATGAGGGGGAATCTCATGGAAACATTTTGAAGGTTAAAAGGCCTGAACAGTTTAGATATGGCAAGTTATTTTCCATGGTAGGCAAGTCTAGGACAGGAGGGCACGACTTCCAGATTAAAGGACGTCCATTTAGAATTAGGAGCGGAGAAATTACTTTAGTCAGAGGATGGTAAATCTGTGGAATTTGTTGCCACGAACAGCTGTGGAGGCCAAGTCATTGGGTGTATTTAAGACAGAGATAGATAGGTTTTTGGTTAGCCAGGGCATCAAAGAGTATGGGGTGAAGGCAGAGGACTGGGGATGAATGGAAGAATTAGATCAGCCCATGATTGAGTGGTGGAGCAGATTCGATGGGCAGAATGGTCTACATCTGCTCCTATATCTTATGGTCTTATGGTCTAAGTCCCTGAGCATTCTTTATGAGAGAGAAAAATAAACCTGCCCCGTCATTGGTTCTTTGACAGAATGATCTCAGAACTGTCTTGAATACATCCCATAAAAATGTCCTCCCTAATGTTACAACCTAGCTTGATTTGTTCAGTTCATCAGAAGTTCAAAGCCCCCACTAATTACTTACAATTTCATGTTTTGTACCATGCAAGATACTGCAATGACTGCATGTGTGCTATGGGATGGGAAGGGGTAATGCAATAAATTCCATTCTCCAATCATTATTTAGCTGTATCTAACTTACTTACTGCCCATTACCCCACTTGGATTAAGGACAGCAATGGAGATTCTTCATCTCCATCTGTATAGAAGGGTTCTTCATCGCTGCTTCCGTAACACTCTTGTTTGACGAGTCAGGGTTGTTAACCCTGAGCTGAAACCCTGAACCTGGAGGACTGGTGGGCCACTCTTAGTCTGTCCTCTACCCTTTGACCTTTTTGACATGGGTGATCCTACCAAGGGCTGAAGCACAAGGCCGTGACTCCAGCCAACATAGCCCTCCGGGTCATTGAGACCAGCAAGTCTCCAAACGCTACAATAAGTTTGTGGTCCTCTTGGAGGAGCTTTATCTAAACTGATTATGAATATTGATTTTCTGAACTAAGACTTTTTTTCTCTATTGCCTACCTGTGGTTTACTAATAGTGATTTGTCTTCTGCTTTTAAGCCTTAACTGTTTCTTCCAGAGTTACAGTAGCATGGTACGTTCATAAATAGACATTCTATTCAAAGCTCTGCTGCAAGAATTAATTATCAGGTGGACAGAAGACAAATTCCAAGGATGTGTCCAAAGTCTTCTTTCTTTTTTTACTTTTAACAAGGTCCTTTATTAATGCAACTGAGTTAGTCAGTTTTTCAATTTTCATCTTCAGCCGGGTCATACTGTCTGTGAACTCCCTGTCGGTTGCCTCCATACGCTCCAGTATTTGTTTTTTTGTGTTTTATTTTTTTTTGTAATTTATTTTTCTATTGAAGTTCATCATCAAACAAACATTTCCATAAGATGTATTTCAGACATTGTACATATATATCATATAATCATATATATCACAAATCTTCACAAAGTATATATAGAAAAGAGTGGAAAGAAAAAACAAGCAAAAGGAAAGAACTATGTACAAGTAGGGAGTGATCTTTTTTTTACAACAGATTCATTGATTTGTGAGAATAAAATCAGGCCTATGAGGCATTATGTAGTTAAACATTTTTCCCAGTATGAATCAAGTTGTTCCAAATTGGATAAAATTCTCTTACGTTTGATTGGATTTAGTAGCCCATTGACATTAAAAGAAATGAATTTTACCTTGTCCTTAGCCATCTGTATTTATCTGTCAATGTATCATTGAAATTAGAATAAATCTTAATCGATCTACTCCCTGAACAAATAAGAACCAAGAAACGCAAATAATAACACAAATGGCAACGAACGTGTGATTCCAAGGCTGAGGTCTCTAGTAGATGCGTTGAGGGCCCCCATTGCAGTATTCATAAAAGTCAGTGAACAAATCCATTACACAGAAAAGATTTCCCTGTATACTCCTCCTATACACACACCCACACACACACATATATAGATATATACACATATATTACATACATACACATAAATGCACACAAAGTCTTCCTTCAACGACCAAAGGGGAAAAAGTCCATTCATCTCAATACTAAGAAGGTTGACTCCATACATCAGAAACACATGGAAGCCACAAACAAGTGGTAGAAGGAGCCCACTACCTCACAAATTACACACTCACATGCCCAGTCTGTTGTTCCTGTACTAGCCTCATTAACCACCCCAAAAATCATCAACCAGTGAGGAGGCAATTTGCCCTCTATCTCGAGAGTCTGCTTCTGTGGAAGACTGACTCCAAGCATTTTATTTCTATCTGCAGTTTGAAGTGATATATCCTCATGTGGGAGGGTGTTTAGAGTTTTATGGGGGGAGGGGCTATGGTGTTGGGGGGATGCTGTCTGGTGTGGTGTACAGTTCTGAGCTGATCTATGTCTCAGTGTGGGTCAGGGCCAATGGAGTGTGCAAGTAATTTGCTCATCTTTCAGGCTCTATGGTTTGGCCCTGTGCAGGTGAGAACTTTATTCTGGAAGAACTCATCTCTGGGCATCTTGAAAAATCACTATTTTGCCCAAATGTCCCACTGTATCCTTTTTTATTTTCCTTTACTATCTACAGCTCATAACTGAAGATACTGCAGGCCAGAAATTCAACTGGGATGGAGGTGTAACTATGTACCAGTAATTGCACAAAGCATTCCCACTACCACAGTGGAGGTAAATATTAATTGTCTGGTATGATGTGCAGCTGATCTGACGTTGTGGGTTTTAGCGCCTTCCTTGGTTGCATTTCAATTTCTTTGTAAGTTAATCTTCTAGTGAAAAGAAGGAAGGTAAGAGTGAATACTTTTCTTTGTGTAGATCCTTCTACATCCCTTTCAAAGTGGCCTCAAGATTTGCACAGAATTTCCATCAGATGCTTCAGAGCTGTGCTCACTGTTGAGAAACGTAGCAGTCAATGTAACATGCAGCAAAATCCTAAACAATGCAGGTTCTGGACAAAGCAGTCACATGTATTTGGTTTCTGCAATGTGGAGATCACAGTATCAATAATTTTGACATTTTGACCCTAGGATGAAAGACACCACTGTCTGCTCCTGTTATGCATGAACATATATAGAAATATAGAAGAGTACAGGATAGGAGCAGGCCATTCCGCCCTCAATATTATGCCAAACTAATTGAAGATCAAATAAAAACTACCGAAACATTAATCCTTCCTTTCTACACTATGTCCATATCCTTCCATCTTCCTTACATCCATGTGGCTATCTAAATATCTTTTAAAAGCATCTAATATATTGACCTCTACTGCCATACAAGGCAGTGAATTCCAGGCATCTGCGACTCTCTGAGTAAAACTCTTATCCCTCATATTCCTCAGGAATTTACATCCTCTTACTTTCAATGCATGCCCTCTGGCATTAGATATTTCAACCCTGGAGAACAGATACACTCTGCCCACTCCATTTCTGCCTTTTGTAATCTTGTAAACCTCCAACAGATCTCCCCTCAGCCTCCGACATTCCAGAGAAAGCAACCCAAGTTTTATCCAGCGGAGCAAGAATGACAATGCGGTAAATTGATTAATCATTTTTACTGAATCACAAGGCCTTAAAATATAGAAACAGAATTAGGCCATTTGGCCCATCAAGTCTGATCTACCATTTCATCATGACTGATCCATTCTCCCACTCAGCCCCAATCTCCTGCCTTCTCCCTGTATCCCTTCATGCCCTGACTAATCAAGAATCTATCAACCTTTGCCTTAATGTACCCAATCACGGCCACTTGTGGCAACGAATTCCATAGATTCACCACTCTCTGGTTAAAGCAATTCCTTCTCATCTCCTTTCTGAATGGACACTCCACTGGGCACCTTACAATGTGGGAGCAATGAACTGAGCCTGCTGAGACAAAACACGTGTATTTCAAAGCTCATGCACAAGAAAGAGAGCCTCCTGTACGTAGGAGGCCCAGTTGATCCACCACACTATCAAACAGCTATGTGCACACCGGCCGTGTTCTCCCAGTTCAAGTTCAAGTTCAATTTCATTTTCTTGGTCATTCAACCGTACACGTGCATACGCCAAATGAAACAACATTCCTCCAGACCAAGGTACACAATACAGTACAAATAACTCACACACATAACACATAAAGTAATATTACCACAAATAAATTAACAAATAATAAGGTGTATATATGAAACAACTTAAAAAGTAAACAGCATAATGCTTCTGGCATTTCGTACATGATGAGACCTGGGTGGTGGCAGGGAGTTCAGTTGTCTTACGGCCTGGGGGAAGGAGCTATTTCCCATTCTAACATTTCTTGTCCAAATGCTACGGTACCCTCTGCCTGATGGTAGGGGTTCAAAGAGAGATTGTTGGATGAGTGTTGGGATCGTTGACAATACTAAAGACCTGCATATGCAACACTCCCGATAAATATCTCTTATGGGTGGAAGAGAGACCCTGATGATCTTTTCATCTGTCCTTGTAAAGCTTTGTAGATACTTTGCAGTTCCCTTAACAGACTGAGATGCAGATGGCCAGGACACTCTTGATGGTGCTCCTGTAAAAATTAGTTAAAATCAGGGGAGCCACATTTGCCTCAATCTCCTCAGGAAGTAAAGATGCTGCTGTGCTTTCTTGAGCAAATAAATATTGTTGATGTGACATTGTCCATTATATGCACTTGCAGAAACTTGGAGCTCCTAACCCTCTTCATGGATAGCCACGTATGTGCAGTGGTGGAGTGGCTAGCCTGCACCTTCCTGAAGTCCACAATCATCTCTTTGGTCTTGTCCATGTTGAGACTTTAGTTGTTGTGCTTGCACCATTCTACCAGCTGCTCCACTGTCTCGTCTCTGTACACTGTCTCGTCCCCGTTGTCGGTGAGGCCAACCATTGTGTCAGCAGCGAACTTTATGATTTGGTTTGAAATGGATCTAGCAGAGCAATCATGCATCAGCAGCGAGAACAGTAGTGGGCTAAGCTAGAGACGTTTCTGCCAACATGGACTGACAGTGGCCTTTCAGTCAAGAAGACCAGGATCCAATTACAGAGAGAGGTGTTGAGACCCAACAGGAGCAGTTTACCCACCATCTTCAGTGGTATGATTGTATTGAATGCTGAGTTGATGTCAATAAGCAGCATTCTGGAATATCGCGCACCATTTTCCGGGTAGGACAGGACAGAGTGAAGTGCAAAGGTTATGGCATCATTAGTGGACTGATCTGAGCGATAAGAGAACTGGAAAAGGTTCAATGCATAAGGAAAGCTCAGCTCCTGCTGACCTGAGAGATATTTTAACCCCTGATCTGAAGGCCGCATCCCTATCTCCCAGTTGTGCTTGGACCTCTCTATCAGCCATGACTTCTTCTTTGCCCTCACATGGATGTGTTTAATAACAGTGACATCCTCAGTGCAATTTTCTATGTAGATGGTCACCGATCTTGCATATTCTTCTATGTTAACGTGATGGTCATATATAGTTGTCTTCCTCAACATGCACAAGTCCGTGTTTTCAAATCAGTCCTGTATCACTGGGGTTGCTCCCTCTGGCCAGGTCCTTATCTCCCCTTAAACTGGTTTGACTCATCGATATCCAGGAATTAGCATAATAGATATGTAGTCAGAGACGGGGAGCAGCTTTGTATGTACCAGGGATGTTGGTATAATTCAAGTCTTTCTGTTCTCAGCTCTGGTAGCAAAATCAACATGCTGATAGAATTTAGGCAGGGCTCTCTCTGGTTGAAGTCACCAGCAACAAAAACGAAACCACTGGAGGGTGTGGTTTGCAAGTCACCGATGGAGCTATAGAGCTCATGCAGTGCTTCCATAGCATTAGCACAGGAGGAGGTGTATGCAACCACAATCACAATCGGAATAAACTCCCTCAGTAGATGGAAGGGCCTGCACTTCACCATTAAAAACTCCACCATTGTGAACAGCGGGCCGTCACTACTGAAACATGCACCCACCAGTTTCTGTTAAAGTAAATTCATACAACTTCAACGCAAGAGACCTCAGGAGCTCTGTTGGCCCAGAAAGAGGTGAGACTCTGTTGTTGGGTGGCCTCATTGGAGATGGTATTCTGGAGCCACGTTTCTGTCAGGATGAGCATGCAGCTGTCTGCATTTCACCCTGATTCAGTCTCAGATACAGGTAATCTATTTTATTTTCTAGTGATCGAGCATTTGAAAGGAGAATCAATGTAAGAGCTGGCCTGAAGTACTTGCCTTTATTTTCACACGATTTCCTCACTCTAGCTTCCTTGAGCACCACTTACGAAGGCATCACCCCGGGAGGCTGTAGCAGGCAACCACACAGTACGCAACAAACCTGGAGCTCATCTGCCATTCTTCAGCTCGCTAGTGACATAGACTTCACACGTTCACAAGATTTCACACAAGACAAAGGAGCAGAAGTAGGCCATTCGGCCCATCGAGTCTGCTCTGCCACTATACCATCTAAACTACTCTCCCATCTAGTTCCAATTTCCGGCTTTTTCCCCATATCCCTTGATACCCTGACTTATTAGATACCTATCAATCTCCTCCTTAAACACCCTCAATGATTGGGCCTCCACAGCTGTATGTGGTAACGAATTCCATAAATCCACAACCCTCTGGCTAAAAAAATTTCTCTTCATCTCTGTTTTAAATGGGTACCCTCTAATTCTAAGACTGGGGCCTCTTGTCCTGGACTCACCCACCAAGGGAAACAGCCTTTCCACATCTACTTTGTCTAACCCTTTCAACATTCGAAATGTTTCTATGAGATCCCCTCTCATTCTTCTATACTCAAATGAATACAGTACAAGAGCCGACAAACGCTCCTCATATATCAGCCCCTGAATTCCAGGAATCATCCTTGTAAATCTTCTCTGAACTCACTCCAACATCAATGCGTCCCTTCTAAGATAGGGGGCCCAAAACTGCACACAGTATTCCAAATGACTTGCTGTACTTGGTGTTCTCAAAATCCAGCATTGTCTCTCAGTCAGAAAGACATAAAGGATGAACATTTGTTGGAACCATTGGTCAGAGCCAGAGTGGCTGCTGCGACTGGATGCACTGCCCTCTCGTGATCTGATACGGTACAATCTACCTAGGTCTCTCATCATTTTATAAACTTCTAACAAGTCCTTTCAGACATTTTCTTTTCCTATCCACCCCTACGACTTAGAATTAACTATTTTTTTCTCTTCATTCCAGTTCAAATGAAGGGTCTTCAGGTTCAAAGGTTAATTCTCTTTCTCTTTACATAGATACTGCCTGAACGGATGAGATTTTCAAGTCTATTCAATATTTTTTAAAATTTCAGATATTCAGCTGCTGTGATTTTGTTTTGCTCTTCACTGTGTAGTTCAGGGTCCTTTTGACACAGCATCCAAATAACAGCTTAATTTTTTGTCCTTTTGTCCCTGGAGTGGAAAGGCAACTGAGAGATTAGGAGCATCTGGCTTTGGAGCTTGAGTGGGAGAAATTTAAATCAGTTTGTGCAACCGATACTTCTGTTTGGAAGATTAAGCGAAGCTCGGTTACTGTGTAACAGCTCTAAAACCACATACACCTAATGTGTCCCTATATTGTTCATTATTGATTCTTCACTCTGCAGCTCATTTACATGTTAGCCCACAAGCACCAGCTGTGGAGCCTGATGAAGATTAGTCACTGCACTTCGTCTGAAGAAAGAAGGAACAGTGAAACTTCTGGAAGAGCTTGGTGTAAAGCGGATCACCATGAAACAAAATTTACAGGTGTTTTATTCATTCATTGCACAAACGTTTGGTGTTGCTGACTAGTCCAATAATTACTGTGTAATCCTAATTGCTTTAGAAAGGTGGGATTCCCATGCATCTGCTGCTCATGTCCTCGATAGTGGGTGTTGGTTGCTTCAGAGGTTCTCCGGTGATTTTGGAGGTTATGTACCCTGCAGACTCACTGCGACAACACTGGAATTAATGCTCCACATATGATGGATAAATGCAGATTTGGGCTATATGGTGTTAAGCCTAGAGCAAGGGTTCCCAACCTTTTCTCTGCCATAGACCAATACCATTAAGCGAAAGGTCCGTGGACCCTGGGTTAGGAACCCCTGCTCTATGGTGTTTTATTGGAACTGTGCTTATGCAGGTAATGGGGGTGTGTTGCTTGCTAGTATCTTGTGGAAGATGGAAAAGTTCTGGGGGTACCAGTGCTAAATCACTCACCACAGGATACCTAGTCTCTGACCTTGTCAAATTGTTTATGTGCTGGTCTAGTTAGAGTCATAGAGCCACAGATCAATAGAGCACAGATAGAGGGGCCTTTGCACATTAAAAAATATCAAAAAAATATCCCTGGCAGCTCATTCCATACACTTACCACCCTCTGCATAGAAAAAATTAGACCATAAGACATAAGAGCAGAATTAGGTAACTTGGCCGATCTAGTCTGCTCTGCCATTCCATCATGGCTGATTTATTTTCCCTCTCAATCACGTTCTCCTGCCTTCTCCCCATCATCGATGCTCTTACTAACCAAGAACCTATGAAACTCCGTTTGAAATGAACTCAATGACTCAAGCATTATATCCTTGCTTTTATATTTTAGACCTCTTGAAATGAATGCTGACACTGTATTTCCCTTTCTTACCACTGATTCAACCTGCAAGTTAACCTTTAGGGAATCCTACACAAGGTCTCCCAAGTCCCTTTGCACTTCCAATTTCTGAATTTTCTACCTACTTAGAAAACAGTCTACACCTTTACTCTTTCTACCTGGACTATATTCCATCTGCCACTTCTTTGCCTGTTCTCCCAATCTGTCTAGCTCCATCTGCAGACCCCCTGCTTCCTCAATTCTACCTGTACCTGCCCTTCCACCTATCTTTGTACCATTTGCAAACTTGGCCACAAAACCATCAATTCCACTATCCCAATCATTGACAAATAATATAAAAAGAAGCAGTCCCAATACCAAGACCTGCGGACAGGATTGTCAGCGGTACCCAGTCAAAATAGGCCCCCTTTATTCCCACTCTTCTTTCCATTCTAGTATCCATCCTGTAAAACAATGTGCTCTTATCTTGTAAGCAGTCCCTTGGGCGGCACCTTGTCAAAGGCCTTTTAAAAATCACAGTACACAACATTCGAAGATCCCAGCTATGCCTGCCTTTTTTATTGGTTATTTGGGGCAATCTATGTTCCAAGCCTACACTGGTATCACATTCCAATATTTCCTATGCTACATCAACTACTGCATTGGTGCTGCTTCCTGCGTACATGCAGAGCCTATCGATTTCATAAAATTGCTTCCAACCTCCAACCTGCCCTCAAATTTACCTGGTCCACTTCCAACACTTCCTTCGCTTTCTCAATCTCTTTGTCTCTATCTTTGAAGGTAGCTTATCTCCTGATGTCTATTATAAATCCACTGATTCGCACAGTTCTTCCCACACATTACTCGTAGAAATGCCATCCCTTTCTCTCAGTCCCTCCATCTCCGCTGGGTCTGCACTCAGGATGAGGCATTTCATTCCAGAACTAAGGAAATGCTCTTTTTCAAAGAAAGGGGCTTCTTTTCCTCCCCTAACAATGCTGCATCTCTTCCATTTCAAGCATATCTGCCCTCACCCCATCCTCCCACCACCCCACCAGGGACAGTGTTGCTCTTGTCCTCACCTACCACCCCATCAGCCACCATGTCAGGATCCCACCACCAAATGCATATTTCCCTTTCCCACACTTTCTGCTTTCCACATGGATAAGCCACTCCCCAGTCCATTCATCCCTCACCACAGATCTCCCTCCTGGCACTTATCCTTCCAAGTGGAATAAGTGCTACACCTGCCCCTACACTTCATCCCTCATGATCATTCAAGGCCCCACACAGTCCTTCCAAGTGAGGTGACATTTCACCTGTGAGTCTGTTGAGGTCATCTACTGTATCCAGTGTGGCCTCCTGTATATTGGTGAAACTAACTTAAATTGGGAGTCTGCCTCTCCGAGCACCTACGCTCCATCCACCTGACAAAGTGGGATCTCTTAGTGGCCACCCATTTTAGTCCTATTTCCCATTCTTGTTCTGACATGTCACTCCATGGCCTCCTCAACTGCCGTGATGGGGCCACACTGAGTCTGGAGGAACAACATCTTATATTCTGTTTGGGCAGCATCCAACCTGATAGCATGAACATCGAATTCTCAAACTTCTGGTTCTGCCCACCCTTCCATCTCCCTGACCATTCCCCATTCCTATTTCCCTCTCTTACCTTACCTCCTTACCTGTCCATCACCCCTCAGATGCTCCTCCCTCTTCCTTTTCTTCCATGGCCTTCTGTCCTCTTCAAGCTAACTCCCCCTTCTCCAGCCCTTTATTTCTTTCACCCATCGACTTCTCAGCTCTTCACTTCACCCCTCCCCCTCCTAGTTTCACACACCACCTTGTATTTCTTCCTCCTGTTACCTCACCTTCTTACCATGATCTCAGCATTTTGTGCGTGTGCTGCTTGAATTTTTAAGATCTGCAGATTTTCTCTTGTTAAACATCCCAAGATTCTCCTTTGTCCATCCTGCTTGTAATTTCCTTGAAGAATTCCAGCAGATTTATCAGGCAACATTTCCCTTGAAGGAAACCATGCTAACTTTGGCCTATTTCATGATAATCGTACAAGTACCCTAAAGCTGCTCATAGTACTACAAGTGAGGCTTCACCAGTGCTTTATAAAGTCTCAACATTATATTCTTGCTTTTGTATTCTAGTTCTTCAACTTCTCGATCTGTCACATCTTTTTCTGTCACTATGTTAAAACTAATAGAATTATGATCACTGGAGCCAAAGTGCACCCTGACTGCTACTTCAATTACTTCCCCTGCTCCTCAGGAGGAGATCCAGTATTGCATCCTCCAGACTATATTTAGGAAACTTACCTGGTCACATTTCACAAATTTCACCCTATCCAGTCCTTAACAGTTAGGGCGTCTCAGTCAAAGCCAAGATAAATTCAAATCTTCCGCTAATGCGTACCTATTATTTGTACAACTATGAGTAATTTCTTTATAAACCTGCTCCTCAAATTCCCACTGACTATTGGGTGGGGGTGAGCATAACACGGGCCTTCTCATTTCTAAGTTGTACTCGTATAGTCTTACTGGATGATCCTTCAGGAATGTCACCTCTAAGTATCACTGCTACCATAAGATATAGAAGCAAAGTCAGGCCATTGGCCCGTTGAGCCTGTTCCACCATTTCATCATTGCTGATCCATTTTCGCTTTCAGCCCTACTCTCTCGTTACATTCCATATTAAAAAGGCCACATCCTTTCTTCACTACCTGTACCTCTATCATACTGGTAGTACCTGTAGCTTGGAATACTGAGCGGCCAATTTTTGCCCTTCTCTTAAGCATGTTTCAGCTACACTTATAATATTCCAGTCAATAGACAATAGACAATTGGTGCAGAAGTAGACCATTCGGCCCTTCGAGCCTGCACCGCCATTTTGAGATCATGGCTGATCATCTACTATCCTTAGAGCCAATCTAGACTCTGAGTTGGTCTGAGTTACTTATTAAACCTCAAACATTGAAATAAAGGCACTTTAACTGTGTATTCCATTCTGTCCCTTGCTATCTTGATTACAAGACTTGCTCTTGCTGGCTTCTGCTTTACTCCATCACTTGCTCAGAGTCCCACCTCACTGCCGAAATAGTTTACAGTTCACGTACAAAAGAGCTGGATGAACTCAGCAGGAAATAAGCAGTCAACATTTTGGGCCGAGACCCTTCATCAGGACTCAGTCTTTAAGCTTGTCCCTTCTCACCTTAAATGCATTGTTTGTCAGTATTTGACATGTCACATCCTGGGAGTAACTATCCAGGGGTAAGGTTAATCTTGCCTTTTATTCCATCAGATATCAACCATTTTCTGCTCTAACACAGCAACCATGATATATTGAATGGCTTGCTAGGCCATTCCAGAGGAAAGTTAAGAGTCAACAAGCACTATCCTCATGCAGTCAATGTTTAAGACATATACACAACAATATGAAACTAACCATGGAAGCAATAAGTTAAGCCATTCATTCTGGGCAGAATGTTGATCAGGAGACCATAGAATCCCCCCTACCTGATTACTTCAGAGTTTTTGAGTGCTCTTAACATCCCAAGGCTTTTGAAAAGGGGTGTGAAATGGTGAAGTGGTGGCTGAATTAAGGTATAGTTTGGTTTTGAGCACTACAAAATCATATGTGCATAGGGGTATACAGATATTCTTAGTTTTGTGTTTATAGGTGGGACAAAATTGGAAGAAGAAATTGTCACTACTCTTGATTTAAACAAAGAAATTGCCATTTTCATGCTTGGTACAAAACAGCAGTGAATTGTTTGGAATTTAAACAAATTACAAGGGTCTTTACTTGCCAGCTATGTCTACCACAGAAAAGATAAAGTTAGACTCAAAACAACCAATGCAGGCCAATTCAAAAAAAAACTCAGAGGTTTAAATAGTAGGGAATGAACAATTAATCCTTGACTGAAATAAATTATTGAAATCAATACCTGACTATGCTTATTTGTCACTACCAAAATCAAAGCAGAACTAAAGCTTTAACAAGACCTATGCAAGTGCCATCCAAGTCTAATGCTGAATGGCAGTGATTAAGTTGTCAGACATCCAATTGGAACTGTTGATTACAATTCCAAATGCAGGTGTTCTGTGTCACTGAACCACAAATAATCCATTGGCAAGTTTAAACTAAGCTTAAAATGACAATCATGAATGTTTTCAACATTGAGTGTGCATCCAATAAAAGTCAGCATCAACAGGAAATGGAAAACCTTGAGCAAAGCATTGGAGCTTTCAAAGCATTTTAATCTCTCTCCAGCATTCAGTCGCCCTTTCTGAGAAGTTGATTCTTGTTAATAATCTTGCTAGGTATGTTTTCACCGAGTGAAGAATATTGACAAGTTGTTACATCAAGAAGGACATTGCCACTTAGCCTCGTCCCCAGCACTGTGACTTAGATAGGAAGGTGGATGACAGAAAAGTAGAGGGCTATGTGGGAG
Organism: Hypanus sabinus; assembly: GCF_030144855.1. NCBI lineage: Eukaryota > Metazoa > Chordata > Chondrichthyes > Myliobatiformes > Dasyatidae > Hypanus > Hypanus sabinus. The sequence goes on from NC_082732.1 coordinate 12,192,382, forward strand.
GGAAGGGCTTAGACTGATCTTGAAGAAGGTTAAAATCCAGCACAATATTGTGGACTGAAGTACTGTTCCATAGTCTATGTTCTATTCTTCTCCTTAATCCTTTTCACTCCTTATGGAGCACAGGGCCTCAACAAAAGTCCTCCACTTCCTGCGATCTCTAGCAGATGTTTTTGCAGTCTCCCAAGTTTGGCCGGCGGCTTTCAGTTCATCCAAAAGCCTACACCTCCAGGTTTGCTTTGCGTGACCTCTTCTTCTCTTCCCTTGTGGATTCCATTCGAGTGATTGTCGAGTGACATTCGACTGGCTCTTCCTCAAGGTGTGGCCGACCCATCTCCACTTCCTCCTCCTTATCTGGAATACAATGGGCTCTTGGTTTGCTCTCTTCCATAGGTCTAGGTTTGACACTCTGTCGTACCACTTGAGGCGGAGGATCTGCCGGAACCATTTGTTGAGAAAGGTCTGGATCTTGCTGCAGCTGGTGTTAGTGGTTATCCATGTTTCGGATCCATATAGCAGGATGGCTTTCACATTGGAGCTGAATATATGGAGCTTAGTTGTGACAGAGATGGCCGTAGATCTCCAAACAGGTCGCAGGATTGTGAAGGCATGTTGGGCTTTTCCTATCCTTGCTCTGATGTCCTCATCTGTACCTCCTGATTTACTGATTTTGCTTCCGAGGTAGGTGAATCTGTCTACATCTTAAACTATTTGTCCTTCAATCCATAATGGCTCCTTTTGTTTGTTATCTGCAAATGCCAGGTCTTCCAATTTCCCTGTTAACATCCACTGGATGCCTCTCTCTGAGCCAGCATAGGCTGTTCTTGTAGCCCAGTTGAGTACCACAAGAAAATGTAGAGGCGACAACAGGCATCCCTGTCTGACTCCAGTAGTGACCAGGAACTCTTCGGACAGTCTCCCATCATGGATGACCCTGCATGAGAAGCCATCGTAAAGTTGCTTGATAATATTCACCATCTCTTCCGGTACACCTTAGTGTCGTAAGATGCTCCACATTGACTTTCTGTCCAGGCTGTCAAATGCTTTCTCAAAATCAATAAAACACACATATAGTGCAGTTTGCCATTCTATTGTTTGCTCCACAATGACTCTAAGTGTAGCCATCTGGTCAATGCATGATCTCTCTTTCCTGAACCCTGCCTGCTCAGCTCTAAGTCTCTGGTCAATGGCGTCTTTCATCCACTCCATGATGACCCTGGTGCGAACTTTGCTAGGAATGGACAACAAGGTGATCCCCTTCCACTTGCCACACAGTGAAAGATCTCCAGATTTTGGCAGCTTCACAAGGAGGCCCTTCTTCCAATCTGATGGGATCTCTCCGGTTCTCCATATCAAATTCAGCAGTATATGCAAATGGTCCACCATAACCTCTCCACCCTCTTTCAATGCTTCTGCAGGAATGTTGTCTTCTCCAGCAGCCTTGCCGTTCTTCAGGCTTTTCAGAGCTTTTCGAATTTCTTGCTTGGTGATTTCACCTGTATTGATGTTGAGTGGGTCTCCAGGCTCCAGGTCAGGTGGGTTCTGTGGTGGTGGTCTATTCAATACTTCCTGGAAGTGTTCCTTCCATCTCGCCAGCTGATCTTCAACCAAAGTGAGCAGATGGCCTGTCTTGTCTCTAACAAGTCTGTTGAAATTGCTTTTCTTCCCTCTCAAAAGTTTAGTTGTCATGTAGAGTGCCTTGAGGTCCCCTTTACTGGCCGCTGTTTCTGCTTGCTCTGCTATTTCATTGAAGTATGACCTCTTGTCCTTTCTGAGCTGTTTCTTCACCTCCTTGGCCATTATGCTGTACCTGTTGGCAGTGATTTGTTTCTGTTGCCGGGTTCTGGCCTGATTCAACTCCTGTTTGAGCTTTTTCCTCTCCTCCACCTTCTGCCATGTCTTGTCCCTGATCCAAGGTTTACTGTTGACTGGTGGTCTTCCCAGTACTTCTTCGCAGGCTCCTACAGTGGCCTGCTTGAAGGTAATCCAGGCGTGTTCCGCTGTTCTCCCATCTTGTTCCTCTATTTGAAGAGCCCCAAAGCAGTTTTGCAAGGAGATGTGGAAATCTTTCTTGTTCTCTTCCGTCTGTAGTTTTCTAACATCAAACTTTATTCACGTGTTCTGTTGCTTCTTCTTGGCTGACAGCTTCATCTTCAGCTTTGCAACAACCAAATGGTGGTCAAATCCAATATCTGCTCCTCTTTTGGCTCTCACATCTTGCAATGGACTTCTCCAGTGCTGGCGGACTATGACGTGATCAATCTGGTTCTCTGTTTGATGGTCAGGCGAGACCCAGGTTAACTTGTGGCAGCGTCAGTGGGGGAAGAGGGTACCTCCAATGGTCAGTTCGTTGAAGGCTCAGAAGTCGGTAAGGAGTTCTCCATTTTCATTTATATTCCCCTAACCATTCTGGCCCATCACTCTCTCCCTGCCAGTGTTATCGCTGCCTACTTTGGCATTCAGATCTCCCATGACGATCAACATATCTTGCTTAGGTACCTTTCCAACTACTGCTTGAAGCTGGATGTAGAAGAGATCTTTTTCTTCTTCCTCTGCGTTGTTAGTTGGGGTGTAGCACAGGATAATGGATACCTTCTGGAATCTGGACCCGAACCGGGCTGTGATGATACGGTCGGACACTGGTTCCCATTCTATCAAATTTCTGGCTGCTTCTTTGGACAACATCAGGGCCACACCAGCCTCATGCGGGTCTTCTTTTTCTTTGCCGGAATAGAGCAGAGTTTCTCACGTGTGCAGTTTGGTCTTACCAAAAGTATTCCACCTTGCTTTGCACATGCCCAGGAGCGTGAGGTGGTATCGGTTCATTTCCTTCACCGCCTGTGCGCACCTACCTGTCTCCCAAAGCGATCTCACATTCCATGTTCCGATTAGGATAGATTTCTTCTGTGAGAGCAGCTTTGGAACCTCCATTATGGTTTTCCTCAGGTGAAGGAGAGTTGTCAGCCCTGCAGCTTCCTGACAGGTTTGATTGCAGCGCGTCATCAGCCTCCTGAATGGGGCCCTGCCTTTCCTGAGATCTGGGTTAGTAGTTGACAATCTGTTGACGGTTTCTGTAACAATTGCTTGTTTTACGGGAACGGGTTGTTAGCCCGTTGCACAACCCCCAACCTGGAGGACCAGGGGTTTCCTGTCAGGGTCACCTTCCCCCAGGCGATGGCATTTCCATGCTAACAAGCTCCACCTGCCCGGGTTTGAAATCAAAGTTTACCCTCTCCTAGATAGGCAGCAATCCAAGGCTAACGAGTCCTATCTACCCGGGTTTGGAATCAGAGTTCCTTCTCCTAGGCTATGTTGGTTCGCGGCATCTTCTTCCATATTATCCGGTGCACACCTTGCACGAGGGATCCCCCATCCACCACCCAGGGGACGCATCTCAACGCCGTATAGCCCCAGCGCGAGGTTCTATTCTTCTCCACTGGTCTTAATTTCTGTTATTCAACTGTACAGTGGCCAATTAACCTTCCAAACTGCATGTCTTTGTGATGTGTGAGGAAGCAAGAGAACTCAGTGGAAGCCCACTTGGTCACAGGAGAAACACTTAAATTCGCCGCAGGCAGAGACTGGGTCTCCAACACTGTATGGCAGAGGCTTTGTTAGCTATGGCACGGTATTGCTTTGGTGATGGTCTTGCTAATCTGAGGTACAACTTTCAATAATTCCTTAGTTCCTCCACCCCACTTAGAGCCCTATCTTCCAGTTAATGTAACCTCCCTGTTTCTAAAGATTACTCCCATTTGCTTGTGCTGAACGATGGTGGCCAATTATTTGCTGATTCTGCATGTTTATTAATGTCTTCTTATAAGTTTAGAAGATGTCCTTTTCAATACTGACCCTACTCTTCCTTTCCAATTTGGTATCATCCATAAATTTAGAAATAAAGTTCTTCATTCCAGTCTCTAAGTCATAAATGTAAAGTTTAAACAGCAGTTGTGCTACCCAGCACTGAACCTTGTAGAACACTCTACAATTCTTGTGTGAAAACTTGACCTTTATTCCTACTCTCAGCTTTCTGTGCTAAAGCCAGCTATCAACCCGTGCTGGAGCTTGTCACTGACTCTGCATTTTCTGATCTTTTCCATTAGCTTTATGAAAGGCCTTTTGAAAATTTAAGCTAAACTTATTGCATTACCATTGTCTATTCACAGTGCTTTTACTTCAAAAATTTCAATAAGCTTAGTCAAGCAAAACCCTTTCATTTGAAGCCCATGCTGAATGTACATACTGCAACTATATTCAAATAATCACTTCTTCTCTATTTAATAGTCATTCTATCAAATATGCCACTATCGATGTTAAGTTGTAATTCCCTGGACATATTCTATGCCCTTCCTTAAATGTAAGTATTATATTTATTTAAAAGTATCTTTATTTTTACATTGTAAAGAACATAGACTGTGTGCTCTTATGTTCCAATAAAACACTATGAATTTACATGCAATTTATCACTGATTTCTTAACTTAAGCTGCTGTGCTATTCAAATAAAATTGCAAAGGTCATTCCAAATTCAACAACATATCAACTTCAGTATGAAGTTTCAGTCAGTAGGTAGTTGTCTCTAATCTCAAATGTGACTGATACGAAAATCAGTGGTATTATAGACAGTAAAGATAACTCATTAATCCCATATGACTGTATGCCTTGTACATTCAAGTACCAGTCCAGAAGTCACTTAAATGTGCTACTGTAGTGGCGTGCTACACACAACGCTGGAATAACGACACGCAGATGGTGAGTTGCAGTTGCGTAAAAGATTTATTCAAACTTCGAGGCCTCGCTTTTAAGCCTTCCCATTTCCGCCCTCCCCGGGTGGGAATGCTGTAGGGGGCGCATATTCACAGTCCCTTCCTGCTCGCGGGCTTTTCCCCTTGCTGGTGAAGAAGGCCTAGCGCCCTTTCTGGGGCCGGCCTCTCTGCCGGCGCGCGCCATTTTGTGAGCCGGTTCGAGTGCACTGGAAAATGGGTCACCACATACCCCCCCCGCCAGAACTGGCGATACACCCCCCCAATGTCCACAGTCTGAGTCGGCCTCTGTTTGGGAGGTCTGCCTCTGCGCCGCGGCGCCTGAGCTCTGACCGGCTGCGCCATGTCCACATGGGCTGGTTTGAGTCGGTCCACTGTGAAAACCTCCTCTCTCCCCCCAACGTCCAGCACGAATGTGGACCCGTTGTTCCTGATCACTGTAAATGGCCCCTCGTAGGGACTCTGTAGTGGTGCCCAATGTCCGCCCCATCATACAAAAACAAACTTACAGTGCTGCAGGTCTTTGGGTATGCAGGTCGGCCTTTAGCCATGCTGTGAAGTGGGTGTGGGGGCCTACTCAAGTGGTGGGTACCATTTTGTGAGCTGGTTCAAGTGGGTATGGCCTCCACCACCTACTGTGGCAGCTGATTCCAAATAACGACTACTTTATTGTCTGAAGTATTTACCACTTAACTCCATTAACATTTTCCTCTTGCACCAAACCTGCCTTCTCATTTCAACACCACTACCATGGGAAACAGACTTTGGTAATCTATTCTATCCATGCCTCTCATTTTATATACCTGTAATCACGTCATATCTATGCTTCCTGCAGTCCTGAGAAAATAAACACAAAAACTCTCTCCTAAGTGAACCTCTCCAATCCAGACAAGTTTATTGTGAATCCTTTCTGGACCCTCATTAGCTTAATCACATCATTCCTGCAGCTAGGCACCCAGAACTGCTTGTACAACTCCAAATGCAACCTACCCAATGTTATCTGCAACTGTAACATGACGTTTCAATTCTTGTATGCAGTGCTTTGGCTGATAAAGGCAAGCATGTCATATACCTTCTTCACTGCCCTGTCTTTACTTATTTGCTTCAGTATTCACTACAGAAAATGATCTTGGCGATTGTAGGGATGACTTACAGCGGACTGAAAAGATTGAGCGTGTAGATATTAAGAAAGAAGATGTGCTGGAACTTTTGGAAAGAATCGAGTTGCGTAAGTCACGAGGACCAGATGAGATGTACCCCAGGCTACTGTGGGAGACGAGGGAGGAGATCGCTGAGCCTCTGGCGATGATCTTTGTATCATCAATGGGGTCGGGAGAGGTCCGGAGCATTGGAAGGTTGTGGATGTTGTTCCATTATTCAAGAAAGGGAGTAGAGATAGCCCAGGAAATTATAGACCATTGAGTCTTACTTCAGTGGTTGGTAAGCTGATGGAGAAAATCCTGAGAGGCAGGATTTTTGAGCATTTGAAAAGGCATAATATGATTAGGAATAGTCAGCATGGCTTTGTCAAAGACAGGTTGTGCCTTACAAGCCTGATTGAATTTTTTGAGGATGTGACAAAACACATTGATGAAGGTATTTGATAAGGTACCCCATGCAAGGCATATTGAGAAAGTAAGGAGACATGGGATCTGAGGGGTCATTGCTTTGTGGATCCAGAACTGACTTGTTCACAGAAGGCAAAGAGTGGTTGTAGATGGGTCATATTCTGCATTGAAGTCGGTGACCAGTGGTGTGTCTCAGGGATCTGTTCTGGGAACCTTACTCTTCGTGATTTTGATAGATGACCTGGATGAGGAAGTGGAGGGATGGATTAGTAAATTTGCTGATGACACAAAGGTTGGGAGTCACAAAAGACTCTTGGCAGTGTGGAGGATCAGAGGGATCTTCGGGTCCAGGTCCATAGGACACTCAAAGCTGCTGCACAGGTTGTTTCTGTGGTTAAGAAGACATACAGTGCATTGTCCTTCATCAATCATGGGATTGAGTTTAGGAGCAGAGAGGTAATGTTGCAGCTATATACAATGATGGTCAGACCCAACTTGGAGTACTGTGCTCAGTTCTGCTCGACTCACTACAAGAAGGATTTGGAAACTATAGAAAGTGTGCAGAGGAGATTTACAAGGATTTTGCCTGGATTAGGGAACATGCCTTATGAGAATAGGTTGAGTGAGCTCAGCCTTTTCTTCTTGGAGCGACAGAGGATGACAGGTGACCTGACAGGGGTGTACAAGATGATGAGAGGCATTGATCGTGTGGATAGTCAAAGGCATTTTCCGAGCCTGAAATGGCTAGCACGAGAGGGCACAGTTTTAAGGTACTTTGAAGTAGGTACAGAGGGGATGTCAGGGGTAAGTTTTTTTACGCAGAGAATGGTGAGTGCATGGAATGGGCTGCCAGCTTCAGTGGTGGAGGTGGATATGATAGGGTCTTTTAAGAGACTCCTGGATAGGTACATGGAGCTCAGGAAAATAGAGCTGTATGGGTAACCCTAGGTAATTTCTAAGGTAAGGCCATGTTTGGCACCGCATTGTGGGCCGAAGGGCCTGTCGGGTGCTGCAGTTCTTCAGTTTCTGTGTTTATTTTTCCAGATTTAAATTTCCACTGACGACTTAATTTGGTGGCACGGCAGCATAGTGGTTAGCACCATGCTTTCCAGTGCCCACGACCCAAGTTCAATTCTTGCCACTGCCTGTAAGGAGTTTGTGCGTTCTCCCCGTGACTGCGTGGGTTTCGTCTCGGTGCTCCAGTTTCCTCCCACCGTCCTAAAACGTACCAGTTGGTAGTTTATTTGGGAACTGTAAATTGTCCTGTGATTAGGCTAGAATTAAATCGGGGGATCGCGAGGCGGCGTGTTTTGAAGGGCCAGAGTCACCTACTCTGTGCTCTATCACAATAGATAAAAAATAAAAATTAATTTTAAAAAGTGGTGCCTTGAGCTAACAATACACAGGCACCCCCTTAAAAGGGGTATACAGATAGAAAATCTTTAGCCTTGCTTGCCCTGGATATTAATTCCTGTGAATTTTAAACTGAATTAATATTGCTGACATTGTGTATTAATAGTTTGTGCTTCAGATGTTTGCCAGAAGTCACCTCTAATCACTTAACCTCTCAAACTCTTTCTATCCAGGTGCCAGGTATGATAGAGCCCATTCTGGATCACTTTTGTCCATCAACTGTGAAATGGCACTGTACAAATCTTCCACCTTCTCAAGCTGCGAGTTCACAATGTTCCACATTATTCATCATCCACGAGCCACTGTTCTCTAACCTGTTCTAAAGTTTGAGTCCAACATTATTTCATACTTTGTTTCAAGTAGCCCCAATATAGTCTGTGTGCCCCACTTTGTGCACACTCTAAGTTCTAACCTCACAAGGGGCTTGTTAGCTAGATATCTGCCCTCTAGTTCCGGGCTCACAGTTTAATTAAGATTTTGCATATTGCTCAGTTTTTAGCTGAATCAGATCCCCAGTCCAACTTCTCTCTAGTAATAAAACTGAGACCAGCTTTAGGAGCCTTCAGTAAATTTAAAGTCTTATAATCCAATAAGCAGATGTCCTGTTCACCATCTACTAAGTGAGATACATATACTGTATCAAGGCTTTCTTCATTTCTCCCATAGGGTTCAATAGATGTTCAATGTAGACATATTTTACATGCTTGAAAACTAATTCTGTAACTATTAATTTCCATTAACATTGTGCAAATCTACACTAACCACAATGATTCAGATCAGATTAATAAAAGGATCCTGTGTCATCAGCTACACTTGAAACATCAAGGCAATATTTGAACCCGATGCTCTGCAAATTAGTCCTCGTGTATTATCGGATAATAAATCCCAAAACATAGGCTGAGAAACAAAAATAAGAGAGATTAATTTTGTTTCTTGTTTGTTAATACATCAGTGCTTTAAGCTCTCTTTCTCACTTATCATGAATGCAGTGGAACTGGTTGTTCTGGTTCATGTCGTTAAGTGAAAACAGTTCCATTAGCATTTATGTGGTTAAATGGAAGCAAATCCTAGATGTCTCTCATGCAGTGTCAAACAAAGCAATCTCAGACTTACTGAGAGATTCAGAAAGCCAAATCCAGTGATGGAGCCCCATCTATCTGAGATTCTCAAGCATTTACACAGGGGGTTTGCCTTTTGTGGGTTAAACTTGCAGCAGGCTCTGAATCCATGGTCTATGCTGGGTTGAACTTGGAGCAGGCTGTCAGGCCACAATCTTTTACTTTAGGACTTTGTAAACTGCAGATTGCTAAATTGAAGGGAAGATGGCCTTCTATTTTAATTGGTTCAATATAGTTTAATTTGATGAATGATTTATATGTGCTTTTTGTTAATGACACATGTTTTGTGGTAAAGTTGTGATACATAATTCCATTTCAACAGAACCAGGTAAGTAAGGATAACAGCTTTTACAGCCAGTAAACATGGAGGTGAGGCTGAGGGTCCTGCTAATGGTTGTCAGGGCCTCTTTATAATTGCAACCATGAGCAGTGATTCCTGTCAGATGACCTGTTCTGGGCCCAGTGCACAGATGGAATCACAAGGATGGGGCACAAGCGAATCTACTTTCTCGGGAGGTTTCGGAAGCTCAGCTTCTGATTGCACACTAAACAGAATTCTGCAGATGTACTGTTGAAAAATAACACTTGACTTGTTGCATCATGGTCTGGAAGGAGAATTTGAGAGTGAAGGAATATAAGCAGATACAGAGAGTGATGGACTCATCCAGATATGACATGGGTAAATCCCTCCCCATATTTATAATATCAACCTGAGGCACAGCATCAAAAAAGCATCATCAATGCTCAAAGATCCTCACCATCTGGTCTATTCCATCTTCTTACAGCTACTATTAGGCAGCAGGTACAGAAACTTGAAGTCCTACACCACCAAGTACAGCTACTTCTAATCAACAAGCTTCAAAACCTAGTCCTCTGTACCTCCTCGTGCAACTGCATCCTTGACTTCCTCACTGCAAGACCAGAGTCTGTGCGGATTGGAAATAAAGTCACCTCCTTGCTGACAATCAACCCCGGCACACCTCAGGGAAACGTGCTTAGCCCAATGCTCCACTCTCTCCACACCCGTGGTTGTGGGGCTATATACATCTCAAATGCCATTTGCTGATCAGACAACTGCTGTTGCGGAGTTTCAGATGATGATGAACAGGCATTCAGGAGCAAGTTAGATCAGCTGGTTGAGTGGTGCCACAGCAACAACCTAGCACTCAGCGTCAGTACGACCAAGGAATTGATTGTGGACTTCAGGAAGGGGAAGTCATACACCACTCCTCATCAGGGAACATACCTCCCTCATCAAAGGATCAGAACTGGAAAGGATGAGCCACTTCAAGGTCCAGGATGTTAATGTCTGTGAGGATCTATCCTGAGCTCAACATATTGATACAATTACAAAGAAGGCCTGACAGCAGATATATCTCATTAGGAGTTTGATGAGAATTGGTACATCACCAAAGGCATCCGCAGATTTCTATAGATGTGCTATGTAAAGCGTTCTAACTGATTGCATCACGGTCTGGTATGGAGGACGTCAGGATAGGAAGAAGCTGCAAAAAACTCCCTCATGGACACTAGCCACCGCAGCATCCGGGGCATCTTTAAAAGGTGATATCTCAGAAAGTCAGCATCCATCATGAAGGATCTCCATCACCCAGGACATGCCCTCTTCTCATTGCTACCATCGAGGAGGAGCTACTGGAAACTGAAGATGCTACTCAATGTTTCAGGAACAGCTTTTCTGAAACTCCATCAACAGATTTTTGAATGGACAATGAACCCATGAACACTCCCTCAGTATTTTTATCCCCACTCTTTTTGCATTAATGTCATTTATTTTTATATAAATTATAGTTTTTATGATTATGTATTGTAATACATAATATTGTGGTGAGAATTTGGTCCATAATGACAGACAAGAAAGCTCATTAACTCAACAACAGCTTTATTGTGATAAACTCAAAACAGACCAGGCACCATGACCCAAAGAGCAAACCCAACCAGTCTCATACAGACGGGAGAGGTGATCATCACACACCCTGGTTACAGTCAGGGCGACCCACAAATACATTAGTGAGTAACTGCATAACCCAAGCTAACATGTAACAATAGATGAACTGGAACTTCCCACAATAATCCCACAAAAGCATTTCAACACCAGAACAATAAACAGTGTGGGTCATTAGAAATACAGGGGGGTGGGCTGTCAACCATTCCCCCCATCCCACAGAGCACCAGAATATGTACTGATGTCAATAAACAATAAATTTCACAACATATGCTAGTGATATTAGGCCTGATTCTGATTCTTAATTTTGGCTCTCACCTCCCCTTTTTGCAAAGGCACCACTACATCTACATCTTTTATTTTAAGTAATTGTTTGGCCAGAATGCCTGACACCTTGTTTCCTTCAAACCTAATGTGACCCATAACAACTAGATACACAAACCTAAACATTACAGTCTCAATAGATGTTGTCCAATCTCAAGAAGGATATCTGTCCTACAGATTGAAATTGTCACATGGCAACAGGAGGCTAGACCCAAGTGCAGAACACAGGCTCTGAAGTACTAGGGGCAGGACAGGAATAACTAAAGGATAGAACCAGATGGGGAGACCAGGGTGTGCAAAAGAGACAGTGCATGCTAGGTAATCCTGAGGTTCAGAGAGAGTCCATGGCTGGGCCAGGAGAGCTCCCTGGACAGCCACATAACTCCTGGGCAGGGCCACCTCCCAGGTAGGAGCACAGAGGCCCAGGCAAGGCACAAGACACCTGGCAGGTAGCAGGCACAACCCATCAGAGTTGAAGGGTAGGAAGGGGACAGAGTCCCCCCACTAGGAAACAGCAGTCCAGCCTACTACCCAGCAGAGGCAAGGGATCAGAAGGGAACTTGGTCCAGGGGTAACTCCAAGGCTGACTCACAGAACTTGAGGGCACAGCACCACCAACTAGGCTCAGCCACAGAGTCCCTTGTATCCACCTGCCAGCTGACAGGCAACAGGTGCACCTTCTTAAGCCAAGATGATCCTACTTGGCTTAAGGATGACAGGAGGGATGGCTGCAAGACCCGGAATGCGGGCTCTGGACCGGACCATAACAGAAATACCTCTTTCAATAGACGTCAAAACCAAGAACAAATCGGAGCATAGAAATAAGGGTGTATTCCTTCAACCCAAGGCTAAAGTGATAGCAACCAACTTAGAGATGGACTCTGATACTTTGTTTGATCATCTTTTCCTAATAGACGCCTGAAAATTTGGAACAGGAGCAGCGACAGAAAGGGTTACACTGGGACAATATTCCACATTAAACAGCAGAAGATTGTGTACCCTTTCATTGCAAGACCTTACAACTCCAGACATTCCAATTACATTGCCAATATTGGATGACCAACTTCATATCCTCTCAAGTTAATCCAGTAAACAGATTGTTGAAAATAACCTGCATAGATGTAAAGATACATCACCCATTTCCACTAGTAGTGACAAAATTGGGGATGATTTATTGCACCACAATACTTAAGCTTCATCTAGCAGCTTTCAGACCACCAGTGAGGCTGACCCATAAGCAACAGATTCATAATCAAAGACAGATTTGATTAAAGCAATATACATTTGTTTAAGTGACCTCCTATTCGCACCCCAATCACACCTGAGCACATTGAGGGCTCTTTCACACTTCTCTAGAATTTTATTCACATGCACTTTCCATGTTAGCCTTTTGACCAACCACACACCAAGAAAGTTTACCATTGACCTTGTTTAGAGGCTTGTCATATCATTTGAGAGCTATCGTGGGTATAATATTTCTTCTAGAAAAACAAAAAAACTTGAGCCTTTGCAACAGAAAATTTAAACATCCACTGACATCCCCATTTCTCTGCTTCTGTAGCAGCTGCCTGTATTTTCAATAGACAATAGACAATAGATGCAGGAGTAGGCCATTTGGCACTTTGACCCAGCACCGCCATTCAATGTGATCATGGCTGATCATCCACAATCAGTACCCCGTTCCTGCCTTCTCCCCGTATCCCTTGACTCCACTATCTTTAAGAGCTCTATCTAACTCTTTCTTGAAAGCATCCAGGGAATTGGCCTCCACTGCCTTCTGAGGCAGAGCATTCCACAGATCCACAACTCTCTGGGTGAAAACGTTTTTCCTAAATATATTCCGGCCTCTCTTCCACAGTGAATGATCATCGGCCCATAACAATTTGAAAATCTCTGTGCCAGCATTTAAGAAAATATTGTTATGCTACCAGTCTGCCCATCTTCCCCATTTCCATCCAGTTCACAAGGGTTATAAAAATTATTAGCTGAATTTGTATCTATTCCTTCCTCAAATTTGAACCACAATGACTCATAAGCAACTTCTGTTTTCGTAACTTTAAGTGCTATCCCACTTTTGACAAAGGTAGCTATCCTTTTTCCATTTCCCTATTGCTTCTTATAGCAACATGATCTTGCAACTTAAAACTTAGACAGGATTTCAACCAGTTTCCTGTACAATTCTTGAAAATTAGCTAACAGGCTTCTAGCATTTCATTGTAAGAGTTAAAAAAAACATTAACAAACCCTCCTTTGAAGTCTGAACATTATTTAGTCCTCCTTGTAAAGCATTGTTAATAACTTCTAGAGTTAAGTCTTTTATCTCTTGATGTTTTTTCTGCAGCTTTAATGTAATTTTAATATTTTCTGTCATGAAAGTAACAAACTTTAATTTATTAATGTATTTTTATTATACAGTCATACACTTTACACACTGCCTTTAATCTATTTGTATGGTGGATATTATTGACACTGTTTTCTGTATTTTCTACAGGACCTCTGCATATAATATGTCAATTTTCACCCAATGACACTACATTTCCACAGCTTTCTTATCTACTGGACACTCCCAATACTCAGAGCTACATTTCCCTTCCCAGTTACTACACTTTAGCCTAACTCCATCTCCACAGAATCCATAATCATGTTCTCCTCCACATTCATCACACTGTTTTTACCCCCTGCCACAGCCCATACATCCCTTCTAGCACTGAAAACATCACAGAGGGGATGGCATATTGATTCAAACCCTATAATTCATATAAACTAAATTAACCCTATCCAGCAACTTCCTTCCATCAAATTTAAGCACACCGATAAGCTGGGTAGTGTGGTGGTTAGTGTGTGTCAGAGTTCAGAGTTCAGTCCTGGCATCCTCTGTAAGGAGTTTGCAACCCTTCCAATGGAACATGTGAGGTTTCCTCAGCTGCTCCAGTTTCCTCCCACAGTCCAAAGATGTACTGGGTGGGTTAATTGATCATTGTAAATTGTCCTGCAATTAGGGTTGACAGGGGTTGCTGAGCAGTGTAGCTGAAAGGGCTGGAAGAGCCAATACCGCGATAGGTCTCCAAATTAAATAAAGCTGTCTGTTTTTACTCCATCCTTTTAAGTGTTCAGTATCCATAGCACTTCCCCCAACTAAATCATTTTTAACTTGGTCCATGGATACAACTCCAAAGCCAACATCATTCAATACGATCCCTTGGTATTACTTTCCTTCCTCTCAAAGCTTTTAAGTCCAAAGTTTTCGTTCATTGCTCACTGCTTTTACAAAATACTAACAGTGCCCCAGCTTGGAAATGCTTTGTGCCCACAATATTTCCTAATGCCTTTTCTCTAACCCTTAGTTAGCCCAACTGGATTGATTTCAGAAACAGGTTAACATTCAAAACTTCATAAAAATTTAAATTCTTCTTCCTTCTTTTACTTAAATCCTGTCTACCACCTTCATCAGAGTAGGGGAGGGTGGTGGTGGGAAGTTGATGAGATGTGCGAAGAACTATCAAAAGAGTTTAATGTTGTTGGATTAGTGTAGGTGCATAGTTGATGGTCGGTGCATACGCAGTGGTACTTTAAATAATAATTTTCTTTCTAAGGCAACACGAGTGAATCTGCAGATGCTGGAAATAAATAAAAACACAAAATGCTGGCAGAACTCAGCAGGCCAGACAGCATCTATGGGAGGAGGTAGTGATGACATTTCAGGCCGAAACCCTTCATCAGGAGTGAAGTAATGTCACTGTGGTGAACTACATATACCTGTCTGGACACGCCCCCTGCTGACTGCTCCTGTGGCTCCTTCCACAGACCCCTGTATAAAGGCGAACAAGGCCTGAGCCCAACCTCTCAGTCTCCAGGATGTAGTATAGTGGTCACTCACTGCTTGTTTCTTCTTCCAGTCAATAAAAGCCGATATCTCGCCTTTATGTCTCAGAGTGAGTTATTGATGGTGCATCAGTCACTACCCCCTCCCATAGATGCTGTTTGGCCTGCTGAGTTCTGCCAGCATTTTGTGTTTTTATAATTTTCTTTCTAATCCATTTTTCCAAAACAGAGAATGTCACATATGTCTACATGATAAACAACATGGCACTGTTTTCTCACTTGCTTAACCTATTTGCAATATATCTCTTTGTAACCTATTTGTACTTTCTTCACAATTTGTTAACCTTGGTACCTTTGTATATGTCAGGAGTCCTGAGGCCTCTGGCTTGCTGAGGAGAGTTGACCTTTTTGAGTACCTGTATTTATGAATCATTATCTTAACTAGAACCATTAAGCCATTGTGATTTCAATTTAATCTTGTCTAATTAATTGTGACAGGCTCCTGTTTCCTGCAGTTTGTGATTATTTAATTTGGTCTCCCATTTGTGTTGGAGAGATTGAATTGTCTCGTGGTGTTGCTGAGTCGCTCCTCTGAGTCCCTGTTGGTATTCTTATGTCTAACCTCTTGTGTCCATCTCCTCCTGTGGATCCTCCCATTCCTCTGCTCCTGGATTGAGTCGTGAGCCTTCCGTCCCCAGCTCCTGGCTTGATTCAGCGCCAGTGACTTCTGTGACAGAGAAAGCCTGCTGTTCCTCCACACCTGGGTCCTGTTCACTGAGAATGTACCATGACAGTATCATCATTACATCGGCCAACAGCGTATTCAATCCCTTTGTCCAATGGAATATAAAAATTTGCAGCTTCAGCACTGACCCCTGTGGCACTCGTTACTGATTGCTAATTTGAAAATTAACCCTCTCTCCTGATTTGGTTTTATAGCAGTTCTCCACTCTCCAATTCTAGGCAATATATTATCCTCAATCTTATGCAGTGTTGTGTTCAAGGCTATGATTAGGCCGTGAGGAGATTCTTAACAGCTGTGATAATCTGAAATATCGAGCAACTAAGTTGGAAGAATCTGACTCTTATCAT
The DNA here is from genome assembly GCF_030144855.1 of Hypanus sabinus. Classification (NCBI taxonomy): domain Eukaryota; kingdom Metazoa; phylum Chordata; class Chondrichthyes; order Myliobatiformes; family Dasyatidae; genus Hypanus; species Hypanus sabinus. The sequence continues at coordinate 12,208,440 of NC_082732.1, forward strand.
GCAGTGAACAGTTTATGGTACAAATTATCCCTTTCAATACAAAGCCAGCCAGCACTACAAGAACAGAGGCAGTACAGTGTGTGTCTGTTTATCCAAGTCACTACTCATTGTGCAAGAGATTAGTTCAAAGACCTTAATCTGCTTTTATAAATAAGAATAATCTTTACTTAACTACATAGGATTAGATTAAGCATTAAATACAACAACTGCATACAAAATTGTTGGTCATTTGAAATGAATTCTTCACTACAATGTTCTAGTGAATTAATTTTTTATCTGCTTAAACATTAATTCATGAGTCTGTGCGTTGCAGTTAGCTTACAGAATTTGGTTCTGCTGAAGTCTAAAGGATTGAGTTTCAGAAACAGTACACCTTGCTATTAGTACTATATAGAGCCATATAGTGAACTACAGCACAAAAGCATGCCCTTCAGCCCATCTAGTTTGTGCTGGCCTGGTTTTCTGCCTAGTTCATCTACCTACACCAAGATCATAGCCCTCTGTACTTCACTAATCCATGTATCTTCCCAAACTTCTCTAAATGTTGATGTTGAGCTGCATTTTCTACTTCTGCTGGCAGCTTGTTCCACACTCAGTCTACCATCTGGGTGAAATAGACACCCCTCAGCTTCCTCATTATCTTTATACCTTTCACATTAAACCTATGATCTTTAGTTCTGGTCTCGTTCAACCTGATGAGAAAATGTCTGAAATCATTCAACCTATTTCTTGCTCATATTTCATACATTTCTTGGTACTAAAATAAGCATAGTTTCCTTCATGTTATATAGGTGCTGCCCTCTGTTAAGTGGTTACCTTTGAGAAGTCCATGTTTGATCAAGTGTATTGGTACCTGATCACACACAATGCATTCTGCTTCCAAATTAGAACTCAAGACTTGGATACAAAAACCTAAAGCAGCAAGGAAATGAGCTCACATAGTATGAACATTAAGTAGTCTCATTTCTAACTAACTGCTTGAGAGAGTGTAATACAATAGGGTGATGTTCATTGGTCCTGAATCAATCCACAATGACAGAAAGATGGGGTGAACTAGAAAACATTCCTCTGCCCTCGATTTCTGCCAAGGACGAATCATTCATTTACAACTCAATGGTATTTTTCTTTAGTTTATAGGAATTGTACCTTTATTTTGGAAATCCTTTGTGTTTTAGAAATTGTAGGTATTTTGAAAATCCTTTATAAGATAGAAATTTTGTGTGGGTTTTAAAAGTGTTTTAAGAATATAACTTAGATTTTAAAATGTATCACTAAGAATAAATTAACACTATTAAAGCTACTTTGTTAGCTGGAAGTATCTCCTCCTTGGTAAGGAGGGGGAAATCACCACACAAATCATGGGTACTGGCAGCTAAACTTGCTGTGGAGGATAAACAAGGGACTTTGAAGAGTGGTAAAAGCAGCCATAGCGGATCGAGCTTAAGATCTTCTTACAGAACTTTATGGTCAGCAAACCCAGTATCTACTACACAATAGAATTGACCCAGCAGTTTGAGAGGGAGAAGCTAAAATCAGACGCTATTCTGCCACAGCGTTGTAAAGGTAACTTCAGAGGCATAAGAGAGGAGCTGAACAAAGTTGATTGAAAGAAGGCACTAGTAGAGATGACAGTAGAGTACCAGGGGCTGGAGTTTCTGGGAATAACTCAGAAGACACAGGAAGAGTTCATCACAAAGAAGAAGAAACATTCTAATGGGAGGATGTGGCAGTCATGGCTAACAGTGGAACTCAAGGACAGCAAAAAAACAATAGAAAAGGCATATGATATGGCAGAAATTAATTGGAAGCAAGAGGATAAGGAAGCAATTAAAAACACAATAAGGAGGGAAAAAATGAAATATGAAGGTCAGGTAGCCAATAATATTTGTCAAGCGTTGGGTCCCTGATGACAGATGAGAAAAGCTCATCTATCACAACTGCCTTTTTATAGCAACAGGAACAAAAAACAGAGTGGTTAGAGGTAACTCAGTCAGATACAGACACGGGAGGTGATTATTACATTATTACATCAGTCCTGCTGAAGGGTCTCAGCCTAAAACATTGATTGTTTACTCTTTTCAATTGATGCTGCCTGTCCTGCTGAGCTCCTCCAGCATTTTGTGTGTGTTTCTTGGATTTCCAGCATCTGCAGATTTTCTTTTGTTTGTCATCTCTGAACTCAATCTGGTGAACCTCCACCTCCTCCAAAACCAATATATCCTTCCTCAAGAAAGAAGACTAGAAATGCATGCAGTACTCCAGGCGTGACCTCACCAGTACCTATATAGATTCAGCATAACTTCCTTGCTCTTAAATTCAGTCCCTTTAGCAATAAAGGCCAACATTCCATTTGCCTTCTTGATGGCCTGAGGCACTTGCAAAACAACTTTTTGTGATTTATGCACAAGTACTCCCAAATCCTTCTGCACAGCAGCATGCTGTCATCTTTTACTATTTAAATAATTTTCCATTATTCCTTCCAAAGTGGATGACCTCGCATTTACCAACATTTTTCTTCATCTGCCAGACCCTTGCCCACTCACTTAACCTATCTATATCTCTCTGCAGACTCTCTGTATCTTCTGCACAATTTGCTTTTCGACTCAATTTAGTGCCATCAGCAAATTTAGATACACTAAACTCAGTCCCCTCTTCCAGATTATTAATGTATGTCATGCTATCGTAGGGAGAGAAATGTGGGCAGATGGTGTGGGGTGGCCCTGTTGGTGAGGAATGAGATTCAGTCCTTTGCAAGGGGGGACATAGGGTCAGGCGAAGTAGAGTCTGTTGGATAGAACTGAGGAACAGTAAGGGCAAAAGGACCCAAATGGGTGTTGTCTACAGGCCACCAAACAGTAGCATGGATATTGGGTGCAAGTTGAATAGGGAGTTAACATTGGCATGTGGCAAAGGTAATGTCGCAGTAGTTATGGGGGATTTCAACATGCAGGTGAACTGGGAGAATCAGGTTGGTGCTGGACCACAGGATAGGGAGTTTGTAGAGTGCCTACGGGATGCATTCTTGGAATAGCTTGTACAAGAGCCGACCAGGGACAAGACTGTTCAAGATTTAGTGTTATGTAATGAACAGGATTTGATAAGCGATCTTGCAGTAAAGGAGTCATTAGGAGGTAGTGATCATAATATGATAAACTTTTATCTGCAATTTGAGAAGGATAAGGGCAGTTGAACAAAGGAGACTATGGAGCCATGAGGGAGGAGCTGGCCAAAGTTAACTGGATGGATATCCTAGCAGAAAAGACAGTGGAACAGCAATGGCACGTATTCTTGGGAATAATGCACAAGGTGCAAAATCAGTTCATCCCCCAGAGAAGGAAGGATTCAAAGGGAGGAAAGGGGCCACAGTGGATGACAAAGGAAGTCAGAGATTGCATAGCATTAAAAAAAGGAAGTATGACAGAGCTAAGGTGAGAGGGAGGACAGATGATTGGGAAGTTTTTAAGGAACAACAGAACTTAACTAAAAAGGTAATACAGGGAGAAAAAATGAGGTATGAACGTAAGCTAGCCAGGAATATAAAGGAAGATAACAAAAGCATTTTTAGTATGTGAAAAGAAAGAAGATACAGATGGGAAACAGAGAAATGGCAGAAGAATTTAAGGAGTCCTTTAGATCTGTTTTCTCTAAGGAAGACACAAGCAATGTATGGATGGGCCAAGGACATAGGGTAACAGAGGAAATAAAACAGATTGACATTAGGAAGGAAACGGTGATGAGTAGACTGATGGGACTGAAAGATGACAAATCCCCAGGTCCAGATGGTCTGCATCCTAAGGTACTAAAGGAGGTGGCCCTGGAAATTGAAGATGCATTGGTAATCATTTTCCAATGTTCCTTAGACTCAGGATCAGTTCTTGAGGATTGGAGAATGGCTAATGTTATCCCACTTTTCAAGAAAGGAGGGAGGGAGAAAACAGAGAACTATCGACCTGTCAGCCTGACATCAGTGGTGGGGAAGATGCTAGAGTCCATTATTAAAGATGAAATAGTGGCATATCTAGATAGCAGTGATAGGATTGGGCTGAGACAGCATGGATTTACCAAGGGTAAATCATGATTGACTAATTTGTTGGCGTTTTTCGAGGATGTAACCAGGAAGTTAGACGGGGGAGATCCAGTGGATGTAGTGTACCTCGATTTTCAGAAGGCATTTGATAAGGTCCCACATAGGAGACTGGTGGGTAAAATCAAAGCTCAGGGCATCGGGAGTAAGACATTGACATGGATAGAAAACTGGTTGGCAGATAGAAAGCAAAGGGTAGAGGTGAATTGGTGTTTCACGGAATGGCAGGTGGTGACTAGTGGGGGTGCCACAGGGCTCGGTATTAGGACCACAGCTGTTTACAATTTACATCAACGATTTGGATGAAGGCATTGAGAATAGCATCAGCAAATTTGCTGATGATACTAAGCTGGGTGGCAGTGTGACATGTGATGTGGATGTTAGGAGAATTCAGGGTGTCTTGGATAGGCTGGGTGAGTCGGCAGACACTTGGCAGATGACGTTTAATGTGAATAAGTGTGAGGTTATCCACTTTGGGAGTAAGAACAGGAAGGCAGATTATTATCTGAACGGTGTAGAGTTAGGTAAGGGAGAAATACAAAGAGATCTAGGAGTCCTTGTTCTTCCATCACTGAAGGTGAATGAGCAAGTGCAGCAGGCAGTGAAGAAGGCTAATGGAATGTTGGCCTTTATTACAAAGGGAATTGAGTACAAGAGCAAGGAAATCCTCTTGCATTTGTACAGAGCCCTGGTGAGACCACACCTGGAGTATTGTGTACAGTTTTGGTCTCCAGGGTTAAGGAAGGACATCCTGGCTGTAGAGGAAGTGCAGCGTAGATTCACAAGGTTAATTCCTGGGATGTCTGGACTGTCTTACACAGAGAGGTTAGAGTGACTGGACTTGTACACGCTGGAATTAAGGAGACTGAGAGGGGATCTGATTGAAACATATAGGATTATTAAGGGATTAGACAAGATAGAGGCAGGAAATAAGTTCCAGATGCTGTGAGAGTTCAGTACCAGAGGGCATGGTTTGAGAATAAGGGGTAGGTCATTTAGGACAGAGTTAAGGAAAAACTTCTTCCCCCAGAGAGTTGTGGGGGTCTGGAATGTACTGCCTTGGAAGGTAGTGGAGGCCAGTTCTCTGGATGCTTTCAAGAAGGAGCTAGATAGGTATCCTATGGATAGGGGAATCAAGGGATATGGGGACAAGGCAGGAACCGGGTATTGATAGTAGATGATCAGCCATGATCTCAAAATGGTGGTGCAGGCTCAAAGGGCCGAATGGTCTACTTCTGCACCTATTGTCTATTGTCTATTCAAAGCCCAGTATCCTCATTACCCAATATCAATTCCCTATTTTCGTCCTCCAAGGGACCCATATTCACTTTAGCCACCCTTTTCTGCTTTATATAACTGTAACAACTTTTACTATCCATTTTTATATTTTATGCTGGTTTATCTTCATAATCTATCTTCCCTCTCTTTATTGCTGCTTAGTGGTTCTTTGATGTGAGGGATGTAGTAATTGGAGACAAATAAATGGCAGTCAGACTGAAGATGCTTCAGCACTGTGGAAGACACCAACAGCATTCTAGAAATTCAAGAGTATTAGGGGACAGACATGAATGTAGTCACTATTGCTAAGGAGAAGGTACCTGGGAAGCCGAAAGGACTGAAGGCAGATAGGTCCCTTGGACCAGAGGCATCATGCCCCAGGACTTAGAAACAGGTAACTGAAGAGATTTTAGAGGCATTGGTAATGATCTTTCAGGAATCACTAGATTCCAAAATTTCAAATCCTACTCTGTACTTCAAGGGCGGAAGGCTTAAAACAGGAAATTATAGACAATTAACCTGACTTCAGTAGCTGTCAAAATACCATAATCCATTATTAAGGATGAGGTCTCAGGATACTTGGAGGCACAAGATAAAATAGGCCAAATTTGGCATGGTTTCCTCTTGGAATTCTTTGAGGTTTTTGAGCAACAACCATTCGCAGATCCAAAGCGTGAGAAGACGTTACTCACTCAGGTTCACCAATTCATTACACAAGGCAACGACGCACAGCAATTTGGAGTTTTCAGCAGTGGGCAGTCGGAGACTCGGAGCGTGAGAAGATGTAACAACACTTAGGTTTGCCGACTGAGTCCATAAGGCAGTGACTCACAGCAGTTCGGTGTTTTGAGCAGTGGCCAATCAGCAATCAGGACTGACTGGCGAGAACAAATTAAAATAAGGCAGAGGCAAGTAGAGCAGCCATCGTAGGAGTGGACAGTGTTAGAGTGGGATTTTTGAGGCTTCAGTGAAGATAAGTTCCAGTCAGAGAAAGGGGAAAGCTGCAGATAGAATATTTTCTTTCACAACTTATCTTTTGTTTTTCCTTCTTTATACTTGCTTAGGTAGAACAGTAGGGCTGCCAGGCAGGATATTTAAGTGCTCTTCTTGTGGGATGTGGGAGACATCCATTGTCCCTGATGCCTACACCTGTGAAAGTGCTTTTCATTAAAGCATTGTGGCTGGACCTGGATGAACTTCAGATCATTCTGGAGACTGAGGGGTGATAAGTATATAGAGTTAATTACACTCAAAATGCAGAGCACAGGAAACTGGGTGACAATCAGGAAGGGGAAAGGTGTTCAACAGCCACTGTGGCCAACCCCCTTAATAACAGGAATACCATTTTGGATTCTCTTGCAGGTGGATGACCCAGCAGAGAGAAGTCACAGTGGTCAGGTTTCTGGCACGGAGTCTGGCACTGTGATTCAGAAGGGAAGGGGGGGGGGGGAGAAGAGGCAATCTGCGGTGATAGGAGATTCTCTAATTAGAGAAAAAAGAAAGGAGGTTCTGCGAACAAGAACAAGATTTCTGGATGGTATGTTGCCAGAGTCAGGGATACCTTCGATTGAGTCCTCAGCATTTTTAAGTGGGAAGGTGAACATCCAGAAGCTGTGGTCATGTAAGTACCAATGACATAAGTAAGAAGAATGATGAAGTTCTGCAAAATGAATCCAGGCAGTCTGGTGCTAAGTTAAAGGGCAGGACCTCCAGGTTGTGATCTCAGGATTGCTACCAGTACTTACACGCCAGTGGGGTGAGAAATAGGAAGATTATACAGTTTAACATGGTGGTGTTCAGGGCTTCCTTCAACATATCATTAACTTCACCAGTTTTCACTACTATCAGTCATACAACTCCCAAGTGGAGATTCAGCAATACCATCACTCTCAGATGTAGAAGGATTCTTCATTGCTATTTCTGTAACTATTTTGTGTTACCAAGCAGGGTTGTTAGCCCTGAGCTGAACTCCCAAACCTGGAGGACCAGTGGACCACCCTTAGTCTGGCCTCTACTCTTTGAAGGTGTTTGGCATGGGAGACACTATCAATAGCTAAAGCCTAAAATCCTTTCTTTCTTTCTTTTTCAATCTTTTTATTGAATTTCATATATAAAAAAAATAACATCATAATGAATAGGTTATAAGTGCACTAGACTTGAATTAATTGAATTAATAATAAGATAACAATATCCTATTAAAATATCAACAAAAAAAGTACATTAATCAATCAAGCCTATAATAATTATACATGAAAAAAAGTAAGAATAATCGTCAAAAGAAAAAAAAATTAAAATACAAGAAAAAAATATATATTGAAAAAAAAACACTAAACTAAACTAACATGGGCAATAATAACAGTTTATTTGTATATGATAGTGTCAAAAACTCCGGAACTCCATACCAGAACAAGAATAAACAGAGATAAGGTCTGGAAGAGGCCAGATTAATTCATATGAAAATGTCGAATGAACGGTCCCCAAGTTTCTTCAAATTTAATTGATGAGTCAAAAATAGTGCTTCTAATTTTTTCTAAGCTCAGATAAGAAATAGTTTGAGAGAACCACTGAAACGTGGTAGGAGGATTTACTTATTTCCAATTTTGTAATATAGACCTTCTGGCCATTAATATTACAAAGGCAATCATTCGTCTAATTGAAGGGGAAAACTGATTACCATCCTCATTTGGTATACCAAAAATTGCAGTAATAAAATGAGGTTGTAAATCAATATTCCAAATTGAGGAAATGGTAGCAAATATGTCCTTCCAATAGTTATATAAGGTGGGACATGACCAAAACATGTGGGTCAATGAAGCCACATCTGAATGACATCTGTCACAATGAGGGTTAATATGAGAATAGAATCGAGCAAGCTTATCTTTAGACTTATGAGCTCTATGTACAATTTTAAATTGTATTAAAGCATGTTTAGCACATATAGAAGAAGAATTAACCATTTGTAAAAATTTTTCCCATTTTTCTGTTGATGCCTGAAATCCTGACTCCAGCCAACACAGCTCTCTGGGTCATCGAGGCACGCAAGTCTCCAAACCCAGCGATAAATGTGAGTTCCTCTTGGAAGATAATGCCATTAAGTTTCAGGTAATTTTGGTAATTAGGTTGGGTCCTCGATTTGAGATTTTAAATTGGAGAAAGGCTAACTTTGATGGTATCAGAAAGGAACTGGCAAGTGCGGATTGGGACAGACTGTTTTCTGGTATAGGTGTGATTGGTAAGTGGGAGGTCTTCATATGTGAAATTTTGATCGTACAAACCTTGTGTGCCTGTCAGAATGAAAGGCAAGGATAACTGGTTTAGGGAACCTTGGACTTAGAGAGGTATTATGACCCCGGTTTAAAGAAAAAAGGAGCATAGCATGTATAGGCAGATAAGAACAAATTACATACTTGTGGAGTATAAGAAATGCAAGATAACAGTTAAGAATGAAATCAGGAAGGCTAAAAGAAAAAGGCATGAGGTTGCTCTGGAAGACAAGATGAAGGAGAATCCTAAGGACGTCTGCAGATATATTAAGAGCAAATGGATTGCAAGGGGACAATGTTGTTCCTCTGGAAGATCAAAATGGTTAAAAATGTGTGAAGCTGAAAGAGATGGAGGAGATGATAAATGGATTTTTTTTTGCATCTGTATTTAGTCAGGAGACAGACACAGAGTCTATTGAAATGTGGACAGCAGCAGCAAGGTCACGGACCCTATACAGATTACAGAGGAGGTGTTTGCTATCTTGAGGCAAATTAGAGTGGAAAAATCCCTAGGGTCTGACAAAGTGTTCACGTGAGCCCTGTGAGAGGCAAATGCAGAAATTGCAGCAGCTCAAGCAGTGTTATTTAAATCATCCTTAGTGACAGGTAAGGTACTGGAGGATTGGAGGATAGCTAATCTTGTTCCGTTGTTTAAGAAATCAGGAAATTATAGGCTAGAGAACCTGACATCAGTAGTGGGAAAATTATTGGAAGGGATTCTAAGAGACTGGATATATGAGTATTTGATAGACAGGGACTGATTATAGATAGGGAGCATGGCTTTGTGCGTGGTAGTCTATCAATGTTATAGGGTTTTTTGAGGAAGTAAGCAAGAAAGTTGATGAAGGGAAGGTAGTGGATGCTTCTACATAGCAAGGCATTTTACAAGGCCCTACATGGGAGGCTGGTCAAGAAGGTTCAGCTGCTTGTCATTCAAAATGTGATAGTAAACTGGATTAGACATTGGCATTGCGGGAGAAGCCAGAGGTGGTAGTAGATGGTTGCTTCTCTTACTGGAAACATGTGAGTAGTGCAATACAGCAGGGATTGGTGCTGTGTTCATTGGTGTTGGTCATCTATATCAATGATCTGGATGATAATGTGGTTAACTGGATCAGCAAATTTGCAGATGACACAAAGATTTTGGTGAAGTGGACAGAGAGGACGACTATCAAAGCTTACAATAGGATCTAGAACATCTAGAAATATGGGCTGAAAAGTGACAGACAGAATTTAAATACAAGTGTGAGTCTAGCCTTATGGGTTCTGTTCTCTCTAGGTTTCCTCTTGCCCATAATATACCTAAAAATTGCTTTGGATGTTTCCAACCCATATCCTCTGGTTATATTTTGTGCTCCGTTATTGGATCCTCTATTTTATATTTGATTGAACAGTTCATATTACTGCATGACTCCAAGTGCATCCTATTCTATATGTCTCACTTGGCCTCCCCCAATTTTAATGTTATTTTTGTTTTGATCCAACCCTCAATATCCTTTGACATTCACAGTGTTTGGAGAACAAGCGAGTGGGTGTTACACTCCAAGTGTGTGTCGCAACACCGTGAGGTGGTGTCATGCTGCAATGACCAGGGAGGTAATCGTGAATGAGACTGACTGAAGTGAAATCCAATGTGATTGGGAGGAAGCACCCAGAGGAAACACATGAGGTCAAAGGGAGACTGTACCAACTCCTTAGAGATAGCAGTGGGAATCGAACCCGGTTTGCTGGCACTGCAATGGGATTATGCTACCTATTACACTACCATGTTGTACCCTTCTTAAACAAGAAAGCAGCTCTCTTGACTCTTAATATTCAAGTCAGATGACTAGTGCTTAACGACCGTAGTGTGCTCTGAAAACAGTCCCAAGGTAGAGAGGTAGTTTCTAGGAACGGTTCCAGGACTCAATGTATTCAGGTTTCCCTGAACCGCTAGACCCGGAATTTCCAAAGATTCATCATTTCCTTGATTCGCCTCATCCTCTGCAGAATTATTCCCCATGTCAATTGAATATGCCGATAACATCAAAAAGCATTCCATGTATTACCAGCATATTGACCCCCATGGGCTGTTTACTGCTTTTGCAAAGCACTTATCAAGCAACAACTTAATAGGATTTTTTCTTAGCATGGCCAAAATAGGATATTATTTCAAATTGAAAAACTGAAGCAAAACCAGCTTTGCGGATGGGGATTTAGGCATTGTGGGATAGGAAACCGTTAGAAATTCTGATTTATTCACAAAGGCAAGCGTTATATAGCTTGGAGAGTGTGGAGCGTCCTTATCTGATACATGTTAAACAAAAAAAGTACATTGCTTCATCTGGTTGCCTATTGCTCAGGGGATGTCTATTTTGCCTCACAGTCCCTACAGTGGTGCATAAAGCAGATCATTAAACAGAGATAGAGATGGGGATTTGTAAAGCTTGTAGGGGAATTGGAGCTGATACAATTGGCATTATTTTCAAACTTGCCTTTTGTCAAGCTGCTGTCACAACTTCGATTCCTCTCTCCAAGGCTCCCTTTTAAGCGCATCTAGTGTTGGTTACATGGTGTGTTGATTGCCTTCTGAAGTTACGGCCTTGGAGATGGAAAGGAAGTTGGTGGGAGGATTTCCAGAGTGCTAACTCAAAAACACTAATTCCATGGAGGATTTCTTACAGGAAAAACAGAACAGTGCCTTTACTTCCTTAGAAGGCAATGGAAATTTGCATGTCTCAGATGAATATTACTATGAACCACAAAAAGTACCTTTCCCTAATGCATCAAAGCTTGGCATAGCAAGTGATCTGTGCAAGACAGCAAGAGACTTGTGAAAACAGCCCACTTCATCTCACAAACAAACATCCCCTATATTTGTAATAGATATTCAGTCTCCAGGGCCCAAGGGGCTTATTGCTAACCTTAGCTTTCTATATAGCAATATTATCTTCCCAAAGGTCAGAGTTGCATGTGACAAAGTTAAACTTCTAAAAAATATTCCTTGCTCAGCTTCTAGTAACCAAGAACTAATCTTCATTTCTTAAGGTGAATTACAAGTAATAATCAGTTTGAAGTTCAAAGCACAGCTTTGCAGACAGGATTAAGCACATAGGCTCCTGGCCCACAGTGGCAGGGGTGGAGCGGAGGGTTGTGGCTGGCTGCTAAATGATGTGGTTTGCAAAGTGAAGTGGCTATAGGACTTCTTGTCTCTATTCGCCAAACATGAGACAATGGGGTTAGACCGTAAGACATAGCAGCAGTATTAGGCCGTACAACCCATCAAATCTGTTCCATCGTTCCATTGTGACTGACTTATTGTCCTTCTCAACCCTGTTCTCCTACCTTATCCCAGTAATCTTTGACACTGTTACTAAATAAGAACCTATCAATGTCTACTTTATATATATATCCAATGATTTGGCCTACACAGCCATTTGTGACAATGAATTCCACAGATTCACCATCTGAAAGAAATTCTTTCTCATTTCCATTCCAAATAAGCATCTTTTTATTTAAGGCTGCACTCTCTGGTCCTAGACTCCCTCACTATAGGAAGTATCCTTTCTATATCCTCTCTATCAATGCCTTTCAATAATCAATAAGACAGGTATCCATGAGGTCCTCTATCATTCTACTAAACTCCATTGCGTATAGACCCAGAACCATCAAACACTCATCGTATATTAACCATATTATTCATGGGAATATTCTCATGAACTTCCTCTGGACCATCTCCTGAGGGAAACCAAGCTGACTTTGGCCTATTTTGTTATGTGCTTCCATGCATGCCGAAACCTCATCCTTAATAATGCAATCCAACATCTTCCCAACCACTGCAATTAGGCTAACTGTCCTATATTTTCCTGTGTTTTGCCTCCCTCCCTTCTTAAAGAATTGAGTAAGATTTCCAATTTTCCTTTTCTGCAGAACTTTTCCGGAATCTAGCAATTCTTGAAAGATCATTACCAATGCCTTCACGATCTCTTCAGCTACCTCTTTCAGAACCCTGGTGTGTAGTCCATTGATCCAGGTAATTTATCTAGCTTCAGACCTTTCAGCTTCCCTAATACTTTCTCTTTAGTAATAGCAACCACACTCACTTGTTGAATTTCTAGCATGCTGCTGGTATCTTCCATTGTGAAAACTGACAAAAAAAATCCTTTATTATTGGTTAGCTTACCAATAATTTCATTAGTTTCATCTGTTCTCTACTTAATGTTTTATTTACTTTCCTTTGGTTGGTTTTTAAAAGCTTCTCAGCTTCCCACTAAATTTTGCTATTTTTTTTATTCCCTCTCATTTACTTTTATGCTGTCTTCGACTTCTCTTGTCAGTCACTGTTGCCACATTCTCCCATTAGAATATTTCGTTTTCTTTGGGATGGATTGATCCTGCACCTTCCAAACTTCTTCCAGAATATTGCTGCTGTCATCCCTGCTAGTGTCCTCATCCCTCTACACACACTCAGCAATTCAGGTACAGCTTCTTCCTTTCTGCCACCTGATTCCAAAATGGACATTGAACCCATGAACACTAGCTCATTACTTTATTATTTCTGTTTTTTGCACTATGTATTTGAGCTTAACTATTTAATAGACAGTCACACACACACACACATATTTTTAATGTTATTCAGGTTTTTTTCTCTGTATTTATTCATTATGTATTTCACTGTACCGTAAAATTAACAATTTATCGACATATGCCAGTGATATTAAACCTGATTCTGATTCTGGTTCTGCCTTGAGAAGGCAGATAACATAATCAAACATCCCTCATAATCTATTCATTTCATTTCTGCCAAGGATATAAAAACCTGAAAGCATTAACCACCTGACTCAAGAAAAACTTCTAACAAGTGGTCATTAAACTCTTGAATGAACCTCTAATATGGTAAAAAATGAACTCTCAAACTTTTGATCTCCCAATCTAATTCATGATTCTTGCACTTCATTTCCCACCTGCACTGTCCCAGCACATCCATGCCAACTAAGATGTCCATTTAAGCAAGTCCCATTTGCTCACATTTGACCTATAGCCCTCTAAAAATTTCCTATCCGTGTATCTGTCCAACTGTCTTCGAGAACATTCAGACAATATAGGAAATGCCATTGTGTTATGGGACATGCAGGAGTGTTGCTTTAAAGTATTGACGGCAGCTTATCCTCTAACTTCTCTTTGCTTTTTGCAAATCCTCTCAGTGCCATATTGCTGTATTAACTACGTTTCAATTGTGTTGGTACGTTATTGGTTATAACATACTTCAGCATGCTGCTAGTCCCAGTTGCCAAGTTTAGCTCCTTCCCTGCACGTATCCCTGAAAATGCCTCGTAAATATTGAAATTGTACCTGCTTAACCATTTCCTCTGGCAATTCATTCTGTGTAATCTACCTCATTTAAGGAAATTACCTTTCATGTCTCTTTAAAATCTTTCCCCTCCTCTTGTGGCTGTGTCCTCCATCTTTGGACTGCCCAATCCCAGGTAAAAGACTATGAATGCCCACCTTATCAACACCCCTCCTGATTTTATAAACTTCTATGAGGTCACCTTCCATTAACCTACACTCCAAGGAACAAAGATTCAGTAAGGCCAATCTCTCCCTATAAAGCAGGACCTCTAGTCCAGATCAACAGACACAAAACTCTGGAGGAAGGCAGCAAGTCAGGCAGTATCTATGGAATGGAATAAACGGTCAACAGTTTTGGATTGAAGCCCTTAATTAGGACCACTCCAGTCCAGGCAAAATCCTCTTAATTTTTTCTGCACGATCTTGACAATATCTTTTGTATAACAAGGTGACTTCATATTTTTCAATGTTGAACATTACAGTTAGATTTAATTGAAACAAAATAAAGCCTCCTGTAGTTAAAAATAAAATGCAATCTTTCTGCCAAGAAAAGGTGTTGCATCTTGCAAAACGTACATATATACTGAAGAAGAATAGATTTAATGCATTATTTTATAAAAAGAGAGAGAACAATAGTTGGGTTAATAGAAACTGTGCTGTTTTTCTTTAAGGCATAGTGTCCAACTCTGGGCATAGGAGATACGGGGGAAGAAGATGGCCTTTGCTCATCTCCCCATTGTTGTATTCTATATGCGCAGTGTTAGTGACTTCATTGGGACAGCTTTTCAGCAGGGAGTGCAATTGGCAGCCCATATTTGTACACACACTGATAACTACAGGAAAGGTTCTCAAGAGGCTCTGCCAGACAGGGAATGACTATATCTGAGTTAAATGCTGCAACAGCTTATTATTTGTACGCTGTCACAACTTTATCACTTCCAAGCCGTAGTGAATAGTCATACAAACAATTAAACCAGCCCTGTGATTTTTCTCCTACTTGTCAGATTGTAATGGGGCCATTCAATTTTAGTGTTTTTTAATGTAATCCACAAAGTAATGCTGGATTTTAACTTCTGATGGGAGCAGTGCAGAGGAAATAAGGGATGGAGAAAGGTGACGGCCAGGGTCTGGAAGTCCTCTTTCATTGTGAAGTCTGGCAGATGGGAATATCTGCGCTTTTCCTGTACATTAGCTGGCATCCACCTTCCTCACCACCACCCTCCATCATGGGACATAGTCAACTAACAGGAATGGGTTCTAAAAATGCTGGGGTATTGGAAGTATGGGCATGGTTGGACAGAAGGCTACGTGGCCAGGAGAGCATTGAATTTTCAGGGGGAGAGAGAATCCAAGGGCAAGGGAAGGCCATTTTTCATTATCTCCACAGCCCCTTGTCCACACTACCACTTTGCAAAGTTGGCTAATATCCCACCCAAATGATGGAAGGCATTATTGGCTAATGGAGCAGTAAGAACAGTAAGCTATGGGAGAGTAGAAGGATCAGAGTGAGAATCTATATCTTCAGGTTAAAATGTTGTGAAACTGGGTTCTGTGTTTTCAAATAACATCATCACACCAAGACAGAGGATTTCCAAACAACAGGAAAAGAGCAGGAGTTTACTCAAGCACGTGGGCTACGGAGAGGAATGGAAGAAACCCATCCATCCATGTATGGAACTGGCCATCACTGACACTGCCAGTAAGTACTGCCCATCCCTCATTACATTTGAAAAGGTGGCAGTGAGCTGCCTTTTTGAACCACCGCAGTCCTTCAGTGCTTCCAGTGAAGATGTTCACTGTTGTAGAGGAGGGAGTTCCAGCAACGATGAATGAATGGGGGTGATATCTTTCCAAGTCAGAAAGATATGTGGCCTAGAGGAGGAATCTGCAATTGGTGTTGTTTCCACATATTCAATATCAGAACAGAAAGGCTATTAACCGAGAAACATGTGTACTCTAGCCAACCATCCCTTTTGATCCTGACTTAATCTCCTCTATTTTAGGGTCATCCCATTCTGCCATGACTGGTGTTTTGGACATTCACTGCTTCTACACCCAAAATATTTCATTCCTATTCTTTTTATTATTGGCTCTGTACCATTGTGTTTCTATTTTATTTGTTCTGTTTCATTGGGAGAGACTGTGTTCACTCTCCATTGAATCTAACCCAATGTTATGGACAGCATTATGTCATTGCTCTTCTCTTAAATGAGGACTGTGCCTCCCATCTCATCTACTGTTTTACCCAGTGTCAGGTTAATTCAAACCACTTCCAGCCAACTCATATCAGTAGCTGGGTTTAAGTTGCCTCTATTCACAGACATCTCAAACCAGTGACTGGGCTCCGATTACTTCCATTCACAGACCTGCTCTGTAGTCCTCTGGCCAACAACATAACATAGGCATCTAGTCCAATTTAACTTCTGGTCAATGCCGGGTCCTCAGGATGTTGGTGGTGGGGCTCACCCCTTTAGGTAAGTGGGCAGCAGGCTTATGTGGATGTGGGCTGGTTTTGAATGTGTGGGAGCTTTGAAGTACAAGCATTCAAACTGTAGAAGACAGAGAGCTGGCTCAAAAGTAAGCATTTCCCAATGGCCGATGGAGAGGCTGATGTCAGAAGAGATGAGAACCTAGCAAAAGCAATGAGAGCAGCAGCCTCGGGAAGCCCATGTCACACAGGTGGTTGTGAAGAGTTCTCCAGGAGGAGGGAAGGATACTGCTATCTCCTTCCTTGCTTCCTACACAGAGTCGTAGAGAATGGAATTACATAGAACTGTGCAGGAGGTAAAAATTCACAGAAGATGGGCTCTGCAGACAGGAGGCGGTGTTCTGAAACAAGAGTCCCTAAGCTTCACCACTGTGTTACTGTCGTAACAAAGATCTAAACATCAAGGCAAATAGATGCAATTTCTAGCTGTTGAACGAACAAAGTTAGCAGTTCTCTGAAATTGTTTGGCAGCCATGCATGGATATGATACATGAGAGTGTTTAGAGCATACGATTTTAACCTTTTTTTAAAGATCACAATTTACTCAGGGGTTAGAAAATAAATTGGCCTATTGATTCACAAAAAAAAATTAATTAATCCTCAATTAATATTTTGCTTCAGAGTTCAGAAACAATAGGGACTTTGACAAATGTGAAAACAGCATAGAACAGGATAATTTGCTGGAGCATATTGAGTGTAAGAAAAAAGTGCTGATGGAGCTTCAAAAAAATCATGAGATAAACATAAGGTAGATAAATCCCCAACGCTGAATTGGATATACCCCAGGTTACCATAGAAAGGATGGCGGCACGACACAGCTTGCAGTGGCCACTCCAGAACTGATTATCTGTTATTTGTGAAGTGGGGTGCCGTGCACAATCATAATCGATTGAAAATGGATGTGGGAGAACGCAGGAACATCTGGAAATCTCCAGGAAGACCTTCTTCGTTGCTGCTGCTGCTGTGAGGTCCAGGACTCTGCCGGGAAGAACAGGCCCCCAGTCCTCGGGGTCGCGTTGCCGATGGCTGTTGACGGGGCCGTCTTAATAGGCTCGGCAGAGGATGGTGCTCGGAGAAGCTGTGCCGGAAGGGATGGTTGTCGGCTCGAGGTTTGTTGGACCCGGAGTCCTTTCGACAGACTCAGATCGCTTTCGGTTTGTGCTGTGTCTACGAGGCTGCGCCTTGAGTCGGGCGGCGTCTTGGAAGTCCAAAGCGGGGGTATTCCCTTCTGCCGCCGGCATGGGATGGCAAGTCTGTCGGGACCCTGAGGACTTGTGGAAACTGTGGTGATTTCTTTTGAACTTACAGTCCTTTAACATCTTGGACTATTTTTACTGTGCCCATGGTCTGTATTTTTATCAATTATGCTATTGTTTGCACTGTTGTAACTATATGTTGTAATTATGTGGTTTTGTGCAGGTCTTGTAGCTTTAGTTTTTGGTCTTGTTTTTGTCCGGTGGGATTGGAGCTCCTTTCCGGGGAACGTGCTAGGACGGCAGCGCGATATTACTACTCAGCAGCCTCTCTGGACTCTGGATTAGGGATTGCCAAACATTACGTGGATTTTCTGGTGTAGTCTGTTTTGTCATATGCTTTTGTGATATTATTCTGTGGGAACGTTGTCTCATTTTCTAACTGCATTACATTTGCGGTTTCTAAATGACAATAAACTGAATCTGAACCTGAAAGGGAGGGTAAAGATTGATGGTAGGATGCCAAATATTGTTCTGTTGTTCAGGGAGGGTAATAGGGATAGTTCTGGTATTAAATATCAGCGATTCTTACATCAGTGGGGATCAAACTACTGGAAAGGGTTCTTGGAGACAGTATTTACAAGCATTTGAAGATACACAGTACAAGTGGGGATAGTAGGTGGGGCTTTGGGAGGAGCAGTTCATGCCTCACAAGCCTAAATGAGTATTTAAAGGGGCATCAAAAGAAAACAAACTGATGCAGATAAACCGGATGACTTGGTGACGATGAATTTCAGTAAAGCATTTGACAATGGAAAACATTGGTCATAAGGCATGGGATCCATGGAAACTCGGATGCAAGGATTTGGAATGAGATAACCCAAAGATGCCTGTGGTTGGAGCAAGAGAGCATATTCTGCCTAGAGGAAGGTGGTGAGTGTTGATCTGCAGGGATCTTTTCTGGGACATCTGCTCTTTGTGATTTTTATAAATGACTTGGATGAGGAAGTAGCATGGGGTGTTCATAAATCTGCAGATGTCATAAATGCTGGAAGTGTTTTGGATAGTATACAAGGTTTTCATAGGTTACAGCCAAATATAGAAAGAGTCATAGAACAATACAGCACAGTAACAGGCCCTTTGGCCTATTTACTCCATGCTGAACTATGAACTTATCTAGTCCCATCAACCTGCAACCAGCCCTCCAAACAATTCCCATCCACGTACCTATCTAAGTTTCTCTTAAATGTTGAATCTGCTTGCATTGGCAGTTCATTCCAAAGTCTCACCTGCATGAAGATGCTTTCCCTCATGTTCCCCTTAAACGTTCTACATTTTACCCTAACCCATGACCTTGCATTAGGGTTATAACCCTAACCTTAACCCATGACCTATAGTTGTAGTCTCTCCCAACCTCAGTGGAAAAAGTCTGCTTACATTCATCTTACCTATACTCCTCATAATTTTGTATACTTCCATCAAGTTTTCCCTCAACTTTCTGCATTCTAGGGATTAAAGTCCTAACCTATACAACCTTTCCCTATAATTCAGGTCCTCAAGTCCCAGCAACATCCTTGTAAATTTTCTCTGCAGTCTTTGAATCTTATTTACATCTCTCCTGTAGATAGATGAATAAAACTGTGCATAATCCTGTAAATCAGGCCTCAGCAACATCTTACTCAATTTCAACATAACATCCCAGCTCTTGTACTCAATACATTGATTTATCAAATCAAATCAAGTTTAATTATCATTCAAACCATACACAGGTACATTTGAATGAGACAGTATTTCTCTTGGGGCAAGGTGCAAAACATTCAAAATAGCAAGCAAACATTAACAAATAGTGAGTAACTTGATTCAAAATAGCAAGCATGAAGCATATTCACTCAAAAAAACATATATGTGATCCAGTGAGTGTCAATATCCAGCAATCAATGATATAATCTCCTTATAGTCTACAGAATCACACAATCAAGTCTATCATTCCACTGCTCGAATTCAGGACGGCAATGGGAGAGGCTAGGCCTCAGCTGAGCTCAGACACTACGTTGTAAACACTTCCACTTCTCTCATCTGGTCTGCAGCAGTTATCAAGCCCAAGGCTTGAAGCCTAGTCCTTGTTACAACTGAGGCTACACTGCTTCCACATCATCTGTCCCTCCACCAGAGAAGGGTAACAGGCTTGCAGTAACTTACAATATCACTGTCCACAGAGGCTTGCGATTGCAAGTGAAATATCCAGGACAATCTCCCATGGTTATAAAGCACCAACTTAGAAGCTTCCAAGTAGCGGGCAGCAACACGGTCTGTAGCCAGATCAGCTCCTCCATACCCAACCTGGCTCCTCCAACACATTGACAGCTCTTCCAATATCCTGACTGACTCCTTCAACACCTCAAACAACTCCTCCATCATCCGGGCCAGGTCCTTCGACATCTCGGACGGCTCTCTCTCCGGCAACCTGGTCGGCTCGGCCCCTTCAACACCTTGGCTGGCTCATCAGTGGAGTAGCACTGTAGTACCCGATGCTCTTGTTGTATTTGAATCATGAAAAAACAAACTTTACAAAGAAAAAGAATCACCTTTGGTTAGCCCCCCTGCATTCGCTTGTGCCTCTTTCTTACCAGATGTACCGGAAGTATGAAGACTTAATGTGCCAAAAAGATTTGTTTTTGATCCTACCTACGTGTGACACTACCTTCAAGGAATTATGGATCTGTATTCCAAGATGCTTCTGTTCTATCACACTCCTCAGTGCCTTACCGCTCACTGTATAAGACCTGTCCCAGCTGGTCCTCCTAAAGTACAAGACCTCAAACTTGTCTACATTAAATTCCATCTGTCATTTTTCCAGCTGGACCAGATTCCTCTGCAAGCATTGATGGTCTTGTTTGCTGCCCACTACACCCCCAGTCTTGGTGTCATCCAAAAATTTGTTGATTCAGTTTACTACATTATCATCCAGATCAGTGACAAAGAACAATGGACCCAGTACTGATCACTGAGGCACACCACTTGTCGCGGGCCTCCATTTAGAGAGGCAACCATCTTCTAGCACTCTCTGGCTTCTCCCATGAAGGCAATTTCAAAGTTCAAGCTGCATATATGTCACCATATACAACCCTGAGATTCATTTTCCAGCGGGCACACCTTAATAAATCCATCAGAGAATAATAACCAAATCATTGAAAGATGGTACTGACTTGGGTGTCCAGTCATTGTGCAAAGCATAACAAACTGTGCAAATACAAAATAAATAAATAAACAAGCAAAGAATAGTGAGATGAAGAGTCCTTGAAAGTGAGTCCACAGATTGTAGGGGTGTTTCAGTGATGGGGCAATTGAAGTTGAGTGAAGTTATCCCGTCTGGTTCAAGAGTCTGTTGGTTGAGGGGTAATAACTGCTCCTGGAACTGGTGGTGTGAATCCTGCAGCTCCTGTGCCTTCTTCCTGTTGGCAGCAGTGAGAGGCGAGCATGGCCTGGATGGTGGGGGTCTCTGATGATGAATGCTGCTTTCCTACGACAACGCTTCATGTAGATGTGCTCAATGGTGGGGAGGCCTTTATCTGTAATGGACTGGGCTGTATCCATTACTTATTGTGGGATTTTCCATTCAAGGGCATTGGTGTTCACATACCCGCCTGTGATGCAGCTAGTCAATATACTCTCCACTACACATCAATAAAAGTTTGTCAGGGTTTTAAATGTCATGCTAAATCTTAGCAAGCTCCTAAGGAAGTAGAAATGCTGCCATGCTCTTTCTGTAATTGGCTTTATGTGCTTTACCCATGACAGATCCCCTAAGATGAAAGCAGTGAGGAACTTAAAGTTGCTGACTCTCTCCACCTCTGATCCTTGATGAGGTCTCGCTTGATGAGAATCTTGATGGTTTCTTTCTCCTGAAGTCAATAATCAGCTCGTTGGTTTTGCTGACATTGAGTAACAGGTTGTTATTATGACTCCACTCAGTCAGATTCATCAACACTTTCGATTCAGCCTAGCCTATGACAGTGGAGTCATCAACAAAGTTAAATATGGCATTGGAGCTGTGCTTAGCCACTCAGTCAGAGTTGCAGCACAGGGTGTAAAGCAGGGAGCTAAGCACACAGCCCTGTGGTGCAACTCTGCTGATGGAGGCAATGGAGAAAATGTTGTTGCCAATCTGAACTGACTGGTATCTGCAAGTGAGGAAATCGAGGATCCAATTGTAAAAACAACTGCTCCACAATTTCCATCAGCATGGGTACACTAAAGAGCTGTGTGCTTAGTCCCCTACTCTACCCACTTTACCTCTATAACTGTGTGGCTAAGAACAGCTTCAACACCATATTAAAGTTTGCTGATGACACCACTGTTTTGGGCCATCTCACAGGTGGTGACAAATTAGGGTAGCCAGTAGTCATCAGAAGATCAGAGGTGGAGAGGACCAGCAAATTTAAATTCCCGTAGTCACTACCTCAGAGGATCTGTCCTGGACCCATAAAATAAAGGTAATTGCAAAGAAAGTCCGATAGTGCCTCTACTTCCTTGGGAGTCTGCGGAGATTTGGCATGTCATCAAAGACTTTGACAAACTCCTATAAATATGTAGTGAGAAGTGTACTGACTGGCTGCATTATGGCCTGGTAGGGAATGCCAATGCCTTTGAGCAGAAAATCCTACAAAATGTGGATTCTGCACAGTACATCAAGGATAAAGCCCTCCCAACCATTGAGCACATCTACATAAAACGCTGTCATAGGAAAGCAGCACCTATAATCAGAGATCTTCACCACCCATATTAGGTCCTTTTCTCGCTACTGTCATCAGGTAAAAGGTGCAAGTGCCTCAGAACACACACGATCAAGTTCAAGAACAGTTATTATCCCTCAATCATCAGGCTCTTGAACAAAAGAGAATAGCTACACTCATTTATTGAGATGTTCCCACAACCAATGATCTCATTTTAAGGTCTCTTTATCATGTTCTCATTATTTATTGCTATTTATATATATTTGCATTTGCACAGTTTGTTGTCTTCTAAGCGCTTGCTGTTTTATTCATCCTATTTACAGTTACTATTCTATAGATTTGTTGAGTATGCCCGCAGGAAAAAGAATCTCAGAGTTGTATGTGGTGACACGTGTGCACTATGATAAATTTTACTTCGAAATTTGAACTTTGAACAGGGAGGTAATGAAGCCAAGGTCTTGAAGCTTATTGATTAGTCTTGAGAGTATGACGGTGTTGAATGTTGAGCTGTAATTGATAAAGGATATCCTAATGTACGCATTGTTGCTGTGCAGAAGCTTCAGGGTTGAGTGAGTTGGCATCTATTGTGGAACTTTTGCACCATTAGGTATATTGGAGCAGATCCAAGTCACTTCTCAGGCAGCAGTTGATATGCTTCATCACCAATCTCTCAAAACACTTCATCACTGTGGATGTAAATACTATTGGATGATAGCCATTGAGGCAAGTACCATGTTCTTCTTAGGCACTTGTATAACTGAAGCCTGCTCAGAGCAGGTGGCTACATCAGTCTACTAAAGAAGAGGTTAAAGATCATAATTAACACTCTAGCCAATTAATCAACACAGATTTT
The DNA here is from genome assembly GCF_030144855.1 of Hypanus sabinus. Lineage (NCBI taxonomy): Eukaryota > Metazoa > Chordata > Chondrichthyes > Myliobatiformes > Dasyatidae > Hypanus > Hypanus sabinus. The sequence goes on from NC_082732.1 coordinate 12,231,663, forward strand.
TAGTACTTGGCCAAGTTCTCCAGCTGGGCTGGATGCTTTTCACATGTACCCTGAAAAGACCAAATCCATTGACTCAAAGCGATCTGCAGCCAGGATTTATTACCTCATCTTGAATGCGAAGTGTCTGAACCTTCTTGACCAATCTCCCATGCTGGGCCTTGTCAAAGGTCTTACTAAAGTCCAAGTAGACATCATCCACTGCCTTGCCTTCATCAAGCTTCTTGGTAACTTCCTCGAAAAACTCTATAAGATTGGTTACACACAGCCTGGCACACACAAAGCCATGTTGACTATCTCCAGTCAGTCCCTGTCTATCCAAATACTTAGATATCCGGTTCCTTCAAATACCTTCCAATAACTCTCCCACCACTGATGTCAGGTTAAATGGCTTACAATTTCCTGGCTTATTCATAGAACCTTTCTTAAACAGCAGAACAAGATTAGTTTTTTTCCTGTCCTCTGGTACTTCATTCATTGCAAAGGATGATCTAAATATCTTTACTAGGACCCCAATAGTTTCTGCATTCGTCTCCCACAAAGTCCAAAGGAACACCTTGTTAGGCCCTGGTGATATGTCCACCATGATTTCCCTCAAGACAGCAAACATCCCCTCCTCCATAATCTGTAAAGGATCCATGAACTCACTGTTGCTTAACCTCACTTCTAAAGTCTCTGTGTCCGTCTCCCGAGTAAATAAAGATCCAAAAAGCCCATTTAAGATCTCTCCCATCTCTTTCAGCTCCACACATAGATTGCCATAGATTGCCGTCTCCACTCAGATCTCCCAGAAGACCAATTTTGTCCCTTGATATCCCTTTGCTCTTGATATATCTGTTGAAGCCCTGAGGATTCTGCTTCACCTTGCCTACTAGAGAAAACTCATGCCTTCCTTTAGCCATCCTGATTGCCTTCTTAAGTGTTCTCTTACATTTCTAATATTTACCACATAACCACCTTATTTGTTCCTACCTGCCTATACCTGCTTCAAATCCTGGGCCTCAATACCTCCTTGTGCGAATGGATCCTTGATTCCCTCACTTGAAGATCCCAATTAGTTTGGATTGGTTGCAACATTTTCTCCACATTCTCCCTCAGCGCATTTACACCACAAAGCTGTATGCTTAACTTCCTGCGCTGATTGGTTTATACTAATGACTGTGAGTCTCACAGTTCCAATACCATATTTAACTTTGCTGATGACACTACTGTCACTTGCTGATTCAAAGGTGGTGACGAATCAGAATATACTGTCGGAGAAAAATTGAAAATCTGGTTGAGGTGTGCCACTGCAACATCTGCTCATTCAACGTCAACAAGACCAAGGAGATGACTATTGATTCAGGAAGAGGAAACCAGAGATCCATGATCCAGGCTTTATTGGACAATCACAGATGGAGAGGGTCAGCAACTTTAAATTCCTTAGTGTTATCATTTCAGAGGTCTTGTCCTGGGCCCAGCACATAAATGTCATTATGAAGCAAGCATGGCAGCACATTTACTTTGTTAGAAGTTTGCACAGATCAACAACCTATAGATTCACCTTCAAGGACTCGTCATCTCATATACTCGATATTTATTGCTTATTTATATATGTATGTATGTAGGTATTTATTTATTTTCTTTCTTCTTGCATTTGTTCAGTTTTTAAATTTCTTTTTGCACTTGGATATTATGTGTACTGTTGGGTGTAGTCTTTCATTCATTCTATTGTTTTTCTTGTACTTATTGTGATTGCCAGCAAGAAAATGAATTTCAGCATTATATATGGTGACATATATGTACGTTGATAATAAATTTACACTGTACTTTGAACTTTGTCATGTCTTTCCTCCTTTTTCTTAACCAAGGCCTCAATACCTCTCGAAAGTCAAGGTTCCATAAACCTGTTATCCTTGCCTTTTATTCTGACAGAAACATACAACCTCAGTAAACTCAAAATTTTACTTTTGAAGGCATTCCATTTACCAAGTACATCTTTGCCAGAAAACAATTTTTTTTCAATCCATACTTGTCTGATCCTTCCTGCTCCATCAAAATTGAGATCTGGTATCACATTTTTTCCAGTTGGGATTTCCATCAACTGATTAAGATAACTTTCCTGAACACATTTGACAAACTCTATTTCATCCCACCCTTTCACAGTTTCAGATTCCCAGTCAGTATGTGAAAATTTAAAATCACCTACTATCACAGCCTTATGTTTCTTGCTACAGTCTACAACCACCTGACAAATTTGCACCTCTGAATCCTGCAGACTGTGGTTATAACTTTAACATGGTTGTACCTTTCTTATTCCTCAGTTCTACCCACAGAGCCTCACGAGGTGAGTTCTTATCTTGTCTGACGACTGCTGTGACATTTTCCCTCTCAAGTAATGCCACCCATCCCCCTTTAATCCCTCCTGCTCTATCACATCTAAACCAATGGAATCCTGGAAGACTGAGCTGCCAGCGCTGCTCCTCCTGCAACCAAGTTTCATTAATGTCTATAATGTCATAATTCCACATGCTGATCCATGCCCTAAGCTGATCCATCTTCTCTTCAATACTCCATGCATTGAAATCTACGCAGCTCAGAACATTATTCCTGCCATGATCAACCTTTTGATTCTTGACTCTGTATGTAGGTGCAACAGCTTTCTCCACTATCTCTGCTGGCATTCTGGTCCTCAACCCCCTGCAACTTTAGTTTAAACTCCCCACCCCCTGTGCAGCACTAGCAAACCTTTCCACGAGGATAGTATTCCTCTCTAGTATAGGTGCAAACTGTCCCTTCTGTACAGATCCCACCTTCCCTGGCAGAGAGCACAATGATCTAAATGTCCTAAGCCTGCCCACCTGCACCATCTCCTTAGCCCCCTGTTAAACTTTATGATCTTCCTTTTTCTGGCTTCACTAGCAGGTGACATGGGTAATACTTTGCACAACTTTGTCACCCTTTGTCATTGGTACTGACATGAACTACGATACTGACTGCTCACCCTACCACTTCAGAATGCTGTGGACTCAGTCTGAGATGTCCCTGACCCTGACACACATCTCATTCTTGTCCACAGAACTTCCTTTCTGTTCCCATAACCAACGAGTCCCCTATCACTACAGATCGCCTCTTCTCCCCACTTCCCTATTTAGCCACAGAGTCAGACTGAGTGCCAGAGACCTGGCTGCTGTGGCTTTCCTCTGCTAGGTCATCCCATTCCAACAGTATCTTATGCGGTATACCTGTTGCTGAGGGTATTGCCAAAGTGGTACTCTGCACCAGCTGCTCATCCTCTTTCCCCCTCCTGATGACCACCCAGTTACCTACAATGTGTCCTACACCTTGTGTGTAACTACCTCCCTGCATGTTTTGTCCATCAGCCTCTTTGCTTCCTGAACGAGACAGAGTTCATCCAGTTCCAAGGGTGGTCATAGCTGAAGGGTGGTAGTGGGGATGAGCTCCCACTGCTAAAGAAATTCTCTTCATGGCGTGAGTCTCAAACAGCCTCTGACAACCAAGTCTTTCACGTGTGTCATAGTTCTTATGCCCAGTGGAGCTGTTCTCACTGACAGGAGAAGGGGCAAAGGTGGGCCACTGGTGCCTTAAAACCAGTCGCTCCGGACAGATGGGGCTCATCTAGGAGAGGGAAAACTCCGATTTCAAACCTCTGCTGCCTTGGGGCTATACCCGCTCATGGAAAAGGCTTTGGGAGTAAACCCCGAGGAAAAATCCGGAGTCGGAGTCCCAAAGGCGGCTGACTGCTGTACCCGGCACCGGCACGGCAACTCCTGCGATGCTGCTGGCACCAAACCGTACCGACTTCCGTCGTTCCTTTGGACCTGTCACCAGCGTGGAGAGGGCGGGTCCCACTGCATTGGCAACAGGCAGATATCCATATCAACTCTGCCCTGGCTTGCGCCTTGGAGAAGCCACTCCCAGTGACTACCAGAGTCGCAGTACCCATGGTCGACCACGACTGACAGAGACCACACACACGCTCATCCACTTCCAGCCCTAACTCCTTACCACAGTCTGTTAGAAGCTGCAGCTGGATGTATTTCTTGCAGGTGGAGTCATGTGGAAGGTCTCCCTGCCTTCCCATATCCCGCAAGAGGAACATTCCACTATCCAGCCTGGCATTCCCACTGCACTAAATGTGCAAGAGGAAAGAAAGAAAGAATAACTAATGAGATAAAGTCTACGTGCAACCAATGCCTTTCCTTACCGAAGCCTTGATAAGCCAAATCCTCAACTTCCCTCTCTAACACTGGCCTACCCACTCACGCAATGTCTGCTCCCTCAATGGTTACTCCATTTAGTGCCTAATTATGCATAATACAATGTCTCCTCAAAAGCTGCGGCCTGCAGATTGTGCCGACTTCCCCAGTCACTTCTTTTGTGTCTCCGTTAGGAACGGTGGCATGCAAAATAATGGACTGTACTGGGCAGAGGATTGGCAGGTAGAGTTAAATACAGAAGAGTGTGAGGTGATATTCTTTGAGAGATCAATACTGAAGGTGAAGTACAACGACAATGGCAGGATTCTTGGCAGTGTACAGGGACAGAGGAACCTTGGAAGCGGAGTAATAAAGGCACCTTGGGCTCAAAGTAGGTAAGGCGTTTAAGATGTTGTATGGTGTGCTAACTTGCATCAGTCATGGGTCTGAGTTCAATAGCCACAAGGTAATGTTGCAGCTCTCTGAAATACTGCCCAGACAACGCTTGAAGCTGTACCACCCAGCAGTCCCAGATTTAATCCCAGCCTAATCACGAGACGATTTACAATGACCAATTAATCTACCATGCCTTTGGACAATGGGAGGAAGCCCACATGGCCACGGGGAGACTGTCCAAACACTTTACAGGCCGTGGTCGGAAATAACCTGGGTTCTGGTCCACATTGTTAGAAAGTGGAAGCTTTAGAGGGTGCGGAGGAGACTTACCGGGTTGCCGTCTGGATTAGAAAATATCTAATAAAGAAAGGTTGATCGAGCTAGGAGCTTTTCTCTTTGGAGTAGCAGAGGATGAGAGGTGACTTGATGGAGGTGCTTAAGATTATGAAAGGCATAGACAGAGTAGACAACTAGCACCTTTTCACTTTGAGTAGCAAAAGTCAATATCAGAGAATTTCCTTTAAGGTGAGTGGAGGAAAGTTTAGGGTAAATTTCAGAGGTAGGTTTTTCACTAAGTGGCAACAGCCTGGAGTGCACTGTCAGGACTGGTGGTAGAGGCTGATACAACAGGGGCACTTAAAGACTCTTAAGATAGGCACCTCTATGTATGTAAAATGGAGGGTTATGGGTTGTATAGGACGGAAGGGTTAAATTGATCATGTAGTATGTTTACATAAGTTAGTACAACATCATGTCCTAAAGGGCCCATACTGTGCTGTGCTGTTCTTTATTCTAGATTTCTAAAACTGTTGTCTCAACACCTGACCATGAAAGTTGTACGAATGTATCGACTGTAACAAATGTAGTTGCTCACTTTGGATTGGCCAGTCAAGAGGTGAGCTGAGTGGTGGCTCACTCTTAGCCACAGGCAAGAACTGTCTTATTCTTCGTTTTCCTCCTGATCTCACTGTGTTCTCCAGCACACCATGAGAAGTCAAGGAAAGCCAAGACCACCACAGATCATCCCCCTCAGAAAGCTCTTATTTTGTAAGTGGTGCCATTCTCCTAAATATGTTATTGTGAGAAGTTTGCTGTTAACTCCATTCATGGCTCATTACCCAGTTTCTAGGTACATCCCTGATGTAGTACTGCAGTCATCTACTTTCATCATCTCCATCATTTCCCATATAGCTTGGATACATCTCATTTTGAAGACATCAACTGAATCAGTGGTCTTAATTGTCTAATGATATGAGCACCAGCGTTTCTTTCTGCTATTTGCATTCTAATTAGTGTGGTATGTTTTCCATAACTTCCTGGAGGCTTTGCCTAAATTCCTCCAGGCTCTCAAGCTCCTTTAGTGTTCGATGAAAGTCATCCATTCCCTTAACGAATGCAGTTATACCATTCCATTCCTTCTACCCTTTAAGTATCTCTGCCTTTCATGTTTTCTCAACTAAGTTCTAACTATCTTACATTGTATATATTTGCATAATGAATCTTTCTATGATCTTTCCAATTAATTTATAATTTATCTTATAACACATTAATGGTACAACTCATAGATGTTTATCACAGTAAATCTAATTCCTGGATGAAGTTACTCAAAGAGTCTTAGAGGCATGAATTCATAAAGCATAGATAAAAGCCCTTTGGCTCATTGAGTCTCAGTTGACCATCAATCACCCAATCACACTCCTCCTACATCAGTTCAATTATTTTCTTCCCCCACATGCACACCGACTCCTTCACAATTCTATTACTCACGTACACATTAGAGCCATCTTACCATAGCCAAACACATGCTTCCTTGAGGTGCAGGAGGAAGCCCATACAGTCATAGGAAGAGCATGCAAATTTCACACAATCAGCACCAGAGCTCGGGATTGAACCCAAGTCTCTGGAGCACCACGGTAAGAAAATCTGCAACATCGAATCCACACACTGAGGAAACATGGGGCTTAGCTTGACTTATTGCTACAGGACTTTAGATGAATGAAAGTCCCTACGCAACTCCCTTTTCCACTCGTCCCCCCCCATCCCTTCCCACCGATCTCCCTTCTGGCACTTATCCTTGTAAGTGGAACAAGAGCTACACCTGCCCTTACACTTCCTCCCTCACCACCATTCAGGGCCCCAGACAGTCCTTCCAGGTGAGGCGACACTTCAGCTGTGAGTCGGCTGGTGTGGTATACTGCGTCCGGTGCTCCCGGTGTGGCCTTTTATATATTGGTGAGACCCGACACAGACTGGGAGACCATTTCCCTGAACACCTATGCTCAGTCCGCCAGAGAAAGCAGGATCTCCCAGTGGCCACACATTTTAATTCCACTTCCCATTCTCATTCTGATGTGTTTATCCATGGCCTCCTCTACTGTCAAAATGAATCCAAACTCAGGTTGGAGGAAAAACACCTTATATACCGGCTGGGTAGCCTCCAACCTGATGGCATGAACATTGACTTCTCTAAATTCCATTGATGCCCCTCCTCCCCTCCTTACCCTATCCCTGACATATTTAGTTGTTTGTTTTTTTCTCTCCCTCTGCCCATCACTCTGCCCTCTGGTGCTTCCTCCCCCTCCCCTTTTCTTTCTCCCAAGGCCTCCCATCCCATGATCCTTTCCCTTCTTCAGCTGTTTATCCCTTTTGCCGATCACCTTTCCAGCTCTTAGCTTCATCCCACCCCCTTCAGTCTTCTCCCGTCATTTTGCATTCCACCCCCACTACTTTCAAATCTCTTACTATCTTTCCTTTCAGTTAGTCCTGAAGAAGGGTCTCAGCCCAAAACGTCGACAGTGCTTCTCCCTACAGATGCTGCCTGGCCTGCTGTGTTCCACCAGCATTTTGTGTGTGTTGAGGAAACATGGGGCTTAGCTTGACTTATTGGTACAGGACTTCAGACGAATGAAAGGGAACTTAATTATGTACTGCGTATGTTAATCAAAATGGCTTCTTTGTTGTTAAATGTTTTTTTAAATGTTACGCTAACTGGTGAGTGAGTGCTTTTCTTGCAGAGCACTCGCGAAGCTTCTCGAAGCTTGTTTGGGTTACAGTTACTGATAACGTGAGATTGTATTTGTTTGTTAACCAATCGGGTTGGATGTTATTTTCTCCTGTGGGTCTGTGAGCTGTGATTGGGCGGACTTTTGGGAGTCAGGAAGGAGACGGCGAGGAAGGTGGATGGGTGCGGCACTGCTGGTCGATCACCGAGGGTGGTCCCAGGTGCGAGGGTCGTGGAGGTCGGAGAAGAGCCAAGAGTGGTCGAAGGATTCAATGGTTGAGCTCCATCAATGTGCACTAATTGACTGAACTCTGATAAATTTTGGTGCCTTTTCATTATTTTCTTTCCCTTCATATATACTGTATCGTTATTAATCATTTAGTTCTAGTAAGATTCATAAAGTGTACTCTGTAAACGTACCTGGTGTGCGCTTGATATTGTGTGTGTGAGTTTGCATTAGCGTGTACTTCACAGCATCCGCGTATACCGGAGGCGCGGTTTGGTGGGTGGACGAATTTTCCCCTAGACATACACCAGCCGGTCACATCCGCGTTACAATTTGAACATATAATATTCCAACGATTAATAGGATAGATGTGGATAGAACATTTTTTTTGTAGGAGAATCTGGAATTAAGAGCCTCTGTTTAAAAAATAAGGGATTACTCATTAAAGGCACTAATAAAATAAAGGCTAGATTCAGGTTTATTAAAAGTGATGCTGATTTGAATGACTAGGACTTTCACTGATTGGCGAGATGTAGTTAGTGATATGCCATAGGGAATTGTTTTGGAGATTTTATAATTACCTAAATGATTTGGAAAGAGGCACTGAAAGCATAAGTATGCCTACAAGACGAAGATAGGCAGGAAAATAAATTGTGAAGTGGACATAAGGAGGCTGCAAAAAAAAAGAGAGGATGCATAAGTGGACAAGGATCTGCCAGATGGAGCATAAAATAGGAAAATGTGATAATGTGGTGGGAAAAACAAAGCAGATGTACATTATCTAAATGGTGAGAGATTGCAGAGCTCTGAGATACTGAGGGATTGGGTTTCCCAGTAAATGATCTGCAAGCAATTGAAATCCAAGTACATTAAGTATTTCAGCAAACTAACAGCATGTTAACCTTTTTGTCTGGGGTATGGAATATAAAATTAGAGAGAATAGGCATCAATTATTGAGGGCATTGATGAGACTAAATCTGGAGTGCCGTGTACAGAGTTGTTCTTGGTAATTAAAGAACAGTATTAAACAGTGTTGGCGTGTGCCCAAGTGGGCAAGGCATCAGACTGGTAACCTGAAGGTCACTGGTTCGAGCCTCAGCTGAGGCAGCGTGTTTGTGTCCTTGAGCAAGGCACTTAACAACACATTGCTCTGCGACGTCACCGGTGCCAAGCTGCATGGGTCCTAGTGCCCTTCCCTTGGAAAACATCGGTGGCGTGGAGAGGGGAAGGCCTGCAGCTTGGTCAACTGCCGGTCTCCCATACAACCCTGCCCAGGCCTGCACCCTGGAAAATCCGGGCACAGATCCATGGTCTCTCGAGACTGACGGATGCCACCACAATTAATACATCTGAAGCAGTTCAGCAAGTCATTGTAGGAAAGTCATTGTTCCTGAACCTGGTCTTGTGGGACCTCAGGTTTCTGTATTTCCTACATGATAGTAGCTGCAAGAAGAAGGCATAAAGAAGATGGTGGGGGATTCAAGATGCCATAGATGCCAGCTTCTTGAGGCAGCACTTCATAGACGTAGATGCTGTCAATGCTGCAGCTATGATGGGACAGCAGGGTGGCACAGTGATTAGCACAAAGTTTTACAGTGCCAGTAACCTGGGTTGAGGTTACTGAACTTTAATTACCTTTTCTTTTTAATTAACTGTTCCTTAATTACCAAGAACAACTCTGTACACAGCACTCCAGATTTAGTCTCATCAATGCCCTGCATAACTGATGCCTATTCTCTCTAATTTTATATTCCATACCCCAGACAAAAGGTTACTGAACCTTACCGAACCAATACCTGTAGTAGATGGGTTGCCTTATGAGGAAAGGTTGAGTTTAGTTATGTTTGTATCTACAGGAGTTTAGAAGAATGAAAGGAGACTTGATTAAAACATACGAATTTGACACAGAAAGGATGCTTCATTTTATGGAAGAATCAAGACGTAGGGGTCGCTGTTGAAAAATATAAGAGATTATTAATTTAAGAATGAAAATATGAGATTTCTCTCTCAGAGTTATTGAAATGGTCTTCCTCAAAGGGTGATGCAAGCAGAGTTTTTGAGAAGTTGTAAAGTAGAGGTGGATAAGTAAGCAAATGGTTACCAGAGGTAAGCATATACAGACTCAAGATTCAAATCAAATCAGCCATGAATTTCTTCAATGGTGGCACAGGTTTGAGGAGCCGAATGTCTTACTTCAAATGCTGAATTATGTTGATCAGATACCAGAGAAAATAACCCTGGTCGCCTTCAGAAGAGATCTAGGGGATCTTATACATCCAACTAAATGTTGATGGGGTCTTAGGTAGTGTCCAATGCAGAGCACTGGTCACAAACAAGCCAATGTATGAATTAAGAGCTACTTCATCCTTCAAGCGCATTCTGCCATTTATTAAGATCATGACTGACCATGTCTCCCCTCTGTTACTCTATTATTAACCTAACCCATAGCCCTCCCAAAATACACACTTTATTCTGAGAACAGGTTTCCAGGATAATCTCAAGCCTTCTTCGATAAAAGTATAGCTTCCCCACTGTGAGTCCTTGATCAAAGCACACTTAGAATAGAAAAGAAACATCTGGAATGGTATAAAGAATCTTGAAACTGTGCTTCAGGTGTACATGGAAGACTACAGTAGACCACACCACCTTCCAACTTACCTGCCTGCCCGTCCTTGAAAGCCCCCCCATCTGTTTTGTTTTAACATTAAATTCATCAGTCACCCACAAAACTGGGAACAAGTCCTCCCTTGAACCTGAAAGACTGCCTATGAAAATGCTTGGATATAAGCGTGTGGGGTGTACTCAGCCCCTGACTCACGAGCAGCCATGGCTCATACCTCAGAATAGCACTGCCAGTATTATTTTTAACCAAAAAAAAACATATAAAATTTCAAAACAGGTATTTGGTTCAAATTCATCTGAAACTTGGAGCAATGGTGGGAAATGACTTTGAATAAACATTTTGGTATTTGCTATGCTGTCTACCTCAAATGGGTTCATATTTATATAATTATTGAGATACAGCACAGAATAGGTCCTTCCAGTTCTTTGATCTGTGTCACCTGGCAGTACCCCCGACCTAATCCTAGTACAATCACGGGACAATTTACAATGACCTATCAACCAGTACATCTTTGGGCTGTGGGAGGAAACTGGATCTCCTGGATGGAACCCACAGTGAGTTCATACAAATTCCTTACAGCGGCCGGAGTTCAACCCAGGTTACTGGCACTGTAAAACTTTGTGCTAATCACTGTGCCACCCTGCTGTCCCATCATAGCTACAGCATTGACAGCATCTACGTCTATGAAGTACTGCCTCAAGAAGGTGGCATCTATGGCATCATCTTGAATCCCCCTCCATCTTCTTTATGCCTTCTTCTTGCAGCTACTATCAAGTAGGAGATACAGAAACCTGAGGTCCCACAAGACCAGGTTCAGGAACGATGAACCATCAGGTTTTTGAATTGATCCACTCATCCCTTACCCTAACTCAACAATAGAAAAGTAACCTTCTGTGCTAACATAGACCTGTTAGTACCAGTTAGCACTATTGGGAAATTGGCACCAGTATTGGGGAAGGAGGGAGTTGTACCAATGAGACGGGCTCCACTTGAACCGTAAGAGGACCTGGATCCTGGAGATCTACATAACTAGGGCTGTGGATACGGCTTTAAAGTGAATAGGAGGGGGGTGGGTTCAACAGATTGGATAAGTATGGATAAAGTACAAAAAGGAAAGTGTAGATAATTATAAAGAAAATCAAAAGAGAAAAGTAAGAGTGGAGTGAAGAAAAGTCAAGTGCAAAAGAGTAAAAAGATTACAAGATTTTAAAAGCACAATGACTGTAAGGGCACTTTATTTGAATGCCGTAGTATTCAAAACGAGGTCAGTGAACTTGTGGCACAAATCAGTACAAAGAGGTTTGATTTAGTGGCCTTTACAGAGATGTGTTTGTAAGGTGGAGAGGACTGGGAATTAAATATCCAAGGATATCAGGTAATACGGAAGGATAGGTGGGAGGGTAAGGGAGGTGGGGTTGCGCTCTTAATTAAAGATGAGATCAGGACAATAGTGAGAGATGATATAAGATTTAAGGAGCAGAATGTTAAGTACATCTGAGTAGACATTAGGAATAGTAAAGGGAAAAAAAAATCACTGGTGGGAGTTGTCCATTGGCCACTGAATAATTACACAACAGTGGCACAGGCAAAAAACAGAGAAATATCTGAGGCAATTAAGAATGGAACAGCAGTTATCACGGGGTCATTAATTTGCACGTAGATTGAGAGAATCAAGATGGTCAAGGGAGTCTTGAGGAGGACTTCATAGAATGCATCCGTGATAGCTTTCTTGAGCAGCAAGTTACTGAACCTACAAGAACCATAGAATAGAACCATAGGACCACAGAACACTACAGCATAGTACAGGCCCTTCAGCCCTCCATGTTGTGCTGACCCTTATAATCCTTAAAAAAGAGTACTAAACTCACACTACCCCATAACCCTCCATTTTTCTTTCATCCATCTGCCTGTCCAAGAGGCTCTTAAATACCCCTAATGTTTTAGCCTCCACCACCATCCCTGGCAAGTCATTCCAGGCACCCACAACCCTCTGTGTTAAAAACTTACCCCTGATGTCTCCCCTAAACTCTCCTCCCCTAATTTTGTACATATGCCCTCTGGTGTTTGCTATTGGTGCCCTGGGAAACAGGTACTGACTATTCACCCTGTCTATGCCTCTCATAATCTTGTAGACCTCTATCAAATACACTCGCATTCTTCTACGCCTCAAAGAGAAAAGTCCCAGCTCTGCTAATCTTGTTTCATATGACTTGTTCTCCAATCCAGGCAACATCCTGGTGAATTTCCTCTGCACTCTCTCCATAGCTTCCACATCCTTCCTATAATGAGGTGACCAGAACTGAACACAATACTCTAAGTGCAGTCTCACCAGAGATTTGTAGAGTTGCAACATGACCTCTCTACTCTTGAACTCAATCCCCTTGTTAATGAAGCCTAGCATCCCATAGACCTTCTTAAATACCCTATTGACCTGTGTAGCGACCTTGAGGGGTGTATTGATTTGAACCCCAAGGTTCCTTTGTTCATCCACACTCTTAAGTAACTGACCATTAATCCTGTACTCAGTCTTCTGGTTTGTCCATCCAAAATGCATCACCTCACACTTGTCTGGATTTAACTCCATCTGCCATTTTTCTGCCCAACTCTGCAGCCTGTCTATATCCTCTTGTAACCTTCGATCACCTACAGCTCCATCCACAACTCCTCCAATCTTTATGTCATCCACAAACTTACGCACCCATCCTTCCACCTCTACATCCAGGTCATTTATAAAAATCACAAAGAGCAGGGGTCCCAGGACAGATCCCTGCGGCACTCCACTAGTCACTGACCTCCAGGCAGAATCCTTTCCTTCCACAACTACCCTCTGCTTTCTTCCTTTAAGTCAATTTTTTATCCAAATAGCCAAGTTTCCACTTATCCCATACCTCATGACTTTCTGGATGAGTCTGTCATGAGGGACCTGTCACATTCACTACCCTACCCTCATCAATTTCTTTTGTTCCCTCTTCAACAAACTCAATCAAGCTCGTGAGGCACGATCTTCCCTTCACAAAGCCATGTTGACTATCCATGAGTAGACTGTACTTGTCATGGTCCAGTCCGGAGCCCGCATTCCAGGTCTTGATCCGATCCGCAGACTCCGGGTCTTGCAGCCATCCCTCCCGTCACCCTTAAGCCATTTAGGGTCCTCTTGGCTTAAGGAGGCATACCTGTTGCCTATTCAGCTGGCAGGTGTTTATAAGGGGTCCTGGGACAGAGCCTAGCTGGGGGGATTGTCCTGTTCTGGACCTGTTATCCTGCTTGGAACCTGTTTGCGCTTTGTCCTGCATGCGCTGATCCTGCTGCTCTGTCTGGTTCACCTAATTTGTGCTGCTTACCTGTCCGTCCCGTCCCGACCCTGGTTGTCCTGTTTGTGCTGGTCGCCCTCTTTCTGTGCTCCAACCTGTGTGTCATGTTTGTCCTGCCTGTGCTGTTCGCCTGGTCTTACTCTGTTCCTCCTGGCTTGGAGTCCCCACCGCTCACCTGCTAGTTCTGCCGGTCTATTCCCATTGTCACCCTGGACCTAGTTCCCTTTTGTTCCTTTGCCTCTGTTGGGTAAACAGGCTGGACTGCTGTTGCCTGGTGGGGGTATTCTGTCCCTTTCCTACGCCTCTCCTCTGAAGGGTTGTGCCCTGCATCTGCCCAGGGTTCTGTGCCTTGCCCAGGCCTCTGTGTTCCTGCCTGGGAGGTGGCCCTGAGTATGTGGGCTGCCCAGGGGGCTCTCCTCCTAACACCCCTTGTCTGTCAGACCCATCTGCTAGCCTGGCCAAGACCCTGCCTCTCCATGAACTCTGGGACCCTGCCTCACCTGCCTGAACCCCAGTGTTACCCCTGCATGCCACATCCCCCTTGCACACCATGGTCTCCCCATCTTGTTCTATCCTTTAGTTATTCCTGTCCTGCCCCTGGTACTTCAGTGCCTGTGTCCTGCACTTGGGTCCATTCCATGTCCCCCTGTGACAGTACTTCTCCAAATGCTCATAGATCCTATCCTTAAGAATCCTTTCCAGTAGTTTGCATATCACCAGTCTAAAGTTCCCAGGTTTCTCCCTATTACCTTTTTTAAACAAGGGAATTACATTTGCCATTCTCCAGTCCACTGGCACTTCCCCTGCAGCCAAAGAGGATTCAAAGTTCATAGCTAATGCTCCTGCTATCTCTTCTCTCAATTCCCAAAACAACCTGGGGTGTATCATATCTGGCACTGGGGATTTATCAATCTTAATGTTTTTAAGAAGATCCAGCGCTTCTTCTTCCCTAATCTCCACATTGTCCAGCACACAGGCCCGCTCTACTTAGACCTCATCCTGATCAAGATCCTTTTCACTTGTGAGTACTGAAGCAAAGTATTCATTTAGGACCTCCCCAACCTCCTCTGCCTCCAGGCACATGTTGCCCTCTTTATCCTTTAGAGGTCCCACCTTCGTTGTCATTATCCTCCTATTATTCACATATGCATAGAACACCTTGGGGTTCTCCTTATTCCTACGTACCATGCCCCCTTCGAGCTCTCCTAAATCCTTTCTTTAGCTCCTTCCTGTCTACCCTATATTTCTTATAAGCCCCTCCTACTTCATGCTTTTTATATCTAACAGATGCTTCCTTTTTCCTCTTGACGAGTTGCCTCACATGTTTTGTCAGCCACGGTTCCCTTTTCCTACCATTTTTTCCTTGCCTCAGTGGGACAAACCTATCCTGAACCCAGCTCAAGTGGTCCCTAAACTTCTCCCACATTACTTCTGTGCTTTCCTCTTTGAACATTTGTTTCCTATTTACTCTCGCTAGTTCCTGCCTCATCCCTTCAAAGTTAGCCCTTCCCCAGTTAAGCGCTTTACCATTTCATCTGCTTTTATCCCTTTCCGTAGCTATGCTGAAGCTAAGGGAGTTGTGGTCACTCTCACTAAAATGCTCCCCCACCAAGAGGTCTGTCACCTGACCAGGTTCATTACCCAGAACCAGATCCAGTATATCCTCTCCTCTCGTCGGCCGGTCCACATACTGTGTCAGGAATCCTTCTTGAACACACCTGACAAATTCAGCCCTATCTCTCCCCCTTGCACTCCGGAGGTGCCAGTCAACATGAGAGAAGTTGAAATTACCCATAACTACTACCGTGTATTTGCTGCTCCATTCTAAAATCTGCCTGCTTATCTGTTCCTCGGTATCCCGAGGGCTATTTGGGGGCCTATAGACTACTCACAGCACAGTGATTGATCCCTTCCTATTTCTGACTTCCACCCAGACTGACTCCGTGGACACTCCTTCTGCAGTGTCCTCCCTTTCTATAGCTGTGATATTATCCCTGACCAGCAATGCCACTCCCCCCTCCCCTTTTCGTCCTCCCATCCTATTCCTTTTAAAATACCTGAACCCCAGGACCTGCATCATCAAATCCTGCTCTTCCTCCAACCAAGTTTCAGTAACTGCCACAATATCGTAGATCCACGTACTAATCCATGCTCTAAATTCATCCCCTTGTTCCTAATACTCCTAGCATTGAAATAGACACATTTCAAACCCCTTTAACTGGCTACAATTATGTTCTGTCCCCTGCCTGTCCTTCCTCATCAACTCCAAACTCTTAGCATCATGCCCTTGTCCTTCTACCTTAAGCCCTGCACATACATTCTGATTCCCACCCCCTTGCCAAACTAGTTTAAACCCTCCCCAATAGCTATATCAAACCTGCCCGCCAGAATATTGGTCCCCTGGGATTCAAGTGCAACCCGTGCAACAAGGGAACGTGTTATCTTAGATCTGGTGCTGTGTGCTGAGACAAGCAAAGTTAGTCTCAAAGGTTTCAAAGGTACATTTAGTGTCAGAGAAATGTATACAATATACATTCTGAAATGCTTTTTCTTCACAACCATCCACAAAAACAGAGGAGTGCCCCAAAGAATGATTGACAGTTAAAGGTTAGAACCCCAAAGTACCCCCCAGCTGCCCTCCCTCCTGCACGTAAGTGGCAGCAAACAACAATCCCTCGAACCCTCACCGGCAAAAAGAAAGCATTGGCACCTGCCACTGAGCACTCAAGAGTGAGCAAAGTGACAGTAAAGACTCCAAAGACTATGTTGTTCACTCGGCATTCCACATTCCACAGGCTCTTTCTCTTCCTAATAAGGGAGAAAGAGGTGTTTCTGTTTCACATCGAGAGGGGAGACATAACAAACCACTGGCTGGTTTACGGTGTTAGAAGTCTGTTGCATCGCTTCTTTCGAGCTCTGCGCCCAAAGATCTCGGGTCTCTGGGCACACAGCCGTAGAACTTCTGACTCCCCCGATGACACATGGATCTCCTGCCGTGCCACTGACCTTCGATCCGCCAATCTCCACAGCCCCGAGGTTATAGGCCTCCAAAGGCAAGCTGAATTCTTAGGCCGATCCCTTGGTGTGCCAAACAATGGCCAGTTGTGAAACCCCAAGAGCGGTACCCATTTACGCAAAGAACCTAAGTCAGCGTGTAACTCAAAAGAGCCCTGAAAGGAAAGACTAGAGATATTAAAAATGGAAATAGAGCTGCTTCCTTAGATGCAAGCAAAGGAGTTGTTTTTAGGTGCCATTAATCCTCCTAAGCTCTGCTTTTCAGTTAGGGATCCTCTTAGAAAGAGTGATCACAGTATGATCGAATTTCTCGTACAAATGGTGGGTGCGGTATAGTTCAATCTAAAACCAGTATATTATGCCTAAACAATGGAGACTACACTGGGATAAAGGAGGATTTGGCTAGTTTAGACTGGGAACACAGGCTATATGGTGGGACAGTTGAGTAACAGTGGAAGACTTTCAAAGAGATTTCTCACAGTGCTCAACAAAAGTATATTCCTGTAAAAAGCGAAGATGATAACTAAGGAAATAAAAGAAGGCATCAAATGAAAAGCTCGTGCATAAAGTCACCAAGAGAAGTGGGAAACTGAAAGACTGTGAAAACTTTAAGGCATAAGCATCAAAGAACCACTAAGCAAGCAATTACAAAAGGGAAGTTAGATTATGAAAATAAACTAGCACAAAATATAAAAATGGATTATAAGTTTTTATAATTATATAAACAGAAAGGGATAGCTAATGTGAATGTAGGTCCCTTAGAGGATGAGAAAGGGAAATTGATACTGGGTAATGAGGAAGTGGCTGAGGCTTTGAGTTACTATTTTGTGTTGGTCTTCACGGTGGAGGACACATCTAACATGCCAAAGAGAGATGTTATGGATGCGACCCTAATACAATAGTTATCTATTGAGGCAGTGCTGAGCAAACTTGTGGGCCTGAAGAAAGATAAGTCCCCTGGTCCTGATGGAATGCATCCCAGAGTACGGAGAGAAATATTAGAAGTTATAGCAGAGGCTTTGGTGATAATTTACCAAAATTCTCTGGACTCTTGGCAAGTCCTGGTGGATTGGAAAATAGCAAATGTCACGCCACTGTTCAAAAAAGGATGTAGGAAAAAGATAGGTAACTATAGGCCAGTTAGCTTAACATCTGTAGTTGGGAAAATGCTTGAAGCTATCATTAAAGAAGAAATAATGAAGCATCCTGGAAAGAAATGGATCCATCAGTTAGGCACAGCAATGGATTCAGCAAAGGAAGGTCCTGTTTGACAAATTTACTCAAATTTGTTGAGGATATAGTGAGCACAGTGGACAGAGGGGGCAGGCTGCATCTATGGAAAAGAGTACAGTCAGCGTTTCTGACTGAGACCCTTCAGCAGGGCTCAACATTTGAACATTTCACCTCATTAACTCTCCAACAGAACTGGCCAGATTTGAGACCATTTTTCAGTTCCGATGAAGGTTTATTGATCTGAAATGTTGACTATTTTTCTTTCTACAGATGTTGAGATTTCATAGAAGCTTTGTTTTTCATTCAGATTTCAGTAGACAACAAAGATTTTGCTTCCTGAATACATTTAGGTGTATCTTATGGATTTTGGGCTGGTGATCATGAAAAGCATCATGGAATTTGCCAGTCACACACCATTTCTGACTTGCAGCCCCCAAAACTATTTGACACAATTCTTTGGTCAGGTTGATGATGTTTCTGCACTGACATTAATGGGCTTTTTATTTCTTTGAGTTGTCAGCAATATGTCTTATTAATTGATTCTTCAGTGTTAAGCTTGAAATTTATGCTGCTACCCAATGGCAATGTTAACCCTTCAATACGAAATGGTTATGCAGTACACATGGAAGAAATCTACTGAAATTTGGCACTCTTGTTGTACCATATATTGGAGCTACAATTAGAACATCTGTGGTGATCTGAAAATAGTTCTGCTACTAGGATTGCAGCTCAGATACACCAAATACTGTTGTTTCATTCATGAATTGGATAGCCTTGCTAAAGAATCTCATTATATTAAAAAGTTTTGGCCATTCCATAAGCAGTTAGTTGCTTGGCAGAAAAGTGAGGCCCATAAGCCATTTGTAGACCTAACAAAGATACTTCTGCTTCCTCTGAGTTGAAACTGGGGCTTATGGCAAATTTTGTGAAAGCGATCAACGAGGAAGATGAAGTATTTTGATATTTGAGGCAGATGTTTACCAGAATAACTGCTGCCAAGATTAAATGAGGTATTTTTGTTAGTCCACAAATCAAATGAGTCATCAATGAACTTCTAGTGGGACCGGAGAAAATCACATGGAAGGCACTCAAAAATGTTGTTGAAATTTTTCTTGGCACCTGCAGAGCACCAAGCTATGTGCAGCTGGTTGACAATATGCTTCAGGCATACAAAACCATGTCACCAAAGATTCATTTTCTGCATTCCCATTTAGACATCTTCCCTCAAGATCTTGGTGCTGTCAATGTTGAGCATCGTGAAAGGTTTCACCAGGTATTATGGTCATGAAGAAATGGTATCTGAGTGACTGGAATCTATCAATGCTGACTGAATATTGTTGGATACTTAAGCGAGAAGCCTCAAACACAGAACACAAATGAAAATCATCAACAAAGGGAATCGCAAGAATCAGATACCAGAGAGTACCCCTGTGGCTGTCCACCTTAACAATAAGTACTCCTGTTTGTGTACTGTTGGAAGGGACGACCTACCTGGGGGAAGCAGCAGTGGCTGTGCCTTTCACATAGAGTCTGGCCCTATGGCTCAGAAGGGTAGGGAAAGGAAGAGAATGGCAGCAGTGATAGGGGACTCTATAGTCAGGGGATCAGGCAGGAGATTCTGTGGATGCAGGAAAGAAAGACGGATGGTAGTTTGCCTCCCAGGTGCCAGGGGCTGGGATATTTCTGATCGCGTCCATGATATCCTGAAATGGGAAGATGAACAGCCGGGGGTTATAGTACATATTGGTACCAACGACATAGGTAGGAAAAGGAAGTAGGTCCTGAAAACAGACTACAGGGAGTTAGGAAAGAAGCTGAGAAGCAGGACCACAAGGGTCGTAATCTCGGGATTACTGCCTATGCCATGCAACAGTGAGTATAGGAATAGAGTGAGGTAGAAGATAATTGCATGGCTGAGGGATTGGAGCAGGGGGCAGGGATTCAGATTTCTGGATCATTGGGACCTCTTTTGGGGCAGATGTGACCGGTGCAATAAGCATAGGTTGGACTTGAATCTGAGGGGGACCAATATCTTGGCAGGGAGGTTTGCCAAGGGTATGGGGGAGAGCTTAAGCTAGAATTGATGGGAAGTGGGAACCGAACTGAAGAGATAGAGGAAGGGGCAGTTGGCACAAAAATAGAGAAAGCTTGTAGGCAGTGTGAGAGGGAGGGTAGACAGGTGATAGAGAAGGGATGTGCTCAGACTGATGGTTTGAGATGTGTCTATTGTAATGTAAGGCGTATAATGAACAAAACGGATGAGCTTAGAGTGTGGATCAGTACTTGGAGCTATGATGTTGTTGCCATTACAGAAACATGGATGGCTCAGGGGCAGGAATGGCTACTTGGAGTGCCAGGTTTTAGATGTTTCAGAAAGGACAGGGAGGGAGTTAAAAGAGGTGGGGGTGTGGCACTGCTGATCAGGGATAGTGTCACAGCAGAAAAGGAGGAAATCATGGAGTTAATCATAGTACTAATGGTAAGACTCTTGGCAGTGTGGAGGATCAGCGGGATCTTGGGGTCCGAGTCCATAGGACACGCAAAGCAGCTGAGCAGGTTGACTCTGTGGTTAAGAAGGCATATGGTGTATTGGCCATTCATTGGAAAGGACGATGTAACGGCCGAAAATTGTCACAGAGACTACAGGTGTAACGCACTGCAGGGTTTCACCGCTAATGTAATGGTTTTTTTGTAATGTTCACAGCTAAAGTAACGGTTTCTCTGTAGCAGCAAAGTTTGTGTTATGGCCAGAGATAACAGGACTGTTGATGCATGTTAGCCGATCAGGATTTTGTTGCCCTGTCTTGTGATTCTGGAAGCAGTTGTTTCTCATGGGCTTTTTCCAGAAAGATGGAGAGAGAGAGAGATGAGGAGAGAAGACGTGAATGGAGAGATTTGGTAGACCGCCAGACTGAGTGGACGCAGAGCAAGGGTCAGAAGGGCAGCGACTATCAGAGGAGGTCGATGGGGACCGATTGGCCTGTGTTTGAGCTCCAACTTTGTTCACGGACTGTTTAATAAGATTTGGGCCCTATTTTTATATTTTGTTTCTCTACTAATCATATAGTCAAAGTAAGAGTTAGAAAGCTTAATCATTTAATCGCATATTGTGTACTGTTTGTTATTTTGGGGTACAGATTTGTAACAGGGGACACATTGCCCAGCGTCCACCCAGATGAGTTTTCTGAAGTTTGGCCGGGCAGGGGGTGATCACCCCCTATATTAAGCTGCTAGGTCAAATGAGTGTTGCACAGGCAAGTGTAAGTCTGTTTGTCACTTGTAGGATGTCTTCCAATGCACCATCCAATTCTTCAGTGAATGAAGTTCTGGCCTGTTCATTCACATTGACACCTGCTCATCTCTTGAGTTGCTCAACCACCCTTTGTGTTCACCTGGTAATAGGCCTCTCTTTTATTCAATATTCTCCCAATCGTTAGTGCAAAAGGAATTCTTTCCAGCCAACGAAGATGAACTCTTCTGATTTTATAGCCAAAGACTGACAGGATGATTCAGCCCTATCCATTGCAGTTTCCCAGCCATATTCCGGCTTTCTCATGCGTAGTAGGTGATTCATTCATCTCTGCTTCCCCTTGCGCTTGTTGAATCTGCTACAACAAGACCCTGGAAAAGCCAATGTTATCACTATGGGGCAATGGCTTGTATGTCAGGTCAAGAGATAGACAGTACCAGATAGAACACTGTTTTCTCATAGCATCTTTCTATAAGATGGACATTAGTAATTGGTTTACTATTGTCACATGTGAAAAATTTTGCATACCATCCACACAGATCATTCCATACACACATACATTGTGGTGTTACAAAAGGAAATGCATTAACAAGAGTCAGGCTATTATGTTTCAGGGAAAGTAGAGCGGAGGCAGAGAAATAAGGTGCAAGGACCATAATGAGGTAGACTGAGAGTTCAGGCAAGACCTAACTACAACAGATGAAACACAGAATGCAATTAACAGGATCAGTGTTACTATCACCGACATTGGTCATGATTTTTTCTTGTTTCAACAGTAGAGTGTAAAATTTAAAAAAATTGCTACTATTACAATAAAAATAAAATAATTATTGCAAAAGAGGAACAGTGAAGTTGTGTTCATGGGTCCACAGACCATTCAGAAATCTGATGGTAGAGAGGAAGAAGCTGTTCCTAAGGTGTTGAGTCTGTGTTTTCAAGCTCCTCTGTAATGGTAGTCATGAGAAGAGAGTGTGTCCAGATGGTGAGAATCCTTAAAGATGGATGCTACACTAATGGAGTGATTAGGGTTTGATGGGCTGTTGCTGGTAGAAGCTGACAAAGACTGGATACAAAGGTTTCCTCAGCTAGGGACCACAGACTGTTACTTATGTTTCATGCTGTGAAATGGAAGTTCCATCACTGCTGTCGTTGGTCTGAAGGAGCTGCAGATGTATTATCTGGGTTCTTTGAAGAGCCTGCCTCAGGCAGTACCAGCTGGAAGAGCTCTTGGAGGGGCAGCTGGCCACACAGCACATTTCTGATGAACAGTCAGGACATCTGTGCTCTACAATGTAATGTCCTCTGTCTCAGGATAGTAGCCAGCAGTTCCGTGCTTGTTCCAGGATTGGAGACCGAATGAAGCCACACTTGGCACCACTCGACTGCACAAAGAACAGTAATCACTCAGGCATTGACTTACCTATTCACTCCTAGGCTCAGAACAATGAACCAGGCAATCCTTCAGATGCACGTGCGAGGGATTGCTTGACAGCTGGACGTGTTCAATTCGGTACTCAGTCAACCACAATCTTTTTCCAGGCACAGCAGGAGCCAATAGTTATGGAAAAGGTTTAAGTAGTATGAAGACGTCAGTGACTGCTGACAGATATTTTGACGCAAATGCACCCCAAGAGGACAGACAACCAACAGGATTCAGTGCAATCAGTACCAGCTCTACCATTTGAGTGACAGAGTCATCCAGCATGGAAACAGACCATTCAGCCCAATTGCTCCATGCCAACCAAGTCAGCCACCTAAGCCAGTTTTATTTTCTCATGTTTGGCCCTTCTAAACCTTTCCTATCCGTGTATCTGTCCAAGTGTATTTTAAAAGTTATTAATGTACCTGCCTCACTCATGTCCTCTGACAGCTTGGCAGCATCTCATAAGATTAATGCTGGGCCCACTCATTGATCCAGTCAAAAAGAAAGGATGCCAGTGGTTCATCTTCATTTAGAGTTTAATGAAATTTGTTATGTTACCAAAGACTTACAAACTTCTGCATGTGTATAGCAGAGACCATTCTGAATGGCTACATCATGGCCTGGCATGGGGCTCCAATGCACAGGATTGCAAGATGCTGATGAGGGTTATAGACCCAGCCAACTCTTTTATGGGCACAACCTTCTACTCCGTTGAGGACATCTCCCAGGGGTAGAAAACTACATCTATGATTAAGTTCACACAGCATCCAGGACACTACCTCATTTTTCCTCTTTCACACGATTTGTTTTTCCCACTTGTAGTAATTTTTATGCCTTGAACTGTACTGCTGCCACCAAACAACACATTTTATGACACGCGTCAATGATAATAAACTTGTTTCTGATTCTGATGATTCATTTCATATGCAAACCATGGTGTGGGCGAAACATTGCTCCTCCAGTTCTAGTAAATGCTTCCTCTCTCATAATAACCCAAAGAGCTCTAGTTCTTGTTGACTATACACATCCACCTCATGATTCAATCTATCTATTCACTTCCTATCAATCTCCTTCATGAGTGTATAAACCTCTATAAAAATCATTCCTCATTTTCCTATCCCAACCTGCTCAACCTCTCTCCATAACTCAGCCCCCTGAAATCTTGGGAACAACCTTAAAGATCTCCTTAGCACCTTTTCCAGCATGAGGTCATCTTTCCTATAACAGAGTGAGCAAACCTTAGAAGAACATTCCTCAGAAACATCTTGCATAAATTGGTAGTGGGTGCCCTTGATGATGAATGGCACTGAACAGTTAGTTACAGGAAAACTGCTGATATCATTTGCTTCACTCTGAGTGACTGTGTCTTCAGCTTCCTGGGCTAACCTTTGAAATTCATTGCCTTGATAAAGAATCATACCGAACCAGGAATAGACCCTTTGGCCCTTAGGGTCTGCACTAAGCATCAGGCATCTATTTACAGTAATCCTCTGCATTAATCCTATTTCATTAATATTCCACACATTCCTGTCTCTGCCAGTTGTGCAACTGCACTGCCTGAGTTACATCTACAGTCTACCTGTACCTCCTTCCTCAAACCAAACTTAATTCAGTTGCCTTAATGTCTCCCCGGTGCCCAGTTTTATTGATGATGGCTTTGTGAAACAGGTTATGCACTATGAACACTCCCTGAATTATAACACTGTTTGAGTAATGTTGTATTTGCCATGAGCCCTGCAGCTTCTGTGTCTTGCCGTAGTGTGTTGAGCTTCTAGGGTTCTTATGTGCCTGTGTTTACTAGTTATTTACTTAACTAGAGCTGTTAAGCTCTTGCGCTTTTGGTTTAATCTGGTTAAGTTAATTGTGACTGGCATAGGTTTCCTGAACTCTATGATTATTTAAAAAGAACTCTTGTTTAGTGCCTTAGTGGAGTCATTGTATTGGGGAGAAAGATTTGTCCCATGGTGTCACTCAGTTAGACCTCTGAGGCTCTGTTAGTATTCCTGTGTCTAACCTCTTGTTTCAGTCTCCTCCCAGCAACCCTGCCACTCCTCCGATCTTGGGTCGTATTGCGAGCCTGCAGGCTGCAGGTCCTGGATTGGGTCGGTGCCAGAGAAAGCCCGCCATTCTTCCACAAATGGGTTCAGTTGTCCGGGAGCTCACCATGACAGCATTGAATACAGACCCAGGCATTCAATTAAAGGTGCATTGTGATTTATGCCAGGCAGCTCCTGAGTTATCTCGCAGTGTCGCTTTGAGTATGTGACAGGCGCAATAATGCTTTATGGCCTCCGTTAGTGTTGCTGACTGAGATTATGCAGTACCTGTTCAAGATCTGCTTTTCCATTTGAGTGAGTTGACACAATGTTATTTTGAAAGTCCAAAATACTGTGAAAAACATGCCCTTCCTTTAGTCAGAGCATAGAGCAGTGTAGCACAGAAACAAGCCCTTTAGCCGAGTTAGTCATTGCAACCTGTTTTTTTGCCTATTCCCATCTACCTACACCTGGATCATAACTCTCCATACGATTCTCATCCATGTACCAAAGCTCATTTCTTTAAGAATCTCCTGCCTCTTGCTCCAAGTCTCGGCTCCTGCTACCTCCATCTGCTCCATGACACAATTTTGTTGAGAAAGTTGTGATAGAGGAATGAGTGTTGTGCGTGTTATCACAAATCTGAAAAGGAGCTGGGAAAGATGAGGTGGATAGAGATTGGTTAATACCAAATGTTGCCACTTAAAAACATGTGAGGAAAGGAATACCGCAGCGGTCCACGCTTCAGCAGTCCTGGAAAAGAATGGATATGAGATGATGTGAAGGGTCACAAAGCAAAAAGAGCAAATGATATTGTTCAAAACCACCTGTTAGCCACCAATCTAAATAAATAAATGGGAAATTGGGAAAATAAGGATACTTATCAAATGTTCTAGCATCTAATTTGCTGTTGTAAATTTGCATCCATACTGTTACCAATAATATGTATGCCAAATTCACCCATCACCTTCTAGGTACTCCTTCCCCTATGTCCAAATGCTTATTCTTGCTTCTACCCACTTCCTTTCCAGTCCTGATGAAGGCTCTCAGTCCAAAATGTTGACTCTTTTTTTCCTTTTCATGGATGCTACCTGACCTGCTGAGGCCTTTCAGTATTTTGTGTGTGCTGCTCATGTTATTACTAAATCTCTCAGTACCATGGAGACGTGGGAGACATGTTGGATTCTGACACAACACACAAAGTGCTGAAGGAACTCAGCAGTCATGCAGCATCTATTGAGGGAAATGGACAGTCAATGTTTCATTTCAAAACCCTTCACCCAAACTCCAGATGAGCCCAGCTGAAGGGTCTTGACCTGAAATGTCAACTGTCCATTTCCTTCAATAGTTACTGTCTGACACTTTTGGTGCTGTCCTCAGTACTGTAGCTGATGGAATTTCGGTAGAACAATATTGCACACAAATAGGCTTTCAGCTCATAATGTCTGCGCTGAACAATGCTAAATTCTACCATACCCTCTTCTGCCTGTACATGACCCATATGCCTCCATTCCATGCAAATTCATTGGTCTGTCCTGCAGCTTCTTAAATGGTAGCTGTTGTATGTGCTTCAACCATTACCTCAGCAGTCCATTTCAGGCACCAATCACTCTCTGTGTTATGAAACAGGCCCCACTTATCTCCTTTAACCATGATCTTAAATGCACAATGTCCAGCACTTGACATTTCTACCTCAGGGAAAACAGGGCTTCTGATTGTCCGAAATTTTATTGTAGAAATGAATTGACCATCTGTTGATCTCACTTTAAAACAGAAGATGTCTTTGGCCTTATTGTTTACTGAAACTCACATGGATGTTTGTAATGGCAGGTTTTCGGAATGAAAATTTATGTTTAGTCACCTACAATGAACTCTGGGTCATTTAGAGATAAAGCAGTGGTGAAACTTTTATATGACTGGCCAACTCTTATCATATCTACAAGTGTTAAGGCTCACAAGCTAAACAATGTCCTGCTGAATGAATGCACTCAAAGATACATTAGTAAATTATTCGAAGATGCCAAGTTAATCTCTGCTTTCCTGAACAGCAAAATATTAACTTGAGTTTTATGTCCTTCATAAAATTTAATTATTTACAACTTAAATGACCAATTTAAATGTGGAGCTTTTAAAGAATGAAATGTGTTCTTCATAATAATTTGATTTATGGTAGTTCTTCATTCAATATTGATGTCACTTTAGGAGCATTATTTGCCTCTGTGTAAAAAAAACAAATTATATCTTTGCCATACGTGATATGCTTTTGAGAGATTTGTGTTTTTTTTCTCTGATCTGTAATATACAGTATATAACTAGGAAGTACAGAAATGGGTAAATGTAATGTCAAATCTTTTAAATAAAGTAGAAAAATATAAAAACAGCAAAATGTCAGAGATATGTGGCAGGTCAGGGAGCATTTGTGGAGTGTGAAGCAGTTAGCATTTCAGCCTGATGGCCTTTCCCTAAAAGTAGAAAAGTGAAAAAGTAACTAACAAATGGGTCAGGGTGATTAGCCTCATTGATATTTTCATAGAAATTTATGGATCAACTTAACAATAATTATTGAGGAAAGACTCAGTTCCAAACAGTTGTCAGAAATCCTCTGAGCCCTTGATTCTTCCAAGGGAAGATTTTAGGCATCAGTCTCAGAGTGAGTGCTCTTATGACCGTTTCATGACCTTATCAAACCTGCTGAAAAACAACAGCAAAATGTATTTTACCAGCGTATCTACAATCCAGAAAAGTTTGAATGAAAGGTCATCAACTTGAAATGTTTGCTTGGTTGCAAATGTATCAGCATTCCACAAACTCTTTCCGATCTGCCGAGCGCACTTAATTTGCTCCTGCAGTAAATTAAGGATAGATGACCAAACACAAAAATCAGTGCTCAGCATGTTACCTTCTTCACTACTAATCTCAAAATTGTTTTCTGTTCTTGCCTGACTAACTCAGGAGCGTGATGAAGAAATATATTTGTACCTGGAAATGAACCTGACATTTCATTGTCACAGATGGATGCTTTCCTCTTATATCTTTGGAGGTGGAGCACTATCATTTAACGGTGGGCATTGATCCAGAGCAATGTGAATGGAGAGACAAAGATTTATCTCTGGAATCCCTCAGAAGAAAAGTGTGATATTGAACCAATGTCCATTGTGCTACTTTAGATGAGGATGATTGGCTTGATCAGCACAGTGGACCTTACAATACACTTTTATGCTCTTCTCTGAATATTCTGAGAACCAAATAGATTATAGTTTTATATAGCTATATATCCTAAGTCATTTCACATAATGCTATGAAATGAAATTCAATGCCAAGCCATTTAATGTTGACCAAAGCCTGGATCAAAGGATAGAGCTCAGGAAGAGAGAGAAGGAGAAGGGAAAAAGTTCGGGTGAGGAATTTTAGAGTCCTTGCAACTAAATCTCAAGCGCCTAAAGGAAAACAAAGACAAAATGCTGGAGGAACTCGGCTGGTCAGGCAGCATCCATGGAGGGGAATAAGCAGTTAGTGTTTCAGGCCAAGACCCTTCATCCAGACTGGAAAGGAAGGGGGAAGAAACCAGAATGAGAAGGTGGGAGGTGCTAGCACGTGATGGGTGAAACCAGGTGAGGGGGGAAGATGGATGGGTTGGTGAGGCAGAATGAAGTGAGAAGCTGGGAGGAGATAGGTGGAAAAGGGTTGAAGAAAAAGGAATCTGATAGGTGAGGAAAATGGATCATGAGTGGATAGAAAGGTGGAAGGGCAGCAGAGGGAGGTGATAGGTAGGTGAGGAGAACTGAAGGGGTAAAGAGGGGTGCCAAAATGAGAATTGAAAAAGAGAGAAGGCAGAACGTCAAGAAAATTGCTACAAGTGCAAAACATACTACACCTGCCTCTTTAATTCCTCCCTCACCACCATTCAGGGCCCCAAATAGTTCTTCGAAATGATACAACATTTCAGCTGTGAGTCTGTCAGCATCATCCACTGTATCCAGTACACCCAGTGCAGCCTCCTCTACATCAGTGAGACCCCACGTAGACTGGGATTTCTTGGTAGCCACTGATTTTAATCCTGCTCCCGGTTCCCATCTGACATGATGATCCATGGACTCCTCTACTGCCACAGTGACACTATACTCAAGTTGGAGGAGCAACACCTCATATGCCATCTGGCTAGCCTCAACTTGTCACTGTGATTTCTCTAATCTATGGTAAATTCATTGTATAACAATAGATGCCTTCATGAATATACAATTAACCAGAAAGTTGAATGATAAAACAGACCTGTGCATTTAATGACAGGGAACAATGCATTCATCTATTTTGTTTCCCTATGTAACTTTAGTGGGACAGAAAATGTCCTAAATCCATTGACTGGTTTGACTAGCCACAAAGTATCAGTTGGGAAGTTGAATCATGTACGGGCTTTATTTCCTAAAGACTCTTTCTCATTTCAGTTAGGCAATACTTATGCTACCCAGCATTGTTCATTCTCCAATCAATGACTCAACAGGTCCACAGCAGATTGGCTCTTCACTCAACTCTGCAACATTTGGACTGGAAAGACGCATACATCAGGATGCTCTTTATCAACCGCAGCTTTGCATTCAAAACTATCCCTTCAAGCTATCATCCCCTCAAAACTGATCAATAAACTTCACGATCTTAATACCTCCTTGTACAATTGGACCCTTGATTTCCTCACCTGCAGACCTCAGTCAGTTTGCGTTGACAACCACATCTCCTTCACAACCTCCATCAGGACAGATGCACCACAAAACCATGTGCGTAGCCCCCTGCTCTACTCACTTTATACTTATGACTGTGAGGCTAGGCACAGCTCCAATACCATATGTAAATTTGCTGATGACACCACTGCAACTGGCCAATTCAAAGGTGCTAATGAATCAGCCTATAGGAGAGAGATTGAAAATCTGACTGAGTGGTGCCTCATCAACAACCTCTCACTCAAAGTCAGCAAGACCAAGGAGTTGATTATTGACTTCAAGTGGAGGATACCAGCAATCCATGAGTCAGTTCTTATCGGGGAGTCAGAGGTGCAGAGGGTCAGCAACTTTAAGTTCCTCAGTGCTGGTATTCCACTGGGCCTGCCCTGAGCCCAGCACGCAAGTGCAACTACTGTGTATGCCCACAAGAAGTGAAGGATCAGACAGGAAGGTAGATGTTAGGGTAAGTATTATTATGATCCAGCAACAATGAATACAGAATTGAGACAGGTTTTTTATAAACAAATAAAACATTTATTAAACGCAGCTCAATAAAAATGAGAAGTGAAGAAACGACTAACTTAACCAGAAGTTAACTGCTATACGGCAACTCGAACAGTCCTTAAAGCGATAAATGCGAACACAGTTCTTAAAGTGATAAATGCAACCACAGTTCTTAAAAGTGATAAATGCAAAAGTCCAAATGATTTACACAGTCAATTAGGAAACATTTTCTTGAAGTAACAAATTCCTCATTGACATGACGTTACTGCTGATCCCAGCCAAAATATGCCTTGCTCAAAGGGTTTACAACAAAGGAAATAAAACAGCTTAAAGGCACTGACGTTTCCTTAGCGAATAACCCGGCTCCAATCCTTTCTGCTCTTATAGCAGGGACTATCTCGGATGCAGGTTACTATCTCTTTGAATGAAGATTAAATAAGGTCGATCCTGTATTACCGATGATGACACCAACTTTACTCCATCCTTCGGGTCTCCATACCTCGGTAAAACTTCACTCTCCGATTGGACTAGACTGGCAGCATTTGGTGAAGCTGCCAGCAATAACCTTTGTGACTTAAGACAGAAAGTATAACTCCACTCTAAAACAAAACTGCATCATGAGACAAATACGCAACATAACAGAGCCACTGACGAATTAAACCATGAACTGACCTGCATCACAGCAAGGCTTTCCCCTTTTATACCTGTTGAGACAAGCCATCACATGACCTCTCACTGGTGGGAAAATTACATCACTCCACCATCACAAGACCATTATATCATGCTCAGCAGATATTCGATTACACCATGGTCATAAGACAGTCACAAGATACCCAAAGGGTATGTAACAGTATTGACAGGCAAAATCAAAATAACAGGGATGATGGGATGGATAGTCTGAAGTGTGTGTATTTTAATGCAAGGAGTATAATGGGTAAAGGTGATGAACTTAGAGCACAGATCAATATGCGGAACAACGATGTTGTGACCATTACATTGACTTGGTTGTGAGAGGGACAGGAATGGGTGATTAATATACCAGGTTCTCAAAGTTTTAGACAAGACACAGAAGGAGGTAAAAGAGGTGGAGGGAGTTGCACTACTAATCAGGGGCAACATCACAGCTGCTCTCAGGGGGAGGGGTTCAGACACTGAGTCTATTTGGGTAGAGCTCAAGAATAGGAAAGGAGCAATCAAACTGCTGAGATTGTTCTAGAGACCTGCAAGAGCCACCAAGACATTGAAGAACAGTAGAGCTAACAGGACTTGATGTTTCAATCCCTATGATAAAGTCGGCTGTCTTGATGTTGGCAGTAGGCTTGGAGTGGTGACAAGGAGGGTAGCTACATCATCGGGGTCATCAGGTGGGCACCCTCCTTCTTTGACATTTCATTGATAAGCCCAGTTTAACAAAATGTGTAAAAATAATAGTTATTGTCATGGGTGATTTCAACTTCCCTAATATAAACTCGAACCTTCTTAGTGCAAGGGATTTAGGTGGGACAAAATTTGTTAAACTTACCTAGGAAGGTTTCTTAAGAGAGTTGTGGGGGTCTGGAGTGCACTGCCTCGGAAGGTAGTGGAGGCCAATTCTCTGGATGCTTTCAAGAAGGAGCTAGATAGGTATCTTATGGATAGGGGAATCAGGGGATATGGGGACAAGGCAGGAACTGGGTATTGATAGTAGATGATCAGCCATGATCTCAAAATGGCGGTGCAGGCTCGAAGGGCCGAATGGTCTACTTCTGCACCTATTGTCTATTGTTTATTGTCTATTGACATTAGAGGCTTTTAAGGGACATTTAAATAGGCACATGGATATAAAGAAGATGGACAGATATGGACATTTCATTTTGAGGCTCTTTTGAATTACTCTTTAACTGGTTTGGCACATCATTGTGGGCTGAAGGGCCTGTTCTATGTTCTAAGAAAATGAATCTCAAGATTGTATATGGTAACATATATATACTTTGAAAATACATGTACTTTGATCTCTGAACTTTGAAATAATGACCCCTTACATAATAGACAGTCATAATCTTTAACCCAAGGTAGAAACGTTAGATAGTGGAGGATATACATTTAAGCTGAGATAGGGAACGTTTAAATGAAATGTGAAGGCAAGTTTTATACATAGAGAATGAAAGCTGCTTGAGGTATAATGAAATCAGATTCATTAGCAACGTTTAAAAGGTTTTTAGACAGGTACATGAATATGCAGGAATGAAAGGATATGGATCAAGTGAAAGCAGAAGAGATTTAGTTTAACTTACATTTTGTTCATCACTGGTACCATGGGATGAATGGTTTGATGCTGTGTTGTTCTGTTCGCAAGGGTAGAAGTTCTGGAGAATGTTACAGAAAAAGGGAGCAATAAAATTGTGGAGAAAAATAAAAGACAAGCATGAGTATTATCATATTTACTTAGGTCAATAAAATCTCCAACCAGATTCTGAACCCATGAGGGATGAGGCCCCTGTTATAGAACCAGAGGAAGGCTTCATGGAGAGGTTCCTCGAAATCCTTGCTCCGTTGCCCCATGCAATTTTCCTTTTACATTTTTGGATACCCCAATACATGAGCATTACTGTTGTCCACTCTCCCCCACCCTGTTAATGTCACCAAACTGCCTCTAAGTGAGATCCAAATGTGCATTGTGAATAGAGTCATAGAGTGATTTGCACAGAAACGTGACCTTCGACCTAACTCATTCTTGATGACCAGGCTGCCTACTTGAACTAGTCCAGGGGTTCTTAACCTAGCACCCTTTGCTTAGTGGTATTGGTCCATGGCATAAAAAGGCTGGGTACCCCTGAACTAGTTCCAATTCCTTGCATTTAACTGTTCTCACTCTAAACCTTTCTTTTGCATATAGCTCTATATAGCATATGGAATTTGTAAATTAATGATTGATGAATATCTGTCAGGTCAGGTGACAACTGTGTTAGTGGACGAGGACAAAGGATTTGTCTCCCTCTTGATGACTCTGTGCTTGTGAAACTTATATAAATGCAATAACCTTTCCAGGCTTTGTTGGACTTTCACCCAGACTGGGATTGGTATATGTACCTGGGACCAAGGGGTGGTTTCAAGAGTTGGAATCAGAGATCCCCCAACAGCGAACACTGAGTGGTGACTAAGAATCATGAACACAGAAATCTTTGTGACTTGTTATGGAGTATTCTGTGCAGTTTATTTATGCTATTTTATGATAATAACTAGACTTAAGTTATTTTGTTGTGCTTGTACACATTCTACCACATCTCCTGGACCCTTGAATGATTAGGTCTGATCAACCTAACTTGCTGAGTTATCTGAATCTGTCAATGAACTTGAAGAAGCAAAGTAACTTGAGGTCAGAGCATGCGGCTTAGACAGAGGTCCAGCTGCACACCATCGCTGGATAGCCGATCATCTTGACAGATTGGCTGAATTCTAAAGGGTTGCATTAACCTTGTCATGCCAGGCTTCCTGGTACTAGTGGAGATATTGGTTTATTATTGTCATATGTACTGAGATATAGGGAAAAGCTGGTCTTGCATAGTTTTCATACAGATCACAATTTATTACACAGCACGTTAAGGTAAGACAATAACAAGGCAGTATAAAATGAAAAAAAAACTACTGAACAGTGCAGTGCAGGTAAACGACAAAGTGCAAGATCATAGCGAGGTTGCTTGTGAGGCCCAGAGTCCATCTTATCGTTAAGAGATTTGTTCAAGAGTCTGATAAGAGTAGGATAGAAGTTGTCCTATTACACAAGCTGGTGGTATATGGCTACAGGGTTTTGTATCTTCTGCACAATGGGAGAGAGAGAAGAAATAATGTCCAGAGTGGGTGGCTGGCTGCTTTAATGATGTCGCAGATGTAGATGGAATCCATAGAGGGGAGGCTGATTTCCATGATGTGCTTACATCTCTTGCCATTACTTTATACAATTATTCATATCTGCAGCCATCTGGACATAGACCCAGGGGACTCTTGGCATTTGTCTGCTCAGTGCATGTACGGGCCTTACAGTAACTGTAAGCATGAAAGCTGAAAGATACAATACAATACCATCAGATTTTCTAATAGAAAAATATTTTTAGGATACAGTTCCTAAATTATGTGATTTGACCTGCATTTTAATATTCTAAGAAGAAATGGAATGTGGAAATCAAAGAAAATTAATGGGAACTTGGGAAATAACAAAAAAATGGTGAGAGAGAAAGGGATAAATGGAGGGATTTTGATAACTCAGTGTGGTAGTAGATTTGTGTGGAGAGCGATTTCCCAATGTGGACCAGTTGGGTTAAGCGGTTTGTTTCTGTTCTGAAAATACTGCATAAACTATGTTTCATTACCTTATCTCTCTCTCCAAATAGCGATATGAATGATTAAAAGATTGGCTGTATTAGTGTGTTGTCTCTTTGGCTCAGGAGATCCTAGGCTTGAATCAAGTTGAAACAAGTCGAATATCATCTCCCATGATGATCCAACAACTGTAGAAGGTCAAGGGCACTGCTGGCTTGGACAGCCTCAATCTGGCTCGAGTAGGCATGTAGGGACCAGCTTCTGCCCACAGACCCCATGCAGTTTGCTGAGAACCGGCCTGTCAACACAATGAAATTGGAACAGGGCCTGAATTGACTATTGAAATGAGAAGCAACCAGATCAGCTGCTTCATTCCAGCTTTATTCCCTCAATTTTATCCTGTACAGAGTTGTACTGTCACAAAGTGTGCTCGCAGGACTAGACCTAAGTGCAGACAAACAGCAGGCTCTCTCTGTCACAACAGTTTCTGGCACCAACTCAATTCAGGCATGGCAGAAGGTGGCTTCAGTCGCAGAAAACACTGACAGCGACTTGACCACAGGAGTAAAGGGTGGCAGATTATCCATGAAGAGATGGAAACAGGAGGTTAGACACAGAAGTATTGGAGGAATGATTGAGAAGACAAATCATTCTCTCCCACACATTGCTGCTAAGGCACTAAATGAGAGTCCTCTCTAAATAATCGTAGAATGCAGGAGAAGTCAAGCCAGTCACAATTAACTTGACAAGGTTCAACCAAAAGCTCAAGGGCTAACGGCTCTAGTTAAGTTAAGGATTAGATAAATACAGATGCTTGAGAAACCTAGAAGCTCAACATTCTACAGCAAGCTTCAGAGGCCCGCAAGAATTATGACACACACATTCTCCCCGTGACAACATGAGTTTCCTTTGTGTGCTCTGGCATCCTCTGATGGTCCATAGATGTACCGGTTGGTAGGTTAACTGGTCATTGTAAATTGTCCCATGTTGAGGCTAGGGTTAAATCAAGGGATTGCTGGGTAGCACAGCTTGAAGAGCCTGAAGGGCCTATTTCATGCTGTATTTCAATAAAATAAATAAAATGTTTGCAGATTTCTACTTCTCCACTGCTCCACTTAAAGAGAATTGGAGGAAAAATGTAAATACGAAAGAAAACACAAAGCATTTCATTTGCTTTTGAATCAACATATTTATTATTAAGAACTAGAGAATTATATCTTGCAAATATTCCTAAACTTATTTTACTGAATATTACTTCAGAAAGATTCTTTTCTTTCTCTACCACCCCCATTCTCCAATGACTAAAGCCTATTTATTGCAGTTGCGTCCTTTCAAACTTTCTATGCTTTCCCTGAGTTGGTTGAGTCTTCCTGGAGTAGGATATGATTACAAAGATTTCTAGGCTAAATTGGTGCATCTTCAAAATCTAGCTCTGGCATCTCTGGTTGAAAATTACACTTGAGCCAAAGGCTCCTCAGTTAGTCCATCATCTTCCTCTATCTAGCAAAGTAAAATCTCACTTTAATGTGGACCAATGTGACTAAATCTGAATAAAACTGAACTTCAATGTCTTCTGAATTCTTCCCTTTCTGTATATTCATATTTGGATGGAATTTTGAACAATTTTAGAGAAATCCACTTCCAAAGGGGTCTCTTCAGCACCAGGTGAAGAGAACTGATGGAAGAAGAAGAATAAATAATTCTTTCCTTAATTCATTCTTGGGACTGAAGATGATTTATGGCTCCTGAGCTAAATTTGAAGTCCTGTTCATCGAATTCCTGTCTGAGTGAGGTATTTTCTTGCTTCTATTTGCATCAGTTCCTAGTTAAGTGGCCAGAATTGGTACAGGAAAAAACCCACAAAACAGCCTGAAAAATGATTTTATCCCAGGGCGAAGGTTAAAAATTCACTGGATCTCACAGGCGTGTGTTAATTCCTTGCTGAGCTGTATCATAATGACCGTTCAGAAGTGGCCCATTGCCCAGGGTATCTTCACATGTTTTCCTTGGAAAGTTACCTTGAAGGACTGTGTTATTGAGAGGGGTGGTGATTGCTTAAGTCTTTATGGATACCCCTTATCCATCTTCATTCTGTATTCAGAAAAATTTGAAAAGAGTTTGTGAATGGTGAGATGACACATTTTGGAAAGACTAATGCGACTAGGACTCATAAAATAAATGTTATGGCCTGATATGGATTAGAGTGGCCTTGTTGTATAAGTCCTAGGATCACTGAAGGTGCCAGTACAGACAGATAAAGTCTTTAGAAAAAAACGTTTGTGATACTTGTCTTTATTAGAGGGGGCATAGAAGTCTATGCTGCAAATCATAAAATATTGGTTAACTGCATATGGAGGGTTGGATACAGATCTGATTAGCATGAACATAAAGGCCCTGATTGTACTGGAAAGAGTGCTGAAGAAGTTCCCCAGGATGTTGCCTGGAATAAAATAGTTCAGTTATGAGGAGAGACTGGACAAGACTCCTTAGGCAAGACAAGGCAAGGCATGTTTATTTTTTAATAACACTTTTCGAGCAAGAGGCATTTCAAAGTGTTTTACATAAAACAAAACATAAAAATCAAACATAAAATTTCAGAAAATATAAAGAGAATAAAATCACACATAAAAATAAAAATAGTTTAACTACATAATGCCTCATAGGCCTGATTTTATTCTCACAAATCAATGAATCTGTTGTAAAAAAAAATCACTCCCTACTTGTACATAGTTCTTTCCTTTTGCTTGTTTTTTTTCTTTCTGCTCTTTTCTATAAGGGTATACCTCAGATAAATACTTTGTGGAGATTTGTGATATATATGATTATATGATATATATGTACAATGTCTGAAATACATCTTATGGAAATGTTTGTTTGATGATGAACTTCAATAAAAAAAATACAAAAAAAATGGAATAAAGGTTACAGTGCAGGAGATTCTAATTAAAATCTACAACAAAAAGAAAACTTTTAAACCTTGATTTAGAAGAGCTTAAAGTTGGGGCAGACTTCAGACCCTCTGGAAGATTATTCCAGATTTGTGGAACATAGTAACTAAATCTGCTTGGAGAAGAGAAATCCAGGTAGAGATCAGCTAAAATGATTAAAGACACAGACAGAGCAGATATGAGACCTTTACCTCATGGCAGAAATATCAAAGACAAGAGGACATCATTGAAAGGTGAGGAGTAGAAGGTTAAAGGGGGTCTGAAGAAGAATTGTTTTGAGCCAGAGGGTGGTTGGAATCTGAAACCTATTTATTACCTGTCTGGGTGAGTAGAGAAAAGTCTTCTTACAGTTAGGAAATACCTCCAATAAGACCTGATATAACACGGCATAGAAGTGTATAGACCATGTGTTGTGTGAGCCTAGATTGGTACTTGATTGCCAGTATTGATATGGTAGGCTGAAAGGAATGTTATAGAGTCATTTGGTTTTATAGTTCATATTCTACTAATTATTGAGTAGCTAATTGAAACAGAATGTTCAATATTTTCAAGCTATCCCAAAGAAATGACCAGAGTTGCACCAAATCTATTTCCAAATTACAGGGATAATTTATAAAGGCCAACAACCTAATAGCAAGTCTTCGAGATGTGGGATGTACCCAGGCTAAAATGCAGTCGCAGGGAAAACATGCAAACTCCACACAGCCAGAACTCCAGAGGTCAGGATTACACTTGGGTTGAGCCAAAATCCTGCCACTGTCCACCTTTCACTCATCCTTCTCCATTCAACCCCATCAATTTGGCTTCTATCCCTTCAGTGCTAACTCTGCTTTCTTTTTTCCTCCACAGAACCCAAACTGCTGAGTACCTCTTACACTATTCCCTTTCCATTCCAGCTATGTAAGACTGTCAGTATTTTGCTCTTGCATTGAAGAATGAGTGTCAGTAAGCTGGGCATTTGGAAGCCTATCAGAGAAAGAAAAGAGAAGGGAGGCTTAGGAATCGGCTGTTGTTACTGTGTTCAGGAAGGGCTGTGAAAGGGTTGGTCATAATGTGCCTGAAAAAGACGGAGGCCTGTCTGCTGACAACCACTTTTCTTCAGTTTTCAAGGTGTAGAAGAAAGAGTGCAGAGCCCTGAGAAAATAGCCAAAAATGAGGAGCAAGGTGTTATGTAGAAAAAGAGAGTTTAGCAAGAGCTGTTGTTAAGTGATAAGAATTCTAGACAGTCGGTGAATGACTAGACAGAAACAGTCTCATGCTGAGGGAGGTGAAGTATCTTCTGGCTCATTTTTAGGTGTGAGTTGGAAGCTTCAGACCAGATATTATTACTAGATCTAGGTTCATTAGCTGTCTTATTGAGCAGATGTTGTTGACTCAGGCATAGAAGCTGAGCCATCAGGTTTCTACCAGATGGTGGTGTGACAACAGCGTTACAGCTTACCAGGTTAGTAGTGAGGCATACCAGACATTTCATTTTGTTACAGGTCTACTGGGAGGATCTTGACATGCTGAAAAATCCCTGCTGATGATTTACGGGAGATAACACTTTGCGTGTATAAATGTACCTGGCTTGTAAATGTCAAATAAATATTCACAATAAATCTTTGATGATCTAAGACTGACCTTAATTGACCCATTCATTTCTGACTTCTCCCTCTGGCGAATGCTATTTAGTTAAAGGTCACAATGCTGCTAAGTCCTTATTTCTGGTTCCTATACAGCACAGTAAGCTTCTATGGTTAAGATTTATCCTCCACCAAGGTTAATTGACTGAGAGAAAGTCTCTCCTAAAAGGCCTTCGTGCAGGTGCCTCTGGTTGAGATGAGGATGAAGTAAGGCAACTTTCATGACTTTTTTGTTTGCAATTCAGCAGCAAGAAGTAAAAATCCCATTGCAAGGAAGGTTCCAATTAGCAATTTTGCAAAGTATTTTGGGATTTCTGCTTAGTTCTTAAACAGAAGAGATGGTCATTGACTTCAGAGAAATAAACGGTTCACACCCTCCTTTGCTGAAGTCATGATGATTAAGAGCTTAAAGTTCTGAGAAGCAAACATCAATAATAGCCTGTCTGTTACAACTAGGGATCGTTTTTAAAGAAAAGATTTTTTGTTAGTATGAGGGCTATATTTTTTCTCAACGTCACCTCAGAAGGATGCATTGTCCTTGGATTGTTTAGCTTTTAATTAGCTTGGTATTGCCAAAGTCCAGAATTCCTGCCATTTCAGTGGTGCATACCAACTTCTTTTTGTTGGATCATTGTGGCGCCTTGTCCTGGAGAAATTCGGACTGAGTTCTTCCGTGTATCATAAGTAATTTCAGTTTGTCCAGATTTTGTACCGTTTGCCTAAGCTCGTTAGTTTTTTTTTTTGATTAACTTCTGGAATAAGTATTTAGTTTTATTTTAATTGTCGAAGTCTCCTTAATTCCTGAACTTGAGTTCACTAATGACCTTTACAGTATCCTGCTCCAGTCATGTGGACACCACAGCCAAGAAAATGCGCTAATGCCTCTACTTCCTCAAATTCTGAATTTATTTAAATCTTACATCCATCCCACAACGTGAGGGAATAAAAATCTTTGCAAGGGTAAATCATGCTTGACTAATCTGTTGGAGTTTTTCGAGGATGTAACCAGGAAGTTAGACGGGGGAGATGTAGAGTACCTCGATTTTCAGAAGGCATTTGATAAGGTCCCACATAGGAGATTGGTGGGTAAAATCAAAGCTCAGGGCATCGGAGGAAAGACATTGACATAGATAGAAAACTGGTTGGCAGATAGAAAGCAAAGGGTAGCGGTGAATGGGTGGTTCTCGGAATGGCAGGTGGTGACGAGTGGGGTGCCACAGGGCTCGGTATTGGGACCACAGCTGTTTACAATTTACGTCAATGATGTAGATGAATGCATTGAGAGTAACATCAGCAAATTTGCTGATGAGACTAAGCTGGGTGGGAGTGTGACATGTGATGAGGAAGTTCGGAGAATTCAGGGTTACTTGGATAGGCTGAGTGAGTGGGCAGATACTTGGCAGATGACGTTTAATGTGAATAAGTGTGAGGTTATCCACTTTGGGAGTAAGAACAGGAAGGCAGATTATTATCTGAATGGTGTAGAGTTAGGTAAGGGAGAAATACAAAGAGATATAGGAATCCTTGTTAATCAGTCACTGAAGGTGAATGAGCAAGTGCAACAGGCAGTGAAGAAGGCTAATGGAATGTTGGCCTTTATTACAAAGGGAATTGAGTACAAGAGCAAGGAAATCCTCTTGCATTTGTACAGGGCCCTGGTGAGACCACACCTAAAGTATTGTGTACAGTTTTGGTCTCCAGGGTTAAGGAAGGACATCCTGGCTGTAGAGGAAGTGCAGCATAGATTCACGAGGTTAATTCCTGGGATGTCTGGACTGTCTTACGCAGAGAGGTTAGAGAGACTGGACTTGTACACGCTGGAATTAAGGAGATCGAGAGGGGATCTGATTGAAACATATAAGATTATTAAGGGATTGGACAAGATAGAGGCAGGAAATATGTTCCAGATGCTGGGAGAGTCCAGTACCAGAGGGCATGGTTTGAGAATAAGGGGTAGGTCATTTAGGACAGAGTTAAGGAAAAACTTCTTCTCCCAGAGAGTTGTGAGGGTCTGGAATGCACTGCCTCGGAAGGTGGTGGAGGCCAATTCTCTGGATGCTTTCAAGAAGCAGCTAGATAGGTATCTTATGGATAGGGGAATCTAGGGATATGGGGACAAGGCAGGAACCGGGTATTGGTAGTAGATGATCAGCCATGATCTCAAAATGGTGGTGCAGGCTCGAAGGGCCGAATGGTCTACTTCTGCACCTATTGTCTATTGTCTATTATGACTCCATGACTCCACAGACATGTGAATTTACAAGTCTCATGGCCTGTAGGAAAAAAAGCTGTCCCGTAGCTTGTAGGTCCTGGATTTAATGCTGCGGTATGACAGATGGAAACAGTTTATGGTTGGTATGA
Source organism: Hypanus sabinus (assembly GCF_030144855.1). Classification (NCBI taxonomy): domain Eukaryota; kingdom Metazoa; phylum Chordata; class Chondrichthyes; order Myliobatiformes; family Dasyatidae; genus Hypanus; species Hypanus sabinus. Next base: position 12,272,819 of record NC_082732.1, read on the forward strand.
CTGGTGTTCCTGATGATCTTCCAGGTCTTTTTTACGCACCTACTGCTATAAATGTCCTCAATGGAGGGACATTCACATCCACCGATGCGCTGGGCTGTCCCTACCACTCTCTGCAGTACCCAGTGATCAAGGTTGGTACAGTTCCCGTACCAGGTGATAATAAAACCAGTCAGGAGTCTCTTAATGGTGCCCCTGTTGAAGGTCTTGAGGATTTGGGGCCTCATGCCAAGCTTCTTCAGTCACCTGAGGTGGAAGAGACGCTGTTGTGCTTTTTTGCCACAATGCAGTGTGTACAGTCCGAGCTTGTTATCCTGGCACCACTGTGTCAGGGTGTCAACCTCTTCTGTAGCCTGTCAATGTCATGTCATCTGTGAAACTGAGCAGGAGGCTAAAGAAATTTTGCATGTCCTCTTTGACTCTCACCAACTTTTGTCAATGCACCATAGATAGCATTCTATCTGGATGCAACATATGGCAACTGCTCTACATGTGACTGCAGGAAACTGCAGAGAGTTGTGGACGTAGGTCAGTGCATTACGGAAACCAGCCTTCACTCCATGGACTGCATCTACATAGCTTACTGACTTGGTAAAGTATCCAGCATAATGGAAGATGCTGCTCACTTTCTTCTCTCCCCTCCCTCAGGACAGAAAACACGAAAGCTCGAAAGGACATACCTTTATGCAGATTGAAACATACATATTGAGCTTGTATCTTACAGCTCCAAAAGTCATTCTGGTGCTAACAGATTTACATAAAAGTGAGAGAATATTGGCAGGTCATTTCAATTGATGCAAACTCTAAAATAAGAATTCATGAATATCACTGTTCTGCCTCTATTTTAATAACCATTGATTAATGATACCAATTAAGGGCTCGTTAGTGACTCTGGATACCAACTGGTGCAATGAATTCTCCATTAGCTCCTGTTGCTCTTGACTGCAATGAAGAGCATTCTGTGCACAGGAAGACATTTTGATGGCTATTATATTGGCCACATCAGACAATGTGAAATTCTGCATTGATTTCCACTGGGATAGTGTTCACATTGCAAGCAGTAACTATCCCTGACCTTCATAGAACAGACTGAGTGAATTGTTTTAGAGTATTCAGGATTATGATCAGCATCGCCTTTTGTTCAATGAGCTGCCAAGGCAGTGGATGTGACAACAGCTCTGAAACTTTACCTCAGTGACAGTTTATCCTACCGCCAAACACACTTTTACCTTCTCCTTCACTGTTTCCTGAAGGGATCACTCTCTCAGTGATTTCCTTGTCTATTTCTTCCCTCCCACTAATCCCCCTTCCAGCACTTATGTTTTCAAGTAGCCAATGTGATGCACCTGCCCATTCACCTCCTCCTTCACCTCCATTCAGGACCCAAACATTCCCTCCAGGTGAGGCAACGCTTCACCTGTCATTCTGCTGGGATGGCACATCAAAGCTCAGTACTCCCGACGTGACCTCCTCCCCATTGGTCCTCCACCTGTTGTACATTGGGGACCGCTTTGTTGAGCATCTCCACTCCATCCGACAAAAGCAGAATTTCCCAGTGGCGAAACACTTTAATTCCCATTCCCATTCCTGCTCCAACATGTTGGTCCATGGTCTCCTCTTGTGCCAAGATGAGGCTACCCTCGGGGTGGAGGACCAACACCTTATATTCTGTCTGCGTTGCCTCTAACCTGATGGCATGAACATCGATTTCTCCTTCTAGTGTCAGTTCTTTATTCGTTTCTATAGATGCTGACTGACCTGCTGAGCTCCTCCAGCATTTTGATTGTGGTGCTTTGGATTTGCAGCATCTACATAGTTTCTACTTGTTATACTCCATTGTGTTCGGAAAGACTGTGAGATATCAATAGATCAGAAATTCTAAGCATTGATAACACTTCCTCAACAATGGAATTAATATATATCCATCAAGTGTTGATTATGCACCTCTCTCCTCCAGTTTCTGTGATTCTGAGGTAACATGAGGAAAAACAAATCCTTCTCTACATTTTATTTCTTCCCTCTTTCTCAGGTGTGGACTTTGGGAGACCTGGTGTGTGACATGTTACCTACGCATCTTTCTCTATTGAATTAATAAAACGCTGGACCATGAATTTTGTTATCGAATGGCTTCAGTGTGGGGTATTTGTGGCATTTTGAAAGCCATTCACTCATTTTTTCCAGCCCTCAAAAGGTGCTTATTGATTCCTTTATTCATAAATGAAGGGCATTTCTGGGAAAATGGAGGATAAGGCTTCGTGAGCAATTATCTCACGATCAGTGAGTGTGGTAAACTATGTATACCTGTCTGGACATGCCCCTCTGCGGACTGCTCCTGTGGCTCCTCCCACAGACCCCTGTATAAAGGCGATTGGAACACTGCTCCTCCCTCAGTCTCTGAGATGCCCTGCTCCCTTTTTGCTGCTAATAAAAGCCTATCGTTCACTTCCAGTCTCCAAGAGTTATTGATGGTGCATCAGTGAGGTGAACCCCATTCTCTTCCTTGTGGTAGTTGTGCATAAACTTGTTGATCATGGCTTCCATGATGTGGAATCTCTGCCAGCTCTTTCCCTGTTGTTGGCCCTGTTCTGTTGGGAAATATGCACCAGGAAGTCCCTCACTCTTACTCCAATTCAAAGGCTCTGTAATATGTGCAGCAGAAACTCAGTTCAACTTGCTGGTGACTTACTGTAGTGAAGAAAGAATCATTTTGAGAAGTATCCATGTCATAGCATAATGAAGCCAATGCCATCTTCATAACTCCTAGGAACACCTACCAAGCTGTCTTGTAGTTAGTGACAGCTTGCTCAATACATCTAGGAAACCTGATATGACTGGAGTTGCCTACAGATATGAGGTCAGAAGAGTCTGTTTAAAACACATTTATCCAGGGCTGGTGATCCCTCAGGAATGCATTGTCGTCAGGCAGGACCAATAAAATGCCTAAAGCATTTCCTTATTTCTCAAGCACTGAGTACAATTGGTTATTGGTAGGTAGCAAACAATGGCAACACTGGAACAAGTTTGCTCTTCTCCAAATTACAACAACCAGATTATTTCTGGTTGACTGACATAGTCAGTTTCTGAAGCAGTGTAGCCATGTTGCTGAAGATATCCCTAAAATGTGTGCTATGAAGCAAGTTCAAAGACACCAGCCAGAGACGTAGGCTCCTTGAACAGTAAGTGTAATTCAAGGCAAACTAAACTATCAGATATTGAAACCTCTCAGAGAACCACACGCTTGTTACAGAACCACATCATAAAAAATTGATACAAGTGCATTAGTCGGGAGATGAGTTTGTGTTTCAACAAATAGTAAATCATCAGTTTGGTAATTTAAACAAAAATAATAAGGATTAAAACCCCAAAAGATATCTCTATTTCATTCTTTGGGCTGTGGGAGAAAACCCATGCATTCCACGGGGAGGATGTACAAACTCCTTGTAGAGAATGCTGGGATTGAACTCTGAATTCTGACGGCCCAACCTAAAATACAACCTCACTAAGTGCTATGCTACTTTGACACCGACAATTCCTTGCTTCATAAGATGTTGCCTTGCCTGATGAATGTTTCCAGGATGTTCCGTTATTATTTCAGATTTGCACTACCTATGGCAGCTTTAGTAAACAGGAGCCTCATCAAGACATCTTTAAGATTTGTATATACGTACAGTGTGTTCTTGGTAAAAATAGGGAACCCAAAAGCAGTTTTATGCTTTGGCTCATGTTGCAACATTGAGTGGTGCAATATAGAAGGAAACTTGTAATATTTGGAAGGGGACATGTGGAAGTGGCAAATATTCCACATGATCACATGCTCATGTGGCAGTACTAGCACTGGTTACCACTTAAACAGAGCAGAGTAAGACTGGTGCATTATGATATATGTATTTCATCAGCAGCGTGATTACTGACAATTATTATCAAACAATTTTGCTAACTCTGAATGCTGATTTCTGCAACTATGGATTCTCTTTCTATCAGAATTCAATTAGAGTTGGAAATTAAAAAAAAAAATCACATCTTCTTATGTGTTTTTTTCTTTCCCAAACTCGGTTTCAAATTCTGCTCGAGTAAAATCCGATTAATAATTCCAGTGTTGGTTCAGATGTTGTGGTTGAGGAATTAGTTCACTAATTGTGATTATGTATGTGATTGAAATACCCATTGTGAAGCATGATCAGCTTGTTACAGCAACAGGAAACCAAGGTTACCAAACTGCTCTGGGTCCCCCATGCCAATAAAGAATGAATTCACACAGAAAGCTGGACATACGCATTTGTATCTATTAATAAATAATGCAGCATGGTGTTCTTGGAAATTCATTTACTTGCTGGCTCAGAGCACACCTGCAGATGCAGCCTTTTCTCCACAATGTTATTCAGGATATTCATGGACACCCCTAAATAGGAAGGGACCTGCGTAATATTACTCAATTCAAAAAGTCTGACGTATAAACATTTGTTTGTTCCTACAAGAGACAGAACTAGATTTCTCTCTCTTTCACTCTTTCTGATCAGTCTTATGTGTATTTGATGTTATTCATTATAGTATCATGGAGGTAAGGCTACCATATTGAGTGATGTATTTTCCATCACAGACAAAATTGAATATGGATGTCTGTAAATGAAACTCATTCATTACACAGGGAATATCTGTATGGAACTCCCACAGAGTTTTAAAATAACCAGGATAAATCTTGGTTGAAATGTTAAAATTATTTAACCTCTCAGGAAAATAATAGGATCTCCCACAGTACCCTTCACATCTCCCTTGGAATTACAGTCATGACACATCTTCAAAACACTCACTGGTTATAAAGGCGTTATGTCATATTGTGCTATGAAAGATACTATATAAATGCCATTTCTAGCCTCCCTACAATCTAATTTGAATAGTTCAAAGATTCAGTTTAGTATCAGAGAATCTATACAGTATAAATCTGAAATTCTTATTCTTCACAGACATCTATGAAATAGAAAAAAAACAAGACAATGAATGACAGAAAACATGAGAACCCCAAAGCTCCCTTGCCCTCCTCCTCGCCACACTTGCTCCAGCATCAACAACCCCCCACCACAAACATATAAGCAATGGCAAAGCCACCAAAGAGTCTATGATCTAGAGTCCATCAAAACCTACTGTCCATCAACATCTTAGACAGACTTTCTCTCACTAGCGAAGGAGAGAGAGACATCACCTTCACAGCAATAAAAGGGGAGACTAGCAGCTCGCTATTTTGTAGCTGCAACCTGCCTTCGCTCGTCCAAGTTCAGCGACTCGAGGACCAGCAGACTCTCACTTGCCATCGCGAGAGAGATTGCTCAAGCGCAGAGGCCTTGTTTTTGACAGCAGCGTACAATGCCTGTTGTCCCGATGTTTCAATCTCCCGTGGCACTTCAGGCGTTGACATTATCAAGGAATCGGTTCGCCCATGAGGTCACACCCCGAAGGCACACATCCTCCAGGCTGCCCCTGGAGACATTGAAATGCCAGTCTACTTGGCGAGACTGAGAGCAAGAACCCGCCACTCATGAGGATTGTATTTTGAGCAGCGGCTGTAGATCGCAGACTCTGACAGGACCCCAGCCACCGTGAAAAGGAAAAAGGGACAGGAAAAAAGAAGAAGAAGCTGTTTTGAGTTGCCCATGTCTACAAAACCCTCTCGCACCACCTGTAAGGCACTAACTTGAGGAATGTTTAATTGAGAACAAATAAGGAACCAAATCACAGAAATGTTTCCTTCCTTTGAGTATGATAACTGAAGAGTTAATGCATTTAATTATCATTCATGGGCATTAGGCACACGTTTAGGAGATAATGACTGATGAAGATTGTCTATTATTAATGTAACATACTTAAACATAGAAATAAATTATCATAATGAGTAAATCTTACTGAGAATAAATTAAAATGAAAAGTGCAAAAACATTGCAATTATAAGAACAGAAATATTTTCTACTGCCCCTGAAATTTTATTTGTCATTTGCAGACAGTCTCAGAAAGATGCTCATTTCTATGAGACTGGTCGATGTGACTCTGTAACCTGGGTTCAAGCTGAATTAATGCATGGAACTCTCTGCCTGGAGATTTAATTGCCCAGTGCTGGCCTCATTCTTGAATAAATCACATAAATGAACTTCTCCGAGCCACGTTGCATCCTTGAGAAATGTGATTGGACACATCTTCTTGTGAGTTGGGGTTGTGAGGCCAGGATTATTTCAATGTCTGAGCCACATGGAAGCCTATTATTCTCTGACTGCTCCCTCCATAAAATAAATTTTGGGCTCTGGGCCTCATTTGGCCCCTCATCACCACTTTGTTGCACACATCCCACTGAACTCCTTTAAGCTCACATCATCAACAGGTACTACACATCCTAGTCCATCCCTCAGATTCTTATCATAGACCCTGGTCCATTGCCCCAACTTTACATTTTCAATAAACAGCACACTTCCTACTTCACTCCTCCCATCAGCTACATATTTCAGTTCATTCTCTCAGTCCCCCACCTTGTGACCAATTCAGAAACTCATTTCACCTTGACTGAGAGGGCTCAGTGTGAACTCTTTCCCTCAATGATTCTTCCCTCCTGCCTTGCACAGCAAGATTTCGGCCTGTGACGCTCACTAAGTGCAAAAGTGTTCTACACTGCCCTTTGAGTGTTGTCGTCTGAACCCTTGGTGGCGCAAGGGACCCTTTTGAATGTGACGGGGCATAACTTGATCTAGCATTGCCTCTGGGGTTTTACACTCTGTCATATCCTTCAGGATATCTTGCAATTTCTAGAGAACAGTCGAACACAAGAAGAGATTATTTGGCCCACCATGTCTGCACTGACCATGACGCCAACCTAAATAATCCCATCAGCTTGCACATGGTCTGAATCCCACTATTCCCTGCCTAATGTAACTGTCTAATTTACTCAAAAATGTTGCTCTGGCAAAGGGATGCCAGATATTCATAAAAAAAGATCAGGGGGACTAAAGGTAGCCAGACTACATTTTTATTGTAAGAAGGACAAGTGAAGGAAAATGTAAAATCTTCACTGGTTGGAATCAAAGAAGGATAGTTCTGGAGCTTGAAGATCAATCATGTCAAGGACAGGTGTTTCTCAGGGTAGTGCCTTTGGGCCAATTACCTTCAGCTGCTTCACTAATAACCTTCTTTCAAATGTAAGGTCAGAAGTACAGATGTGCACTGATGATTGAACAATGTACAACACCATTCATAACTCCTCAGGGACTGAAGCAGAACCAAACACTGCAAGACCTGGATGATATCCAGGCCTAGTCTGACATATGACAAGTAACATTCATTCCACAGAAAAACCAGGAAGTGATGACGTCCAATAATAGAAATTCCTGCAATTACCTTGAGATATTCAATGGCACTGCCCTCTGTCAATATCCTGGGGAGGGGGCTGTGATGGTGTTGGGTTTGTTGACCACAAAGTTCCAAACTCAAACATAAAAGATTTTAAGTCCTATCCAATGTAGATAGTTCAGGGTACTCTCGCTAATGGGAGATTATACTGTGGCCACCTACTCTTCAAAGGTGACATTTATTCACTATTTATCCTTCACAGGGAGCTTAGTTGCCAAACACACAACTTGAATGTTGAGTTCCCCTTCCTACCAAGGAGGAAATGCTTCCAGCTAACAAAGGAGTTGAAACACAATTCTCTTATTTTAGTGATACATATTTCTACTTAAATAAAATTCTTAAAACACATTTTTACCTCACAGAGGATTTATATCTTATAAAAGATTTCCAGGTTACAAATGGTATCTAAAACCCATAAGAATATCAAAACACGGGCATAATTTCTAAAAGCTAAAAACCATACCAGATGAAAAAAAACATCTGTTGCTGATATTGAAGGCAGAGCAATGACGTCCAGTTCCCTATCTTTTTGTTATTCTTCTTGGTTCGGAAAAAAAGAGATATCTACAATAAAAATATAGGCAGCATGGAGTAAATGCGGTGCTTGAGGAATATAAAGAAAGTAAAATGAATCTTAAGAAATAAATTAGAAAAGCCAAAAGAAGATACGAGGTTGCTTTGGCAAGTAAGGTGAAAATAAATCCGAAGGGTTTCTACAGTTATATTAATAGCAAAAGGATAGTGAGGGATAAAATTGGTCCCTTAGAGAATCAGAGTGAACAGCTATGTGTGGAGCCAAAAGAGACGGGGGAGATTTTGAACAATTTCTTTTCTTCGGTATTCACTAAGAAGAAGGATATTGAATTGTATAAAGTAAGGGAAACAATTAGGGAAGCTATGGAAACTATGATAATTAAAGAGGAGGAAGTTCTGGCACTTTTAAGGAACATAAAAGTGGATAAGTCTCTGGAACCTGACAGAATATTCCCTAGGACCTTGAGGGAAGTTAGTGTAGAAATAGCAGGGCTCTGACAGAAATATTTCAAATGTCATTAGAAACGGGGATGGTGCCAGAGGATTGGCATATTGCTCATGTAGTTCCATTGTTTAAAAAGGGTTCTAAGAGTAAACCGTGCAATTATAGGCCTGTAAGTTTGATGTCAGTGGTGGGTAAATTAATGGAAAGTATTCTTAGAGATGGCATAAATAATTATCTGGATAGACGGGGTCTGATTAGGAACAGTCAACATGGATTTGTGCATGGAAGATCATGTTTGACAAATCTTATTGAATTTTTTGAAGAGGTTAATAGGAAAGTTGATGAGGATAAAGCAGTGGATGTTGTCTATATGGACTTCAGTAAGGCCTTTGACAAAGTTCCACATGGAAGGTTAGTTAGGAAGGTTCAATCGTTAGGGATTAATATTGATGTAGTAAAATGGATTCAACAGAGGCTGGATGGGAGATGACAGAGAGTAGTGGTGTATAACTATTTGTCAGGTTGGAGGTCGGTGACTAGTGGTGTGCCTCAGGGATCTGCACTGGGTCCAATGTTGTTTTCATATACATTAAGGATTTGGATGATGGGGTGGTAAATTGGATTAGCAAGTATGCAGATGATACAAACATAGGTGGTGTTGTGGATAATGAAGTAGGTTTTCAAAGCTTGCAGAGAGATTTAGGCCAGTTAGAAGAGTGGGCTGAAAGATGGCAGATGGAGTTTAATGCTGATAAGTGTGAGGTGCTACATTTTGGTAAGACTAATCAAAATAGGACATACATGGTAAATGGTGGGGCATTGAAGAATGCAGTAGAACAGAGTGATTTAGGAATAATGGTGTACAATTCCCTGAAAGGTGGAACCTCATGTGGATACAGTGGTGAAGAAACCTTTTGGTATGCTGGCCTTTATAAATCAGAGCATTGGATATAGGAGTTGGGATGCAATGTTAAAATTGTACAAGGCATTGGTGAGGCTGAATTTGGAGTATTGTGTACAGTTCTGGTCACCGAATTATAGGAAGGATGTCAACAAATTAGAGAGAGTACAGAGAAGATTTACTAGAATGTTACCTGGGTTTCAGCACCTAAGTTACAGAGAAAGGTTGACCGAGTTAGGTCTTTACTTTTTGGAGCATAGAAGTTTGAGAGGGGACTTGATAGGGGTATTTAAAGTTATGAGGGGGATAGATAGAGTTCACGTGGATAGGCTTTTTTCATTGAGATTCAAACAAGAATACATGAGTTGAGAGTTAGGGGGCAGAAGTTTAGGGGTAACACGAGGGGGAATTCTTTACTCAGAGAGTGGTATCTGGGTGGAACGAGCTTCCAGTGGAAGTGGTAGAGGTAGGTTCGGTATTGTCATTTAAAGCAAAATTGGATAGGTATATGGACAGGAAAGGGATGGAGGGTTATAGGCTGAGTGCAGGTTGGTGGGTCTAGGTGAGAGTAAGTGTTCTGCATAGACTAGAAGGGCCGAGATTGCCTGTTTCCATGCTGCAATTGTTATATGGTTATATGGTTAATATTTCTAGACTATTTCTAATAAGTTTGACTGTTTCCTTACATATCTCCTGTTTCTTTGCCACTTGGGTATCTTTACACTAATGTGATATTTTTTCAGATACTTCTTCACACAGGTGATCTAAAATTTTCTGTGGACAGAGTTCCTTGACACTCATAACTAATGATGTGAAGATAGCTTACTGAGTGCATAAATTTCCCACCATTGATAGATCAGCTATTTAGAGTGATAAGTGATACTATCAATTTGACCTGCAAGCTTTCTTGAACATGATAAATTAGCCAGTGTTATCTGGTTTGGACCGAGCTTGATTAACATTGTCTAATATTGCATCTCTTGACCAGTGAGCCTCATGTCTGTGTTTTTGGACAGTGCTGTTTGTTTGCAAAATTGTCCTTTTCTCTTCAGACTGATTACTGCTTGCCATTTTCACTATGAATCAAAAACTGGCTTCTGCTTATGACAAGAAGCTGAACAAATAATATTGATTAGAAATTTAACTTACTCATGAAGAACTCAATGATCACTGGAAGCTCACAACTGCTTCTGCTTTAAAAGCTAAACATGGCAAAATAAGAGCCCCCTAGTCTTGGACAATGAATATCCTGCTGAGTGAGATTTACAGTACCAGTTAGTTGAGTGGTGCCGCAGTAACAACCTTGAACTCAACAACAGCATGACCAAAGAGCTAACTATGGACTTCAGGAAGGCTAGAATGAGAGAACATAAACCAATCCTCATAGAGGGATCAGAAGTGGAGAGAGTGTGTAATTTCAAGTCCCTGGGTGTCATTATTTCTGGATAATACCCGGATGCAACATATTGATGCAACTATAAAGAAGACAAGACAGAGGCTATATTCAATTGGGAGTTTGAGGAGATTCGGTTTGTCAACTAATACACTCAATAACTTTTACAAATGTACCATGGAGAACATTCTGACAGGCTGTATCACCATTTGGTACGGGGGGGGGTAGGAGTGGGGTGGGGCCACTGCACAAGATCAAAGTAAATTGCAAAATCTTGTAAAATTATGTAACAGACTTTATGTAACTTCGTTTTTTTTTTCCTGTATATTTATTTATCATGTATTTTGTTGCACTGCTGCCATAAAAACAACACATTTTATGACATATGTCATTGATGTTAAAGCTGAATCTGATATTGATATCCATCACATAACAAGTAACTGAACTGAAGTAGCTATGTACACAATATGGCCAGAGGAACTGGTCAGAAGCTCAGAATCTTGTGGTAAGCAATTCACCTCCTAACTCCCTGTTCACCATCTACAAGTTTCAAGTTAGGAGTGTGTTGGGACACTTTTCACTTTCACTCAACATTACTCAAAAAGCTCAACACCATATAGAATATGTCTATATGCTCACTATCAAGCTCACTTGATAGACACCCCATCCACATCCATTCACTCACTCCAACACTAACACACAGTAACAGCAGTTTGCACCATCTACAGGTTGGGCTGCTGCAATTCACCAGGACTCCTTATACAACACCCAAAGCTATGAGCTGTATCAGCTAGTAGGACAAGCTAGGATAAGCAAGAGAACTTAACCACATGAAAGTTTTCCTCCAAATAACATCCCATCCTGACCTGGAAATATATTGCCATTCCTTCACTGACACTGGGTCAAAATCCTGGAGAACTACTGTTAACATCATTATGGGTATGTCCATGCTTCCATGACTGCAATGATTCATCACCAACTTCCCAAGGACAACGAAGGAAGGGCTGGTTCAGCATGTGAAGCTCACATCCCTTAAATGTGTTGAGACATTACAACTACATATCAAATAAATAAAGTCACGTACTGGGAGGTGAAGTTAACGTGTATAATAACTTTGCAGAGAGAGTGACCAAATAAATGTGCATGGATAAGTTATCAGTCAATAACTAGAGCTAAGGGGGGGGGGGGTGGTCATTGCGCTAAAAGAAATAGATCTGTACACTGCAGAATGAATATAAAACAAATGCTGTACTTCATCCAGATTTCCTCAATCCATGAATACAATAGCTTTGTGTTCTGCTGACATATACATGCAAGATTCAAGTATGTCTCTCCTATTTGTAAAGTTAAAGTTATTTTTGATTTTTTTTTAATGCACTATTTCTCTGGGGTGCACTTGAACCATTAGTGATAGCAGATTCTTGAAATTTCCGGATTATTGTTTTCACATCAGAATCCTGCAACACCTCAAAACTTGATGTGATTTATCAACCTCTAATCCTGTTCTGAAGTACTTCAGCATTAGGTGTCAGAACTGTGAATAATGAGAGGATTGTTTCATATTTGGCACTGAACCTGATTGCTTTGCAATCAATGTAAAACATTATTAATTGTGTGTAACTGGACCTTGGCAATGTGCAATTAAGTTTTATCCTGTGAATGAAAGATTGATATCTGCACGTCTCTATTCTTTGGTGAAAATGATGGTTCCTATTTTCTGAAACAATGTAATTAACTGCAGTGAAAACAGAAACTAGCATCAGTGATTGATTATCAGAAATTCTCTTTTGTAAACTTTGAATCCTAATGCTACGTCCTAGCAGCTGTAACATGGAATTACACAGGAACTGTAACAGATATTAGGTTACTGTGCAGGTGATTATGACTCATACATGTCAGGGTCTGTAGCAAGAAACTTCGTCAATTAGAACAGAACAAAAGATGTATTACATAAATAAACAGCAAAAGTAACAAGAACTCAGGCAAACTAAACAGACTGCTGAAGAGCTGAAGTCACTTACGATACACGGAAGAACTCGGTCAGAGTTTCACCAGACAAGGATCCACGATGACCAAGCAAAGAGGAGTTGGCAAGCCCCCCTCCCCCCCGAAATAAATCCTGAAGCATGTAGGAATCCAGGACCTATCAGACAGCCCTGGTGTCCAGACGAAGCAATAACCTCCAAAGGCAACAACTACAAAGCAAGACATTGAAAATGCCATGCAAATTTAATTACTGCAAATTGAACAGAAGTGATAAATATAAAGAGAGCTTAACAATACCCATGATACCAAATGAAGCATCTGCAAAGCAAAGTGAAAAAATCAGAGCTGGTCCAAAGACAAACAATTAGGCGTAAAAGGTAAACAACCCAAGGACCATTGCCTACCCGAGACAATGCAATCCACATACTGAGAGAAGAAATTGTTTTTTTTAAATGATCCCTGGTAGTGACAATACAAGCATCCTCCCACTTTAATTACTTGTCACTTTCTCCTGGTATCCTTCCGTCTGATTCTTGCTTGCATGAGATATGAAGCTTCCCTGTAAATCAACAGTACCATGAGCTTCAACAATTCCAGGTAAGTTCCACTTTCAACAGCAACTACTTACCCTCCTATAACCATGGTCCCAATTCCCTTCAAGCAGCTTTGTCAAACAAAATTTGACACAGAGCCATCTAGAAAGATTTCAAGACAGATAGAAGTTCAGTCCAAAGGATACTTTTTATTGGATGACTTAAAAGGGGAGTGTGAAGGACAGAGAGGATTTTAGGGCAGAGTTTTAGGCTGTAGATGTAAAATAAACTAAAGCTACATTCTCCAGCAGAATGATGAAACTGTAGAAATATTGAGCTCTTGGAGTGTTGTAGGGTGACAGTAGAAATAAAGCAGAAATAAAGAAGGCCAAAGCCAAGTGTTGCTTGAATATAAGGAAGAGAAGGGATCTCAAGCCAAAACATTGTCCATTTCCCTCCACAGATGCTCCCTGAACTGTTGAGTTCCTGCAGTATCCTGTTTTTCGCTCAAATTTCAGTACCTATAGTTTCTTGTAGTCTCATTTTTAAACTCATGTCTTTACTGAAATGGGAGCCAACATGATCTGATAAATATATGAGATATGTGTAAATGAGTGTTGGTGTGAATTAAAATACAAGTGGCAGAATTTTAGATGAGGTTAGTGCTCTGGAGGATGCAAGCTGGTGGCCTGGCAAGGAAGACATTGTATAATTGAACTTGGAAATAACAAAAAACACATCCAGTAACAGAACAGCTTTAAAGGTACATTTTACATTTTAATAGTCTCAGCAAGTTACTTGTGATTTATGTAATTGTATTTACAAATCTCTGTTCATTATCCCAGTTAATTTTTATTTGCCAAAAATAAATTATTAACTTATAAGCAAACAGGCAAACAAGCAAACAAACAAATAAATGAAGAAGCACTTGACTGAATAAATGAACAAATGAACGAGTAAATGGATGGATGGATAGATGAATGATGAATTAACGGGTTTATTTATTTGTTTGTTTGTTTGTTTGTTTATTTATTTATACCTCTGACCAAAATGACCACTCACAGTTTTCTACATTTGTTAGTCATTCTACAAGTTTGTATGAATCTGCCATTCAGTTGATGCAGAACTTCGTTTTCCATCATCTGCAACTTTCTCAGCCTCTCAGTACAACCTCCCATTCCTGGCTTACCTGAAATGCAACAGTAAGAATTATACACATTTCTTTTGACACAGTTAACACCACAAAGTACTCCGATCAACACAAAGTGGGATATTAGTTGAGCGCTGGATAGTTTTACAAGGAAATTCTGTTTATGTTCTGATTTTGAACATTTATCCTCTGCTGCTTGAAAGTAATTTCAAAGCCAGCCTGATACATGGCGTGTAATTCCACACACAACAGTCATTGGGAAAAGTTATTCTAAGGCACGCTGAGCTCGTTTATGGTAACAGCCATGCAACACCAATGCAATTCCATGCAGTGCTGGTAAACACCCCTTCAACACCCATGTCTGTTCTTTGAATATTTTCCCCAGAGTTAAATATGATGGTCTATTGTGACCTTATTTGAAACCCAGGAGGGAATAGGAGAGGAGTGGTTGTGACAGAGGATCCAATAATTAAGGGGACAGACAGGAGATTCTGTGCAATGTGGCAGAAACTTCTGGATGTTATGTTGCCTCTCAGGTGTCAGATCACAGACTTCTCAGACTGGGTCCTTAGGTGGAAATTGAGCAGCCTGAAGTTGTAGTGCACATTGGTACCAAAGACATAGACATGAAAGGAGATGAAGCAAAAATATAGGGAGGTAGGTCAAAAGCTGAAGAGCAGGACATCAATGGTAGCCATCTCTCAATTGCTGCTATTATCCTGCACCAGGAGGAGAAGATAGGATAACATGGCAGATAAATATATAGTTTAAAAATTGGTTTCAGATTTCTGGATAATTGGAGTCACTTCTGGGGAATGTATGATCTTTACAAAAGGGATGGATTACACCTGAACTTGAGAGACCAATATCTTTGTGATCAGGTTTGTTAGTGCTGTTGGGGAAGGTTTAACCTAGGCTGGTAGGGGCATGGGGACAAAGTGATGGGTCAGGTGATGGGGCAGTTAATGTAAAGGTAGTTGCAGCTTGGCGAAGACTGTGAGGGAAGATAGGCAGTTTGCTTAGGGTATAAATGCAGTCAGCCAAATTGCTTGAAAGGTGTGTACATTAACCTGAGATGTATCAGGAATTAGGGTGATGAGCATGGAACTGTGACATAGTGGCCATCACATAGACTTCACTTTAACAAGGGCATGAATGGCTGCTGGACATTCTGGGGTTTAGATGTTCAAGTTGGTCCAGGGAAGGAGCTGAAAAAGATGGGTAAGTGCCATTACTAATCAGAGAGAGTATCACAGCTTCAGAAAGGGATCGTCTACTGAGTCAGTGTGGGTGGAATTCAGAAATAGGAAGGGAGCAATAACTCTATTGAAGGTATTCTATAGATCCCCATAGCAACAGGAACACCTCCCTACATCTGCACTGTACTGAAATTAAGATCTCATTAACTCCTGTGGTAATTAGGCATTGCTAGGACGTCAAACACTTCTCAGATTTTTTTTTTGTATTCCTCTAAAATGGACATCTGGCATCATCCTGTCATTCCCTTCTAATTCAGCTCCTCTCTTTCCCTCTCTTCAACCCTAAGGATCTGTTTCCCCAGTCATACTCCCCCCAGCAAGGAATACCACCCATCCTACCACCCAGGCTAAGTGAGATCCCAAGAACTGTGCGCCATAGATCATCAAGCAGTGCCCTTTGCAAGGTAAGTTAGATTGTGGAATTCTTCTCTGGTATTTTGAAATCTAGGTCCTGGCTTCAAGACAACACAAGAAGTCAGTGGATATAAATGTTATTGGCTATATTTTCCAGAATTTTTGGGGTTCTGTCAGGGCTGACTCAACTCATTTGTGACTCGGTTGGGAAATGCACTGATTGATCTCAATACGGAAAAGGCTATCTCAGGGCTTCTTGCATTAGCTGATCTTAGCAGCAAGGGAGGTAGAATAATGGAGCTGGATTCACACTAGAGAATGCTATGCAAGATCAACTAAGAAATTAATGACTTCTCAGTCCTCCTTCCATTTTCCCATATTTGGCCTGCCTCTTAAACAATAAGTAAGTTAACTGAGTAGCAAACAAAACTGGGCAGCACAGAGGCATAGCTAGATGGACTACCACCAAAACACTGGAACAAACACATTCTATTCTGACCTTAGGTGTTGTCTGGATTTTGTACAATTCCACCACTTAGTTTTTACCACATACCATAGGTATATGGGTTCGGAAAATAATTTAGAATTCATAGTAAATCCATCTCCTTTCATCTTGTTCACCTTCATTCTCCAAAACAGCCACAACCTTGTCATAGGGTTTTAAGGCTTGCACCCCTGGAGAGTTACACTGGCCGCTGTCAGGGTCTTGTGCTTTGGCTCTTGGTAGGGCTACCCATGCCAAACAGGCCAAATGGTAGAGGCCAGAGTAACAGCAGCCCTCCAGGCTCAGGGGTTCAGCTCAGGCCAAATATCCTGTTTAGTCAAAAATACCCTTCTGGAAACGGCAAAAAAGGATCCATCTATATCTGTGTGTGATGGTATGACAGACCGAGATGGACTGCTTTCTTGCTTCCCTAAATGCCAGTGACATAACAGGCAGTGATAAGCTCACTTTGACGGTGTGCTGCAGAAAGGTTAGTACTATGGTCAAGGAGCCCTGCCACCCTGGTAAATCCCCTTTTCTAAGAGGAAGTACAGGAGCCTGAAAGCCTGGACAACCAGATTTAAGAACACCTTCCCCATTGCTCGCAGACTTCTGAACCAGTCACCCCTTTCACATAGTCCTTCCCGGTGATGCTGACACATTCTTGGACTCTTAGTTCAACCTCTCTGTTATTTCATGATTGTTACTTCAGCATTTCTTGTTGCACTGTCAGACTGCACTATAACCTTTGCACCAGTCTGCTATTTTGCATATGCCATTGTCAGTATTTATTATTATCATGTGCACTGATTACTCTGTGAGCTTCGTGTGAACAAAGAATTTGATTACACCCTGTTGTATATGACAATAACCTAATCTAATCTGATGGGAATATGAGCAGAATTGGTTACAGGGAAAATTAGTGATGAAATTAGACTGCTCTGTGAGTCATCATAAATTCAAAGGACTGAAAGGGAAGGAGATTGACAGCTTAGTACAATGAAGTCATGACAGCAGACTTTCCCTAAATGTCAGTAATTCAAAAGAGCAAGTCATTTATTTCAGGAAGGAGTTGGGGGGGGGGGCGATGCTCAAGATCCTGTTGATGCCAATGGTGTTAATGATGAGAAGGTTGAGTGCTTTAAAGTTTTTGGAGTTGACATCGCCAAAAGCCTGTCCTTTTCTAGCCATGGAGATGGTGCAGCCAAGCAAGTTCACCAATGCCTCCACTTCCTGAGGATACTAAAAAAAATGGCCATATCCCATTGACCCTCATCAAGTTTTAGCAATACATCGTACAAAGTAATCTATTTGGATATATAATGGCTTGCTACAGCAATGATAAGCTGGACTCTAGATCTCACAATCTACTTCATTATGAACCTGCACCCTGTTGTTCATCTACACTGGGTTTTTTTTTGTAGTTTTTGGACTTTATTCTGCATTGCTACCATGTTCTACCTTAATGCACTGTGTAATGATCCATAGTCAAAAAGTCAAGCTTTTCACTGTATCTTGGTACAAGTGACAATCATAACCAATTCCAATTCAATTTCCTATTGAATAACCTTGACTACAGTATGTCATAAGAATATATGGAAATAAGGAAATATAAAATCCCTACATCATCCAACAGTCAGCATTTCTGGTTGTTTTTTTGCAAACTGCATCAATTGGAACTACTTTTTAGATGATGAACATTAAACAACTGGATGATCTCCTCATGAGTTTTAAAAATATAACCTGCAGCTTCAGCAACAAATGTCCTTGCTTCTTCTATATTACCTTTGGCTCCAGTTGTTAAAGATTCCTGTATGAGTGTCCAGTCCAGTTCTTTATCCTTGGTTGCCTGTACAGACGATCCAAGCCTGTGAATGGGAGTGTTCGTGAGATGATGGTTCACAGGTTGTGTTTAGATTTTTATAAGGCCACCCTCAGGGTGAAGTGAACCATTTGGATTTAAGGATTTACTGTTAGCTTCTTGGATTGGAGTTTTGAAAATCAGTTCTACAGTCTTGAACTTTCCACCGTGACAACCTTTAAATGCTCCGGTGTCAAGATTGGGATAAATGATAGCTGAGGAGATGAAAGGGTTTATTAATGTACATGAGGTCTTGGAACAGCCTTGATTTTACTATACGATATAGAAGGTTTCAAGTGTTGCATCATTTACCCTCACTATTTTGTTCTTGCAAAGCTCAAATCTATGTCCACAAACATCATCTTTCATGAAATTAATAATATTTTGTAGTAATTTGACTATCACACTCTGTCATTAACTGCTATACTAAGATATCCCTAACTCCTGGTTGCTGCGGAATGAGCTTAATCCTACTGATGTGGCTTGTAGGCCTGGGCAATTGGTTTCAATGTATGAGACGATAGAACAGGAAAACCAAATGGACTGGATTTTATATTCCTGTGTGAGTATGAAATACTGCCAATTGACCTTCCTAAACCATAACCAGTGTCCCATTGCGTAAATGAAGGATGACGACTCGGGAAGTTATTAGGAACCCAAACAAGAGTTAGCACTTTCAGAATTGAAGAAATCATGTAAATAATTTAGCATTCTATTAATATTCATTGGCTCAAATGTAAGTAGATGATATTTCATTCAGAACTGAGTCAGTAAACTTAGGCCCATCACAAGATAAATTATACAAAGAACTATACTTGGTAAAGTATAAAAAACCTGAATTGATGATTCTACCAAAATTCTTTTGAGAATATAAGTTCAGCATGATTATACTAAGTGCCACTCAAACTAGCTGAACCACACTGTGGCAGTTTTATCTGCAATTTTGTTTTTTATTTAAAAAAAATTAGATTAATAATCTGATTCTCTCTGTTGGGGCTCTAATGGGTTCTTCATAGATTATAAAAAGGATGGTAAAAGGATCAATGAGACAGTGTCATTCAGTATATTATTCTTCTGCAGAATTAATGAAAGCTGTCTATTGGTATCCCCTAATGTCTTGTGCTTTAAATCTTCCGAACCTGGTGTTAACCTTTAGAGTCAATACACAACATACACAAAATGCTGATGGAATTCAGCAGGTCAGGCAGTCTCAATGGAAGTAAATAAACAGTTGATGTTTCGGGTCGGGAACCTTTTTCAGGACTGAATAGGAAGGGGGAAGACACCAGAATAAAAAGATGTGTGGGGGGAGAGGTAGGAGCACAGCTAGAAGATGATAGGTGAAGCCAGGTGGGTGGGAAAGGTAAACGGCTGGAGAGGAAGCAATCTGATAGGAGAGGAGAGTGGACCATAGAAGAAAGTAAAGGAGTTGGTATCCCAGAGGGTAGTGATAGGCAGGCAAGAAGCAGTAAAAGGCCAGAGTGGGGAATAAAAGAAGAGAGGAGAGAGAGGGGAAAAAATAGGAGAAATCAGTATCTATGCCATCAATTTGGAGGCTACCCATATGGAAAATAAGATGTTGCTTCTCCACCCTGAGGGCGGCTTCATCTTAGCACAAGAGAATTGACATGTCAAAGTGGGAATAGGAATCGGAATTAAAATGTTTCACCATCCAGAAGTTCTTCTTTTGGCAGATGGAACGGAAGGGTTCGATGAAGTGGTCACCCACTTTACGATGGATCTCACCAACATAGAGGAGGTTGCATTGGAACCACTGGACACAACAAATGAGCCCAGCAGATTCACAGATGAAGTGTTGCTTCTCCTGGAACGACTGTTTGGGGTGCAGAATGGGAGTGAGGGAGAAGGTGAATGGGCACTTAGGTCACTTACAGGAATAAGTGCTGAGAGGGAGATTAGTGGGGAGGGATGAATGGATAAGGGATTGCAGAGGAAGTGATCCTTTGGAAAGTGGAAGGGGATGTAAAGTTCTGTCATCATGTCTGAGGGGATATTTTAATCTGCAGGACTTCTCAGGAAAGAGACTCAGACAAACCTAGTCAAGAGCGTGTCAATGGACAGAGCAAGTGGTTATCAACTCAATCGCTCATCAAAATAAATGTATGGGTAACAAAAGCTGCAGCATGTTTCATCAACATGGAAACATCAAAAAGACTAGATGTTGGAATGTGGAGCAAAAAGAAAACGAGCTGGTGGAGGAACTCAGCATGTCTGACGACATCTGTAGTGGGAAATGAACTGCCAATATTTGGACTGAAAGTGTACATAGAAGATTGAAAGCATTAAGAGGTGAGCAGAAAGGTGGGGTAAGAGCTGGGAATCAACAGGTAGATCCACCTCTAAAATATTTGCTCCCATCTTCTCTCAAATATATTCTTATGAAGAACATGTGATGGTAAAACCTACCTTGAAATTAATTTCTACCTCACAGATGTTGGAAGGTATTCTTTTTCCAAACTAATCTTCTAGAATTATTTGGGGTCATTTTGTACATGGTTTGTGATTGTTGATATGTGACTGCAGATGATTACCTGAGATTAGTCAGTATAAGTACCAGGTTGCTGCTGGTAACCCTGAGGATGACAATTCGCTCAAGCTGAGATATACAGGAAGAACTGGCAGCAGTGTTATCAAAGGATCTAGTAGCAAATTCCTGCAGGAGCACTGTGCACAGAACTCCAGCTGGCAGCTTCGCCACCTGGTCTGGCAGCTCCAATATACAGAATCAAAGGAACCTGCCGAGTTTGGTAGACTCAGACAACTCCATCACGGGCACTAACCTCCTCACCTTTGAGATCATCCTGAATAGATGATGCCTCAAGAAGGCAGCATCCATCATTAAGGATCCTCGTCTGACTGGACATGCCCTCTTCTCATTACAGCCATCAAGGAGGAGCTATAGGATCTTGAAGACCCAAACTCAACATTTTAGGGATAGTTTTTCTCCCTCCGGTATCAGATTTCTGAATGGTCCATGAACCCGTGAACACTACCTTACTACTTTGCTGTATTTTTTCATTACTTCTTTATGTACTTACATATATTATTTCTATATCTTTAGTAACTGATATGTATTGCACTGTACTGCTGCCACAGAACAACAAGTTTCATGACATATGTCTGTGATAATAAACCTGATTCTGAATCAATATTAGATGGGTAAATGTTGTCAGAGAATGGAGTAGCCAGTCCTTCAATCAGCCAGTGCAACACAGCCTATGAGAGTAATGAACAACTGAATGAAAGAAATATTGGTGAAGATGATGATGAAGATAATAATAATAATAATTAACATCAAGGTGTGCAAGAGGAATGCTGGCTTGGATCGTGATTGATACCTGATCGACTGATGTAAATGATGGGTGAGACAATGAGGGCCAATGCACCACAATATCTAAAACTAAAAGCTTAAAGTTTAAGGTACAAGGTAACAAATTTGTCACTGAGAATAAACCTGATTCTGAATTCTGAAGATAAAGGATAAGAGGTTTAGAAGGGATTTGAATAAAAAATGATTCACAAAAAGAGAAGTTAGATGCTGAAATGTACCACCTCAACTGTTGGTAGAAGCAGAGACTGCCATAAATTTTATGAATTGGTGATTCACTGGGTTTGTGAACTGGTGAGACCAGAGTTGGAGGCCCATCATTCAGGATCCAGTCATTGGTGAGTCTGGATTCAAGGCCTAATAAACAATGACTGGTGGGTCCTGGTGTGAATGCCAAGGATCGAGGTCCAAGGATCAAATTGGAAGTCTGGAAATGGAGTCTTGTTGGCCAGAGCCCCAAGTCTGTGAACGTTTGTGAACTGACTGGGGAATGTCTGCACCCCAAGTCCAGTGCAGGCTGAAGAAGAAGGGCTGTTCTGGGGTTAGAGGACTGTGACTGTGTGTGGGTGGA
This sequence comes from Hypanus sabinus, assembly GCF_030144855.1. Classification (NCBI taxonomy): domain Eukaryota; kingdom Metazoa; phylum Chordata; class Chondrichthyes; order Myliobatiformes; family Dasyatidae; genus Hypanus; species Hypanus sabinus. Next base: position 12,295,019 of record NC_082732.1, read on the forward strand.
AGGGAAGGACAGGGCTTGTTTTGCTGTTGTTGTTTAGTTGCTTGTTCTTTTCTTTGTTCTGCTGCCAAGCATTGTAGTCATGCCATACTGGCGCTGGAATGTGTGGTAACACCTGTGGGGTGCCCTAGCACACCCTCGGATGTTTTGGCTGTTAATGCAAATGACGCATTTCACTGTATGCTTCAATATACACATGATAAATAAACTTGAATCTTGACAGTATTTAGGCAAGCACTTGAATCACTGGTAAATGAGATTATGGTAGATGGGTGCTTAATGGCTGTCATTGCCATGATGGGCTGAAAGGCCTTTTTCTGTGCAATATGTCTCCATGACTGAATGAATATTTATATTCTTTTTTGCTTGCAGAACTTGCATATTTGCTTTCAACGGTGTGTATAAAGACATGTGACTTCCATCTATTATGGAAAGAAATGAACTCACATTCAGATTTATTTATCACACCTGCAGAGTTAATGCTGTAAAAATGAATATATTTCCTAGATTACAATATTTATTCCAAACATTACCAAAACAACTGCTCCAGAAGTTTGTTCAAGAGTTAAATAAATATGTGAGGAAGTTTCTTTGGAAAGGTAAGATGTCAAGAATACTGTTGGAAAAATTGACATGTAAATTTGACCTAGGAGGGTTACAACTCCCAAATTTTAAGGATTATTATAAAGCAAATCAACTTAGATTTATTGCATCTTTTTTTGATGAAGAAAAACCGGCATGGATTAGAATAGAGTTAGATAAGATAAGAGAAAATATACCAGAAGATTTTATATATAAATGGGAATCCAAGTGGATACGGGAAAGGAAAGAATCTCTTATATTAAAACATCTGATCAATTTATGGAATAAGATAAATGTGGATGATGAGATAAAGAAATCTTTATTAGCAAAGAGAACCCTAATACAAAATAGACTTATTCCTTTTACAATGGATAATCAACTTTTATATAACTGGTTTCAAAAAAGGATCAGATATATAGGTGACTGTTTTGAAGGAAGTATATTGATGTCATTTGATCAATTAAAGAATAAATATAAAATATCAAATAACACTCTTTTCTGTTATTTTCAATTAAAGGCCTATTTAAGAGATAATGCCAAAACCTAATGAAATAGAAACTTTAATTCAAAAAGGAAAAATTAAAAAAATTATGTCCTGTATGTATAATTTGATTCAAAAACAGACAATTAAACCAGGAATTCATAAGTCGAGACAAAAATGAAAAGCTGATTTGAATATTAAAATTGCTGAAAAAATTGGTCAAGACTATGTCTTAATAGTATGATAAATACAATAAATGTCCAACTTAGATTAGTACAATACAATTTTTTACATCAATTATATATTACACCACAAAAAATAAATAGATTAAACCCAAGTTTATCTGACCAATGTTTCCGATGTAATCAAGAAATCGGTACTTTTTTACACTCTACTTGGTCTTGTTTTAAAATTCAACCTTTTTGGGTAAATTTAAGACTTTAACTGGAACAAATTATTGGAATACAACTTCCACATAGCCCAATATTATTTTTATTAGGTGATATTGAAAGGATAATACCGAAACCTAAATTGAATAAATATCAGAAAAAATTTATAAAAATTGCATTGGTAGTAGTCAAAAAAGCTATTGCAGTTACTTGGAAATCAGATTCATACTTAACTATGGACCATTGGAATAATGAAATATATAGCTGCATTCCACTTGAAAAAATTACTTATAATTTAAGAAATAAATATGATATATTTTTGAAAATTTGGCACCCCTATCTACAAAAGATAGGACTAAATATATAGGTCCTTTGAAGATAAAATTATTAGTTATTTGGGGAAAAAAGATAAAGATATATACTAAAGTTATTTTGAACTCCATGGAGCATGTGGGGATCCTCCCATAACCAGGCAATCCTTCTTTCTTTCCTCTTTCTTTCTTTTTTCTTCTTCTTTCTTTTTTTTTAGACGGGGTTAAGGGGAGGGGGAAGGGCTAATATTAATTTTCATTACTCTATTATTCTATTCATTCTATGTAATTCTCTCAAAAATTTAATTAAAAAAATATATATAAAAAAGACATGTGCATCAAAACCTACAGTGGAACGTATCAGTTCGGTTAACAAGTAACACAGCCAAAGTATGTGCATGGGGCAGCCTGCAAGTGTCCCAAATATAGCATAGCCACAATGCCCGGCAGGACAACACAGCACACAACAGGAAACAAAATAACAACGGCAAGACAAACCCCTTTCCTCCCTCTTGCATGATCTCAGGTAGATCCAAAGTTCATTCAGGCCAGTGAAATACAGTATAATAGGAACATTCACTTATCTGATGAAGAAAATGTGCTAGAATTGTGTACAGCAAGTCTATCCCAATGACTGAAGAAGTTGTTCTTGCTTGTTGCTTAAGAAATACTTCAAGTATTTCCCAGAACAGTGGAAATATCTCAAAAATCACCCCCACTTTCTTAGTTTGTCTTGTGTCCACTCCCTCTCCAGTCCAGATCAAGCATCTTGGCCCAAAACATCAAAGGTTTATTCACCCCAGTAGTGCTGCATGACCTGCTGAGTTCCTCCAGCATTTTGTGTGTATTTCTCAAAACTCTCCTTAAGAAAGGAATATAATTGGATGATGTCTCCCTCTTTGGTGATGAAACGTTTGCAGTAAATTGCCAGGATTGGCGATCAACGCAAAACAAACAGGGAAGGTAGTCTTTGATGCATAACTGAGAACTCTAAATGAACCTTGGGTTAAAGTGACAAAATATGCTGCTTAAGTGTTAAAAGGAAACTGTTAAAATATATTATCATCTAAACACTGTCAGGAAACAAAATATTGAGCATGGTGTGACTAATGTCCTGAGCTGCATATATTTCAATGCCAGAAGTACATAACAAAAGGAGATGAGCTCAGGACATGGATCAAAACCTGGAATTATGATATTGCAGCCATTAGTGAGACTTGGTTACAGGAGAGGTAGGAATGGCAGCTCAATATTCCAAGGTTCCATTGTTTTAGTCATGACAGAGCAGGAGGGATTGAAGAAGGAGAGGTGGCATTATTCATCAGGGAAACTATCAGGACACTGCTCAGTCAGGAGAAAATGGATAGCTCAACTAGTGAGTATTTATGAGTGGAACTGAGGTATAAGAAAAGTATGACCACATTAATGGGGCTATATTATAGACCACCCAGCAGTCCGTGGGATTAGAGGAACAATTTTTTATCGAGATTACGCTGTTGCAAGAAACATGAGGTTGTCATAGTAGATGATTTTAACTTTGCACCTTTTCACTGGGACTCACACACTGTAAAAGGAGCAGATGGGATAGGGTTGTCAAATGCGTTCAGAAAGTTTCCTAATTCAGTACACAGAAGTCCCAATGAGAGAATGTGTGATACTTGATCGCTCTTAGGAAATGAGACAGGGCAGGTGACAGAAATTTGCGTGGGGGAGCATTTTGCATCCAGTTATCATAATGCCATTAGATTTTAAGTAAAGATTTGTGGGCCGAGATTCTAACTTGGAGGAAGGCCAGTTTTGATGGTATCAGAAAGGATCTGGCCAGTGTGGAATAGGACAGCTTGTTTCCTGGCAAAGGTGTGCTTAGTAATTGGGAGGCTTTAAAAAGTGAAATTTTGAGAGTACAAAGCTTGTATGTGCCTGTCATAATAAAAGGTAAAGATAACACTTTTAGGGAACCCCAGTTTTCACTAGATATTGAGGTCCTGGTTCAGAAAAAAAGTGGAGGTGCTTAGCAGGTATGGGTAGATAGGAACAAATGAGGTGCTTATGGAGCATAAGACCATATAACCATATAACAATCACAGCACGGAAACAGGCCATCTCGGCCCTCCTAGTCCGTGCCGAACTCTTAATCTCACCTAGTCCCACCTACCTGCACTCAGCCCATAGCCCTCCACTCCTTTCCTGTCCATATACCTATCCAATTTTACCTTAAATGACACAACTGAACTGGCCTCTACTACTTCTACAGGAAGCTCATTCCACACAGCTATCACTCTCTGAGTAAAGCAATACCCCCTCGTGTTTCCCTTAAACTTCTGCCCCCTAACTCTCAAATCATGTCCTCTCGTTTGAATCTCCCCTACTCTCAATGGAAACAGCCTATCCACGTCAACTCTATCTATCCCTCTCAAAATTTTAAATACCTCGATCAAATCCCCCCTCAACCTTCTACGCTCCAATGAATAGAGACCTAACTTGTTCAACCTTTCTCTGTAACTTAAGTGCTGAAACCCAGGCAACATCCTAGTAAATAGTCTCTGCACTCTCTCTAATTTATTGATATCTTTCCTATAATTCGGTGATCAGAACTGTACACAATATTCCAAATTTGGCCTTACCAATGCCTTGTACAATTTTAACATTACATCCCAACTTCTGTACTCAATGCTTCGATTTATAAAGGCCAGCGTTCCAAAAGCCTTCTTCACCACCCTATCTACATGAGACTCCACCTTCAGGGAACTATGTTAACACAGTTATTCCTAGATCTCTGTTCCTCTGCATTCCTCAATGCCCTACCATTTACCCTGTATGTTCTATTTGGATTATTCCTGCCAAAATGTAGAACCTCACACTTCTCAGCATTAAACTCCATCTGCCAACATTCAGCCCATTCTTCTAACTGGCCTAAATCTCCCTGCAAGCTTTGAAAACCCACCTCATTATCCACAACACCTCCTACCTTAGTATCATCGGCATACTTACTAATCCAATTTACCACCCCATCATCCAGATCATTTATGTATATTACAAATAACATTGGGCCCAAAACAGATCCCTGAGGCACCCCGCTAGTCACCGGCCTCCATCCCGATAAACAACTATCCACCACTACTCTCTGGCATCTCCCATCTAGCCACTGTTGAATCCATTTTATTAATCCAGCATTAATACCTAACGACTGAACCTTCTTAACTAATCTTCCATGTGGAACTTTGTCAAATGCTTTGCTGAAGTCCATATAGACTACATCTACTGCCTTACCCTCGTCAACATTCCTCGTAACTTCTTCAAAAAATTCAATAAGGTTTGTCAAACATGACCTTCCACGCACAGATCCATGCTGGCTACTCCTAACCAGATCCTGTCTATCCAGAAAATTATTAATACTATCTCTAAGAATACTTTCCATTAATTTATCCACCACTGATGTCAAACTGACAAGTCTATAATTGCTAGGCTTACTTTTAGAACCCTTTTTAAACAATGGAACCACATGAGCAATACGCCAATCCTCCGGCACAATCCCCATTTCTAATGGCATCTTAAAGATCTCCATCAGAGCTCCTGCTATTTCTACACAAACTTCCCTCAAGGTCCTGGGGAATATCCTGTCAAGCACTGGAGATTTATCCACTTTTAAATTTCTTAAAAGCGCCAGTACTTCCACCTCTTTAATTGTCATAGGTTCCATAACTTCCTTACTTGTTTCCCACACCTTACACAATTCAATATCCTTCTCCTTAGTGAATACCGAAGAGAAGAAATCGTTCAAAATCTCTCCCACCTCCCTCTGCTCCACACATAGCTGATTCTCTAAGGGGCCAATTTTATCCCTCACTATCCTCTTGCTTTTAATATAACTGTAGAAACCTTTCGGATTTACTTTCACCTTATTTGCCAAACCAACCTTGTATCTTCTTTTGCAAGGGAAAACTTAAAAAAGAAATTAGGGGGGATAAAGGAGTGCTTGAGGCTGCCCTATCAGACAAGGTGATGGAGAATTGTAAGGGATTCTATGGATATGTTAAGAAAAAAGGATTGCAAGGGACAAAATTGGTCCCCTGGATGGTCAAAAGGTAATCTATGCATTGAGCCAAAAGAGATGAGGATGATCTTTAATGGATTTATTGCATTTGTAATTGCTCAGGAGATAGAGTCTATAGAAGTGAGGCAATGCCGCATTGAGGTCATGGGCCCTATACAGATTACAGAGGAGGAGGTGGTTGCTGTCTTGAGGCAAATTAGGGTGGATAAATCCCCAGGGCCTAACTTTGTCATTTCTTGGACCCTGTGGGAGGCAAGTACAGAATTTGCAGGGCCGCTATCAGGAATATTTAAATCATCCTTAGCAACAGGTAAGATACTGGAGGATTGGAGGAAAGCTGAAGTTGTTCTGCTATTTAAGAAAAGATGTAAAAATAAACCCGGAAATTATAGGTTCATGTTTGTGTGTTTTTGATTCACTTATTAGCAGGTTTGGCACAACATTGTGGGCCAAATGGCTTGTTCCTGCACTGTACTGCTCTATGCTCTATGTTCTATGCAGCCGGATGTGGACCAGCTGGGAAAGTGGGTTGAAAAATGACAGATGGAATTTAATGCAGACAAGTGTGAGGTGTTGCAACCAGGGAAGGTTTTAAACAGTGAACAGTAGGGTATTACCAAAATGATCTGGGAGTACAGGTTCATAAAATCATTGAAAGTGGATATGGTCATAAAGAAAGCTTTTGGCACATTGGCCTTCATAAATCAGTGTATTGAGTGCAGGAGATGGAATGTTATGTTGTTTAAGATGCTTGAGAGGCTCAGTTTGGTGTATTGTGCCCAGCTTTGGTTACCTACCTGCAGGATAGATGTAAATAAAGTTTGAAAGAGTACAGAAGTACGGAAACAATTGAGCAGGATGTTGCAAAACTAGGTGACCTATGAGGAAATGATTGAATAGGGGGATATAGATAGTGTAAACGCAAATAGGTTTTTTCCACTGAGGTTAGGTGAGACTATAAGTGGATATCATTAGCTTAGGGTGAGGGGAACATGAAGGGAGTCTTCTTCACTTCACCATGAGAGTGTGAAATGAGCTGCCATTGCAAGTAGTGCATGCAAGCTCGATTTCAATGCTTCAGAGATTTATGGGTAGATACTTGGATGGTAGGGTATGGAGGACAATGGTTCAGGTGAAGATTGATGGTCATAGGCAACTTAAATGGTTCAGCATGGATTAGATGGGCTGAAGGGCCTGTTTCTGTGCTGTACTTTTCTATGATTCTATAACTCTATAACAATAGGGGGTGCTAACCCAGAGCTACAGACTCAATGCCTTCAATAAAGATGGATGACAAAATCTTTAAAGGTGTTGGTGACAACTTTATTGCTGAGACAAGTAAAAGCAAAATGTGGAAAGTCAGAATGCATGAACAACTTCTTTCCCTCCACAGATGTTGTTTAACTTGCTAAGTTCCTCCACTATATTGTTTGTGGCTCTAGAATCCACCAACAGCAGCTTCTTGTATCACCTAACTTCTAATCTTTCTTTGTGATGAACATTTTGTCCATAGGATTGACTCATATTACCATCTATTCATGGGTCACATTGAAACACCAGATTACTACATAGCTAGAAAATGAAACTATTCTCTTTCACAGACCGAAACACATCACATTTCTTTTGGAAGCTGTATCCTCAACACTTTAACCTTCATGGGCTGATAATTATCTGGCTGCACTCATGTGGGTGATACCAAGTTAAACAATAACACACTTGAATTGAGCAACTGTTTGTCTTCTCTATATCTATCATTTGACAGACAATTCAAAATCTGAAAATAGACACACAATAAGACAACAGGACATTATAGTGTTTAGATTCTCCGGTGACTTTGTCATTAGCAGTACAAGATTAGGCAAGGCAAACCTTTCTCTCAGTCATCCAGGTTTGTAGATGCCACTAATGTCCCCACCAAGTACAGTCATCACGTGCTAATGAAATCAAGGGAGTCCGTCAATGTCAGTGGAGTACTGATTATGCAGTCATTTTGCTCTGGTGGGTGTCATGTATCTAGCAATTGCTGGAACTGCATTTATCTCAGTATAAACTCTGCTAAACTCTTCATTTGAGCCCAAGTGGTTTATGGTAAAGCCATCTGTTACCAAGACAAATATGATGATCCTGGATTTCAGGAAGGCACAGGGACGACCTGTGTACATTAACGGTTCTGTCATGGACAGAATGAAGAGTACCAAGTTCCTTGACAGGCATATAATTGACGATCTAATCTGCACCCACAACACCTCCCGAGTACTCACAAAGGCACAGCAGCATCTACATTTGCTGAGGGGATCGAGGCATGCAAGGTCCCTCCTGCCAGTTTAACAACTTTCTACAGAAGCACCATCAGGAGTGTCCTGTCTGGCCGCATCTTCAGAAGGTATGGAGGCTGCAAGGCATTGAACCACAGGAACCTACAGAGGACAGTAAAACCCTCGAGAGAATCATCAGTGTCTCCCTTCCCCCCCCCCCCCCATTTGTGACATTTACTGGGAGCGTTGTGAACGGAGGGCCCAAATTATTTTTGAGAATCCCTACCACAATTTATTTAACATATTATTGTCAGGAAGTTGGTACAAAAAACATCAGAACTAGTACTGTCAGGCTGGGTTATGGCTTCTTCCCTCAGGCTGTGAGATTAATTAATACCCTGTCATCACTAAGGTCAGCTAGGACAGTGAGCTGTTTATTGCACTGTTTACTGTTTATCAGGGCTCTGCTTTGCTGCATGCATTTTGAATTATATTTTTTTAGTTTATTTATAGTATAATACTTTGGTTTATGTGCTGTGCTTGATATATGTTGTGTGAGTACACTGTAGTCCGGAGGAACATTGTTCATTTGGTTTAACAGATGGCAATAAACTTGAACTTCAACTTGAGCAACAGAAGCATACCCACTACTCTTATTGTTTTGTTGAGCTCACAGTTTTGTTCCAGGTATATACAAGTTTTTCTGAAAGTGAAAATCTCAACAAAGTGGAGGAAGGGAACTGGAATTTTACCATTGTTAATGATACTCATTATTCATGGTCTGCCAGCCTAAACCTAATGATGTTCAAGTTCAGTTATGCATTGGTATGAGTTGTAAGGGGAATTGAGAGTTAAACTATACCCTGTGGAATAAGCAATCTCATCTGTCACAATATGGTGAAAATGCTATCCATACCTTCCAGGGCTGAAGTTATATGTAAGTTGTTACGTAAACACAAGCTATTGTGCAGATACTAGAAATCTGAGCAGTATACACAAAATGCTAGAGGAACTCAGCAAGTCAAATAGTATCTGTGAAGCAGAATGAACAGTCAAACTTGAGGCTGAGACCCTCCATGGTCCTCCAACATTTTGTGTGCATTGCAGAAAATCTTTCATAATCCCTTTGGCCTGTGTTGATTAATCTTTTACAGCACCCATTTCACTTCTTCTGCAAACATGCATTTCACACCAGTGTCTGCCGTAGACTAAATGCAAACACAAGTTGAAAGTACTCAGCAGGTCAGGCAGCATCTCTGAAGAGAGAAACAGAGTTCAAGCTGATTTATGCATTTCCTCTTTTGATTTCATATTTCCAGCATTTTGTATTTGATTACAGCTGGATTATTCAATTATTAATACATTGCTATCTGTGAACTCATGTTGAAGAATGTATACATTTGACTGTGGGCAAACTGAGGCTGTAGAAGTTACTGTGTAAGTTCATGTTTGTTCTTCCTTTTCTGGAATAATATATTATCTTTCACCATATTTGTGATGTCTTGGAACAAGATTGTCAATCACAGTTGCACTGTAGGTCTGGGTCCTGGGAATGACACTGAAACTTCCTAGATACATTACTGTTCCTGACAGTGGACAGAGCAACTTTTTATCTTCCTCCAATGAGATTTTCTAAATGCTGGTAAATTTTGTCAGGACAATGGAGCATATGATGATCATTCATTGAAGCTCATTTGGAACGAGGGCAGAAGAACTTGTTCAGTTCATGACATTTTGAATGCTTTGGTCATGATTCCTTTTGATGGCTTCCACATTAATAGCATCAATAAATAAAGCTGTGAAATCCACAAACAACATAAAATCTGAATAGCTCAACCCCTGGCTTCATGTATATTTCAGCACTCTAAACAATTGGCTATATCATCTTTTCTTGAATAGTTCCTTCTACTATAAATTGAAGATAGCTCAGCCCAGTTTAACTAATAGGAGAGACACAACTCAAAAAGTATTAGCTGTGAGTTATTCACTACATAGGCACCAGCCCCAAGTAACGTATTATCTGCCCTTTATGTTGTTTTCTCCAGTGATATAATTGGGACACATAATATGGAAATGATACTTCAGCTTTGAGAATGAGGGCAAGCGTAGCGGTTGCAATGTCAAACTGTATCAAGAAGAAGTAAACAGTTGATTTTGTGTTTCACACTTAGCAACTGCAATCCCGCAGTGTCAGCAGTAAAATCTTCCCCCCTCCCCCAGAGTAGACACAGAGCTTCAATGTCATAGAGCTATACACTGCAGAAATCAGGTCCTTTGGCCTTCATGCACATACTGACTGCTAATCCCTTTCTACACTAATCCTATTCTTTGTGACAGGATTATTTTATTTAGAGATACAGCACAGTAAAGGGCCCTTCTGGCACGACAAACCAGTGCCACCCCCCCTTACACCTACTTGCTTGTATGTCTTTGGAATGTGAAAGGGAACTGGAGCTCAAGGAGAATGTACTGACTCCTAGCAGAGAGCGGTGGAAATGAACCTGAGTCACTGGCACTGTTATAGTGTTACAGTAACATCTACACAACCTTCAGCCCCCAGAATTAGAAACCCACGTGAACCAGTGTCACCCTGCACTTTGTCCCTGTCACAAGAAAAAATCCTCGTAATAATGATCAGTGAGACACAGAGAGCTCTGTATTTACTGAGGCATATCTTTACTATCTAAACTAGCAATTACGTGAGTTGGTACACTAAATACCCTGTCAGCACACCAACTAAGCTTTCCTGACGTTTCATGAACAGTCAAAAAACAGAAAAGTTATTTCCAACTAAAAAGGAGTTTCTGCTGCTGGCCACATGTTTCTCATAGTCCCAATTTGAATTTCCACATCTGTGGGGCACTTCACTTCCACGATAGTTGGCTTCCCGCAGAGTAACCATTACCAGAATACTTGGCGCATCTGCTTTTATACAGTATTCATTTCTTACCAATTCGAATATTGCATTCCAGTGTCATTGACTGTAGGTCATGTGGCTGACTTTTAACACCTTTTTATTGGCTCTGCTCCAGGCTAGCATCCTTCTATTGCCCTCTTCCCAGCAAGTGACCATAGGTAATTTATGGCTCTTTTATCCCAATCAGCTTGAAACACACAGAACAGACACTCACTCCAGAAGTCAAAAACCTGTAAGTTATATCCAACCAAAGAACACCTCACAGATGACTTCTTATTGGGAATGATCTCTAGTCCAGCAGATATCCTGGAGCATCATTGTGTCTTTTTTAAAAACACTGATTAAGCCAAGTGTCTACACACGAAATGGAGAACACAATCTCGTCATAAAATGGCAGCCTCCATCTCCTCCCTCAAGGCAAAAACAAGGTAGTCTGCTTCCACTGCCCTTGATTTATTTGAATAATAAATTTGCAGACTGTATTTCCTTCTAGCCAACTCTGTTAATCCTTACATTTGAGGGTTGATTGAAGATTAACATTTAATATTTCCTTGACAATTAGTCCATACTCGTCTGTGCTTTGGTGATTCAAGCACTTGTCTCAATGCTTTTGAAATGTTCTGAGAGTCTCCACCTCCATAACTTCTCAGGCCATATATTCCAACCTCAAACTAATCTCTATGTGAAAAGTTTCCTTCTCAGTTCCCCTCTAGACATCTTATTTATCAGTTTAATCAATGCCCACTTGTTTTGGTACACCTGCCATGTGATAAATATTGTGGCTGGAGGAAGGTGTCAGCATTTGACAGGTCTCTCTCTCTCTCTCTCGCTGTTGTTCGCTGCTCCTGGAGGAAGGTGCCTGCATTTGACAGGTCTCTCTCTCTCTCGCTGTTGTTCGCTGCTCCTGGAGGAAGGTGCCTACATTCGATCAGTCTCTCTCTCTCTCCCTCTCGCTCGCTGCTGTCAGAATCTTGGGTTTGTGATTGGGCTCTGTAGTTCATGGTAAATGTGGTTCTGGTTAACCCCTTTATGTTGGTATTTTGTATGATTTTGATCAGAGTGGTCTGGCTCTGTGACCTGCAGACAATATAGACAATAGACAATAGGTGCAGGAGTAGGCCATTCAGCCCTTCTAGCCAGCACCGCCATTCACTGTGATCATGGCTGATCATACACAATCAGTACCCCATTCCTGCCCTCTCCCCATATCCCTTGGCCCCACTATCTTTAAGAGCTCTGACTCTCTCTTGAAAGCATCCAGGGAATTGGCCTCCACTGCCTTCTGGGACAGAGCATTCCACATATCCACCACTCTCTGGGTGAAAAAGTTTTTCCGCATCTCAGTTCTAAATGGCCTACCCCTTATTCTTAAACTGTGGCCTCTAGTTCTGGACTCACCTATCAGCAGGAACATGCTTCCTGCCTCCAGCGTCTCCAATCCCTTAATAATCTTATATGCCTCAATCAGATCCCCTCTCATCCTTCTAAATTCCAGTGTATACAAGCCCAGTCGCTCCAATCTTTCAACATATGACAGTCCCGTCATTCCGGAAATTAACCTTGTGAACCTACGCTGCACTCCCTCAATAGCAAGAATGTCCTTCCTCAAATTTGGAGACCAAAACTGCACACAATACTCCAGGTGGGGTCTCACCAGGGCCCTGTACAGCTGCAGAAGGACCTCTTTATTCCTATACTCAATTCCTCTTGTCATAAAGGCCAGCATGCCGATGAACAATGAACAACACAGTGCTAGTTTGAACTGAACTGAACTAAAGTGAACATTCATGGACTGTTTCAATGACTCTTTGGTTTGATTGTTTTGTATCCTATATGTTTTTGCTTGTTTTTTTTTGCCATTTGCATGATTTGTTCTTTTTTTCTTTGCTCGTTGGGTGTTTGATGTTTTATTTGAACAGATTCCGTGATGCTTCTTGGTTTTTGTGGCTGTCTGTGGGGAAGACAAATCTCAGGGTTGTGTACTGCATACATACTGTGATAATAAATGTACCTTGAGCTTTTGAACTTCAGATTATTACTATCTCCACTATTCCCCTCATCATTTTTGTGTAACTCTGTCAGGCCATCCCTCAGCCTCCTTGCTCCAGTGAAACAAATTCAGCCTGTCTGATCTCTCCATATAACTGTGATGTTCCATCCCAGGCAACATCCTGGTGAATCTCCTCTGCATTTTCTTAGGAGTAATGTCAATCTTCCTATAGTGTAGCAACCACAATTGCACGCAGTGCACCAGATTGGCCTAATTAACATCTCATATATATTATTGCTACTTGAGTCGCCCATAGCCAGGTATCTTGTGTCAAACCCCTCAGTTGCTGAAGCTTTTCTGTCATCTGCAAGGCACAAATCAGGAGTTTGGTGGAATACTTCGTCAATGTGGCTCAAGTATCATCTGGAGTTAAACAGCCTAAACATTCACTTTTTTCCGGCACTGATGTACTGTCTGCAGCAGCCGCTGCGTGGAAAATGCACAGCAGTTACTTCTCCGGGCTTTCCCAAACCCACTGCCTCTAGCACCAGGGAGGGTAAGGGCAGAAGGCTCTTGGGAGCACAATTCACTGCTGCTCCCCCTCCATGTCACACACCATCCCAACTGGGAATTATAACACTTTATTCCTCATTCTGCGTCTGACTCCTGGACATTACCACCCCACTCCCACTAACGGCCCTCCTTTCCCACCCCCTTCAGCATTGGAGGGGCACCTTCCGAAGAAATACAATGGTTCAAAAAGATGGTTCAACATCACTTTTCCAGCTGCATTTACACATGGACAAGAAATGGCAGCCACTTCCACTACAATAAATACCCCCAAATTACTTTTATTTTACAGCACCTGATGCCAGAACCTGGGAATTTATTTCAGCAGAAAACTGAAGTCGTGGCTGTCTGATATCTAAAACAGCAAAGCGTATTTTCATGAGTTGAAACTCATATTTGTGGAAACATTTTACTAAAGGTGCCTTTGTGCTTTGAACAAAGTTTGCCTTTTCTTTAAATCTCCAATGTAATGTGCAGTCTTTAAGCTCATTAAAGGCAATTGGGTTTTGTGATATCCATCACCAAAGTTCTTTGTGCAGTTCCTGTTTGAGAGATGATGGTTCCTTATTTTTATACCTTGTTCTCTATTGATAAAAGAAAGACAAATGGAGACTGCAAACAATACATTTACTGGTAGGAATGAAACCACGAATGCTTAATTTGAAACCACGAATGTTCAAAATAAATGCTTCAAATTCCGCTATCTGGAGCAGAAGAGTATCTTTCATAATTGTGCAAGCTTACAGAAGTTACATATTTATTTCATTAAGTGAGAAAATAGAAACCAATTAGGATTGCTGCATTGTATTAATTACAATTACTGCATTGTTAACGTAATCAGGAAATTTTCCTGTGTCCTCTGTTAATCTAACAATGAGGTCATCCATCCATGTTTACTGCTTGTTGTAAGCCGCTGAAAGTTCAGAAATTCAAAGTGCATTTATCATCAAAGTATGTATACATTATATAACTTTGAGATACATCTCCTTGCAGGTGGCCCCAAAACAAAATATGTTTGCGGTATACATCTCTGGTCTTCTCCAGGAAGCCACTAAACAAAGAAATACATGGAGGTTGTTCAACCCACCCCCACAAAAATGTTTACAAATTGCCCCAAATTGAAATCTCAGTGGCAACAAGAGCATCAAACCCCCTCTCCCCAAGAGAAAAATAAATTAGCAAGCTGATTTATTACACTCCGAGGAATAAAGTCCTAACATATTCAACCTTTCCCTATAACTGAGATCCTCAAGTCCCAGCAACATCCTTATAAATATTCCCTGAGCTCTTTCAATCTTATCAATATGTAGATGACCGGAACTGCTCACAATGCTCCAAATCTGGCCTCACCGACATCTCATACAACTTTAGCACAACATCCCAAACTTGTACTAAATATTCTCATTTATGAAGGCCAATGTACCAAAAGCTGCCTTTGCAATCCTGTGGTGCCAATTTCAGGAAATTGTGATCTGTATTCCCATATCCTTTTGTTTGATTATACTCCTCAGTGTCCTACCATTCACTGTGTAAGCTCTACCCTGGCTTGTAAGTGAAACACCTTACACTTGTCTGAGTTTAATTCCATCTGCCATTTTTTTTTCATCTGGCCCAAATCCCATTGTAAGCTTTGATTGCTTTCCGTGATCTCCACTACACCCCTGATCTTAGTGTTAACTGTATATCTGCTGATTCAGTTTACAACATTCTCATCCAATTCAATAATTTATAAGATACAAATGGACCCATTAATCACAGCCCTCTATTCAGAGAAGTAACAATCTATTACCACTCTGAATGCCAATCAACTGAACTTACTGGACCAGTTTCCCATGCAGAAATTTGTCAAAGACCTTGTTAAAGTCCTTATAGACAATGCCCACTTCCTTTCTTTCATCAACTTTCCTGGTAACCTCCAAAAAACTCTGTAAGATTGAGTAGGCATGATCTACCACACACAAAGGCATATTCTCTAATCAGGCTCTGTCTATTTAAACAGGTCCCTTAGAATACTTTCCAATAATTTACCCATTACTGACAACAGGCTCACTGATCTATAATTTCCTGGCTTATTCTTAGAGCTTGTTTTGAACAACAAACAGCATTTACTATATTCCAGCCTTCTGTTAACTCAATCATGACTAAGGACATTTTAAAGTCCCAGCAATTTCTACACTAGCCTCCCACAAGGGCTGATGAAACATCTGACAGGCCCTTTTGGACTTAGCCGGCCTAATTTGCCTCAAGACAGCAAGCATAAGGGCTCCAAATTTTCAAAAATGTTTCATATTTATCTCTTAAATTATAAGTAATTTTTTCTAATGGAATACAACCATAGCCCTTATTTACAAAAGACAGGATTAAATATATAGATGCTTTTAAGATGAAACAATTGGTTATTAGGGGAAAGAAATAAATATACATATTAAAATTATTACGAACTCCATGGAGCATGTGGAGATCTTCCAACCACCAGGCATTCTTTCTTTCTTTCTTTCTTTCTTTCTTTCTTTCTTTTTTTTCTAAGGGGCAGTTAGGGGGGAGGGGTTAAGGGGAGGGGGTATGGGTTATATACATTGTTTTTTCATACTTTGTAATCATTTAAAAATGCAATAAAAAATTATTAAAAAAAAAAAAAAAAAAGACAGCAAGCATCTCCTGTTCTATATTTCGAATCAGGTCCATGAATTCACTATTTATTGCTTTTGTTCAATAGACTCTGTGTCCATCTTCCCAGTAAATACAGAGACAAAAGAAATCCATTTACGATCTCCCCACATCTCTTTTGCCTCCATGCACAGATGGCCGTCCTGATGTTCAAGGGGATCAATATTGTCCCTTGCTATAATTTTGCTCTGAATGTATCTATAGATACCCATTTGATCATCCTTCACCTTCCCTGTCAAAAAAAATCTCAAGCCTTCTTTTAGCCTTCTTGATTTCAGTCTTAAGTGCTTTCTTACCTTTCTTATTCTCCTCAAGTAACTCATGTGTTCCTTCCTGCCTATACCTGCTATGCACTCCTTCTCCTTCTTAACCAGGGCCTCAATATGCCTCAAAAAACATGATCCCAAAGTCTTTTAACCATGCCTTTTATTCTGATAGGAACATACAAACTCTACAGTTTTAAAAGCATTACACCAATCAAGCCCCTCTTTGCCAGAAAACAACCAATCCATCTGTCAGTTCCATTCTGATACCATTAAAATCGTCTTTTCTCACCCAGAGGACTAGTCTGGTCCTTCTCCATAAAATGTTAGTCTATTGGAACTATGATCACAAGATCCAAAACGTACCCTGCACGCATTCCTGTTACCTGCCCCGACTTGTTCCCTTATCCAGTACCTTGCACTCTATATATTGATTATTGAAACCTCCCTGAACAAATTTGACAAATTCTATCCCATCCAGTCCTTTTATATCATGGTAGACCCAGTCAATATGGGTGGCATGGTAGAACAGGAGGTATTACAGCTCAGGGCATTCCAGAGATCAGAGTTCCATTCCGTGAGGAGTTTCTGTAAACCCTCTCCATGGAATGTATTGGCTTTTGTCGGATCCATCTTTCTTCTCCCACAATCCAATGACGTACCAGGTAGGTTAACTGATTATTGTAAACTGTCCTGGTTGGGTTGGGGTTAATCGGGTTTGTTGGGGGTTGCTGGGATGGTGCAGCTTGATGGGCCTGATCTGCACTGCATCGCTAATTAAATAAATAAACGTGCGGTAAGTTAAAATCACCTACTAACACGAGATGGTAGATGTTTCAGTATTAAGAGGATAAGAGGAAAGAGGGATTGGTGCTGCCAACTGATGCTGAGGTAGTAAATCAGCCATGATCTTTCTGAATAGAGGAGAATGGGTCATGAAGCCGAATTGTCCTGCTCCTGCTTCAACTTCTCATATAGATCCCTAGAGTTGTACAGCACAGAAACCGGCCCTATGGCCCACCAAATCCATGCCAACTCATATTTTTCCCTTCTAAACTAATCTCATTACAATCATATCTTCCCATTCTTGACAATTTAATTCTCTGTCTACATGCCTCCTAATGTATCTGATTCCATGTCCTCATCTGGTAGTATGTTCTAGGTAGCAACCTCTCTGTGTAAAAAATAAATTCTCCTTAAATCTCCTTTAAAACTCCTTCCTCCCCCTTCTTGTCTTTAATATCAGAATCAGGTTTATTATCACTGGCATGTGACGTCAAATTTGTTAACTTAGCAGCAGCAGTTCAATGCAATGCAAAACATAGAAAAAAATAAGGATAAATGAAATAAATAAAAAAATAATAATAGTAATAAATAAGTAAATCAATTACAGTATATGTTAATTGAATATATTTTAAAAACATACAAAAACAGAAATGCTATATATTAAAAAAAGTGAAGTAGTGTCCAAGGGTTCAATGTCCATTTAGGAATCGGATGGCAGAGGGGAAGAAGCTGCTCCTGAATCGCTGAGTGTGTGACATTGGGATTCATCTTCACACTGAATCAGTTGGATCCTGACCCAGGTGAATTATCAGGAAGGAGTGGAACTTGTGGCTTGAAGACTCGGCGTCACACAGGGTGGGAGGTTTATTTTATTACGTTGGCTGCTTTCCAAAGGCAGTGCAAAGGGAGAAGGTGAATGTGTTTCCCAATAGACTGGGCTGTCCCCACAATTTCTTCAGGAAGATGCTCAACAAAGTCTCAAGATTAAAACAAACCAAGCTTCACATCTGCAAGCTGAAAACACGCGTCCAATACTTGCTCCTGCTTCATCCATTGCTTCCTCTGAGGAATGCGATAACAATTACTTATTCATTCCAGCGGGTAGTCACAATTCCACTGGTGCTTTCTATGGCTTTCATTTCATGGAAACCCAGGTCATATTAGAGCTGTTTTTATTCAACGTAAATCCACCTCTAACATAAGGGAAAAAAACGGGCAAATAAATAATTGATTTAACTTCAAATGCAGAAAATATAAGTTAGTATCACAGTGTGAGACAAAAACTTCAAACTAACTGAATCAGGGAAAAATCAACTCCCTTGGATCTATTAGCACTCTAATGAAGAAAGATACTGGTGATTACTAAGCGTGGTAATGAGGAGAGTCGGATTAGAGACATCAGTGAGATAGTTCAACAGAACCCTGGGCTATTTTGGGTAATGGACAGGCCAGGTAGTCTCTTCTTATCCATGAGTGCTCAACCTACTTACCTGAGCTGAATGTGCTGATCACTGTAGCCTGGTGCATGGAATCAGGGAGCAGCCGTGCGATTAAAATGTCTGAATGTGAAGTCTTTGAAACCACAGCCAAGCATGTAAGATGTGAATTGGGCTTTGTCTCCAGCTGAGCAAAGCTGCTGTTTCTGAAATTAAAAATATATTTTTTCCCCTTTTTGCAGGAAGTGATAATGCTTCCGCAGCTCCCAAGATGTTGTGTGAAATCACTTAATTCCTACTGTGATGTAAAGATTCTTCCCCATCATCCCCATAACACACAAAGATAAGCCGTCTCACTCAGATGGTATTTATTGTCTGAAACTCCCTGTCTGTAGGCGGGCGGAAGCAGAATTAATTGGTGTCTTTCAAAGGGAAATTGACAGACATTTCAAATCAGATTTTACAAGGCTATGAGGAAATAACAGGGAATGGCATTGATATACTGGGGGCTGGCATGTCTCTAGGATGAATAGCCTTTTTCTCCAAACAGAAAAGAAAAGTGCTGTTCACTTACCCTCAGTAATGTTTTACTCTGAGACCCAAATATTAATCTATCAAGTTATTACTTATTTTAAAAACCATTTTGCTGTGATAACAGGCCCAAGAAAGTAATGACAAGTTCTAGCTTTTTATCATGGACTGCCTCACTGCAATGTCTCTTCAAGTTATTTTTACCCTGAAGAAGTTTTCCTCCTCTTGATGGGAGTACAGGGAGATCTTCTCTCCCTACACCCGCTCTGTGAGTCCTGATGAAATGTCTTGTCCCAAAACATCAACTGTTTATTTCCCTCCATAGATGATGCCTAATCACAGAATTCCTCCAGCATTTTGTGTGTTGCTCTGGTTTTTCAGCAATTTGCAGTCTGAAAGTATTCAGCACGAATACTGCCATTTCCACACAGATGTTTCAGCCGAATATTATGAATGTAAAATTGTCCATTTTCTGGTAACGCTCATCTCTGTTTTCTTCCATCTCACAAGCCTTCTTTCTGCCATCTTTCTCCACTACCACTATCTTTTGTGCTTTCCCACACCTCTTTTTCTCATCACCCTTCCTGGTTCCATACACCAGCCACTCACATATAATATTTTACCCTCCCCGCTCTCCATCTGACCCCGTAACTGACCCCATCCTCCTTTCACCTCTCCTCCACAGGCACCTTCCGTACACAGTCACCCTTCTTATAAAGGCCAACAGCCTTTGTATTCCTGCTTATCACTCTCCTTGCTGCCTCCATCTTCACCCTGCCTTTCCCTCTTCTGGCTTTCGCTTCCCTTTTTATGATTGCCTGCAACCACCTTTCATCTGTTTCTCAACTGCACCCCACACTATCATCTACTTGGGTCGACCTACACATCACCCTCCCTCACTAGTCCACCAATCAGCTCTAGGCCCTGTCACACTACTCTTCTTATCTTCTTTTTACTGCTTATATCCCCTTCCTACTCTTAATCCTGATGCACGATATTGACCTGAAACATCAGCAGCTCCTTCCCCCTCTGCAGGCCCACCCCCAACAGATGCTGCTCTATCTGCCTTGGAACGTGGAAGATTGAGAGGAGATCTGATCAAAGTATACAAAATAAGGAGGATATAGACCAGGAAAATGTAATCAGGATTTTTCCACTGAGGTTGGGTGGGACTCTAACTTGAGACCATGGGTCAACGGTGAAATGTGAAAAGTTTGAGAGAAGCATGAAGGGAAACTTCTTCAATCAAAGGGTTGTGAAAGTATGGAACGAGCTGCTAGCACAAGTGATGCATGCCAGCTCGATTTCAAAGTTTAAGTGAAGCTTGGATAGGAACATGGATGGTAGGGGTACGGAGGGCTATGGTCCCAGTGCAGGCCAATGGGAGGAGACAGTTTAAATGGTTCGGCATGGACTAGATGGACCAAAGGGCCTGTTTCTGAGTTGTACTTCTCTATGACTCTATGACTCTATTCCTCCAGCAGATTGTTTTTATATTCAAACTGAACTGGGAAATTCTAGAACTTTGACCAGGCAGTTCCAAATGAACTGGTTTTCAGCCACGAGAAAACACAAGCACTGGTGTTCAGAATAGTTCTGTTGTCCACGTACGTACTTTGCAAAGCAAATCAGATCGCTAAAGCACAAGAATATGAATCCAGCTGTGTCAGAATAAGAGTGCAAAAATTTCTTTTTTTATAGAACTACAATGTTCTATAAAAACAGTGTAGTTCTATAAAATGAACTATTATAGTTCATAATGAACTATTATGAACACCATAGAATGATGTTACCATTGGAAAATAGCTCATACCTAAAGATGGCAGAGAAAGGAGTGAGTTCCCATCTGAATTACTGTCTATGTTTCCTCTTGGGAAATCTGTACACACCTTAGTAAGTCTTTCTGTCGATGTATATCCAAACTTCATTTGTGAGTTTCATGTTTTACTCATAGAGTCAGAGTCAAATAGCATAGATCCGTCCCTTCAGCTGAACATGTTGAAAATGTCCACGTAAGCCAGTTCCATTTGCCCATATTGGGCACAGATCACACTTGAACTGCCCAGCACACCATGATTTTTGTTTCTTCTTTCCCTTTCTTTTTGATCCTGGGTGGGTAATCTGAAGCCCACTGTCACAGTTGCTAGCGTGCTGCCAACAGTTCAGTGAAATCTTTTCTCAATGAGGTGAATATTGATTGGCAGTCTACTGATCTCCAACTCACTGCTGAAATCAGCGTCAAATTGGGGGAAATGGACAATCTTGGGTTCCAACCCTCTGGTGAACAGCGGTAATGGCTAACATAAGTAGCTCGGCCCCATTTACTATAAGTTAAAAAAAATGTAATTGCTGAAAACCTGAAAGCAAACAAAAAATGTTAGGATTATTCAGCAGGTTAGGCAAAAGGAAGAGTTAGCATTTCAAGTCTGAGATCTACTGTATCAAGTGGGAAAGGGAAAACACAAATTAGTTTAGTTTTGAATTGATTTTATTTCTTACATCCTTCACATACATGAGGAATAAAAATCTGTATGTTACATCTCTGTCTAAATCTCTGTCTAATTAGCATGTGCAATCATGCTAATTTATAATAGTTTATAATAAATAGAACAGTCAATGTAATATAGAGTAAACTCAGATCAGTGTGATTTCATCAGTCTGATGGCCTGGTGGAAGAAGCTGTCCCGGAGCCTGTTGGTCCTGGCTTTTATGCTGCGGTACTATTTCCTGAATGGTAGCAGCTGGAACAGATTGTGGTTGGGATGACCTGGGTCCTCAGTGACCTTTACAGGCCCTTTATTCACACCTGTCCTTGTAAATGTGTTGAATCATGGGAAGTTCACTACTACAGATGTGCTAGACTGTCTGTACCACTCTCTGCAGAATCCTGTGATTAAGGGAGGTACAGTTCCCATACCAGGCAGGGATGCAGTCAGTCAGGATGCTCTCAATTGTGCTCCAGGAGAAAGTTCTTAGGATTTGGGGGGCCCATACCCCTCAGCCGTCTGAGGTGAAAGAGGTGCTGTTGTGCCTTTTTCACCACACAGCTGGTGTGTGCAGACCACGCGAGGTCCTCGGTGATGCGGATGCTGAGGAATCTGAAGCTGTTTACCCCTCTCAATCCCAGATCCATTGACGTCAATAGGGGTTAGCCCGTCTCCATTCCTCCTGTAATACACAACCACCTCCCGTGAATGTGGACAAGGAATGGATAGACAAAGGAATATCAGTGCAAAGTTCAAAAGGAGCTCTGAGCCTTTTGGAATTTTTCAACAGCCTGCAATCATCACGAAGTCATTCATTGGTGGAACAGCACATGGTTTAAAAAGAGCTTGGTGCCTTTTCAAAATTTTCAGCAGGTTGCATTCATAATGATCTGTGAGGGATTTGGCAGGAGCCAATAAAAAGAAGCAAAGTGTAAGTGGAGCAGCTATTGTTGATGTGGGCCAATGTTAGAGTGGCCAGGCTTTGGCTAAACAGGCTTAAGTGAGAACAGGTGCAGTCTAGAATTGAAGCTTGAAAAATTAGAGCGCAACAAGTGTAGGCAGGATGGGAGTAAAGCCAGTGGAATGCTCTTCCTGTAAATATCGGATTTCAGGGTACCTGGCGGTATGTTTTTGGGTTGATATGGCAATCTGGCATTTTGCTGTCTCCGAGAGAGTGCCATGAGGCTTCAGGCAAAGTATACTGTATGGAAGCCAGGCAGCCTGGAGGGAGGGCACGAGCCCATGATCAGTTCCATCTCTCAGCAATTAAAGTACCAGAGAAGACTGAAATCATCAAGGCAGATGAGGAGACAAGCCCTCTACCAGCCTCTCACCTGCTGCTGCTGGAGGAGGGTGACTGTGTGTGGCAGCCTCTCATTCTCAGTCATTACTCCTGAGGGAAGATCCGTGCATTTGAATGATCTCTCGCTCTCTCTTGGTGCCAGATCAAGACTTAATTGCCACAGTTTGTAGATTGGACTCCCATTACAATGTGTTTTAGTTTCTGACTTGTGCTCACTCCTTTTTTTTGTTGCTGGTTTGGACAGATTTGACCTGCAAATAATGAACACTGAGCTGAACTGAAATATGCCTTTTGATTTTGTGTTTTATATCTTATTGATTTTGATCCATTTAGCTGAGAATTTTTATTCGTAAATCACATGCTTCTGTTCTCATGGTAGAGCGCAAAAAACGGAAAATTCTAAATTAGGAATTTTTTGTTGCTGTTTGTGCAAATTATTTTATTTGTGTGTAGGATGGAGGGAGTGTTTGATGCTTCTCTTTACTTTGATCGGGTTCCATGGCTCTTTGTTTTGTGCTATCTGTGCGGAAGATGAATCTCAGAGTTGTATACCGCATGCATACTTTGATAATAAATGTACTTTGATACCGATGGGATCTCAAAATTTCTGAGCAGTCTGGGAATTTAGGGATATGTGGATTAGGCGGGGCAATGAAGTTGATGAAAATGTTCATCTACTGTACAACAGAGCCAACTCAGTGGGTTATTTTAATCTTTCTGCTGCTCCCAGTTCTTACATTTTTAAATGTAGATGCATTTAAAATTTCTGGGATGGTAATAGCCTGCTGTAAGGTTTTGACCTTTTCCCAGTCACTGGCACAAAGGCAGATACAGAACTTTATATCCTCCATCAAAATCTCAAGCTCCATGTGAAAATATCAATTGGGTGAAGCATGGTGGATCCCTTCTATTATTATAAATGTACAAGTGCATCAGCCAGCAGTGCCAGTGACTCTAATCACCGGACACACTCTCCAAATAGTGTACATCGTCCATGCTGTCTGTGTAGTTCACCTTAGACTTGACTCCACATTGACAGTGCTGTCCACACCTGTAATAATCATGCACCTGAGAGCATGGTGCTTGACCCCAAACAGAATAAGATTTGCAAGTAAAATTAGGCAGCACACACCATTTCTTTAATTAAGTTTGACTGAATGATGATGGTTATGAGAGGGCATATGATGAGACAGTAAACTCATGCAGTAGCTGAGGAGTTTTTCTACATGTGGAATATCATCTGAGATATTTTTTACTAAAACTGCATGCAGAAAGCATGAAGGGTTAAAAACTCAATTTACTTCATGTGCGATTAAGAGACAGAGGCAACCTAAATAATACTTTGGGAATATTAATTAAGCTCGGGTAATTACAAAGCAGCAATCCGATTGCAGGGTTAAGACAAATGTAACCCAGCAGTATAATCCATTGAAATGGATTGCTAACTGTAATCATTCACTCAAATCTAATTAAAGAAGTAATATGTGTTGCTTAATTTTGCTTGCAAATCTTATTCTGTTTCAGGTCAAAGATCATGCTCGCAGAGTGGATGTTCATTACGAGTGTGGACAGGATTGTCAATGTAGACTCATGCCTGTGTGAAGTACACAGAAAATGTGGACATTAAGGGTGTTGTAAACAGTGTGTACTGCAGGGACAGTTAGGGTCCTGCAGTGCTTGTTGCCATACTTGCAGGCCTGCAATAATTGAACCTATTTACCATGTTTGTTCCAATTGATGCTTTCAAATTGAGCTTGCGATTTTGATAGAGTATGCAGTTCTGTATATGCCTTTGTGCCAGTGATTGAGAACAGGTCAAAACCTTACAGCAGGATACCACTATCACAGAATTCATTGATAAGCCCATGGTGACATCTTCCTTCAAGTGTGTTATAGTTCAAAATAAGAATACCAGGAGTGATGCCAAAATAAATTCTGCCTTGTAAATAACTGAATCCTCTTCTTGTTTGAATTTGTTTAGTTTTTTCTGACTCTTAAGCAGAAATCGTCATTGATGAAACACAGATAGTTGTACGCGGGCTCAATTTTAAACCCACCCACACAGGTATCATCCCAAACTAGATTGTGTTGCAAGGATATTTTACATAAACATCATTTAGCTCAAATAATAACAATGTTTTATGGTGTATAGCATTCATGGAATGAGCAATAACAGACAATTACTCTCTGAAGAGTTTTGTTAAAACTCGATATGTTACTTCCTGAGGGAAACTGCTACGTAGCACACCATGCTTTAATCTTACACAGAATCTGAGCAGCATTGGAGAGACCAACATGACCATCCAGTGCAATGTTATATTAATTGTAATATGTATGAACTGCTAAGCTTTCTGAGCCTGTGGATACCAATGACTCTGTCTCAATAAACAGAAGGAATACATTCATTTAGTGATTAGAAGTGCAGTGATAAAGTGGTGATGTAATTAGACTGGTAATCCAGAGGCCTCGCATAATGAGTCAGGGAGATGAATTCAAATCCCATCACAATAGCTTGGAATTTTATATTCAGTTAATTAAATAAATTGTGAATAAACATGCTACTATTAGAAATGGTGACCTTTTAAAAAACTTCATGTGTCACATGAGGTTCAGTATAATTTTTTTTGTTTTTTAATCAGAAATATTCAGTATTGTAGCCCAAATCCAGAAATAAAACTCATAAGCCTTAACTAACCTTAGTAGTTCCGATACTGAGGGAGTGTAGCACAGATAGATGATCTGCATTATGAATCAATTTTAAACTGAAGCACTGTCTCAAGGTGGATCTGAAAGTTTCCCAAAGAAAACCAGAGAAATTCCCTTATTATACAGAAAATCCCGGAAATGCTCAACAAGTCAGCCTACATCTGAGGGAAGAGAATGTTTTAGGCCAGCCATCCTCTTTAAAGTTCAAAGTAAACTTATTACTTGTCCTATCTTGAGATTCATCTTCTTGAAGGCATTTCGAGGAAAAGTAAAATACAATAGAATTTTCTTTTAAAAAAAGCTACTGACAGAGTCCTCTGTAAGTAAGTCTGCAGGTCGTAGAATCGGTTCAGAGTCATGGTGAATGAAGTTATCCACTCTCTGATTGCTGTAGGGTAATAACTGTTACTGAACCTGTTGGTGTGGGAGCTAATGCTTCTGTACTTTCTGTTCCTTTGTAGTAATGAGAAGAGGGCACAGTGTCAATGGTGGGGTCTTTGATGAATGGCGTTTCTTTCTTGTGACCACATTTCATGTCAAAATACTCAATGGTGCAGAGGGCTTTGCCTATGATGTACTGGTGTGTGTCCACCATTTTCTGTTGCTGAGCACTGGGGTTTCCAAACCAGGCCATGCTGTAACCAATTAGTATACTCTTCGCTGTGTGCCACAGTAGCATAGCGGTCAGCACAGTGGTATTACAGCTCAGGGCATTCCAGAGTTCAGAGTTCAATTCTGGCACCATTCTGTAAGGAGTCTCCGTATGTAACTCCCAAGGAATGTGTGGGTTTTCCATGAGGTTTCGGTTTCTTGCCACTGTCCAAGGACATACTGGGTAGGTCAATGGGTGATTGTAAATTGTCCCATGAATATGTTAGGGTTAATTGTGGTTGTCGGGTTACTGAGTTGACATAGGGCTGGAAGGACCAACTCTGCACTGTTTCACTGAATAAATATGTTCATCAAAGCTTTTGGTGGCATGAAGGATCTACACAAGCTTTGATGAAAGGAGAAACACTATTGTACCCTCTTTGCAATGACACTTAAGTGCTTGTCCTAGGACAGATCTTCTGATATAACGATTCTGAGGAATTTAAATCTACTGGCTCTCTCCACCACCATTCCCTGGATGAGGACTGGCTCACAGACCTCTAGCTTCTTTCTCCTATACTCAGTGATCAGTCAATAACCCGACAATAATAATTCACACATTGTCTGAACGAGAAGATCTGGTCATTTATCTGAAAACAGTTTGTGAGTTTGACTATTTCCTTTCTCAAGTTACCACAGTGACTTCCATAACTGGGACAACATGTGATCATGATGGGCGCTAAAAAATGTGGCTCTAGACAGTCACCAACTCAGTCGGGGAGGACTTACATTCTCATCAGTTGCATTAAGTATCACAGGAAGCATCAATGACAATGGTTGCTGGGATGGTGGGGTGAAGGGGAGAGCATAATTTTTTGAACTTGCTCCACACTACATCTCTATGTTCTGGACTTTGTGCAGAAGAGATTGCTTCCGTCCTAGTAGGACAAAAGGTTGATCATTGATTAATTATGAAGAAGTTCAATGGAGGCGTTACTGACTTATCTGTCATGACAAAGATCATTTGTCCATCATTTTCAGACTGACTCTCAACGATGCAGTTTGACCAATCCCATTGCTGTACTCCCTCAATGTTATTTATTCTATATTGGAAAATATTTATTCAACCACAGAGGACTTAGATAATTGTCAAAATACAGGGAAATCAGAGGAGGAATTTTACTAATGCAAACAGTTTTTTTTATAATCTGAAGTACCTTTCATGAAAGGAAGCTGGGGTGGGAAAGGAGGTTGGATGTGTTCTATTTAGCGGATAAAGGTATGAGCTCCAGGGGAAGGAATATGGAGCTAATTGTGTTTTCTTTTGAAGAATCACCACCATCACCATGGACTGAGTGGGATTGTTCTGTGTTCCACAATTCTCTTCTGTGATTTCTAATGTTTGCAGAATCCCTCTGTAGACTGGAAGAATGATTAAACCCAAATGAACAACCCAAGCATGAAACTAGCAGTCTCTTCGAGCATTATAGGTGCAATAGATAAATGCACCTGCCTCATCACACAATCGGGTCACACATTCCACACTAAACAGAAGAAAAGATTGTCTGTGGTGTAAATAACTCAACTGATAAAAGTGAGACAATGATATTAAAGAGCATTCTGCATTATAACTCTGTTGAAACAGTTTTTTTTTATTTGGACTTTTATATTGCTGAAAGTTTATAAAGCAATTTTTTTTTGCCTGTGGTTGCCATTAGTCACTGATGTTTATGTTAGTTGGGCTGCTCACCAAATGCCAGGCAATTGCATCAAACTACAGAAGCTGCAGCTAAAAACACATGAATCATTCCTCTTTGAATGACAGTTGAACCCCTTCGATCAACAGAACATATGAGGTGATGTCCAACGACATCATTGAAACAATCTGGGAGGAGGACCATGATGGTAGGAAGGGTGGTCTCGTCCAAAGGCAGGTCTTCCATCTTGGTTGCTACTAATATTAATAAAGCACCACTGTTATAGGAAAGCATCTCAAGTTGCCTCACAGGAGTGTTGCCAAAAGAAACTGATATTGAATTTCTTAGGATATAAAGGCAGATGCACGATAAGATTTGATGAGTTTATCTAGAAAAGGGAGAGGCGTACAGGACAGCATGTTTTGGATAAGAAATCATTGATTTATAGAGCTGTATAGCACAGAAATAGGCTCTTCGGCCCATCATATCCATGTTGACTTTGTTTCCCATGAGTAATAATCACATTTATCCACATTTATTCCATAGCCATTAGGCCTTGTTAATTCAAATGCTTATCTAGAAATTTTTCAAGTGTTGTGAGTGTACCTGTCTCTCCCAGATTCTCCAGCAGTACTTTCCAAATCCAACCTTCTGTATGAAAAATCCCCTTCAGACCCCTCTAAACCTCTTGCCTTAAACCAAGACTCTCTGGTTCAGAGTTTAGGCACCTGAATTAAAAATATGTTTGCCTGTGATGGGACAATAGAGGTGTTTGGAGTATTCAGAGGTTTTAGCTTGCAGAAAAGTAAATCAGGAAGTACTTTGTATATTCAACAGTTCAGGCAGCACCTGTGTAGAGACAAACAGAGATAGCATTCCTGGTTGACGACCTTGCATAAGGAGAGGGGAAAGTTAGAAATCAAACATATTTCAAATTGCAGAGAAGAGAAAGGATTGTAGAGAAGAGAGTGAATGTCTGTGTTAGGATGGAGACCAAGAGAGTGTGAACAGTACAATTGGTGAGAGAGTTGAGAGATTGGTGTACACTTGTCAATAGAAATTGATTTGCCTCAAGGAGGAAGGAGAGAGAATGAAAACACTGTGATGTGACTGGAAATCAGAAGCTGAATCTGATCACCAGTAACTGCAATTTTCCATCTCTTGTTGTTTATTTTCAGTCCTTTCACCTTGTTTTTCTCTTTCTATGTTCACTTCCTCCACGCTAGCCTTCACCAAACTTTCTTACATCACCATCTCTCTCAGCCTTCACCCTATCACAGACATTCCCTTTGTACTATTCCCCCCTTTCTAGCAAGACAATGACTCTAAGCACAAAGCCAAAACTACACAGGAACAGCTTAAAAACAATAACATTAATGTCCTGGAGTGGCCAAGTCAGAGTCCAGACCTCAATCCAATTGAGAATTTGTAGCTGGACTTGAGAAGGGTTGTTCACTCATGATCCTCATGCAATCTGACAGAGCTTGAGCAGTTTTGTTGAGAAGAATGGGGAAAATGCAGGATTCAGATCTGCAATCCTGACTGAGACCTACCCCCACAGACTCAAGGCTAAAGGTGCATCTACTAAAAACTGACTTGAAGTGGGTGACTACTCATGCGTTTATTTTGTAGAGATCACTTTGTAGAGATCTGTTTTCACAAAAGAGTCTTTTTCCGTTGATCAGTGTCAAAAAAAAAAATTAAATCCACTGGGATTCAATGTTGTAAAACAATAAATGATGAAAACTTCCAAGAAGTGCGAATCGCACTGTAAGTGCTTCCAAGAGGAAAATTATCAGATGCTGAATAGCTGAACCAAAAATAAACATTCTACTGATATTCTGAAGATTAAGTAATACATATAAATGGAGAAAAAGATATTAATATTTTTCAGAATGAAATTCATCACTTCCCTGACGGTTCATGGTTTAGAGTGGATGGACTGGTCAGAACTTCACTAGATGGGATCTGATTTTCATGAATATGACATAACCTTGGAATCTTTCCAAATGGCTATGTAGATGCCAGTGTTGTAGAAAAGCTTGGCTCATAGCAGAAGTAAGTCTGGGGTGTGAGTCCACACTACAATAGTTGGAATGTTTTCTGACACTATAACCTTTGCTGTACCTGATAGCCTATGTCAATTCTTGATATTATATGCAGTGAGCTGAAATGGCTGAACACAGATTTCTGTGATGGTGGTGATCTTATGAGGAAGCAGAGATGGATCATAGATTCATAATGTCATAGAAAGGTACAGCACAGAAATAGATGCTTTGGCCCATCTAATTTGTGCCAAACTCTTTATCCTGCCCACTCACATTGACTTGCACTCTGGCCATAGCCCTCGATATACCTACCATCCATGTACCCATGTCGTAAATGTTGAAATTGAGCTTCCATACACTACTTGTGCTGGCAGCTTGTTCCACACTCTCACCACCCTTTGAGTGAGGAAGTTTCTCCTCATGTTCCCCTTAAATTTTTCACCTTTCGCCCTTAATCCGCTACCTCAAGCTGTAGCCTCACCCAACCT
Organism: Hypanus sabinus; assembly: GCF_030144855.1. Classification (NCBI taxonomy): domain Eukaryota; kingdom Metazoa; phylum Chordata; class Chondrichthyes; order Myliobatiformes; family Dasyatidae; genus Hypanus; species Hypanus sabinus. The sequence goes on from NC_082732.1 coordinate 12,325,567, forward strand.
CAGTGGAAAAATTCTGCTTGCATTTACCTCTCTCATAATTTTGTATACCTCTATCAAATCTACCCCCAGTCTTCTATGTTCCAAGGAACAAAATCTTAACATATTTGATCTTACCTTATAACTCTGGTCCACCAGTCCTGGCAACATCCTCTCAGAGTTTCTACATAGGCAACTTCGGATTTATTTTGCCCCATGGCTTCATTTCTCAGTGTTTAGAATCATCCATAGCCGCAGTTCCTCCTCTTCCAGGTATGCAAACCTCTGCAAGCAGAGTGCCAAATGAAGGAATTATAAACTAAAACCTTAAAAGACTAGAGATCCTTCTTGCACTGGAGTAAGGTAGTTAACTTTATAGGCTGGTGAACCTGAGCATGAGTTCTTTGAGGTGTGTTAAAACAATTTTTTTTACAGATAGTCTGATTTTTCAAGATCTTTTGCACAAGCAAGAAAGTGAGAATATCATTCAGGAGCACCATATATTGGGAGCATGGGACAAGAAAAGCAGTTTAGTTTGAATTAAATCATAAATACCAACAAGCCCTTTGAATAAAGCAATGAGGTGTTCATTGCCATTAAAAATAATGGATTTCAGTTTGTTGCTGCTGTTCCACTATTCAGCCAATTAAAGAATTGGAGTAACAAACATCAAATTGTGATATTTTCCCTGTAGGCTCACTTGTTCCATATTTTTAATATTAAAGATATATTGCATGCTCATCCTTGATGGTCTGGTGAGCCACTTGAAAGTTAAGCACTTATTAATTTTCTCCGTGCTTTCATATCAAACAACATGGTAACACTGGCCTCTCGGTTAGATTGCAATTCTCTAGCAAGGTGTAAAATAGAGTGCTCATATGTACATTACGCCTGGGGACAGAGCGAGTTGTGTAAGTGTTGAATGAAAATATATATATAATTGCCTCTTACTATTTGCTGCTGTGTTTTATCATGCTTGTGCAAGCAAGCCCAATTAAGGCTGAAAGGAGAATAAGTATTGTATTGTGCCACAAATTCATCGGTTAGAATGTAAGAAACAAAAACAAAGTAATTGCTACCTGCAGAATTCAGCAATCAGGGAGAAGTTCTCATGGTTCAATAGCAGCCATGCATGTGGTGGAAGGAAGCATTGTCAAAGTGACAAGTAAGGAATGTAATGATCTTTTAGTATCTCATAGAGTTATGGACTTGTACAGCATAGTAACAGGCCCTACGGCCCAACCAATCTATGCTGACTATCATGCCTATCTATACTAATCCCAATTGTCTGCATTAATTCCATATCTCACTATGCACTGCTCGTTTAGGTACTTGTCCGGAGGGGGTGCACAGTAAAATGGTGGTTAGCACAACACTTTACAGTACATGCAACCTGGGTTCAATTCCCGCTGCTGCTTGTAAGGAGTTTGTACGTTCTCTCCATGACCGTGTGGCTCTCCGCCGGGTGCTCCGGTTTCTTTCCACATTCCAAAGACGTACCGGCTGGCAGGTTAATTGATGATTGTAAGTTGTCCTGTGATTAGATCCGGAATAAATCGGGGAACTGCTGGGCACCGCAGCTTAGAAGGCTGGAAGGACTGATTCTGCATTGTATTTTGATAAATATTCATAAACGAACAAACAAATAGATAGTTAGATAAGTAACATTTTCTATTCTTGTCTATACCACTTCCTCTGTCAACTTACTTCAGATGTTACCTACTCTTTGCAAACAAAGTTCACCCCTCATGTCATCTTTAAATCTCCTCTCTCTCACCTTAAACATACACTCAACATCCACTGTATTAGCGACACCTCTACACATCCTCATTAATGCAAGTATCTAATCAGCCCATCATGTGTCAGCAACACAGTGCATAAAAACATGCAGCAACGGTCAAGAGGTTCAGTTGTTGTTCAGACCAAGCATCAGAAAGAGGAAGAAATGTGATCTAAGTGATTTTGATTGTGCAATGATTGCTGTGGTCCATCCACTTCAAGGTTCATTGCATTGCGTGTTCAGAGGTGCTCTTCTGCGCACCACTGTTGTAACATGTGGTTCTATGAGTCACTGTTCCCTTTCCATCTGCTTCAACCAATCTGACCATTCTCGTAGAAGCATAGAAACATTGAAACCTATAGCACCATACAGGCCCTTCGACCCACAAAGTTGTACCAAATATTTCCCTACCTTAGAAGTTACTAGAGTTACCCATAGCCCTCTGTTTTTCTAAGCTCCATGTACCTATGAAAAAGTCTCTTAAAAGTCCCTATCATATCCGCCTCCACCACCGTTGCCAACAGCCCTCTGACCTCTCCCATTAACAAGGCAGTTTTGCCCACAGAACTGCCACTCATTGGATTTTTTTTTTGTTTTTTACACCATTCTCTGCAAACTCAAGAAATGGATATGTGTGAAAATCCCTGAAGATCAGCAGTTTCTGAGATATTCAAATCACCTCGTCTTTCACCACCAATGATTCCGCAGTCAAAGTCACTTAGACCACACTTCTTCCCCATTCTGATGTTTAGTCGAAACACCAACTGAACCTCTTGACCAAGTCTGCCTGCTTTTATACAAGGAGTTGCCGCCACATGATTGGCTGATTTGATAGTTGCATTAATGAGCAAGTATACATGTGTACCTAATAAAGTGCCCACTTAGAGTACATGACAGATGAAAAAGATCCAATAACACACTCCCCTCGATGAGTACAGCTTCATTATTGAAAATTTGAATCATACATAACCTAGTGGCCAACTTGATAGACATCCCAGCCATAACCGTGGAGAACATTCTGATAGATTGCATCACTGTCTGGTATGGTGGGGGAGGGGGAACTACTGTACAGGAATAAAAGAAGCTGCAGAGGTTTGTAAATTTAGTTAGCTCCATCGTGTGTACTAGCCTAAAAAGTACCCAGGACATCTTTAGGGAGCAGTGTCTCAGAAAGGCAATGTCCATTATGAAGGACCTTCAGAACCCAGGGCATGCCTTTTTCTCACTGTTATCATTAGGTAGGAGATACAGAAGCCTGAAGGCACACACTCAGCGATTCAGGAACAGCTTCTTCCTCTCTGCCATCTGATTCCTAAATGAACATTGAACCCTTGGACATTATCTCACTTTTTAATATATATATTTCTGTCTTTTGAATAATTTTCAATCTATTCAGTATATGTATACCGTAATTTATTTTCTTATTTATTTAATATTATTATTATTATTTTGTTTTGTTTTCTTTCTTCTATATTATGTATTGCATTGAACTGCTGTTGCTAAGTTAACAAAATTTCATGACACATGCCGGTGATAAACCTGATTCTGATTCTGATAACCATTCACTCATCCCATCACTGACGGAGAGTGGTAGCAGTTTGTACCATCCATCGAATGTGCTGCAGCAACTTGTCAAGACTTCTTGGACAGTGCTGTCCAAACCCAAGATATCTACCAGCTCAGAGGACAAGGCAGCAAACAAGGACGAGAACGCCTCCAGCAGGAAGTTGGTCTCCAAGTCACATATCAAGAGTTGAAACACGTTGTTGTTCCATCACAGTAGCTAGGCCAATATCCCAGAGCATCCTCCCTAATAGGCAATGGCACAGCTCAAGCACTGCAAAAGTCAAATAAATTAGCTCACCACCACATTTTCAAGGACAATCAGCAGCAGAAAATTAAACGCTTAGCTGGCTACGAAGCCCACTTCCCTTGAATGAATGCACATGTTCAGATTCAGATTCAGTTTATTGTCATTTAAAAACCAGAAATGCAATGCAGTTAAAAAATGAGACAACGTTCCTCCAGAATGATATCAACAAAGCACATGACAAAATAGACTACACCAGAAAATCCACATAACATTTGGCAATCCCCAATCCAGAGTCCAGAGAGGCTGCTGCGTATTAATATCGTGCTACCATCTTAGCGCGTTCCCCGGAAAGGAGCTCCAAATCCACCAGGCAAACAAGACCAAAAACTAAAGCTACAAGACCTGCACAAAACTACATACTTACAAACAATACCATAATTTGATAAAAAAAAACAGACCATGGAAACGGTAAAAATAGTCCAAAGATGTTAAAAGACTGTAAGTTCAAAAGAAACCACCACACAGTTTCCACAAGTCCTCGGGGTCCCGATAGACTCGTCATCCCACGCCAGCGGCAGAAGGGAATACCCCCCGTTATGGACTTCCATGGTGTCGCCCGACTCAACCTCGCAGACGCAGCTCACAATGAAAGCTCTGCTGGACCCAGCCTCGCAGACACAGCACACACTGAAAGTGACCCGACCGCAGTGGACTCCGAGTCCGTCGAACCTCTGATCCTTCGACCATCCCCTCTGGCAACGAAGAGGGCCTTCCTGGAGATTTCCGGATGTTCCTCCGTGCTCCATGCTCCCACATCCGTTTTTCATTAGATTAGGATTGCGCACAGCACCCCGCTTAACAAATAACACATCAGCTTCATATATTAAAGCAATGATCCCTGTGGCACATCACAGGTCACAGCCACCATTGCTCCAGTATGAATATAAGCTCTCCTCTATGATCCTCTGTCTTCTGCCACCAAGGCTGTTTTTAAACCCAATTAGCTAGAGCACCATGGATGTCAGGTGACCTAACCCTCTGGACTGATCCACAGGTTCATATGTAAATAAATCCTTTTCTGTCAGAATTCCTTCCCGTACCTGCCATCTCAGAAGTAGACTTACTGTCCTGTAATTCTCTGGCTTCTCTCTGTTGTCCTTCTGAAACAAGGGCACAATGTTAGCTATCTTGCAATCTTCTGGGACCTCACTGGTGACTTATAAAGTGGCAACAATAACTGCCAAGGCCCCAGGAATCACCTTCCTCTCTTCCCATAGCATCCTCAGATACACCTGGTCAAGACTTAGGGTGTTGCTCAGGCTACAGAAATAATTAATTTGGCCATGATTGGCAAGTATCCTATTGCTTGCATAGACTTTGATCTTCCCTGCTGTACAAAAGCCAGTTATGGTGGCCTCTACTGTTCCTTTCCCTTAAAGATATCCAAAATGGTGTATCTGTTAGAGAGGAGAATAGAGATAGGGGACTCCTGCCTACAACCCGCCCAATAACCATGGACCTCAGGGCATCTACACATCTTCACAGGTCCATCTTCACCTAATATAAGCCCCTCTCTACAAATGAGACCATATCAGCTGCTACAAATTATGCGTTTCTAAAGTTTTAGACAAAAATATCCACTTTGATTCCCCTTACACTTTCCCCTTTTGCCATTTGCAGTGCAAATATAAAGAATTATGAAAAGCTGATCATTTTTGCGAGTTAAGGGACCTGGATTTGTTAAGAGGACATAACTTTGAAGTATTGAAAGGAAGTGCAGGCGGCACGTCAGAGGATTTCTTTCTTCCTGGCGACTGATGAATGCATGGAACACACTATCAGGTTGATAGATACCCTCATGTCGAGGCATACATTAGGGGCATTTAAGAAATTCTTAGATGAATGAAAGAGAAATGGAGGGCTATGTAGGTGAGCAGCATTAGATTGATCCTGGAGTAGGTTAAAGGGTTGGCACAACAGTGAGGGGAAAGGATCTGTACTGTTCTGTGTTGTATGTTCTTTACTTGAGAACATTATCATATCTGCAGGAATGACAGTTACAGTACAGGGTGAAATATTCATCTTAAAGAACTTCAATAAGATATGCAAAAATGATCCTATAAAGTCTTAGGAGCTTTAGAAGGGAATTAAACACTGGTATGGTCATAGGCAAAGCAGCACACTACATACAATATCAGTTGTGTGCATGTGTGTGTGCGTGCATGTATGCGTGTGTGCGTGCGTGTGTGTGTGCGTGTGTGTGTGCGTGTGTGTGTGTGTGTGTGTGTGTGTGTGTGTGTGTGTGTGTGTGTGTGTGTCTGTCTGTCTGTCTGTTCCTCTATTTATGTGCAAATAAAGGGCAATGGTGGCCAGGTTGCACATGACATTTAGCAATCATGTTAAGAACACACCTCTAAGCATAGGATATTAAACATGACGGAATTCATGACAGCTGGTGAAATGAAATGGAACTTTAATATTTCATGCTAGGGAAGGAATATCAGATGAGTTTGGCGCTATCTGGAAATCAAAGGAATCAAGTGTACAACTCTCCACAGCCTATGCAGGAAACTTAAGGCTCCTGCTTGGACTGGAAATGAGTTTGCTCTTGGTGCTGCAAAGAGTGAAAATGAGATCTGAGATGCATAGACTTCCAATGAAGGTCACACCTCAGTGAAGATATTTGTTTGTCTTACCATAGCCAAAGGTTAGAACGTCAATCAGTCTGGAAGAATTGTTTGAAACCACATAGCCACTTTGAACTCCATAGTTTAACCTTTCATGAAATTGGGCAAAGAATTCTACACCCCTAAACTCTCTCTCCCATCCACGCAATACCATACAGGTTAACTTCTGGGGTATATCTTTCAGTTGCACAAGGCATTGGTAAGGCCATTCTTAGAGTATTGTGTACAGTTTTGCACACACTGTTATAGGCTAAGCATTAAGTTGAAAAGAATGCAAAGATTTATGAGAATGCTGCCAGCACTCGAAGGCCCAAGTTATAATGAGTGATCAGGGAGGTTAGGATATCATTCCATGGAATGTAGGAGACTGAGTGGTTACATACATGTATAAAATCATGTTTGGCATAGACAGGGTGAATGTACTGTCTCTCTCCCTGGAAAAGGGAACTAAAAATTAGAGGGTATGGTTTAATATGACAGGGAAAGGTATAAATGGAACCTAAAGGGCAACTTCTTCATTCAGAGGGTGGTGTGTACAAGAAATGAGCTGCCAGGTAGTTGAGGCAGGTACAATAACACCATTTAAAAGATATTTGGTTAGGTACATGGAATCAGAATCAGGTTCAATATCATCAGTATTTATCGTGAAATGTTTTGTCTTTGTGGCAGTGGTACAATATAATACATAATAATGGAGAAAATAACTTTGAATTACAGTATATATATAAAACAGTTTAAAATAGTTGCATTAAATGAGTAATGCAAAAATAACTATAAAAAAAGCAAGGTAGTGTTCATGGGTTCAAAGTCCATTCAGAAATCAGATTGCACAGGTGATAAAGTTGTTTTTGAGTCAATGAATATGTGCCTTTAGGCTTCCGTACCCCCATCCTGATGGTAGCAAGGAGAAAAAGGCCTGAATCATGGCAGTCCTTAATGATGGATGCTCTTTTTTTGAGGCATTGCTCCTTGAAGATGTCCTGGATACTAAGTAGGCCAGCCCATGATGGAGCTGACTAAGCTTGCAACTTTCTGCAGCTTATTTCAAACCTGTGCAGTTAGCACCTCTTCCCCTGACTATAGGAAAGGTTCAGTGAGATAGGGGTCAATCATGGGCAAATGGGAGTTCACTAGACACCTTGGTTAGCATGGACAAATTGGGCTGAAGGTGTTGATTCTGTGCTGTATCACTCTGTGTCTTGGGGCATTAATCTACCACTCTAAATTATCCAAAATATTTGGACTCATAGTCATTCCTCTATTTTCTGTAGCAAGGATTCAGCCTCATTTCTTTGTAGCCAGGCTGCACTTTATTGGAATTGTGCTGAAGCATCATTCACTGCATCTTTACGCTCTGCGCCGGGGTATGCTGTGAATGAACAGTGCAACTCCACTTGCAGCTTCTAAGGCTGTCTGCAAGAGCAGACGTCGTAACTTAGTATGTTCCCCATAAAATGGTGAATGAACAGAGGTAATCACTGTCAGATATCTCTGACCTCCAAGAGGACTACAGCATTGTCGTGGTTTGGAGGCATGTATGCCTCACTGGGCTAAAGAGCTATGCTGGCTGAAATCAGGGCTTTATACTTTGGCTCTTGGTAGGGTCATCCATTGTCAACCAGGTCAAAGGGTAGAGGCCAGGCTAAGAGTGGCGCACTGGTCCTCCAGGTTTGGGGGTTTTCTGACTGGTAAAACAAAACTGCTGTGGAAAAAGCAATGAAGAATCTTTCTATAACTGAATACAATGGTATTCCCAAGTCTCCACCTGGGGGTTGCATGACTGACTGTGGTGAAAACTGAGAGGAAGCTACTGACATGATGAAGGAAGCCCTGAACACCATCAGAGATGGAGGACCTTCATTACTGTCCTCAATGCCAGTGGTGTAATGGACAATTAATAATATTATCTCTATGTTCATTTTAGAGCAATGACCATTCACATTGGGGGTATCATTATGATATGGAGAGCAAAATGGTGCTTTGAGTTGATTCTCTTTTAAAAGCAGCAATGGTTATTTTTGCATTTGGGACATTGGACCACCTCCCACAGCCCTAATTCCCATGTCTTGGTGGTGAGCAAATTTAACTCCATTTTCTCCTGGCAGAATTTTGATCTTGTTATTTTTTGTGGATGCTTTAATTCATCACATCTGAAGTAGGGAAAGGAACTTCAGCCAAGTAATTTCAGATATTCACCAGGCAATTTCAGGTTCTCATTTCTTTGTCTGGTTCACTACTGATAAATCTTACAGAAATATCTGCCAGTGAGTGCTTTTACCAATAGAACTAATCAAACCGATCTGAACCATTTGGCTATAAATGTGAAATTATTTCAATATGATAACGATCACTTGTGAGATTGCATTTGGTTTATTGCAAGTACTTGCATGTGATTTATCAACAAAGAAGCATCAAGGTACTAGTAAAGGAAGCACAAAGAGTGGCAATGAAGATTTAAGGTTTTTCTAAGAGAGCCAAATTTGATTTACTGTGAATATGTAGACTTGAGGAAAGCCACAGATTTATTTTTAAAAATCTGAGATAATTCAGATATAGACAAACAGTTTAACTTGCACCATCATCACGGGTATATTTACTGTTTATAAAAAAATTCAATCCAAATTAAGGTACCATTTTACATGTAGCTGCTTTGCTCCGCATGAGACTCTTCTTGCACCACTCAGCATCCTGCTGTTCTATCCATTCTTGTACATGAAAGAAACACGTGCTTATATGCTGTTTATTCAGCAGGGCCCTGGAACCATATTCAATTTGACCCCATGGGCCATGGTTTCATTCAAACTATCAGAAAGCTCCTGCAACCTGTTGTCACCAGGTGATTTGGCCCATTCCAGAGTGGGCCAATGCCTTCCAATAATGTATGCTTCTGTTCTTCAATGCCTATCTTGTAAGTAGTTTGCCACGGAATTCAGTCTTCCTGAATCCGTGGCGTAGTTCTGATGAAAACAAAGCCAAACTATTGAATTCCTAGCAGCTGCCTCAAGCAGGGCATCTAAAATGCTTCCAATCCTTTGATGTTTTGCTTAAACACAGTCCATGCTCTTGATCCACAAAAATAACACATACTTGCATTATGTTTTTGTTTTTTCTCCCTTTTTGACTCTCATCCTTCTGTTGTTGAAGCCACAGTGCTAGGGGTCACAGTGCCCATCAATATCATTGACCTCCCCTTATTATTTGCCTGATATTATCTCTTGTTTCTTTGCACATGATGAATCATGGTGCACAGAAATATAGAACCAAGGGTTGGCAATTCAACTCTTCAGGCCAACTCCAACATTCATCTGGTGAGTATACATCTCATTACCATGTCCCATTTTGTCCCCATATCCCTTAATCTTTTTAGTTTAAGAAATGCATCTTCCTCCATGACTTAGCCATACATATAACATAGAATAGTACAGGATAGGCAGTTTAGCCCATGAGGTAGTGCTCACCAATGACTCCTAATTAACACAATCCCTCTTGCCAACACATTGACTATAGCCTGCTCTGCTCCTCATATCAAAAAGTCTCTTAAATGCTCCCATGCTATCTGTCTCTACCATTACACTGCAGTGTTTTCAGGTCTCCCCACTCTGTATAAAAAATGCATCTCAAACACCTCCTTTGTACTCCTCCTCACCTTATATATATATATATGCCACCTAGAATTAGGAATTTAAATCCAGGGAAATAGATACTGGCAGTCTACTTTATCCACAGAATTCTTCACATTATGTTTAAACTTTTATCAAATCTCCCCTCAACCTCTGCCACTTTAGTGAAAACAGCCCCAAATTGTGAATTCCCTCATCACAACACATGTAACTTAAACCAGGCCGCTTTCTGGTAAACTTGTCAGTATCCATCATCTGCCTTCTGTGAAAGAGACTCCTGGACATTCTCAGGTAAAGACATTTCTCCTGATCTCAGTTCTTAATGGCATACAATGGGTGATAATGACGGAATATCAGAACCAGGTTTATTATCACTGGCATGTGATGTGAAATTTGTTAACTTAACAGCAGCAGTTCAATGCAATACATAATCTAGCAGAGAAAGAGAGAAAAATAAATAAAATCATACTAAATAAACAAGTAAATCAATTACATATATTGAATAGATTATTTTTTAAAATGCACAAAATTAACATTTATATTTAAAAAGTGAGGTAGTGTCCAAAGCTTCAAAGTCCATTTAGGAATCGGATGGCAGAGAGGAAGAAGCTGTTCCTGAATCACTGAGTGTGTTCCTTCAGGCTTCTGTATCTCCTCCTTGATGGTAACAGTGAGAAAAGGGCATGCCCTGGGTGTTGGAGGTCCTTAATAATGGACGCTGCCTTTCTGAAACACCGCTTCCTAAAGATGTCCTGGATACTTTGTAGTCTAGTACACAAGATGGAGCTGACTAGATTTACAACCTTCTGCAGCTTCTTTCAGTCCTGTGCAGTAGCCCCTCTGCGCCCCTCCATACCAGACAGTGATGCAGCCTGTCAGAATGTTCTCCATGGTGCAACTATAGAAGTTTTTGAGTGTATTTGTTGACATGCCAAATCGCTTGAAACTCCTAATTAAGTATAGCCGTAAAGTAAGTTTAAAATATTGACTATATTTTAAATATCATTAATCATTTCATTTTTATCCAGAAGGGTTCTCATAACTTTACTGACCATTGATGCCAGTCCCTCTGGTGTGTATTTTCCTATATCACTTTTGTCTCCTTTTTGTAGTCAATACTGGATGGAGATCAGTGCTTTTTATTCTGATCCTGGTACATTTGTAGTTTTTTTACGCATTCTAGAACATTTGAACTTGAGTTCCTACTGTTCCCTTCTTTTCCTTAGGGTTTCAGATGCATTCCACCTGCTTCAATATGCAGAATATTAAAAAAGTACTATAACACAATTTGAAGCGTGATCCTGTTAGTCCCACAACCCAAATCATTCCTTATCCAATTGCCTATTGAATGCTGCTACTGTATCAGTCTTCTCTGTCATTTCAGACAATGCATTCCAGATAACAGCAGCCTGCTGCAATAATAACATTTCTTCTAATTTTCTCAAGGGTCTTTGGTGAAATAACTTATGCCACTGTCCCTTTGTAATTCAATAAACGTATCAATAGCCAGAGGGCACAGATGTACAGTATAATTTTCCATCATCTATTATGAATATTGTTATGTTTTGTAACTCCAAAACATTAATCTAATTGCAAGTAAAAGACAGAGCCGGGAACGCGAGTCTAACTTTGTTTTTTTAGTTTAAACGAGGCAAGCATGTATCACACGGTAGCATCATGATGCATGCAATTTGCACGCTTTTACAAATAACCATAAAGAATTATATAAACAACAAAGGTTGCTTAAACAAACAATATATTTACAAGATTACTCAAATATTAATGAAATATTAAATACTCAACAAATATAGTTTTCAAAATTATTATTTAATTGCATTAAGTTACTATAATTAATACCACTGAGTAACAAGAGCTAAATATTCTTTCTGATGATTCATTGTCTATTTTCTGAAGTAGTTGTTGTTCCACCCCATGCCTTGTGGTGCACTGGGAAGCAACCTTGCTGTTTCTTTAGCATGTTGTCTATTTTTTTTTGCAAGGCCATGTTGCCAACCGATGCTCAACACCCGGAAAGTGTGCAAGGAACCAGCCGGATTTGAGCCTGGGAATACTCGCCTCGAAGTCCAATGGGGATGCCACTATACCACCGGCTGGCAATTTTTCAAGTAGTGCTGTAACATTACTGTTACAATTGTACTGTTGTACTGTTGAGCAATTTTGATTTGAAATTCATTCCCCGAAAGGGCAATGAAGCTTGTTTCAATCATGGTTTTCAAAGTAGAACTCAATAGGTTTTAAAAGAATGAAAATTATAGGTTGTAGGGGAAGAATTAGATGAACTAGGCTATTCTTACAAAAAGGTTCGAATGGATTTTTGCGTTTTTATCAATACAATTAATCTAAGGTTCCAGTATCTACAACAAGCCCTAGCTTTATAAAGTGAAAAAATCTTCTTTTTAGTTTAAGAGTCTGTGAAGCAGAGAAAGGTCACATCAACCAAACAAAAATAAAAGGAAAAGTAACATTTTTTTGCTCCACTCACACTTGAGTGACTATTCGATTGCAAAGTGAAAGCAATAATCGATTCTGACATGTTCTAAGAGTTCTGTTGGCATGCATTTATCAACATTTTCTTGCACTCTTTCAATATCAATTTAATCCCCGTCCTTTTTGTTGATAAACAGTGCAATTAGTAGAAATTTTTAAATATAGAACTTAAGATTTTAAGATGAGTTTCTATTCAGTACTATGACTGGCAATATTGTAAATATCAGTGGGCAGTGCTTTACAGATTCAATGGAGACCTGCCCATTCTAATGGAGGATCTATACAAGTTGGACATCATGGGGAGGTGGAATGCAGATTGGAATCAACAAGAAGCCATTGAAAGAAAATCATGAGGCAAAATCATTCACTCTGTCTGCACATCAAACTGCAAAGGAAATTAAAAATAAAACAGTTTGCTTTGTTGCAAACACTTCTCATTTCAGAGTACATTTCATTGATTTCTTGGATTCTTTGCAAGTGGAAATATGTCTTTTTCCCTTCACTAGTGCTGATTGAAGTTTGAACAACTGGTGCAAAGTATTAAAGGCTAAAACACAAAGATCTCCTAAATTAACATTTACTAAATAATTAATTTGCTCATGGATAATTCATTGGATTTTATTTAATTGCCTCTTCATCTGATCCATGGTTCTTGTAAACCATCATTAAATTTCATTTAGTTCCACATGATTTACCAAAGCCTGCTGCTTATGTATTTGAGGAGATGAATACTTATTAGCAATACCCCCTTATTCCATGAGTATAGGCATTGCATGCCTGTTTATATGTATCTTCAAACAACTGTTTAATATTAATTGAAAGTGATTAAATAACAATAAATGATATTTTAAATTATATTAACCTTTGGTTTCTTTAGGTTATTATAACTGGGGATGGTAATATCAATTATCTTCCACTACCTTTAAAATGCCTTCAATGGCATGTGCCACAAACAGCCTCTGACAACCAAGTCCAGCTCCTGGCCTTCACATGTGGCTTAGCTACTAAGCCCAGCAGAACTATTTCTACTGACAGAAGAAGGGGCAAAGGTGGGTTACTGGTGCCTTCAAACCAGTCACTTTGGGCAGATGGGGCTTGTCAGCTTATCTAGGGGAAAGAAAACTCTGGTCTGAGATCCTTGCTGTCTTGTGGCTTTATCCACTCATGAGAAAGGCTTCGGGAGTAAACCCTGAGGAAAAGATCTGGAGCTGGAGTCCATAAGGTAGTCTTACATTGAATTCAACCTGAACTGGTAATTCCTGCGACTCTGTTGGTGCCAATCTGTATCAGTCTCTGCCGTTCATTTGGGTTCATCAGCTGTGTGGAGAGGCGGGATCTTGCTACATAGACAACAGTTTGTTCTCCATATTGTTGTGCTCAGGTTTGCATATCTAGACAACTGGGATCCCGGTCAACTCTGACCAATGGAAGCCTCAGAAGTTAACCTTTGCAGCTACTATTATCTAAAGTGAGTGAAGAGCCTCTCTGGAACACAAGGGGTTAAAGGAGTTGAAACACTGGCTTCATACTCAAGATTTTGACTTCAGATACAAACTGTGACATTGAGGGCACTTGTGAGATGAGAATGGATATGCTGTGCAGTGATTAATGGGCTGGTGGAAACTAGGCTGGAATAATCCACATCTGGCACCCGTTTAAGAAATTCCAACTAAAGTGTGTGTTTTTGTTAAGTACAGATTCTGCTTAAAAAATGATGAGCAAGGACTGGGGGCAGAGTAGAGGGGTAAGAGGGAGTGAAGTTTATTGAGTAGCAGTTCACAAGACATTGGAGTTAGCCTCTTTGTCATATTTTAATTTGGAACATAGAACAATAGAGAACAGTACTGGTGTCATGCCTTCGGCCCGAGATATTGTGGCCACCTTTCAATGTACTCGAAGATCAGTCTCACCCTTCCTTTCTACATAGTACATAACCCTCCATTTTCATTGCTATATTACTGTAGAATGTTATTATGGGAGAACTAATGTTTCCCAAGATTGTTGATAAACTAAGTGAAACTGTTCTGAGATGTGCATAAACAATATTACATCCTTCATTTTATTTTCTTGGATTTTAAGTAAATCCTTTTTGTTTATTTCCTGTGCAGTGCCCCTTCTGATTCAAGGATAGACCCGAAATTCAATATTTACTACAATGCATTGTTGAACAAGGAGTCAGCAATGTAAATGTTCCAATGCTAGGCTTTACTTGGTTTGCAGAAAAGTCCCCCACACAAATGACACAGTTACGTCGGTGAGGCATTCTATGTACTATAAAGTGGCCTCAATGATAAGGGTGCCAACAATACTTTACCCAGGTGGATATATTAGTATCCTGATTTACCACTAAGGCATGCTATCTTTGCTATATCAGCAATCAGAGGTCTGAAACATAAATTTGAAGCTCACTATGGCAGCTGATATAATTAACTTCAAATAACTAAATGCCTAAAATCAAGAGCTAACATTAGCTCTGTAGTTTCTGGAAAACATTCCAAACTTCACCTCACTGTGTTTTCATCCCCTCTCTTTATTGGGGTCAAGGATGGTGTACCCTGCACATTAAAGAGAGTTTTCACACGCTAACTAGATTGTGCTCTTCCTGGATTTGCTGGAAGAGATCGATTCTGGGATGGTTGATAAATCCCCTCATTGGGAACAGTATCAACATGACCACAAAGCTGATAGGTGCAGTAAAAATGCATCTGGTTCATCAGCTGCGGTTCAGCAAAAGAAACCAGCCAGCTGCGACCAGTGCAATGTAGCTGTGACTCACCCCCTCAGCAATATGCAATAGCATGTTATTTGTTCCAGCAATAAATGGACATTGGCAATGATTGCTAGCCTTGCCAACAACACACAAACTTAAGGAATGAAATTTAAGACGCAGGCATTTGGAGTCAAAATATAATGGTAGCTTATTATTACGCCATGCCTTACTTTGGAAATATGAAGACAGGGGGGATGGCTGGATTTTCATTTAGTAGTTAGGAAGGGAGGTTCAAGACTGAATGTATTTCCTTCCATTCCATCTAACAGGAGATCTCTGTCTCCTCCAATCATCCTGGCTCAGAGAAACAGCTGAAGGCAGTGGGTTAATGATACTGGCTGGCATCGGCATTGACTAACAACACAATTGGTGGTGCAGTGAGAGAATAAGCATCAAGACATTAAAATGCCAGGACTATCATAGAACCTTGGATTACATACATTACAAGGGAATATTACACAAATTGGTTTTCAAGGTGTGAAGATCGTGAAAGGTACAAATTATTTAGGAGACTGAGCACCCAGACAAATGTGCTGAAACTACCCCCGAGGTTGATATGCCTACTCATCGGTCTTACCTGTCCATCACTGCATTCTTCATGGGATTCAGCAACAGCCCCCTATCACACTGATGTTCCCAATAACACTGTGCTGACCCCCATTTGTAATCTGCTATGAGGCAGACCTGGTTTAGTATCAAAACGCCCAGTCTCTTAAACCTGGATTTCAGAAGAGTAAAGGTAAGAGCCATTACTTATTCTACTTCAATTTAAAGTATTAATCTCTTAATTTGTGTTTTTAATCAGAGGCATTTTTAAACTCACTTAAAGCTTTGTAAACATTGGTGGAAACTAGGGTGTGTTTCAAGATTTGCCTCCCATCAGCACTGCAGGTTTCCCTGGGGCTTGATGAAAATTAGACGATAATGTCTAGGTATTGATGCAACATTGGTACAGTATAAAGACAACAGGGAAAAGAAGTATGTCAGAGAACTAGAGAGAATTATGTGCAAATTGACCTAACGTTTAGAAACAGGCAAGAATAATAAATCCTGGTGTTCCAGTATCTATCTCATTCACTCTGTAAAGGACTGAAAATGGCAAGAAAATCTAACAGCGCCATTCTATTCATGAAACAGAGAGCACCTTTACAGTTCATTTCTTTCAAAACAGCCTAGTTACCAGAATTTTCTATCCCTAAAGTGCAGTTACAACACCAGAAGCAGATAGTTAAATAAAATATTTTTAAAGGCATAAAAACATGAAAGAGGTAATTAATCTACACAGTCCGCTATTACTCATAACACTCAAAACGGGTCAATAATGTTCATCCCATCTTCACAGAGTAATTGTTATTCCATTTATAGATTGCTCTAGGCCTTTCATTTCAGTATTCATCTCCAATCCATTCATTTCCAATGCATCAAAACTTAAATTTCTTTGTTTTTCATTTCCTCCAGAGGTTTTATCTTCTTGAGATATCGTATCTCTCTATTTTTTTTATCTTTTAAAGATCACTGTATGCACGTGTAAAGCTCTCAAGTCACAATGAAAAACGCATGCTTAATTGCTTCTGGTTTGAGTCCTTCAGTGTTTGTTTTTATTAGTTTCCAATCAGAACACCGCGGTGATCCAGAATGGAATCAGAACTGAGAAGAGAGATTTAGCCACTCTAATCAGCATCTTTCCAGGAGGAAATAATCTTAGGCTGGCAGATTTTAATTATTAGTTTGGTTTCGGTTTCACTTCCCAAGGACTGAATACAAGTAATAGGGTAGGAATTATTTTCAGTGATGTTTTTATACCAGTATTTCGGTCTATCTCACACACAAATACCTTGATGTTACTTCAATAATGTTTTAAAGAAATTAGTTGTCTTATCTTTCTAACCACTTTCTTCATTAATGCACGCTTTTTAGTGGAACAATGGCTGCTCAGTCCATTACCTGAAAAAAGTATCTACTGATACTAAGAAGGGGCCGGCAGAATAGATTGACCAGGTTACCAAAGGGTTAAAGTATAAAGACCAGTTGTGTTACTTGTACAAGTAACATTGAAGCTAGACCTGTTCACATGAGGCCTAAGGCTTCCGAGCCTCCCTCCAAATGTCAGAGGAGGGAAGAGTCCATGCCCTGGAAGGTGGTGGGGGGACATACCTGATGAAGGATGCTGCTTTCCTATGGCAGTGCACATTGCAGATGTGCACAATTATTTTCCTGTGATATACTGAGCTGTATCCATTACTTTTTGTGGGTTTTTCCAATCATGGGCATTGGTGTTTCCATGATGCAACAGGTCAGGATACTCTGACAGTGCATCTGTAGAAGTTTTTGATGACATGTTGAATCTGCGCAACTTCCAAGAAAGTAGAGATGCTGCTGGGCCTTCTGGGTGATGGCACTTACACACTGGTCCCACAGCAGATCCTCCGAAATGATAATGCCAAGGAATTTAAAATGACTGACCTCTCCATCTCCAATCTACTGATGAGGTCTGGCTGGACGGAAAGCTCCTTATGATAGTCTAATGCTGCATAATCACCCATGTATTCAGAGTTTTGCTTTAGCCTATGATATGGTTTTACAAGCATGTTTTTCATTTTGTAAGCTTGACTACTTTCCTCTTTGCTTTTCATTAAGTTTTGGGTTTCTACTTTAAGCTTCCACACTGCAAGCTTTTCTATTACTAGGTAAGAAAAAATGCACTGTTATGACATATAAAGGAGCAAATATATAGGGAGGAAGCACAAGGTATTGATTAATTTACCTGTCATTTCCTTATTTGTCATTATTAATGCCCCAGTGCTGCAGTCTATGACCCCACACTTATCGTTGGTACCCTCTTCTCTTTTTTATAGCTGGTTGTTCTGGTTGTTTGTTTTCATATTACTTCACCATTTACTCTCATAATCAACTTTCTCCTGATTAAAATTTAATTCTCCAGCTATTGCTTCTTCTAAAAGTTCCCATCTTCTTATCTACCATCAGCCTGTCTCACTTCATATGCGCCTCTTTTGACCATAAGGCACAAGAGCAGAATTTGGACATTTGGCTCATCAAGTATGCTCAACCTGATTTATTAACCCTTTCAACCCTTTTCTTCTATCTTCTCCCCATAACCTTTGATGCCCTTTATCAATCAAGAATTTATCAATCTCCACTTTAAATATATCCAATGACTTGGTTTCCATTTGCGTCTGTGGCAGTGAATAAGACTAATGAATAAGACTTTGCTAACTATGGGTCATTTATATTCCTCACAGAATCTCTCATTCTAATATCAATAGATTTCTGATGACCATTATGAACAGACCTTCAAAAATTTACCACCATTGAATTTCCCCTCAGTCTACTTACCCAATACACTCAGTACACTCAAGGCAACTCTCCCCTCATGCCATTGCGACAACCGCTATTTAAGTAGTGGGCATTGGTTATAGATTCCAGGGTTTCTGCCTTGAAAGTTTGCAGAATTTTACAATCTTCAAACACAATATCTTCCTTGTTTTTTGTGTGTGTGTGTGTTCTTGGGGGTTGGGGCGGTGATTCGGGGTCGGTGTGCCTGTTCTGCTTTGTTAAATTTTTGTGCACGAAGAGGGATTTGAGGGTTGAGGTGTCTGTTCTGTTTTATTTGTTTTTTTCTGTGTGGGAGGGGGAATTTGAGGGTTGATGTGCCTGCTCCATTTTTGTTGAATTTTTCTATGTGGGGAGGTTGGATCTGGGGGCTGATGATTGTGCTGCCTATCTTTTCTTTCTTGGTTTCATGTCCTTCTGGAGAAGAAGAATTTCAACTTGTATACTTTGATAATAAATGAACGTTTGAATATTGTTTAATCCTGCCTTATTGCACAACACCAGTCTAAAATAGTCCATTCCCTTGTGGGTTCTATAACGTACTAGCACAACACTTTACAGTACCAGCGGCCTGGGTTTAATTCCCGTTGCTGTCTGTAAGCAGCTTGTATGTTCTCCCTCTGACGGCATAAGTTAGCTCCGAGTGCTCTGGTTTCCTCCCACAGTCCAAAGCTATACTAGTTGGTAGGTTAATTGAAAATTGTAAATTGTCCAGTGATTAGGCTAGGATTAAATCAGGGGATTGCTGGACGGCATGCCTCGAACAGCCGGATCTCAATAAATACTTCCTTTAAGAAAGTAACACTTCTCTCCTTCCTCTTCCACAGTGTCTTTGCCAATCTGATTAGTCCAATCAATATGCAGATTAAAGTTATTCATTATCAACACAGTTCCCTTCATACATGCCTTTAATGATTCCCATTTAATGTCTTATCCTGCCAAGAAGCACCACCTTGGGTTATTGTATTTTTCTCAGCCATGTCCTCTGTGCCCTGCCATTCATTAGGCCTACTTAAACCAATTCCCACTAGCTGTCCACTGCATCTGTACCACTACTCAGCACTGCATTGATATCTACTTTGATTAACAAATCAAACCTCATTTCCCTTTTTGACTGTTCTTTTGGAACCTTGATAACCTGGAATTTTGAATTCCCAACCCTGGTAATAACTATTAAATCATACTCATCTACAGCTTCGGTTCAACTATCTTGTTTGCAGATGCCATGAATATTCAGATAAAGGAACTTAGCATTAAACAGTCCAGATGAAAAGTTTCAACCCGAAACGTCAGCTATTCATTTCCCTCGACTGACTGTGCATGATCTGCTGAGTTCCTCCAGGAATTTGGGTTTTGCTCCGAATGCCAGCAGCTGTAGTCCCTTGTGTCTCAACCCTACCCTTCAATTTGTCTTTTGCACTTTGTTTTGTTTAAAGATTGACTTACTGCTGCTTACCTTTGCTTATTTTTATCAGCTGTGATTTTTGTTTCCCCCATTACCTTCCACCTGTACTTCCCCGTTTCTTTTTGATTTATTAAAATTCCCATAACTATAGAGCCCTCCCTTCTCTGTTTAGCTTCAAATTTTACTTATGCCTTTCACTAGGATACTGGTGCCAGCACAGTTCAGATGAAGAAGATCCCAGTGAAACAATTCTTTCCTTCCCCAGCACTGCTCCGTATGGTCATAAATTGGAACTCATTTCTCCCAAACCGGTCTTTGAGCTGAACACTTACTTTTCTGATCTCCCTTACCCTCCACTGATTCTCACTTATTTATGCATGAATTAATCCTTGAGGTTCTCCTTTTTTTTAGAAGTCCTCAGCAGAACCGTCTTCTAAGTACGACCTATCATCATTATTGTGTGCTGTGTCATATGATGTAGGAGATCATGGTTAATGACCGTGATTGTTCTTGGCAATTTTTTCTACAGAAGTGGCTTGCTATTGCCTCCTTGTGAGCAGTGTGACCCCAGCTATTATCAATATTCTCAGAGATTATCTGATTGGTGTCAGTGGTTGCATAACCAGAACCTGTGATGTGCCCCAGCTGCTCATATGACCACCCACCACCTGCCCCCATGGCTTCACGTGACCCTGACCAAGGAGCTAAGCAGGTTCTACACCTTGCCCCAAGGGTGACCTGCAGACTGATGGAGGGAAGGAGCGCCTTGCACCAACTTTGGTGGAGACGTATCTCCACTCTGCCACCTATGCTGCTTCTGCAAACACGGATTCTCCCACCAAACAAGGGCGGCGCAGCAGTGTGGTGGTTAGCACGACGCGTTTCAGTGCTGGCAACCTGGCTTCAGTTTTCACCACTTCCTGTAAGGAGTGTGTACGTTCCTCCAATGAATACATGTGTTTCCCCCAGGTGCTCTGGTTCCTCCCACAGTCCAAAAACATACCATTGGCAGGTTAATTGGGCATCGTAGATTAGGCTAGCATTAACTTGGGGCATTGCAGGGCATTTAGCTCAAAGGGCCAGAAAGGTCTATTTCGCATGGTATTCCAATAAATAAATAAACAAACAAACTACACTCTGCAGAAGTATCAAATGACTCTAGTAACTCGGCAGTGACAATGTTGCCTTGTGCTTTGGACCATGGATACGTTGCTCATTTCCCTGCAGATCCCCTCCCCACCACACACCATACCAACACATACAATCCAAGATCAAGAATGTTTCACCCTTTTGACGAGAATAAGGTCCCTGGCTCCTCCATGAGCATTTTCTGCATCCCTCTCTCTGCCTCTTTAGATTTGACACCATCCTGTCACAGATTAAACTTAAGGAGGTGCCTCCTGCAGCACAGTTTCCAGGTTGCACACCACCTCCCCTTCCTCTTCTTTCAGATGCAGCAGTGCCTGAAGTGTTGATTCCAGCTCATCGACCTTGAGCCGAAGTTACTTGAGGAGTCCACGTTTGATACAGATGCGATCATTATAACCAATGTTGAGTTCACCAGTTCCACATGTGACAACTATAACACATTGCCTGTTCAACCTTTCCTGTTCTCGGTAATTAATTAGTTTTGATTTAATTATTTTAACCTGCTGCTCTCCTTGACCTAGATTTAAAACTGTAAGCCAATCAAAAGATACTGTTGGCATTTCTTGGCTCACTCAGGGACTGATTATTCTGCAGCTGTTACTTGGCATTTTGGTGTTTTTTTCTCTCTGTGGGCGAGATTCACAGCCCTTGACTGTGGAATTACCATAGGTGCCAGGGCAAATGACCAGCTTCACATGGACTAGAGGAGAACAGGCCACTTGGAAGGCAATGAACTGTGTTGAAAGCTAAACTGGCTGATCAGATGCCCAGTGGGATGAAAGATGACTTCCTTACATGGTGCACTACTTACAGTAAGAGGGAGACCAACATGTTCTAGCCTGCCTACTGCTTAGGATGAGCCAAGCATGGAATGTAGAGGCCGATGCAATAGGGTCTTTTAAGAGACTCTTAGATAAGTGAATGGAGCTTAGGAAAATAGAGGGCCATGCGGTAGGGAAATTCTAGGCAGCTTCTAGGATATGTTACATGGTCGGCACAACATTGTGGGCCAAAGGGTCTGTAATGTGCTGTAGATTTCTATGTTTCTATCTCCTGACACCAACTCATGAGTTGTACGCCTTGGGCTTCAGGGAAAGGTTTCTGAATAGTGGGCGAACAGGAAAAGATATTATCTTTCTTTCTTTTTTAATCTTTTTATTAATTTTCAAATACATAAACATAACAATGATAATAGTACAAAGAGATTGGGAATAATGGTAAATAGCATATGCAAATAAAAGCTACGGATAACACAAGTGTACTACACCTCCCAAACTCATAATGCAGTTAAACATGAAAAAAAAGAAAAAAAATGACAAAACAAAACCCAAATTAAAGAAAAAACAAAAAAAACTAAACTATGCTAAGCTAAACCAAACTAAACTAAACAAAGCTGGGCTATTATATTACATCAGATACAATCATTAATGCCATTAACTCTGCTCCTCTATCCATATATTTAAGGTTAATAAAAAGGATTTGGAAAAGGTCAAGTTACATCATATGAAAATGTTGAATAAATGGTCTCCAAGTTTCCTCAAATTTAACCTAAAGGTCAAAAGTGACACTTCTGATTTTTTCTAAATTTAAACAAAATAGAGTTTGGGAAAACCATTAGAATGTAGTAGGAGGATTAATCTCTTTCCAATTTAATAAAATGGATCTTCTAGACATTAATGTAACAAATGCAATCATCTGACAAGCTGAAGAGGATAAATAACAATGTTCTATCAATGTTAAACCAAAAATCGCGGTAATAGGATGAGGTTGTAAATCAATACCCAAAGCTGTTGAAATAATATAAAAAATGTCTTTCCAATATTTTTCCAAAGGAGCCAAGACCAGAACATATGAGTCAAAGAAGCTACCTCAGAATGACAACTATCACAGACAGCACAATTCATGTCAAGAGGTACAACAGACAACTGCATCAGTTTCTTCATTCCCACATTCTCATGGACTCTGCGGAGGAAGCTGTCATTAAAAGCAGGGGTAATGGACATAGTCATGGTAAGTGAGCCTGGGAAATGCAACTGCCTGCTTTGATCGTGTCCTAAACTCAAGAGTGTCCACACACTTGCAAGCTGCAAAGAACACAGTGTGTAGCTCAGGTGTGAATGGATCTAGAAGGCTGTAAGGAGCTTACCTCCACAGGACGTCACTCTTTACCTGCATATCCAGGTGTTTTTAAATGTGCTGAGGGTTTCTGCTGCCTCCTCACTTTCAGGCTGTGAGTGAGCTCTAGACCCTGAATCCTCCCTGGATGACAGATGTTTCCACATCACTCATCAGATACCTGGACCAATTGGAGTCATTGAATCAAACAACACAGGAACAAGCCGTGTGGCAAACCATCAAGTACCTACATTCATCCCATTTTCTTCTCCTCACAGTCCAACCCGGATATGAGACACTCGGGCATTCTAAAGGCACCAGTAAACCGATCAACCAGCACACCTTGGGGATGTGGGAGGAAACTGAAGCACTGGAAAGGATGCCGCGTGAACATGTAAGCTTCACAACAACAGCAGCCAAGGTCAAAATTAAATCCAGTTCCTAGAATTGATGATGGCTCTGCCAACTGTATTCCCCTTGAAGTTTAAATCTGCAGGCACTACTTCCTGATCACTTAACTAAAGGAAATTAAGTATTAAGAGCCTCATAACAAATATACACGGAGGCTCTCGTTAGCCTCCTCCATTGTGATAAAACATCGCCAGCTGATCCAATTTTTCTTTATGGAATTCTTTTTCTAGTCCCAGCAATATCTCAATTAATATCCTCTGTGACCACTCCAGTCATATCTTTCCATTATATTATTGACCATAATTATACATGTTACTTCAGCTGTGGCCCATCTGATCCTGAAGAATTCCTGATTTTTACATTCTGTTTTTTCATCTGTAAAGGAAAGCATGTCATGCAATTTTTAAAATAAATACTGTATTCTATCTCTCTAAGTATCCATACACCCCAAAGTTACCATATCAATTTTCCCATAATTAAATAGAACCACTGCAATTTTAAAAGCTTGATATTCATTGTATATTTTCTTATCGGTTGTATCTCTCAAAATGTATTACCTGAGATTTCTCTGAATTAAATTCCATTTGTCATTTATTGCATCAGTCACAATGTTACTTTCAATTATGTTACCATTTTTGTATCATCCGCAAGCCACTTTATGGACGTTTAAATCATTAATATATATTTACAAAAAGCAAGGGGGTAAATCCTAAGTCCTGTGCAATCCCATTGATAGCATCCTTTCAATCGAACCATTATCCTTTGGTTCTTGCTACTGAACTAAAATTGGATCCAAATTGTCACCCTGACCCCCTCCCTTGTATTGCAAAGGATTTTACTTCTTTGAGCCACCTACTGCTATGGGAGAGTCTTTTTAAAACCTTGGTGATATGGGCATATGTCCTTATTGATCCTCCTTATTACCTCCTCAAAAAAAAAAATCAATTCAGTTAATCAAGCATGACCATATCCTAAATCCTTGCTGATTATCCCTGATCAACCTGTGCTGTTTCAAATAAGGTTTTCACTGTCCTTCAGAATGTATTCCAAATAATTTTTCTACCTCAGGGTTAAACTATCTGCCCATCATTGCTCAGTTTAACTTTTTCTGCCTTTGTGAATGTCCTCCAATGCTCTAGCCCACTCCTATTGTCAAGGAGATGGTGACATCTCTGCATTTTCTACCCTTGCTTCTCTTGAGAATCCAGGTTTTATTTCATCTGGACCTGGTGATTTGCATACTTCCACCACTGATAAACACCTTGACTACATTTGTTCTATTCAATATTTCAGATGCATACTTTTTAACTTCAATAACACCATTATTACACTCCTTTGTAGAGACAGCAAGGAATGGATGCATATAGATCATGCATAATTAGGTAGGTTTAGCTTAATTTGGATTCATGTTCCACACAAATAACATAGGCTGTGCTCTACTGTTCTACATTACAGTCACAAAATGTTTATTAAAAACTATACCTACACTCTTTGCCTCACATAAAGTTTAACTTATTTTTCTTTATTTCATTGCCTCTTGATTTTTATAGATCTTCTTCCTGCCAGAATATTTTTCACAGCCTCTCTCTATTTCCCTTATTTCTTTTTAAAATTTCAGGTTAACACTTTCTCCACTTTTCTATGACGAACATCTGGCAGCTCTTGGTCTGTATTCCCTGGAGTTCGGGAGAATGAGGGGGGATCTCATAGCAACATTCTGAATGTTAAGAGGCCTGAACAGATTAGATATGGCAAAGTTATTTCCCATGGTAGGGGATTCTAGGACAAGAGGGCACAACTTCAGGATTGAAGGACATTCTTTTAGAACTGAAATGCAGAGAGATTAGTTTAGTCAGAGGGTGGTAAATCTGTGGAATTTGTTGCCACAAGTGGCTGTGGAGGCCAAGTCATTGGGTGTATTTAAGGCAGAGATAGATAGGTTCTTGATTAACCAGTGCATCAAAAGTTATGGGGTGAAAGCAGGGGAGTGAGGATGACTGGAAGAATTGGATCAGCCCATGACTGAATGGCAGAGCAGACTCGATAAGCTGAGTGGCCTGCTTCTGCTCCTATATCTTATAGTTGTATGGTCTTTTCTTTATGATGTTTTAATTTCTCAGTTCCTCACATCATTTTTTTGTTTTTGGCACTTCACCCTCAATACACCTCGTTAATAAGAAGCTCTAGATTAGGTGGTCCCATTCCATTTCTTTGTGAGCATCTTTTCACCCTAAACCCTGATAATCTTCTTTTTAATAGGTTCTTTTGGGTTTCTTTGTTTTGTGGCTGCCTGTAAGGAAATGAATCTCATTGTTGGATAATGCATACGTGCATGAAATAAACGTACTTTGAACTTTGAAGCTCTTTCTTAAAATGCCTCCATTCACTCTGGGAGTAATTTATCCTCCGCAAATGAATATGCTTTGTAACTTCAAAGCATAAAAGAAAAGTCATGGAGCTGAGGATAATGTGTACTCTCTTTGGTTTTACTACAGTGAGGCGCTCATTTATCACGTAATTACATAATGACATATCCCATTCACGTACCTTACACATATAACCTATGATGAATTATGTGGACAACAAAGAATACTTAATCAAGCATATGTATTTTACAATATTACTCATATTATTCAAATATTAAATATACGATACTCCTCCCTGCTTAGCTATATACACCAACTCAATACAGTATGCATCTAAACTTTATATATATACACACACACACACATTGTACACACACACATACATTGTACACACACACACACACACACATTGTACACACACACACACATACATTGAATTGAATTGAATTGAATTGACTTTATTTCTTACATCCTTCACATATATGAAGAGTAAAAATCTTTATGTTATGTCTCCATCTAAATGTGCCATGTGCAATCATAGTAATTTATAATAAATAGAGAGTCAATGTAATATAGAGTACACTCACATCAGCGTGAGTTCATCGGTCTGATGGCCTGGTGGAAGAAGCTGTCCCAGAGCCTGTTGGTCCTGGCTTTTATGCTGCAGTACCGTTTCTGGATGGTAGCAGCTGGAATAGATTGTTGGGATTGTTGGGATGACCTGGGTCCCCATTTTTCACACCTGTCCTTGTAAATGTCCGGAATCATGGAAAGTTCACAACTACAGATGTGCTGGGCTGTCCGCACCACCCTCTGCAGAGTACACACACTGTATACTATATAATACAACTACTACATAGACATCTACAGGATAGTAACATTTGAATTGACTGATCTAGGCCTAAAGATTTAATTGCAATTGAGGATTGTTTACTCTTGTGGGATAACGTCTTTCCTACAATGGGGTCACTCTGCTTGACAAGAGAGTCTTGTGACTGTGAAACAATCTCAGATTCTAGGGCTCCTCCGTGGTGGTTGTAGGAGTTGACTCTGGGACTGCAGGAAGTAGTTCAGACAGCCCTGAAAACATTCCTTCGCTATCAATTTACTCTGCTGTCTTCAAATGATCAAAGTGTTATCGCCAGATGACTTCAGACGCAATCTCCACTGTGCAGGAGAGAGGTCCAGTTCTGTTGTAATCTTTCAAAGTACTCACTTTCGATCTCCTTTGCATTACCTCAGTAGGCTGCCTCTCCTGTTTGATTGATCATTCTTGTTTGAGGTGCCCTCAGCTCGTCTCAGCTGTTTGACCTGCATACGCCTTCTGAGATAAAGTTTCAGGAGATCCAAATGCACGAACAAGGGACAATCCAGGAACAGCTTAGCAGGTGAGCTGTTGGTGTGGAATGTGCAGCACTGCGATATGCAAGGAGGAACTTGGCAAGCTTCTGATTCGGTGTCGGTATAGCGTGTTCTGTTGAGATTATTCGCGAGTGTTCTTTAGGCTCTGGACAAACCTTCCCACAAAGCCACTTGCAGCCGGGTGGTATGGTGCAGATGTAATATTTCTTATTCCATTTATTTTCGAGAGTGACAGAAATCGTTCCACAATAAACGGTTGGCTATTGTCACAAACTGATTGTTCTGGAACAGCAGACCTTGAGAAGAGGCTTGTCAACACATCAACACTGTGCCAGGCTGTAGTGAAGACTGCTGTGTAGCTGCTTCCAGTATCAAGGAATTTGTACCCATGCATCATGTGGCAAAATGGATGTGATTCCTTGCCAGGGCAATGCAGGCCATTCCCAGCAAAGGAGAGGTGCTGCACGTGGCACCTTATGGATGTGCTGGCACATTGAACAGTGCGTGGCAAACAGCGCGTTCAGCTGATCTACCCAGGTCACCAAACAAAGCTTTTAGTGAATGCTTTCATTTTCACAATGCCTAGATGATCAGCGTGTAGCTCCTTCAACACTATAGGTCTCAGTTTGGATGGTACAACAATTCTCAATTCCCAGATAAAGCAGCTCCTATCAAGGGCAAATTTATCCAGGTGCTGGGAAAAATGGAGGAAGTGGAAATCCTGCTGCACATTCCAGCCATTTTGGGTGGTCATGTAGACAAAAGACATTTCCCTTTGGATCATCCCTGCAGTAAAAGGGAGAATTTTGATTTGTGTTAGCGAAAATATGTCAACAGGTGTATCCTCTTCTGTACATTTTTCAGGCACTTCTTTTTCCAAGAGTTAATGGGAAAATCCATTAACATTTCTACGATTCGTTGTTCTGCTCATTTCTGGAGCAGGCCATATTGCTGGTCTCCTTGCTGGTTTTCACATTATAAATCTCAAGGCTACTCAGTCCTGTGTTATCCCTAATATTATCTGGATTTTTCATCAACAGTATGATGCTTTTGGACCAGCAACTTGACTTTTCATCGTTTTCTCTTCCCTTTGCAATGATTTTTTTCTGTCTACCCAACATGGTCTTTGTATGTGTCCTACTTTGTTGTACACAACAGTAACACTATTTGTTTGGTCAGACAGGTTTCCATATAGATATTTCAGTTTTGTTCAGGATCTCTTTTTTTTCCTGACTGCAACTCAATTCAGTCTCTAGCTGCTGTTTCCATTGATATTGTGATTTTAACTGCTCTTTTAAATGTGAGCTGTGCTTTAGTTAGGAGCCATTTTTGAACACTTTTTTGTAAGAGAAATGATCTCTTGGTGCATCATTAGGCCCATCACTGCTCATTCAATTTCTTCAATTCATCCACATATGCTGAAATGGACTCTCCTTCCTTTTAATTCCGCTTACAAAACCTAAAGCATTCTACAAACAGCAATGGTGTTGGTTCTAAATGTTGCTTCTGTATTTTTGCAAAACCATCCAAGCTTATTTTGGCTGGCTTGGTTGGAGCAGTCGTACCTCAATGCAAGTTGTATGCTCTTCTACCAATTTACACTCAGCAAAACTGCCACTCATTTCTCATTAAATACTTCATTTGCTTCAAAATACTACTCAGTTCTCTAACAATACAATCAATGTAGACAGCTATATTCTGCTTTTTTCTTTTTTTATTTATGATTTTTATCACTCTGAATTTATACTTCTGTTCAATGATTATATTATATCTAACTAAATTATGATCATTGCAACAAAAAGAACTCCCTATGCTCCTCTTCCATCAGCCTCATTCCCAAAAACAACTCCAGAATATAACCTGGAAATGCTGTGCATTATGCCTTGTATCGTGAAATCAGGAAATTTGCCAAATGCCATGTCTCAATCTATTGAAAGCAGTGTTTTTATCTTTATGAAATGGTGTTTTCTGACCTCTTAAACTCAGATCACATAAAATTTGCAATGTTGTCAAGTGCCTGGATCATTCTATAATTATGCTACACACATCTCTCTCCAGTTTATTTCAGCTCTCCCTAATGCAATGTATCACTCTACTTCTTTGCTCTGCCCGAACTCTCTCAGCTTCATAAGTCCCTTTATGCCATTTTCTTTAACTAATCCATATGCAGGTGAATTCCATGTTTCAATGTTTTCCTAGTTTTTTTAATTAGCTGTAAAATATCGACATAAAATTTGAATTCATTTCACAAGAATGATTTCTTTCCTTCCATACCTGACACTATCCAAATAAAATCCCTGTTGAATTGGTCTGATGACCTCACATCTCACTTGGTATTTCGCAGGACTATCTCTGACATTTAATTCATGGCAACAGTCCAAGTGTTCATCATTTCTGAGATAAACTTTCAGACCCTTTAAAAAGTGAGTTTTCATGTTCTGCTGTTACATTGCTTTGGCACTATTATATTGATTTTATTGCTTAATATACTTCAATTGAAGCTTAGATAGTGAGAGAATCTGGTGATATCAGGTTAGTGCAGGGACGTGGTGCTGAGATAAAAGACCTATGTTGAACGATGGAGCAGGCACATGCTCAGCTGAATCCTAGGAATGGTGTGATTAAACCAGAAGTATTGAAACTTCAAACTTCAGAGGTATAGGAATGAATAAAACAACAACAGCTGATTGAACTTCTGAGTCAGTACGTTATAGCATCTGCATTGCCTGTACAGCCCTAATCCTACCTGTGGACCATCTCTTGCTCTACTGTGGACTTATCTCCGGTTGTGATTTTGCATCAGTGTCATGTTCTGCCCAGCCTATTTGTTCTTATGTACAAACATTTGTAATTTGCATATAATTTATATACTGTGTGTTGATGTCTCTATTCTGTGTCTGTCATGCTGCTGGGAGCAAGCTTTCTATTATACCTGTGCACATGACAATAAACTGAACTTGACTTGGCTTTCTGAATAGTCTTTTTGCCTTCATCGTTTGTTCACAAATAATGCCTAGTTCCCAGTACTGTCTCTTGATGTGTTTAATATGTTTTGACTCAATTTTGTCCATTCCCCTGGCTTCCCAGACAAGGCTTTTTTAAAATATTGATTGGACTTATTCCTAATAATCCATCTATAAACATGGAAGGAGCATTTTTGCCCTCAGCAGGTCCTGGCAGGGAATGGCTTGCCTGGGCTGGAGGCTGGAGAGAATTTGAGGAGGAGACAGAATGGATTCAGGATGAATAGAATGGCTCACAAGGAGTCCTCTAACCCCAAGTGTTTTTTGCTGGTTTACAAAATGCTCAACAGTTAATGGTCCATTATTATTTCTGGCATAGGTAACCATTCCATAAGCTGCCACCTAGAAGAAGGCATTGAAATCGCACCTACTGCCTTTCTCTTGTGATTAACAGTGACATTGTGAATAAACCAGCTGCAAAGAAAATATCTGAAAAATTAAGTGTATAGGGAGCAGAATTTGTCTAGTGGAGCAGAATTTGTTATGTTACCAGCAGGAATTTCTAAACAAAAATTAAATCCATGGAGAAATAATTCTCTTGATATAATCATTTAAAATTATGAAGTGGGAAATGCAGGTTAAGTATAGAGGAAATTGATCTGTGGGTTCAGAGTGAAAATTCATATAGCACAGAAATAGGTTTTCTAGCCCAGCTTGTCAATACTAAAGCATTAAGTACTCATTGTATACTATTCAAATTCATCAGTAGCCTTTGATGAGGACCAAAAGTAGAACAGGCTAATGTGCTGGAGTATGTCAAGATTAAGAATGAGGCAATGTTGGAACTTCTGATAAACATTAGGATAATTAAGTCCCTCGATCTGGATGAGGTATACACCCGATTAGTATGGGAAGTGAAGGAAGAGATTGCTGGGACATTGATAATGACCTTGCATTATTGCTGTCTAGAGGAGTAGCATCAGAGGATTGGAGTATTGGAAAGGTTGTGGCTTTGTTCAACAAATGTAATAGGGATAATTCAGGGAATTATGGACAGGTGAGACTTACGTCAGTGGAGGGCAAACTATTGGCAAGAATTCTTAGGGTTATGATTTAACAACATTTAGAGATGCATAACATTCTTAGGAATAATCAGCATGGCTTTATAATGGGTAGGTTGTGCCTCATGGTCCTAATTAATGTTATTTAAAAAGTAACAAAACAAAATGATAAAGGCAGAATGGTAGATGTGATGTACAAAGATTTTAGTTAGGAATTTGTCAAGGTTCTCCATGTAAAACACATCCAGAAATTCATAAAACATGGAGACTTGCCAATGTCAATTAAGAATTGGCTAATCCATGAAAAGTTGAGGGTAGTAGTAGATGGTATTCTCTCTGGAGGTCAGAGACTAGTGGTGTTCTGTAGGGATCTGTTCTGGGACCTCTATACTTTGTGATTTTTGTAAATGATTTGGATAAGGAATTGGAAAGATGGGTAAATAAGTTTGCAGATGACCCAAAAGATGGTGGTGTCTTGGACAGTGTAGAAAGTTGTCACAGGTTACGATGTGACATAGACAGGGTGCAGAGCAGAGCTGAAAAGCAGCAGATGTAATTCAATATGGAAAAGTACGAAGTGATTGCACTTTGGAAGTTCAATCTTGAAAACAGGATACAAGGTTAATAGCAGGTTTCTTAGCAGTGTGGAGGAAAAGGGATCTTGAGGTCCAAGTCCATAGATTCCTCAAAGTTGCCATGCCACTTTATAAGGTAGGTAAGGTAGCAGATCTGTAAAACTCTGTATAATCAGTATGCAAGTCAAGCTTTTCACTGTATCTTTGTACATGCAGCAATAATAAATCAATACTAATAGCGAGGTATTTCCTAAGAGCTGAGAATATGGAACTTGCCATTACTGTAAGTCGGTGAGGCAAACAGCAGAGATGCAGTTAAGGGGAAGCTGGATAAGTTCATGAGGAAGGAAGCAATAGAACAAAATGTTAATGATGTTCAAGGAAAGATGGCAGGTAGTTTATGTGCACTATAACTGTCAGCAAAACTCAGATATGGCAGCATAGTAACATAGCAGTTAGCGTAATGCTTTAGAATCAGCATTAAGTTCTTGCCAATGTTTGTAGGAAATTTGTATGTTCTCATTGTGACTGTATGTGTTTCCTCCAGTGTTGTGTATTTAATGTTGCAACAGTACTTAAGTAATCTTGTATATATGTATATTGGTTGCTTAAGCATTCATGTTCCTTTAAATAATACATTATGGGTTAAATGTATAAATAGGTGAATTGCACGCATTATCACAATACCACGTGATACGTGTGCACCTCATTTAAAGTAAACGCAAAGTTAGACACACATTCCGGAGCTGATTATCTGTTATTTGTGAAGTGGGGTGCCATGCGCAATTGTAATCGATTGAAAACGGATGTGGGAGCACGGAGGAACATCGGGAACATCTCCAGGGAGACCCTCTTCATTGCTGCTGCTGCTGTGAGGTCCGGGACTCTGCCGGGAAGAACAGGCCCCCTGTCCTTGGGGTCGCGTTGCCGATGGCCATTGGCAGGGCCGTCTTAATACCCTCGGCAGAGGATGGAGCTTGGAGAAGCTGTGCCAGAGTGGATGGTCGATAGCTCGAAGGTTCAACGGACTCGGAGTCTGCTACAGTCAGGTTGCTTTCGGTGTGTGCTGCGCCTGCGAGGCTGGGTTCGATGGAGCTTTCATTGTGTGCTGCCTCTGTGAGGCTGAGTCGGGCGGCGCCGTGGAAGTCCATAGCGGGGGTATTCCCTTCTGCCGCTGGCATGGGATGGTGAGTCTGTCGGGACCCTGGGGACTTGTGGAAACTGTGTGGTGATTTCTTTTGAACTTATAGTCTTTTAACATCTTTGGACTATTTTTACTGTGCCCATGGTCTGTTTTTTTTATCAATTATGCTATTGTTTGTACTGTTGTAACTATATGCTGTAACTATGTGGTTTTGTGCAGGTCTTGTGGCTTTTGTTTTTGGTCTTGTTTTGTCTGGTGGATTTGGAGCTCCTTTCTGGGGAGCGCGCTAAGACAGTAGTGCAATATTAATAGGCAGCAGCCTCTCTGGACTCTGGATTGGGGATTGCCAAATGTTATGTGGATTTTCTGATGTAGTCTGTTTTGTCATATGCTTTTGTGATATCATTCTGGAGGAACGTTATCTCATTTCTTAACTGCATTACATTTGTGGTTTCTAAGTGACAATAAACTGAATCTGAATCTGACATTCCTGGCATCCCGTGCCTTCCGGTGAAGTAGTTTAATGTATTTGAAGTTACAAAACATAACATCTTGGCTCCAGATACGTGGCACATTCCAAAAGCTGTTTAGGTTATAGCTTAGGGTCAATAATTGTGAGCATGCTATGTTGGCACGAGAAACATGGCAACGATTGAGGGCTGCCCCCAGGCACTGTGTTAATCAGTGACACAAACGATGCACTTCACTCTTCGCTTTGATGCATACATGACCTATAAAGCTAATTCTAACTTTAATCTGACTAGCTGATTTTCCTATTTATGTGATTGAAGCACTGTATAATAATTAGAATTAAAAAGAAAATAAACAACATTAAAAGTTACTTTTTTCAAATATCTTTTATTGTGCTCAATGTAGAACAGGAATGACTTGTTTCTTGTTGTTTATTTTTCATTACTTACTCTTCTGTGGGTCCCTTCTACATAAGTCTGAGTCTTAACTTCTTCACAGTCTCAATAACTTGGGTATCACTGGCACAACAATACAGGTAGAATAGTCAGATGTGGTGTGACTGTACTGTAGACTAGCCTTTATAAAATTGGCAATTTACACTACTGCAAATCCTTCGAGTCCACCCACTAGCAAGTGTGTTATATCCAAAATTTCTTCAACTTATTCAAGATGGTGCCGCATACAGTGGCCGTGTTGTGAGCTCCATTCCACAGTATACTACTAATTTCTATGATTTTCTTAGCATTTTCTTTTAAGTAGCTAATACGATATGATACGATACATCAGATACGATAGACTGGCTCTTCTGAACATCAGAAAGACGGCATTTACCCACTGCGTACCGCCTTTCCTACACTGGGATCCCCTGCTTGTGCGATCATCTCTTACATTGCCACTACCTCGGAAGAAGTGCCGGAGACGAAGGAGAAGGTGCTGGCGTCGTGGTGAGGCTGAGGCGGCTTGCAAATCTGCCGCCGCTCCCTGGAATATTCGTGGCTAACGTTCAGTCCCTGGACACCAAGCTCTGTGAACTGAGAGCCAGAATCTCCTATCAGCGGGAAACAAAGGAATGCGACATTTTGTGCTTCGTGGAGACCTGGCTGACGGAGGAGATACCAGATCATGCCTTCGAACCCTTTGGGTTCTCCCTGTTCCGGGCAGACAGATCAAAAAACCTCACTGGGAAGAGTATGCTTCATGGTCATCAATGCCAGGTGCAACCCCCAGAATGTGCATGTACTCAAATCCTTTCGTTCTCCAGACCTGGAATACCTGGGACTGCCGTGCAGACCCTTCTGGATGCCTAGGGAGTTCATAGCCGTTATCATCACAGTTGTGTACATTCCGCTGCAGGCAGATACTGACCTGGCTCTCGAGGAACTGTACGAGATCATCAACACGGCGGAGACTGCACCTCCAGAGGCTGCTTTCATCGTTGCCAGTGACTTTAATCAAACGTAACTGACGAAAGGCTCTCCGAAGTTTTGTCAGCATATCCAGCTGAGCACTCATGGAGATAAGATACTTGACCACTGTTACATTCCATTCTGCAATGCTTACAAAGCTCTCCTGCATCCAGCTTTTGGAAAAACAGATCACTCTTCGATCCTGCTTTTGCTGACATACAGGCAGAAGCTAAAACAAGCTGTGGCCATGGTTAAAACCGTCCACTGTGGGTCCGACCAGTCGGCCTCCATGCTGCAGGACTGCTTCAATGACGTCGACTGGAATGTCTTTCCATGATGAGGATGTCTGTTATGGTCGGGTCCGAAGTCCGCATCCCGGTTCTTGATCCGGTCCGTGGACTCCGTACTCAGGGTCCTTCGACCGCCCCTCGTTTCACCTTGAACTCAAATGTTCACACCTGAGGATCATCTTAGCTTGGTTGGGTTCAAGGAGGCACACCTGATGCCTATTGGTTGGCTGTGAATATAAGGGGCTCTGGAATTGAGTATAGTTGGGGGAGGGGGATGGGGATGGGGGATGGGGATGGGGATGGGGGATGGGGATGGGGGATGGGGATGGGGATGGGGATGGGGATGGGGATGGGGGATGGGGGATGGGGGATGGGGATGGGGATGGGGATGGGGATGGGGATGGGGGATGGGGGATGGGGGATGGGGGATGGGGATGGGGGATGGGGATGGGGATGGGGATGGGGGATGGGGAGGGGATGGGGGAGGGGGATGGGGAGGGGGATGGGGAGAGGGATGGGGATGGGGGATGGGGTGGGGGGTGGGGGATGGGGGGTGGGGATGGGGGATGGGGGGTGGGGATGGGGGATGGGGGATGGGGATGGGGATGGGGATTGGGGATGGGGGATGAGGAGTGGGGAGTGGGGAGTTGTCCTGTCCTGTCCTGTCCAGTCCAGTCCAGTCCAGTCCATCCTGGCTTGGAGTACCACTGTTAACAACAAGTTCTGTCAGTGAGTTATGGACTGGGCTGTTCTGCAGCCCACTGAGTCTTCCGGCCACAGTGAGCATTGAAGTCACCCTGGACCGAGCTCCCTTCCTATCCCTTGCCTCCGTCGGGTAAGCCAGGCCGGACTGCTGTTGCCTGGTGGAGGGCTCTGCCCCTTCCTATCCCTTGCCTCTGTTGGGTTGTGCCCTGTGACCTGCTCAGGAGCCCCGCAAACTGCCCAAGCCCATGTGTCCTGCCCGGGAGGTCCGGGCCCTGCCCAGGACTTCTGCAGCCTGCCCAGGGGACTATCCTCCCAGCATTCCTAGCCCCAAGAACCCATCATCAAGTGAAGCCTCAAGCCAAGCCTCTAGCCAAGCCTCAAGACCTCAGCCTCAAGCAAGACCCCAGCCTCAGGAACCCATCCTCAAGACAAGCCTCTAGACCTCAGCCTCTAGCCAAGCCTCCTCAGCCTCAATCAAGCCTCAAGAACACATCCTCAAGACAAGCCTCTAGATCCCAGCCTCTAGCCAAGCCTCAAGACCTCAGCCTCAGGAACCCATCGTCAAGCCAAGCCTCAAGACCTCAGCCTCTAGCCAAGCCTCAAGACCTCAGCCTCAATCAAGCCTCAAGAACACATCCTCAAGCCAAGTCTCAAGACCTCAGCCTCAAGCCAAGCCTCAAGACCTCAGCCTCAGGAACCCATCGTCAAGCCAAGCCTCAAGACCTCAGCCTCTAGCCAAGCCTCAAGACCTCAGCCTCAATCAAGCCTCCAGAACACATCCTCAAGCCAAGCCTCAAGACCTCAGCCTCAAGCCAAGCCTCAAGACCTCAGCCTCAGGAACCCATCGTCAAGCCAAGCCTCAAGACCTCAGCCTCTAGCCAAGCCTCAAGACCTCAGCCTCAAGCAAGCCTCAAAACTCTAGCCTCTAGACCCCAGCCTCTAGCCAAGCCTCAAGACCCCTACCTCTTGCCAAGCCTCGAGATAATCTCTGAACTCCAGGATCCTCTCTGAACGCCATGGTCTCCACACCTTGTCCTATCCTTTAGCTTGTACCGTCCTGCCCCCAGTACTTCAGTGCCTGCGTCCTGCATTTGGGTCCAGTCTCACGTCCCCTTATGACAATGTCTCCAAGTTCACTGATGGAGTCAAGTGCTTCACCCGGAATTACACCGATGATGTTGTTCCCCAGAAGCTGCTCAGGGTCTTCGCAAAACAGAAACCCTGGATCAATAGTTCCATGTGAGCAGCACCTCGAGCTTACGTCGCTAGAGATCCACTAGAGCTCAAGAAAAGCAGCTATGTTCTCCGCAAAGCTATCAAGGCTGCGAAGCAACAATACAGGGACAAGATTAAATCAAGATACACAACGAATATCACACATGACTTGTGGCGAGATTTGCAGACTTCAAAGCCAAACGTTGTGGTACTGCCAACATCATGCCTCTCTCCCAGATGAGCTCAATTGCTTTTACGCTTGGTTCGATGACGCTAACTCTGAGCCTCCGAGGAAAGCCACCGCTACAACCTGCAACCTGGTCATCTCGTAGACTGAGGTATGCAGATGTTTCCAATGGGAGGACAGCCGCAAGGCTGTGGGACCAGACAGCATCCCTGGGTGAGTACTCAGGATGGGGGCAGCACAACTAGCAGGTATGATTACTGATGTTTTTAATCTCTCCCTCTCCCAATGTAGAGTTCCCGCCTGCTTCCAATTATCCACCATCGTCCCTGTACCAATAAAGAGCAAGGGAGCATTTCTGAACGACTGGTGTCCTGTCACACTCACCTCAACGATATGCAAGTTCTTTGAGAGGCTGGTCAAGGATTTCATCCGCAGCTTGCTACCACCCCGTCTGGAACCCTACAATTCGCCTATCGACCCAACCAATCGACAGATGACACAGTAGCCACTGCTCTACACACTGTCCTTACGCATCTGGAGAAGAAGGA
Source organism: Hypanus sabinus (assembly GCF_030144855.1). NCBI lineage: Eukaryota > Metazoa > Chordata > Chondrichthyes > Myliobatiformes > Dasyatidae > Hypanus > Hypanus sabinus. The sequence continues at coordinate 12,363,445 of NC_082732.1, forward strand.
TGCTTATGTGAGAATGCTGTTCTTGGACTACAGTTCAGCATTCAACACCGTAGTTCCATCCGTGCTCGACAAGAAGATCAGAGACCTCGGCCTTGACCCTGTCTTGTGCAGCTGGATCCTGGGCTTCCTGTCAGTTCGCCAGCAGGTGGTAAGAGTGGGCTCCCTCACCCCACACTGCTGATTCTCAATACAGGAACCCCTCAGGGCTGTGTACTGAGTCCCCTCCTTTACTCCCTGTATACCCATGACTATATCGCCACCCACAGCAATCTGCTAATTAAATTTGCTGACGACACTACACTGATTGGCCTAATCTCAAACAATAACGAGGTGGCCTACAGGGAAGAAGTCATCTCTCTGACACAGCGGTGTCAAGAAAACAATGGAGCTGGTTGTGGATTACAGGAGGAATGGAGACAGTCTAACCCCTGTTGACATCAATGGATCTGGGGTTGGGAGGGTGAACAGCTTCAAGTTCCTCAGCATCCACATCACCGAGGAGCTCGCGTTGTCTGTTCACAACAACTGTGTGGTGAAAAAGACACACCAGCACCTCTTTCACCTCAGATGGTTGAGAAAGTTTGGTATGGGCCCCCAGATCCCAAGAACTTTCTACAGGGGTACAATTGAGAGCATCCTGACTGGCTGCATCACTGCCTGGTATAGGAACTGTACCTCCCTCAATCGCAGGATTCTGCAGAGAGTGGTGTGGACAGCCCAGCACATCTGTAGTTGTGAACTTCCCATGATTCAGGACATTTACAAGGACAGGCGTGTAAAAAGGGTCTGTAAGTTCACTGGGGACCCGAGTCACCCCAACCACAATCTATTCCATCTGCAGCCATCCAGGAAACGGTACCGCAGCATAAAAGCCAGGACTAACAGACTCTGGGACAGCTTCTTCCACCAGGCCATCAGACTGATTAACTCACGCTGATTTGAGTGTACTCTATGTTACATTGACTGTTCTATTAATTATAAATTATTATAAATTAGTATGATTGCGCATTTAGATAGAGATGTAACATAAAGATTTTTTCTCCTCATGTATGTGAAGGATGTAAGAAATAAAGTCAATTCAATTAAATTCAAATTTGATCTGTAGACTTTCAGTTACTTTTGATTCCAATAAAATAATCTGGAAAGGACTTTTATGGAGGCAGTTTAATCAGTTTTTAACATAGAAATCCCTTAATGCAAATATCTGCTGAATTCAATTCTTTTGCACAGTACAGTACAATATGTCCCTATTGAGAATTGATTCAAATGCATCTGAGACAAGGTCCTGAGAGGTAGGTTAACGAAGCAGAGTGTCCAAATAGTGCAGCCTTACCACTGACCTGGAAAAGATCCGCACTCTGCGAGCTCATAAGGTATCTTAAGTCCATAGCGTTAAATATTTAAATTGACCCTGAATAACCATTAATTTCCAATAGGCTAATTAATTATCTCAAAGTATTCCATCGTGAAGACTTACTGAATTCAAATCAATTCACTTTACATGCATGGTTGACGTTGATAATCTAACTTGCACCATCAGATACAAATTCTTTCTTTATACTGTTGTTAAACAAAAGAACATTGAGGAATAGCCTGCTACCAGACATTGTGATTGGTGCAGTGTGGTACTGCAGGCAGCCATGGTTCAGTTCTAGACTCCATTAATATCTGCATAGAGTCGGTGAGTTCTCCTCGTTACAACATGGGCTTCTTCAGGAAGCACCAGTTTCTTCCCAGATCGCAATGATGTGCATGCTGATGGGTAAATTGGCCATCTGTAAGTGTTGTGACGTGAACAAAGTCACTGCAGAGACACTGAAGCTTAGTGGGTAAAACACAGCAAGATGAGAAACAGGCATCACATTGAGACATTCTTGTAAGAAGCTGCCTGCTTGAATGAATGCCACATGACACTTATATCAAAGGTCAAAGCTAACAGCAGGACAATTCTATAGTTACAGCATATTTACAATGCTTCATTTGAATTACATACAGTTTTCAAACACATCCTCCTTCACACCCACACTGAGACACCCAAAATGAACGTTAATCCCCGTTGACTCTCTCTGCATCCATGTATATGCAGACGCCAAGCAAACTGGGGTTTCAACACCAATCTGCAGCTTCAGGGAGATTTTTATTTCGAGATGCATTTTAAATTAAATCTGCAATCCACCTTTAAGTCTGAAGATTGGTTGCTGAGTGAAATTAATCCTTGTCCTGTACCCTAACTCCAGAATATGCCCTAACAGTGAATTGTCCCTAATGAATTTAAAAACGCAAACACGAGGAAATCCATAGATGCTGGAAATTCAAGCAACATAAACAAAATGCTGGTGGGACGCAGCAGGCCAGGCAGCATCTATAGGAAGAAATACAGTCGACGTTTCAGGCCAAAACCCTTCATCAGGACATCGACTGTACTTCTTCCTATAGATGCAGCCTGGCCCGCTGCGTTCCACCAGCATTTTGTATGTGTTGCTCCTAATGAATGGTAGAATCTGTGTGGAGGTCACGGCTACATGAGAGAATTGATGGAATTACCCTGAGAGCCAGTCTATACTTGATTACTAGTATGACCTTTTATATTGCATGGAAACATGAGAAAATATATAATGGGTGCATACAGATGAGCAGGCAGAGCAAGGAGCATTATTTTCAGGCAGGATGTACTTGATAGTGAAGATTCAATACAGAATGACAAACTCATGACTGCAATACCAGTAATAGCTCACCAGCAACAGAAGCAACAACAAATTGGAGGAACTCAATAGGTCAAAAAGCATCATGAGGGGAAAGAAATTGTTGACATTTCAGGTTGAAAGCCTGTGTCAGGTTGTTTATTGCTCCAGATTCTTGCACATGCCCTCTTATGTGTCTGCCTTTCTCTACCAACGGGGTAGGTGACCATGGTAATGAAAACAGAACAATACAGCACAATACAGGCCCTTCAGCCCACAATGCTGTGCCGAACATGTACTTACTTTAGAAATTACCTAGGGTTACCCATAGCCCTCTGTTTTTCTAAGCTCCATGTACCTATCCAGGAGTCTCTTAAAAGACCCTATCGTATCCGCCTCCACCACCGTCGCCGGCAGCCCATTCCATGCACTCACCACTCTCTGCGTAAAAATCTTATCCCTGACATCCCCTCTGTACCTACTTCCAAGCACCTTAAAACTGTGCCCTCTCATGTTAGCCATTTCAGCCCTGGGAAAAAGCCTCTGACTATTCACACGATCAATGCCTCTCATCATCGTATATACCTCTATCAGGTCACCTCTCATCCTTCACCGCTCCAAGGAGAAAAGACTGAGTTCACTCAACCTACTCTCATAAGGCCTGCTCCCCAATTTAGGCAACATCCTTGTAGATCTTCTCTGCACCCTTTCTATAGTTTCTGGATCCTTCCTGTAGTGAGGCGAACAGAATTGAGCACAGTACTCCAGGTGGGGTCTGACCAGGGTCCTTGTACAATGTGCAACAACTTTTTTATTTTGAAGTTTCTACAGCGTGGAATATCTCCCTTGTAAAGATGTATCACGATAAGAGAAAGGATGCTTCTCAGGAATACCAGCTGAATGTTGTAAACACCAGTGATGTTTCCCAACCTCTCAGTTGTGTGATGATAGTGATTATGACACAGTGGTTGTCTGGCTTTTCAAAGAAAAAAGTTTGGCAGATATTTCCCTCTTGCTATGCTAGTGCATTATTCAGGAATACTTTCTCTGTTTTGAGTAATTAGCTAATTGTATCATTTGCATGGGCATTTACACACAAATTTAGAATTAATGCAGCTGGTAATAATTATAGTACCAAGTCCATAAATTGAGGCCTGTGCTTGGAATTAACCAGTCGTTAATATATTATCTGCAGATTAGCTCAGAGACCTATAATATCACACTGCTATATGTATGATTCACATTACTGCCTGTTCTTTGGATAACCAGAAAGTCTGAAATAGATTTGAATGCTAAGTCAATTAATCATATAGTTGAAACTCCATTCAAGATTGTATTTCTCCATTACTTCGATCTGTTCACATACCTCTACATTTTCTTTGTGTGTCTAAATTGGTAATTGGTAAGTACTATCATTGTCATGGATCAGTTGGGCCATGCCCTTTGTTATTCATTACCCCAGACTCACTTAACTTTTAACTCTCAAACCTCTTTCCTTTCAGATCCAATAGGGTGATGCTTTTGGTTTTCAGCATTAAGCATGTTTAGTTTCATGCTCTACAATGCAAATCACCTCCTAAATTGAAACATATGCCCTATGTATTGTGATATAATCAGGTTGCTTGCAACCATATCCTTTATGTTCTTCATGTTTCAGAAGAACACACCAAGAGCAGGAGGAGCTACTTGCTCTACCAAGCCTAGCCATGAGCACTAATGTATTCCAGGCCTCAACTTGCTTCCACCTCCATTTTAAATAGTTCCAGTGAGCTGCACCCGCTACTCTCTGAAGCTGAGGATGCCGGGTTCTCACCATCATCTGCAAGAAGAAATTCCTATATCCCCTTGATCCAGACCCTTCAATAGTGAAAATACTTTCACATTTACCCTGTAATTCCCCTTTAGTATTTATATATTTATGCATTTAATGTCCTCATTAAGAAAATGTATTTCTACTGCAATGCTGTGAGGTATTTTAATTTTAGTAGTTGTTCTTGGGGTAGTATGTGGCGACATGTATGTACTCTGATAATAAATTTTACTTTAAACTTTCAATTTATTTTTACAAGCACAGCATGTTCTGTTAGTTAAGCTTCATAGCCTATTGTTTTGGCTCTGACTGAGATAAGGAGCATTTGCTCAGCCTAAGAATCTTGTGTCAGGGTGGGGGTGGAGGGGGATGGCATGTGATGCAATATTTGAGAGAGCTGGGTGGGATCAGATTTCTGAGGGGCAACATCTGGTGGCAGGAATTGTGGAGTGCAGCACAAAGGGAGATGCTCACAGAATGCTGCTCAAAGGAGAGACCCCATTGTAAGAAGTGCTCTGTGCAGACAAATGCTTCGAAGGAGGAAGTGTCAATACTCTTAAAGTACACTGCAGATGCTGTGGTCAAATCAACACATACAAAAGCTGGATGAACTCAGCAGGTCGAGCAGCATCAGTTGAAATGAGCAATCAACGTTTCAGGCCGAGATCCTTCGTCAAGGGCAGGGGCCCTATAAAGAAGGTAGGGGGAGGGTGGAAAGTGCCAGGTGAAAAACCAATCAGAGGAAAGATCAAGGGGTGGGGGAGGGGTGGCAGGGAGGGGATAGGCAGGAGAGGTGACGAAGAAATCTAAGGAGAAAGCACTATGGGTAGCAGAAGAAGGCAGAATCATGAGAGAGGTGATAGGCAGCTGGAAGAGGAGACAGAGCGAAACTGGGATGGGGGAAGGGAGAGGGAGGGAATTACCAGAAGTTGGAGAATTCGATGTTCATGCCAAGGGGCTGGAGACTACCCAGACGGTGTATGAGGTGTTGCTTTTCCAACCAGTAGAGGAGGCCATGTATGGACATATCCGAATGGGAATGTGAAGCTGAGTTGAAGTGGGTGGCAACCGGGAGATCCTGTCTGTTGTGGCAGACAGAGCATAGGTGCTCGACAAAGTGGTACCCCAATCTGCATCAGGTCTCGCCGAAGTAGAGGAGGCCGCACCGGGAGCACCAGATGCAATAGATGCCCCCAAAAGACTCACAAGTGAAGTTTTGCCTCACCTGGAAGGACTGTTTGGGGCCCTGAATGGTGGTAAGAGAGGAGGTGTAGGGACAGGTGTAGCACTTTCGCTTGCAGGGATAAGTACCCGGTGGGAGATCTGTGGGGAGGGACCCCTTGATCTTTCCAATGATTGGTTTTTCACTTGGCACGTTCCACCTTCACCCACCTTCTTTATAAGGCCCCTGCCCCCTCCTTCTTCAGTCCTGACGAAGGGTCTCGGCCCAAAACATTGACCGTTCATTTCAATGGATACTAGCCAACTTGCTGAGTTCATCCAGCTTTTGTACTCTTAAGGTAGCAAGTTCTTTCAAAATGGTCTTTGAGGGAAGTTCGAAGTGTGGTTGGTGGTCTTCATGCAGAATGTGGCTTCAGCATGTGAGTAATCAATGCAAAGCACCCAACTACTCTAGAAATGAGCTCCAATGTTTATGTGCACATTTAGACTGTACAGAGCCCTTTTCTTATTGTTCCCTATTAACTGTTTGTTATTGAAATATCTGTAAACACACTTCCATTTTAATTTTATGTTGGCATAAAGTCTGTTAGCTCCTGGCAAACAAAACTTTGCATGGGGCAGCATTTACACAGCATTCACCACGATTTCCGTTCCCTCATGGGAGCATTCCAACTTTCCTGCTTGGTTGAACCTGAATCATACTGAAACTTGATGGGTGTTGGTTATTGAAGGTGGCCTTCTCACCATTACCCGTGCAATGCTAGGTCATGTGGGTGTTAGTCAGTGTTAGCTAACGAGCCAAGTTACGTTATCATCTCATTGAGCATATTTCTTCTCATCTCAGTCACAAATGTCTGATCCCCTGTGTCACCTCTGGTTCCAGGCACCCCATCCATCCTATCAAGCCACATAATAAACTCACTTGATTCAACAAGACCCTCTCTCATTCTTTATCAAAACTCCAAAGTAGAAGCTGAGTCAATTCAATTCCTCTTACATTCTGCATATTTACCTTGGCATATTACAGTTTGTAGATTATGATGCAACCAGTCGGGACTCACTGTCACCAAGATATCTTTACTATTGCACCCAAATCTTCTTGTATTGAAGGTCAATATATAAGGACTTTTCTAATCACTTGTATATTTCCTGCAGTTGAAAAGTAAATAAGGCAGGGAATAAGTCGCTAGGTGTTGTTTGAAAATGACAGTGAATAACTTGAACCGAAATGAAATCACCACAGATATGTCTAAAGCCTGAGGCAGGAACAATTAAGTCTGCTTATAATTTTCTTCCAAAGTTTAGAAACTTAACTAGTAGATTCAAGGGAATTGCTGAAAGGTTAGTGGTACAATTACCAGAGCTACGCAAGCACAGAGGGATGATAAGCCTTTTTTGGGAAGGAGGTGTTCAGAGTAACACTCTTTATTAACATAATTAAAGAACAGGAAGTCATCAAATGAATATATTGACTATTCAAAGATCCAAGTCCTACTTCAGCCCTGGGAAATAAACCAGGGTCAACAAGAGAAGCAAAGGAAGGAAAAGCAGACTGACAGAAGGCTTTGCAGGAACTATGTGTACCGCACAAGTTCACAGGAAGAAATGGCAGCAGAAGAATCAATGTACAGATTATCTTGCTAAGCTAAGCAATCAAGAGAAAATGAGCAAGTGGGAAATGAAAATTTGTGGAGGAGATTTGAGAGGTCAATGATAAAGGAGGAGCATGAAAGCAGATATGAAATGATGACTGACAGAGAGCTTGAGGGTGCATGGAATATCAGAAGCCAAAGAGTGACTGGCCATGACAGTCCTCAGACAAGAAGACAGTTTAATATCAAGCCCACAACTTTCCAAAGAAACAGAAAGAAGTCTGGTAACCAAATGAAATTCTTAAAAAAAAATTGCTCTCATCAAAGGGATGTGGCAAAGGGAGATGGGAAAGACAAACATCAGAGGGATGCAGAAAGGGAATGAAATGGAAGGATATGCCATCTCTGAGGAAGAGCAGTTGATCCTAGTAAACTGGAGGAGAAGACAACAGCCAGAATCAAAAGGAATGTGCCAATGGAGATTGCTTTAACAATAAGAAGCCAAATAGGTTGAACCCAAATAAGCCCAGAATATTTTAACAAGATAATCGAATGTTCTGAATATTTTGAATGACATGGTGTTATTGGCTGAGTAATTACCTTCTCCCCCATTGAACATCTCTTCCCCTACTTCCCTCTCTACATATACTCAGCCAGGGGAACACAAGAGACTGCAGATGACAGAATCTGGAACAAAAACAATCTGCTAAAGGAAGTTAGTTGATCAAATAGTATCAGTGACAGTTGGGATGGAATATTCGAAGGCTACAGAATTTGACCTGAAATATTGGCCATTTCTAACCTCCCCACAGATGCCACTTAACTTGCTAAGTTTTTCCAACATGTTTTTTGTTGTTTGATGCATATACAGAGGGGTTTGAGCAGAATTAGAAGGGACAAGAGTAATAAATAAAGTCAAGTCTCTGAAACCACTGACTGGGTGAATTCTATTGTACTGAGCGAGAAATCAAAAATGGACCCTGGAGCTTTTGGAGTAATCTTTACTGTTGACATCGCTTAACATTGGATGTTACAAGTACCAACATTAATCATCTGGCCCAAGGGTATCAATGTAGAAAGCACAAAAGAACGATGGGTAAAGCAGAAGACATGAGTTTATGGACTGGAGGACAAAGTTCACTGCTGTCCAGCCTGTGAGGTGATGGACTGATTGACAAAGGCTGGATTCAAGCTGAATGCTGGAGAATGCAACATGAAAGAGAGAGACTGCCAGTTCCTCAGTAAACACACTAGACAGCATCAAACCATTCTCAGAACCAGACATGGCTTTTTACCAGATGTAAGCTCAACAGGCAAGAAAGCACTAGGACGCTTCTAAGGCTAAGCCAGTACATAAATTCTTTCAATCCTGACAGAGTAGTACATAAGAGACATTTCACTGTATGAAAAGCATGACATGAATATGTAGCCTTCCTCCTCATCCACTCTCTGCATAAATATGATTGCAAATCAATAAAACTACATTTTTTTGTGAGTGGCTTCTTTGATAATGTATTGTACAGTGTCTACCCAGATCATAGCATCTAATTCTATCTCGAAATGCTACCAAGGATCTCAGCCTGAAACATCAACTGTTCTTTGCTCTCCACAGATGCTGCTTCACTTGCTGAGTTCCTTGAACATTTTGTGTATGTTGCTCTGAATTTACAGTATCTGCAGACTCTCTTGTGTTTATATCTCTATTCTGCCTTTGTCACGCACCACACCATTGTAACTTTGGAAATTAATTGAAAGAAAAACACAGGAGCTGGGTTTCTGCTTGACTTTAGTGAGGTACTCAAATATGATGTGATGGCATAGTGACGTATGCCATTCACATATTTTTTATGTACAACACACAGTGAATTATGTAAACAACAAAAATGCTTAATGAAACAATATATTTACAATAATACTGAAATATCAAATGCACTACATCTTTCTAGTCCATTTGCAGAAAATTCTAGGTCAAAAACATTTTAATTCAACTTTGGTTTTGGGATAATTTGTGAATTCTGAAAAACAAAACATGCAAATCTCAAATTATTGGATTTCATGAAATGGATAGAAAATCATATCTAATTTTCTGATTTAATTTTACAATCTACTTCCACTATTGGAGTTCAACTTTGAGTGTGTTTGGATTAATGGAGGAGAAATTCTTAAAGGGTAATGCAATGGGGATAGCAAGAGAAGCTAACTGTTCCCATTGGATGTTGAAGATGAGTGAGCTGCATTTGACCCTGAGGAGCTGAAAATTACAGGCACTTTACTAAATGCAGCTGGTTCTCCATGGGTTTGGAGAACAGTCCAGAAGCTGCAAAAAAAGGAAGATGATATTGAAGTTAATGTCCATTTGGGTCATACATAGCTGCTGAAGAAGTTGTGCCTTAAGTGAATGTTCTCATTTTCATGAGGAGGCCATTAAGGTTAGGCTAAAATTAAAGCTCTAAATTCCTTCCTCAACAGGGAATTACACTCAAATATTGTTCATTTATACAATTGGATTCACACTGCAGAAGAGTATATTTTTCTTGTTGATGAAGGTTGAAGATTAAGGCTTTTCCCATACTCAGCAATAAAGCAGTATAACTCTTTGAATGCATAATTTATAATTATATGCAGGCTTTAGAACTGTGCCGTTGCTTTTTTTTTTGCATGATTAATTGTTTCTCTTTGGAATGTAGTGCACATTCAACATTTGGCAAGGCTGGGCAGGAATTGTGCACGGCAGATGCATGTTTCAGTACATCTGAACAGATAGAACGTAACGGCAGTTCACTGTCTGTTTACCAGCCATGATATGACCTTAACAGACATCCTGTAATCTTTTCCTTCTTCTATTTGAGAAATTGGGGAACACTTTCCAAAAACACAGATCACTACAATCACTTGGTCATTTTGTCTTTTAAATAATTCTGCTTTAGTGAAGCTGAGGTGAAGGAGGTTGAGACAGTAAATTTCTAGTTGCGAATATCACCAACAATTTATGCTCACCTGGTTACGTAGCTGCTACGGACAAGCAACATCTCAGAAGGTGAAGGAAATTTAATACATGCCCAATGATTCACTACTTTTTACAGATACACAACAGAGAGCATCTTGCTATGGCAACTGCTCCACCCCGGAATGAAAGAATTTTAGCCCACTTCAGCATAAAGCATAAAGAACACAATAAATAAATAAAAAATCCAAAAAACACTGTTATATGCAAGGACTGATTATACATACATAAAGTGACATTAGGTGGTGGTAGGGTGGATTATTGAGTGGAGGTGTTGATCAGCCTGATAGTTTGGTGGAAGGAACAGTTTTTTAGCCTGGTGCGGATGGGACGTAGCCTCTTCCCTGATGGGAGTGGGGCAAACTCGCATTCCCCACAGATGTCATGCGAGTGTAGTGGTTAGCACGATGCTATTACAGCTCGAGGCATTCCGGAGTTTGGAGTTCAATTCCGGTGCTGTTCTGTAAGTGGTCTGTACATTCTCACCGTGAAATGCATGGGTTTTTCCCAATTGTTTCGGTATCCTCCCACAGTCCAAAGATGAACTGGATGGGTTAATTGAACCTTGCGATGTGAGTCCTGAGGCACTTCTATCTTCTACCTGATGACAGCAGTGAAAAAAGAGCATGGCCTAGGTGGTGGGGATCTCTGATGATGTTTTCTGCTTTCCTAATGCAATACTTCATGTAGATGCGCTCAATGGTTGCGAGGGTTTTACCTGTGACGTACCGGGCTGGTTCTACTATTTTTGTAGGATTTTCCACTCAAAGGGATTGGTGTTCCCATACCAGGCCATAGTGCAAACAGCCAACATACTTTCCATCATGCAGCTACAGAAGTTTGCCAAGGTTTTTGATGAAATGCTGAACCTCCGCAGTCTCCATAGGAAGTAGGAGCACTGTTTTGCTTTCTTTGCAATCACATTTATATGATGGGTCCACTGAGATAGTGATACCGACCCTCTCCACCTCTAATCCTTTGATAAGTACTGGCTCATGGAGTCTACAATCAGTCCCTTGGTCTTATTGACATTGAGTGAGAGGTTGTTGTTATTACACCACTCAGCCAAATTTCCAATCTCCCTCCTGTGTGCTGATTTATCACCACCTTTCATACAGTCCACAACAGTGATGTTATTAGAAAACTTGTATATGGTATTTAAGCTGTACATAGCCACACAGTGATAGGTGTAAAGCGAGTAGAGCAGGGGGCAAAGCACACAGCCCTTTGGTGCTCCTGTGCTGATGGAGATTGTGGAGGAGATGCTCTTTCTAATTCAAACTGAATGAGATCTGCAAGTGAGGAAATCCAGAATCAAATTGCCCAGTGGTGTACTGAGGCCCAGCTCTTGGAGTTTTCTGATTAGTTTTGAGGGGATGATGGTATCAAATGCTGAGCTGTAGTTGATATGCATGCTTCTATGCTGTCCAGATATTCCAGGGGTGTATGAAGAGCCAATGAGATAGCATCTACCGTAAACCTATTGCTTTGGTAGGCAAATTGCAACAGATCCAAGTCACCACTCAAATAGGAGCTGATATGTTTCAACACCAGCCTCTCTAAACATTTCATCAAGGTGGGTGTAGGGGTCACTGGGTGAAAGTCATTTAGACAGGTTACCTTGCTCTTCTTGGGCACCGGTATGATTGAAGCCTGCTTGCAACAGGTGGGTATCACACATTACCGGAGCAAGAGGTTGAAGATATCCGTGAGCACACCAGCCAGTCAATCAGCACAGGTCTTCAGCACTTGGCCAGGTATTCCATCCAGACCGGATGCTTTCCTTGGATTCATTCTCTTGAAGGCAGCCCGCCATGTCATCTTCAGATGCTGAGAGCAAAGGATCATTGGGAGACACGATGGTACCTCCATGTTCTGACTGTCAAAGCGAGCATAGAAGGTCTTAAGCTCATCTGGAATCTAAGTTCTGCTGTCTTCTATGTCGCAAAATTTAACCCTGCCACAGCTGTCAAGCATCCCTCGTTGATTCCAGTGTGGTCCAGAATCTCCACTTTGCCCAAGAGTTGACTACCCGGAGATCACACCTACACCTCTTGTAGCATTCTTGTTCTCCCGACTTGAGTGCATCTGATCTGGCTGTCAGAAAATTCAAGATTTCATGGTTCATCCAGAGTGTATGATTGTAAGCTCTGAACTCATCTACAGCTGTTTTAATAAAGTCTGTAAAGACTGGTGTAGTTATTCGGGTCCTCAGATGAGTTCTTGAACGTAGCTCCATTCACTGACTCAAGGAAATCCAGTAACCGTTCCTCCGCCTCCTGTGCCACCTCTCTTAGTTGTCTTGATCTTCGGAGCCTTGCTCGTTAGGGTCTGGCTGTATGCAGGTAGCAGGAGTCCAGCTAAAAGATCTGAATTGCCAAAATGTGGTCTCGGGAAGGAATGATAGGCATTTCTTATCGTAGTGTAGCAGTGGTCTACTGTGTTGGGGCCTTTGGTGCAACAAGTTATGTGCTGGTGATAATTGGACAGGGTTTCCTTCAAACAGGCCTGGTTAAAGTCATCGACTAGAATTTGAAATGCATTGGGATGGGCTGTTTCTTGCCTGCAGACAACATCACGCGGTTTTGTCAGTGCTTGCTTATAATCGGCCGCTGGTAGTATATAAACCGTGGTCAGGATCATGGATGAGAACTCCTGAGGCAAGTGGACTGGTCTGCATTTAATCGTCAGGTGTTCTAAGTTGGGGGAACGCAAGATCGACCTAACCCCCGATCAGGGTCTTGAACAAAAGTGGATAACTACATTCATTCTATTTCTGGTGTCCCCATGTCTGATGGTCTCACTTTAAAGACTCTTTATCGTGTTATTTCATGCTCATTATTTATTGTGATTTATTTTACCTTTGCATTCGCACAGTGTGTTGTTCATTGATCCCATTTACAGTTACTGCTCTATAGATTTACTGAGTAGGCCCACAGAGAAAACAATCTCCGGGTTGTACGTGGTGACATGTCTGTACTCTGATATAAGTTTTACTTTGAACCGGTCATTGTAAATCATCCTGTGATTAGGTTAGGGTTAATTGGGCTTGTGGGGGTTGTTGGGGCAGCATGGCTTGAAAGGCTAGAATGGCCTAACCTGCATTGAATCGTTAAATAAAATAAATAGATAAATGAACAGTCCATACGCAGGATGGGTGAGATCCTTTCTAGTTTCTGAATGTTGATGTGCGTTGACCAGTTCTCTTCAGCCTCCTTAGAGAACAGAGATGGGAAGGGAGTTTTCTTGACTATAGAGGATGTGTTCTGTGATCGTGAGAGGTTGAGCAAAATGTGCACTTCCTGGAGTTTGAAACTGCTCACATACTGTATATGTGCATGTATATGCGCACTTTGACAATAAGCTTACATTAAACTTTGAACTTAACCATTAAACTAGATCCTAATACAAGAGTTAGAGAAAGGCCAAGCATACCAGAGCTGCAACTAGTGGAGAAAGGCATTCACCAAAAGTGGATTTGTCTGAATATAAGAAGGAAGTAAGCTATTAGAAAGCTCTTATGTATTCTAATAACTATTCACTGCCTGGATTTATAAATGTGTGATGATAGTTAGCACAAGCAAAACGAGCTGAGGTTGCGAGATGAAAACAATAAATAATTTTCTTGAAAATGTGTCACCTGCTCCTTTGAAACTGTTGCCATCATGGCTTTTTTCTCTGATGGATTAATCTCCATCTCATGGCGGCTGTCTTCTTCAGCCATAGAGTCTTCAAGCTATTTATGCTTGATTGATTAAAATATAATCATCCTCCTGCTGAGTTACTTTGGTTCTGTGCCCTTGGTTCTTTTGGCTCCCAAAGTTTATGATGTTCCCAAAGGTGTTCATTAAGATTTAGGCTTTGCAATATGTAGTCTCTTACTTCTATAATGTCATCTATCTTCTGTGATTTAGTTTAATGAGCAACGCAGTGATGAATGCTAACCTTTATTACAGCACAACTTAAAGCAGAAGAGTTAGGAAAATTCAAGGGCTGTCTGACACGGTCATCAGGAGGTACAGCAAATATTCAGGCCATTCAGCCCTTTGTGTTCGTGGTGACCATTTGCACTAATTTTGCAGTAACATATTTTATCGTTCTCTCTATTCACTTCTGCTTCCACCCACCTCCCTACATTTTGTCACTCACCTACACGGGAGGGGCAAATTATAAAGGCCAATTAATCTACTTACCTATACATCTCTGGGAGATGAGGAAAATTGAAACTCCTTAAAGTTCATAATTTGAAAGTAAATTTTATTATCGAAGTACATATACGTCACCATATACAACTCGAAGATTCATTTTCCTGTGGGTATACTAATCTACAGGATAGTAACTAATGAAAGATCAAACAGAGTGCAGAAGACAACAAACTGTGCAAATGCAAACATAAATAAATAGCAATAGATTATGAGAACATGAAATGACAAGATAACGAGTTTCGGTGAGATCTTTGGTTGTGGAAAAAATTCAATGGATGGGCAAGTGAATGCAGTCATCCCTTTTGGTCAACAACCCAATGGTTGAGGGCTAGTAACCGTTTCTGAGCATGGTGGTGCGAGCCCTGAGGCTCTTGTACCTTCTACCTGAAGGCATCTGCAAGAAGAAAGCATGACCTGCCTGGTGATGATCTCTGATGATGAATGCTGCTTTCCCATGACAGCATTTCAGGTGGATATGCTCAATGGTTGGGAGGGTTTTATCCATGATGGACTGGGCCGAATCCCCTACATTTTGTAGAAACCCACACTGCCACAGGGAGAATGTACAGACTCCACACAGTCAGTACCCAAATGTCAGGTCAATGGGGCTGTGAGGCAACAAATCTTCCAGTTGCACCATTGTGCCTCCTCCCCTCCATAATTGTCTGCTTGAATTCTTATCCCAGTGATGAAAGAAATTTCAGCATTCAATGTTCATTTTCTGCAACAATATTGAACAGTATAGAAGTATTTTCTGCAACTTCTATTTTAGCTTCCTATCCCAACAGCTTCTTTGCCTCTTTACTATTTCAAAATTGTGTGAATCTGATCCACTTCAGCAGTGAAATGAATCTCATTGTATTCTAATTTCATTGGAAATACCCTCATCTCTGAATCAGGAGGTGAGCATTCTAACAGACATCTCAACAGTAACTCAAACTGACTAGAAAGCATCCTATCCAGATTCATCAGAGCTTGGTATGGCAAATGCTCTGTCCAAGAACTCAACACACTGCGGAGACTTGTGAATGCAGGCCAATCCATTACAAAACCCGCCTCCCATTCCCTCTGAAAAGCAGCCAACCACAATCAAAGACCACACCCGCTCTGGTCATTTTCGCTTCTCCCCCTCCCACTGGACAGAAGATCAAAACGTTTGAGAATACATAACACCAGACTTAACGCGAGCTTCTATCCTGCTGATATCAGGTATCATTAATGGATTTTTCATATGCTAAAAAATGAGCTCTAAATCTTCCAGTTTAACTCTTTGTGGCTCTTACATTTTATTGATTTACCTACACCATACTTTCTCGATAACTAATATTATACCCAATGTACTATGTTATTTTTGCACTATATTGGTGTATATATATGTATTTTGGATTGCACACAAACTGAAGTTTTTCACTACTTCTCAGCACATGTGATAATAATCAACTAGTTACATTCTGGTGCAGTGCATGTAAGCTCCCTCAGCTGACATTAACATCCCAGCTGACTCACAAAGCTGTATTTGATGTCATGCCCAGCTCTTGTCCTTCAAACAATATCAATCAAATCAGATCCCTTCTAAAACAAGAGAGAATTTGCAGATGCTGGAAATCCAAGGAATACACATAGAATGCTGGAGGAGCTCAGAAGGCCAGGCAGCATCTATGGAAAAGAGTACAGCTGCTGTTCCAGGCTGAGAGCCTTCAGCAGGACAGGGAAGAAAAAGCTGAGGAGTAAATTTAAAAGGTGTTGGGGGGGAGGGGTTGAATCTGATAGGTGAGGATAGAAGGCCATGGAACAAGGTAAAGGGGGGAGGAGCACCAGAGGGAGGCAATGCACAGGCAGGAGATCAGGTGAGAGGGGAAAGGGGGAGAGGGACTGGTGAAGGAGAGGGTGTGAGGTACGATCAGAAGTTCGAGAAATGAATGTTCATGCCATCAGGTCAGAGATTACATAGACGGAATAGAAGGTGTTGTTCTTCCAATCTGAGTGTGGCCTCATCATGACATTAGAGAAGCCATTGATTGACATATCAGAATGGGAATGGCAAGTGGAATTAAAATGGGTGACAACTGAGAGATTCCGCATCTTCTGGTGGACAGAGCATAGATGCTTGGCAAAACGATCTCCCAATCTACGTCGGGTCTCACAGGAGGCCACACCGGGAGCACCAGACACCGTATCTGACCCCATCAGACTCACTGGTGAAGTGTCGCCTCACCTGGAAAGACTGTTTGGGGCCCTGAATGTTAGTGACGGAGGAAGTGTAGGGGCAGGTGTAGCACTTGTTCTGCTTGTAAGGGTAAGTGCCAGGAGGGGGATCAATGGGATGAATGGACAGCAGGGTCGCATAGTGAGCAATCCTTGCAGAAAGTGGAAAGTGGGGCGGGGTTGTGCTTGGTGGTGGGATCCCGTTAGAGATGGCAGAAGTTCTGGAGAGTTATGTGCTGGATGCAGAGGCTGGTGGGGATGGTAGGTGAGGATAAGACAAACCCTACCCCTTGTAGGATGGCGTAAGAGTGGATGTGCGTGAAATGGAAGAGATGCAGTTGAGGACAGCGTTGATGATGGAGGAAGTGAACCCCCTTTCTTTGAAAAAGGAGGACATCACCTTCCTTCTAGAATGAAAAGCCTCATCCTGAGAGCAGATGCGGTGGAGATGGAGGAATTGAAAGAAGGGGATGGCGTTTTTTCAAGTAGCAGATGGAGGAATTGAGATCCCTTGTTTTTCATTATAGTACGGTATGTAGAATCTAAATGTTCAAACATTACTGGCTGTCATTAATGGTTGCACATCATTGGCTGTGAAGCACTTCAGAGCTTTTTGAGAGTCTAAAAGCTAATTTTTATTTACTTTGAAGTCACATCCAATGTTTTGAAAAACATTGACGTACCACTCTATTCGCCTGGAGTTGTAAAAATCACAGACCTTATACAATAAGGATGTGCAGATGTAAACAACTGCATGCACTGTCTCCCCAGTGTAATCAGTTTTTCCAACGTGAGAATGGAAAATACCAGTAATACTCAGCATGTCAGGCAGCATTTGTAGAAATGGCCAGAGTTATAGGTCAAAGACCTTTCAACAGAACAAGGAAAGTGAGTGAGTAATAATGTTTAAAAATGTTGAGAATGGGAGGAGTGGAGTGAACAAAAGGAATAATCATGATGAGGTGGAGACTGAGAATCCATGTAGCAGGACTGTTGCTGCTGCTGTTTAAAGAGAATGGGAATTATTGATTCATCAGTGATTGAATAGAGGTGAATGAGGGCAGAAGACAAAAAAAATCAAAAGCATATATTACTGGAGCTGTGAGATAGAAAGTGCATTAGTTGCTAGAAATATAAAGCTAAAAGAAAAGAATGTTTGATAAACTCAGCAGTTCAGATGGCATCTGTGGAAACAGACAGCACTATGGTGAGCTTAAAGAGCAAATGCACAACACAATTTATACCAACTACTACCCTGAGATTGATTGTGATTGTGTGGCTTTTATCTGGGAACTCAGTTTCTTCCCACAACTGAAATATTTCCAGGTGTTTAGGATTAATGATTATTGTAAATTGTTTCTAATATAGAAAAGTATGATAGAATCAGAGGGGGGCAGATGAGAAGGAGGGCAGTGAAGAAATAAGAAAAGTGTAAATGGATAGTTGATCGTTGGCTCAAATAAAATAGACTGATGTTTCCATGCTGATAGATTCTGTATCAGTTTCAGCTGCATGACTTTACATGAGTGACAGCTGATCCTGTCACAAACAGGAAAGGCTGGTTATCTGAAATTGTTGAATTCAATGCTGAGTCTCAATGACAGCACTTGGCACAGACAGAAGACGATATGTCATTTTCATGCTTACATTTAGTTCATTGAAACAATGTTGGAGATGATTTTTTTCTTCAAGCCTATTTCCCCTCATATTCCATAAACCAACCCAGTTCCACCAATGAGCTTCACATGTGGGACAAATTATTGTTGCCAATAAAAGCATGTCTTTGAGTCTTGAGTGAAATTTCTTTTCACCTAAAGCAAGCCCACACAACTGCAATAAAACTGTTCAGACTCATATGGAATGCACTAGAGGTCAGGTTCAAATCCTGGTTGCTGGTGCTGTGTGACAGTGATTGTGACACTGACCTCCACAGCACTTTACACCAGAAGTAAAAATTGGAATGCACCATTTCTATTTTTTTTTAACTAAAATGAGCAAGATTAACTATAATTTAAGCAATCAGTTTTCACCAGGCCAGTAGGTCCGTTAATTAACATCAAAGAACATTTACACTGATTGTTTCTCATGACATAGAGAAAGTCCATTTGGCCCCTTAAATATATGTAGGCTCTTCCACCTCTTAACGCCACCAATCTAATTTTCCACTTAGTTTCCAACAACCTGCACTTTCTCACATTCCTCTAAACTCCCTCCCATTTCTTCCACCTACAACCTAAACCAGGGGTAACTTACAATAACCAATTAACCTACCAACCAACATGTCTTTAGGAAGTGGGAGGAAAATAAAGAACTTGAAAGATGTAGCCAGCTGTATCATGAGCACTAGTCTCTCCAACATTGAGGACGTCTTCAAAAGGTGGTGCCTGAAGATGGTGCCATCCACCGTTAAGGACTTCACCATTCAAGACATGCCTTCTTCTCATTGCTGACCATCAGCGAGGAAGTACAGGAGCCTGAAAACCGAGACTCACCATTTCAGAAGCAGATTTTTCCCTTCCGCCATCGGACTTCTGAACGGTCCATGAAGCAATGAACATTACCTCACTATTTCGCTCCTTGTTTCACTATTTATTTATTATTTTTATTATTGTAACTTACAGTATTATATTATGTACTGCACTGTATTGCTACCTCAAAACAACAAACTTCACATCATACAGTATGTCAGTGATAATGAACCTGATTCTAATTCTGATCATGAGATCCATACAACCAGGGGGAAGTCATGTGAGTCTGTCCTGTGCACCTCCATCACTGTGTGGTTTGGAGCCGCCACCAAGCAGGATAGAACCAGACTACAGCGCACAGTGAGGACAGCCGAGCGCATCATTGGAGCCTCCCTGCCCTCTATTGTGGACCTGTACTCTTCCAGGTTGAAGAAGAGGGCGGGGAACATCATAAAGGACTCCTTCCATCCTGCGCATGGACTGTTTGAACTGCTTCCGTCTGGTAGACGCTTCAGATCCTTCCAGACTAAAACTAATAGGCACTGGAGAAGTTTTTTCCCTACTGCGGTCACTTTGCTGAACAGTTAACTGCCGGTTAACTGTCGGCTAACTATTACTTGGATTGCACTACCTGTATGTATAATCTATATTTTCATTTATATTTATCATTATTATTGTTATGAGCAGAGAGACAACATCTGCCGGAAGTAAATTCCTTGTACGTGCACAGGTACTTGGCGATTAAAGTCTGATTCTGATTCTGATGCAGACTTCACTTAGACAGCACTCAATACTGGCCCATTGGCACTGGAACTTTTGAAGCAGTATCAGAAGTAGTAATATGGTAAATAAGATTAATTAAAATACATGTATAAGATTGAGTGTCCAGGGACAGGTATCACCTCTGGTGAAGGAGCTTTCTGCATCCATTTCAGGGCAGATGACTCACTGTTCATCCCTACTGAACACTCAGCTCTCACCTGCGGTCCCAAGTAGTTGTTTGTAAGTGACAGAAGTTGTACCCCAGTTAACTACTGTGACAGGGGGGGCACAATACCATGTGAAGATATCCAGCAGGCTCATACCCACAGAACCCAGTGAGATAGGGACATGCCTGTCCTAACATGGCAATTAGCTCTGGTGGATACAGTGCTATCCAGTGACAGGATAGTGTTATTGGGATGCACTATGGAGCATAGAAAATGTCATAGTCATCCACAGTAATCAAGGAAGACCCAAGTTTGAGACACTTGTTCGTACTTCTGGACCTTGACTTCTGACGTCAAGAGAATGGAATTGCCCTAGTGCAATGGCTTTTTCACTATGAAATCTCTCCCAAACAGGTTTCCTGCCATCATCAGACATGATGGACTACCCCACAGGATTGTAATGCATAACTAATAACAGTGAACTTCCTCTGTTTTATACTGTCATTTTAAATATGAGTATTTTCTTTAGAGGAAATGTATCTGTTACTCTGCCACTATATTACCACAGAAGGTAGACTCTCTGTTTAAAACTGGGGATGGTGTTATTAGCTTTGAAGTGGAGTGGATTCGCAGGGTACAGAAACACCCCCCCATGTTGGGCATTTCTTGCATCTGCCCAAGAAAGGCTAAAGTCCATGGTTTCGCTATTGTGTCAAAGTCATCCCTGTTGGGTGGAGGTTGGAGAAGAAGAAGCATTTCTGATGGCTCCATCTGGAAGACAGTTGTGGAATACACTTTCTGGTGCTACTTGGACACGTCCTCAGTGATGAATCCGGGGTTGTATGATGTTTTGGGTCTTTAATCATCAGACACCTTTGCCCGGGTGACACAGCCGGGGGTGATCAGCCCCCAGATCCATGGATCCATGCACTAATCCATGGATCCCCCCTCCGGATCCACAGCCACCGCAAGGCCTTTTCAGCAGCCTCCAGAATGCTCTGGGTGGCTCTTCTGCACTGCAGTCCTTTCTTGCCAAAGAGTTTAAGAGTCTGCTGTAATGAATGGCCAGCAAAGCTCCGGTACCCAACTTTGACAGGCTCACAGTGAGCTCTCCAGCATTCTGCAACAAGATCTGTGTATTTAGCCCTCTTGCGCTCGTTCGCCTCTTCAATCCAGTCTTCTCAGGGGACAGTAAGTTCCAGCAGGACCACTTGCTTTGTAGACTCCAATATTAACACCACGTCCAGGCAGATCATAGTAGCTGCGATGATCTCTGGGAACTTGAGCTGCCTCCCGAAGGTCGATTTGGAGCTGCCAGTCTTGTGCAGTGGCAAGAAGCCCTGAGCAGCTAGGCCGATGTTGAGCCTTCTCCCCTACAATAATAAAGGTGATGGACTGCTTGGGAGCATGCTGATTTTTGCTGTCTTGAAATGCCGTGATGACTGCATCCGCCACAGACCTTAGGACTTGGTCATGGCACCAGCAATATCGCCCCTCCCCCAACACCTTCGGGCAGCAACTGAGGATATTCTCCAAAGTGCCCCTCTTCTGGCACAGTTGGCATGCTGGAGTGTTTGCCATGCCCCACCTGTGCAGGTTGGCCGGGCTTGGGACAACATCATAGACTGACTGGATGAGAAACTGGATGCCCAATGGCTCGGCTCTGCAGAGCTCTGTCCAGGTGAGCGTGTGAGGTTCCACCTGCTCCCATCTAATTCAGGTGCCTTGTTTGTACATGCCGACCATTCTTCTGTATCGTTCTTCCTCCACTTTTGCTCGTATCTTGTCCTGAACCAGTTGATGTGTTTCCTTTCTGCGGGTTTTATTGTAGCATGGTTTGGGAAAGCAGCCCAGTCCTGCCCGCCCCACCGTCACAGTGCCTACCAAAATGCCATGCCACAGCCGTGCCTCTGTTCTGTCCACAGATTCCTGTCCCTGCCACTTCCTTCCGGTCTTCACGCAGATTCCTGCCGAAGCGACTTTAACATCAGAGGAGTCTCGCTACATCATAACCTCCCTGGGTCGAGTGACTTTGAATTCCTCTGATAGGCCGCTGATGGGGAGCTGCAGTCTGGGGGAACGCCCAGACAGGGCAATGCTGCTTAAGGTCCGGGGAAGTGAGTCTTCAGTCTTAAAATGTAAATGTAAAACAAAAATCAGTTTGAAGTTAAAACAAGTACTACGTTTAGATCGGATTTGTAAACAAGCTCTGTATATACAGTACTTTGCAAAAGTCTTAGACACATGTAAGAACAATTGGTAAAGTGAAGATGCTTTCTTAAGTAATGAAATGAAAAGTTTCTAAGTAATAAAAATGACTATAAAGATCAGTAAACAGTAAAAATAAATCAAATCGATATTTGGTGTGACCATCCTTCGCCTATAAAACTGCATCAGTTATCTTAGATACGTTTAGATTTATAAGGAAATTAGCTAGTAGGTTGTTCCAAATATCTTGGAGAACTTGCCACAGTTCTGCAGACTTTAGCAATCTCGCTTGCTTCTTTCACTCCAAGTAATCCCCGACAACCTTGATGATGTTGAGATCAGAGCACTGTGGAGGCCGTACCATCTGAAACCATATAAAAAATCTAGGCTGCCTAAGGCCGTTGCACAGAACTATAGAAGAAGCTCTGTCTGTAGAAAGTCACTGCATCTGCTTTATTACTGCTCAAATGTGTAGTATCAGACAATGGGTTGTTTAGTTTATGTTGTTTCAAAGTGGACAAGTTAATTCTAAGTTGCCTAATTTAAGGAAGCTTGCAGACGATTTGGATAATATAATTTAGTATATCAATAACTGATGTATTTACAGTTTGGGGTTTTACATACTCAAGGAAGTTAGCTTTACTACATTGTGGAGGTAGCGGAGAACTATAATGCTCCAAAATGCTTTTAGAACTTTTGTGTTCAAAATGTATCTGAAGAAATATCATATGTGTGTGAAGTCATCCAATTGATAGAGAAAGGGTATAACAGTAGAGAGCAGGAGAGCCATACAGGCTTATTAGGAATGGGATAAAGAATATCAAGATGTTATGTAAGAAACACAGGTGAATTAGAATCTATTCTTGCTTGGGTGTCTGCAATGGATCTTTGTTCATCTGTGTCATGATTATGTCTGTTTAATTTATTGAACTGCTAACTGTGTTTTGGAAACCTTCTGTGCTTATGTTTTAGAAATAATTTGTAATTTGGAAACGTTGAAGATAGAAATACTCCATGAATTATAAATGTGTTTTAAGAATGAGTGGATTTAAATGTGTATCAGTGAAAATAATTGTACTGTGTTTTAAAATACCTTGGTACCTGGATGTATCTTATCTTTGATTGAGAGAATGGACACACTTGATTGGTGTATTTGGCAGCTAAACCCACTATGGATAATAAACAGGGAAGTGAAGATTGGGGAGTTACAGTATAATCTCCTGTTAGTGAGAGTACTCATGACTGTTTATATCCAATTGGGCTTTAAGTCTACACCTGAGTTTAGAACTTCACAGTCAGCAAACCCAATACCATCACAGTTGGTGCCCAACATGGTCACATTATACCAAAAGTATTATTTCAGGAAAAAAAAACTCATTGTTTAGCAGTAGGCCAACTCGGAAAGCTTTCAACAGGTGCTATGGCACTCTATCTAGTACTATAAAATGGTCCACATCCTGGGTTTCCAACAGTTGTGCAGGCAAGTGCTGGTTGGTATTATGAACATGTTAATAATATAGAAGGTACATGGGATAAATCCATGACTGCTCCTCGGATAGAACATGATGAATATTTTATTCTTCAGGTCAGAGACAGGAATGTTGAAAGGGTAGAATGGAGAACAGGCTGCCGATTAGACAGATCAAAGCCTGTTGTACAGCCTGCCGGACTCAGACCACCACAACTTGCTGCCAAACCGAGCACTGCAGCAATAATTTTTGCCTGGAGACAACAAATTGGTCCCTTTTCCGAAAAAAAAAGCAAGTACCTGGATGGAGACCACATGCTTATTTGATACAGCCTGGTGACCCACATCTTAATCCTAAAGCATGAGCCTATCGTAATTCCTTCCAGGCACACGTGAGGTCGCACCCACACCAGTAAACCACAGAGGTGCTAGTGAAACCTGGAGAACAGATGCTTGGGAATATACACTCGTGTTACTAAAATTATTGACTATAGCCAGTAAAAGAGCAATAGAGAGCCAAGTTCCTGTACAGTGTGCCGCTGCAGCTTCCATAGTACAAACGTCCCAACAGGTTTTTGAATCTATGACTATTCAGAGTTTGCAGGCAGTATGTGCCATTCCTTAAGCTAATCCTGAAGAAATTCTGAAGAAGATACTTCAGAATGCCAGAATGTTACAATCCTTCTGGGCCAATAAAACTCCCCAATATATTCAGCAATTCATGTTAATGGTATTTCCCATAGCCTTAGTACTCCCGCTGCATGAATCTGGAAAACCATATCAGATTAATGAGTGGATTGATAAACAAAATAAATAGTCCAGATGTCCATGAAGACTCGGTACTGTATTGAGTAAAATAGCCAAAAGCCAGGGCTTAACTCTTTATCCTAGTGAAAACCTCAAGAACCATGTGTGAAATAGCCTTTAATTAACACCCAATACAGGAATGATTTCAGGTTGTTGACGGGAAGCTGCTCACCCACATGGCGGTAGTAGAATTACCCCTCATTCCCACACAAGGGCAACGAGATGTTGGCACATGGTCCTTCCCCTTTCC
The DNA here is from genome assembly GCF_030144855.1 of Hypanus sabinus. Lineage (NCBI taxonomy): Eukaryota > Metazoa > Chordata > Chondrichthyes > Myliobatiformes > Dasyatidae > Hypanus > Hypanus sabinus. Next base: position 12,388,254 of record NC_082732.1, read on the forward strand.
CTATAAAGGGCATGTAAAGTCAGTAACAAAGTCATCAAACCAACCTTATTCCAAACGTTGATCACATTCACAGTGTTCTCCTACACCTGCCTCTCAGCATGGGAGATGTAATCACCAGACCAAACAAGCTGGAAACAAGCTGCCTGAGGAAAATATATTCATCCACAACCGAGATGGCTAGACACTTTAGGCCAAGACATTTGGTTCCACATTCTTCTCTGTGAAGGAAGTTTTAGAGAAGGTACTCCTTCTGGGGCTAAGGGAACATTCAAAGGTCCCAATGATATTATGGGGAAGAGCCTAGTATCCTTATCCTTCATCCTCTAAATGTACAAAGAGGCAGATTCTGTCTTGTCTTTTACCCTCTAAATATTCAAAGGGGTAGAGTCCATTTGAGACGTCCACTCCTTCCTGCTCACAGCAAAATGTAAAGAAAATGTAGTAAAAAACTGCACAGGATGATTTCAGCAACAACTCTAAACACAATGCTCTCTCTGAAAAATAAGATACAGGCGTAATTAGTCACACTTATCCATATGCCAAAGCTTGCATTTCTGGTAAAATTTGGCCCAGCAACAGTCTTTACAACAAATACTGCAAGGATTACATAGATCTGGTTAGTGGCTTCTGGTCACACCCACTTCTTGAAAGTGACTTATGTAATTAACATTAAAATTCTCAACTCTGTTGCACAAAAGTAAATTTCCTAGGTATGACAATCACTAATCAGGAATGTGGTTTAAACCCTGAACTTAGACAAAAGGTTGCTCAGGCAGGATATCCAAAAGATCCTAAAAGCCTTATTTTCAACTCTAGCCTATTGAATTATGCTGGAACTTTTTTTTTTATCTGACTCGGCTTAGTTGTCAAAACCATTATACAACAAATGTAAACTGAAAAAAATAAAAAGACTTTTGTTTTTATCCCAGACGATTATATGGCACTATAAAAACTGTGGAAAGCATTTTAGCAATCAATAGACCTCTTAGTAACAAAATCAAACAAAATCTCTTGTTCTGCACATTTGTGTTTCTCCGAAAAATGTTATAGCCATCTGTTATAATGAGGGGGAGGAAACTCAAACCTCCATACATTATGTCACATAAAACTTCACCACAGAAAAACAGAAACTTATTGCCTTAGAATGTTGTCTTACTATGGTATTTTTTACACTCATTGCAGTAAGATCACTGAAAGGGAACAAACAATTAGAATAAAAAAGAGTTTGCAACTTTAAAAGAAACATAGCAAATAACCAACAATGAATGGAATGCTAGCATAACTAGCATTACTGGGAAGTGGCAAACATTTACAAGATATCACCTTAAAATGGCAAAATGTTCATGAGAGCTATGACTTACAAACCTTAGCTGTCTTGGAAGATGCAGAATTATTCGCTCTACAACCCAATGAAAAACGGGATTCTTTCCAGCACTATTCACAAAGATGGTACTGTTGAAGGATCTGCAACAAGAATCTAGAAAGATGGATCCACTCAATTATAATCCTGCTCCTGATAATAAAAGGAGAATTTTATATCAGAAACTGAATTTGAACCATGTGAATTGCAAGCACGTTCTTTATGGAATTATACAGCTCAATTTGCAGTGGCTAAAGCCCTAGAATTATGTTCAAAACAAGTAAATACAACAGAACCAGTTTTGATATGTACTGACTCTAATTATGTGAGGAATGCAGAGGAAAGAGATCTTCCCATCTGGTTGACGATGGAATGGAGAACTCACAGAGGTAAACTGCTTCCACATTTGTCCACGTGGAAGAATACTTATGGATTACTATTGACTAGACCATTAGTACAGGTATTTCACATCCCAGGACATGCTGAAGACCTCTGACACAGCTACGTAATAAACTAGTAATGAACAAGCTGCCGGGATGAACCTTACTATGGCAAAGTAGGTCTGTGTTTTGGTCGTAGTTAAAAAACAAATAACAAGTAACTGAAATGATGTGTTAAGAATTCTCCTAAATACCAGGAAACCCAATTCCAAAAGATTTTCAATACATACAAACATGAAGCTGAATGTAAGGGTATGCTACCCTAGAAAAAAGATAAGAAGCAAATACATTCTGTTCATAAGTGGAAAGCACTGGTTCAGGAAGACTACAAAGGATTTAGATACAATCATGGTGGTGAATAAGCCACTCATGCAAAATTAGCCGTGTTATGTTAGTGGCCTTACATTATGAGTGATGGTAAGCTATTTGTTGTAAATAGTAAGAAATGTCTAGCCTATAGTAAAGGAGCAGTCACAACACTACCTCCTATAAGACAAATGAAACCAACTGCACTAATGCAGCTGTGGAGAAATAATTATACAGTATAGATCTGTTTCTGGCATCCGAAGGCAGCCCACCTGTCAAGGTGTACACTAGCAAAGACTGAACACAGGTGCAGTGGAAAGACAGACTCCCATGTAGAGATGGCAACAAGAGTTTATACATAGGAATTCCAACAGAGCATCAGTGGCTTGACTAAGCGACACTGCAAGATGAAACATTCTGCAAAACTAGGACCCCACAATAAGTGTTAGGGAATGTCCACTTAAATAGTGCAGGAGAGCTGGAAACCCTGAGCCCATCAAAATAAACTTAACAAGGTTAAACAATTAGTGTTACTATATAACCAATTAGAATGCCCTAGCAACCTCAGAGACAAATCCTTTCCAGTTCCTGCACAGGCCTGGAGAGCTCATTACAGTACCTCTTCGCTGTGGCCAGCAACTGATGGTCCAGGGAGACCTGGATAGTTTGAGACGGGACAGGTTAACATGAAACAGACCTGGTGATCTAGAGACAAGGATTGTTAACCCAAGAGAGACCTGGGGAACTTGAGACATTGAATAAAACTTATGAGCATTGAATATAAGTCGGAAACATAGAATAAATCTTCGTGTACCGCTCTCACTAAGGTGTTGTATCATCAACTAAATAGTCAGCCAAACTCCATTGAAAAATAGCATGAGAATCAGGGTAGAGCCTCCTAGCTCTCTAGTTTTATCGCAGACTCGATGGCATTTCATAGTAAGTAAGGAGTGAAACTGAAAAACAACAAAATTCACTGCAAATACTGCATTGTTCTATTCACACAAATAAATATACACAGATAAATAAGAACTTTGTTAAGTTCCCTGCAGGTAAATCTCATAGGGTTTGAACAAGTAAACACTACAGGTAAATAGTATGTGCAAACCATTAGTATCTAGGTTAGTGTCCAAAAAACTCAAAAATAACATTCTATTTCAGCAAAATCTCATCTACACCTTTAGATTACTTCAAAACAATATAACATCAATGTATGCATCTGCTGAGGAAACAATAGGATGGCATTAGATAAAAACTTCTATCGCTCTTAACATAATCCTCTAGCCTCTGTCAGCCAACGTGCTTTCCTAGTTACTACTTCCTGACTACACAGGACATGACTTAATGCAGATCTGAAACTGCTCATTTCAAAATAAAAGCAGAATGTGCTGAATCACAGAGCAAAAACAAACCAATTGCCTGAAAGACAGAACACGCGGGAACTTTGAGTATTGCTCAGAAACATAGAATAAACCTCAGAAACAATGAATAAACCTTGGAGACATAGAATAATCCTTGGAGATGTGGAAGGCCGTGGGGATCCAGCAAAACTTGTTGGCCTTGAGAACCTTGGAAAATGCCTTAAATATTGTGGTGAACTACATATACCTGTCTGGACAGGCCCCCCCACCTGCTGACTGCTCCTGTGGCTCCTCCCACAGACCCCGGTATAAAGGCGATTGGAGGCACAGCCCTGGCCTCAGTCTCCAGGATGTAGTGTGGTGGTCAATTGCTGCTTGTTCTTTCTTCCAGCCAATAAAAGCTGATATCTCACCTCACGTCTCCGAGAGTTATTGATGGTGCATCAAATATAGACTAGGGAAGCTCGGGTCATAGATGGCTACCCAAAATCCCTGAGTCTATCAAAATAAATTTAACAACGTTAAGCAAATAATGATATCATTTAAATGACAACTAACCAGTTAAGGTACTCTGGAAACTTCAAAGCCAAGTGCAAATAATGATATCTGGACAGGCCCCCCCACCTGCTGACTGCTCCTGTGGCTCCTCCCACAGACCCCGGTATAAAGGCGATTGGAGGCACAGCCCTGGCCTCAGTCTCCAGGATGTAGTGTGGTGGTCAATTGCTGCTTGTTCTTTCTTCCAGCCAATAAAAGCCTATATCTCACCTCACGTCTCCGAGAGTTATTGATGGTGCATCAAATATAGACTAGGGAAGCTCGGGTCATAGATGGCTACCCAAAATCCCTGAGTCTATCAAAATAAATTTAACAACGTTAAGCAAATAATGATATCATTTAAATGACAACTAACCAGTTAAGGTACTCTGGAAACTTCAAAGCCTATATCTCACCTCACGTCTCCGAGAGTTATTGATGGTGCATCAAATATAGACTAGGGAAGCTCGGGTCATAGATGGCTACCCAAAATCCCTGAGTCTATCAAAATAAATTTAACAACGTTAAGCAAATAATGATATCATTTAAATGACAACTAACCAGTTAAGGTACTCTGGAAACTTCAAAGCCAAGTGCTCACCAATTCACTGCACAGACCTGGAGAGCTCATTAAAACATCTTATCGCAATTGTAATAGGTATATACCTGTGATAATTAATCTCTGTGCAGGATATACGTCGTTAATCTCCTCGACTTCTTGTAGTCAGACTGCAACCATCACAGCACTCCAAAACGCTATATTCTCATGTGTTGGCACCCCTGCTTTCATACTTGCTGGCCAAGCACCTCCTTCATAGATAAAGAATTTCAAGTCACTTATGAACAAACAAGCATTCAAGTATAGCACTCCAGTGTAGCTGCAATTAAGTGACATGATGGAGTGAAGGTATCAAGTGATTCAGGAGGCCTGGCAACCCCTACTCCAGGAGCAAAGAAGGCTACACCTGTTCCTTAAATGCATTGTCTCTAAACAATATGCCATTTGCAAAAATAGGAATACACAAGAAAGCACCTTATTTCTTAATTTACAATGTCCACATAAATACACCCCTGATCACTAATTTAGGCTAACCATCAGCTATCACCAATACAACTCACCTCAAGGAATTTTCAGAGTTTAGGCAAATTTAAGAGAAAGCAAAGGAACCTGACAAGAAAAGTTTGGGACCATAATAAGTGACTAGGTCCAGGATAAGAAATTCCATAACAATAATTCTGACCCTTGTTTCCATCTTAATTGGAAACCTGCTTGTCACATTACATGGGTTATCAATCGAGACCAGGAGGGGAAACAAGACTTTATGTAAAACTATCTCCATAGATAACATTAAAACGTGTCCCAGCAGGATTTATGCAACACACACAAAATGCTGGAGGAACTCAGCAGGCCAGGCAGCATCTATGGAAAAGAGTACAGTCAGTGTTTCGGACCAAGTCCTTTCAACAGGATTTCTCCCCACTGAATGAGGAAACCCCATATTGGACTGGTACATGGGTTCACCACAAAACCCCTGCACCCTGACAGGAAATGGGGGCATGGGGTGCTGAGATGTATTGAAAAGATAAAAGATATGCGTAGATCTGAAAGCAATGAAAAAGTTCTTGATCGCTTGAGGAGAATCTCATAGATGAATTGCCCAGGGAAAATTCATTCAGAATGCTTTATTTTTGTTACAGAATAAGACAGACTCAAACTCCAGGAAGAAATTTTACTTTTGCTGTATTTTGCTTTTAATATTTGTGCTTACAATAATATTGTTAACTTCTGACTTACTTATGATTTGCTTTCTTGAAGACAAAGTCACAGTTACTATGAAAATCGTCACATCTGGCTCAGATATCCCTAAAACTTAATGACTCAGGGAATATTAGATAAAGGGGATCTATGAGCAATGATGATTCTAATTTAACTATTACTGAATTTTGCTCACTTCTTGGCCATATGTGAACTAGTACCTAATCCTTGCCTCTGGCAAAGTGATTCTTGCTATCCACGTAAACATTCAGTCTGACAGCATTGCAGATGAAATGAACGTCAGTACATGGGAAGGCAAAGAATCACCTGAAGAAATTAATTACATTGTAACAAAACTGAAAGATTCCAGCCCAGGTATTGATGATGGCAAATCCCTTGATATGGGCCCCTCCACTCTTGAAGAAAAGTATGGACCCTATTATGACATTGAATGGTTCCACTTATGGGAAAATGACATTAGACTGAAGCATTGTGAAAATTCCTATATATTTTTAATGAAGACTTCTCAATTAGACAGATAACATTGCACTTTCCCTTTCTGGCCAACAAGTATATATGAACATACTCATACAAAGATTTTGGACAGTTCCATTTTACCAATTATAGCCACTATTCCACTCCATTGTTAAATGTCATGGTAATAAGACAATTTTCTAGATCTCTGTGTTATCTTCTAAATGGTCTAGCGAAGCCTTTGATCTGGGATTATGTAAGGAAAGGAATGATGGAAAGATGCATTGAAGCAGAAACTGATAAAATGGAAATATTTTCTTTCCTAGTCAATTGAAACTAATAGGCCAATAAGCTTTAGAGATAATTCAGTCCCATGGACTATTGTATCTATTCAGATTTCCTATCTGTGCTTAATGAAACTACCCTGAATAGTCTGTGCTGTGGTGCAGATAATACTTTGCAATGATAATTAGTTTAGAACTATTGGTGTCCTTACAAATTCAGTTATATTAGACTATATATATATATATACTAGACTTCGACTACAAGTTGAGAAAAGGGGAAAGAAGCCTAATTTTTCTTTCTGTAGGAGACCAATAGATGCTACATTTTGGGGTTTCACTGGTAATATTATTTCCCAAATTGACAATGTTACATACACAGGGATGCCTTCAATTACTGCTGTATATACAGTCACATGGTGTTATCATCAGGAGCACGTTAGAAAAAAGCATGTTTCAGCTCTGAACAATTTTCATAATTTAAAAAAATGTGAAGGTGAATCTGCCTTTAGAGTCATGCCTTGACAGTGCTCACTATCATAGTAACACTGATGTGATCCTTTGGTTCACTCAGAAGGTAGAACTTTCTGATAACAAAAGTTGCTCAGGCAAACTGCTATCAGAGGCTAACCCACTTTTTCAGGCTTATAGAGGATATGACTTTTGGAGTAATTTGATGATTTAATCTGTGTTGCACTTCTTAAGACAGAAACACAATCCAAATTTAAGGAAAAACTAAAGATAGATGCTACAAAGAATATTCCAGAAGAACTTAATATACATCAATGATAACTAAAGGAAACTCAGTCAAATTAAAAGAATATATCTCTATACATTATGAGAATCACTGAACTGATACAACCAGACAAGAGAGGCAACTCCTTTCACAAGTTTCCTTTGCAGACCAATATTAAGTCCCTGACTGGCTTAATACTCCTGCTGAAACAATAGTTAAGGCTTCCCAGCTGTGGTTAATTTAACTTCTGCTGCAGCAGATACATTTTCTGGGTGGATTGACACTGCTTTAAATTGGATTACAAATTTTATTTTGCAATTTGCCAATGGGCAATTCCCCTACTCCTAATGAAGAGTCTCTGCCCGAAACATCAGCTGTTTACTCATTTCCATAGATGCCACCTGGCCTGCTGAGTTCTTCCAGCATTTTCTGTGTGTTGCTTGGATTTCCAGTACCTGCAGATTTTTTTCGTTAATTCCGCTAGCCATTGGAATTGTTGCTTTTGTAGTGCTCTTTTTGCTGATTCGTTGAAGCCTGCGAGGATGGAAGTTTGGTGACTTTTGCTTTTTGTATAATGGCTCCACTCCTTTGACTCCATACTTGACCTGAATGACCATGGTTTACCTCTCATATGTCTGCTTTGCCTCATACTCCCCTCCTTACTTATTCCTCCAGTTCATCCTCAACTCCGGAAGAGTGAAGAGCAGAAAACACCCTAATCATGTAATCCTTCCTCTTCTCCTTTTCCTCGTCCAGATCAGCAATAATGCATACAGGATTGAGGGGGGGGGGGGGGCTGTGAATGGGTCTGTCACAAATACTTGGTTTAACAACACAATCCCGCAGAAAAAGGAATCAACAAACAGTATTCTTCACTAATCGATTTGGAAGTTGCATATTTACTTTCTAAAATGGTTAACTTTATAAATAATATATATATTTCTTAATATTTTATATAATACAGTTTATAACTGTGTTGTTCATTGCTAATGATGGTATTATACTATTACAATATACATTTCTAACATAAAACCATCGATCTGTCTCACTCTAAGTGCTAGGTTATACAATGGTGGAAGACTCCACTGGAGGAGAAAGATAGCTAGTCCTGAGAAATGCTACACTCTTGATAAACTTTTTGCCCATTTTGTTGCAATTTCTTTCGAACAGTGATGTAATCCTAGGACCTCTGCGAGGTATGTGTTATATTGTTACAAGATAGCACTATTTGAATATGATTTACTTACTACTTGGGTGTAAGCAGAAATTGCATATATGTTACTCCTACTAAGCCTATTAATACTACTATTTCTGTTCTACTTAATGTTACTAGTTCCCATGATTTGACAGAACAGACTGAGTAGCCTTTAACTCACTTAAAGTTTTCAGGAAAAACACAGAAGTTGGGAAGGTGTGTCAATTCTTCTCAGTCGGATCCAAGCCTTATCAAAGTAAGGGGGGAAGACTTGTGCATTTAAACCCAGAGTTCAAATTCAGTAAAATGGGAATAAACTTACTTGGATGATAGGGTTGGTGCCAGAATGCCAAGCTCAAGCATACCAATGGGTGTTCACTCCCACAGGAGGGACATAACCAACCCTGATGTTTTGACATCTTTTTTTCTGGGAGTCTAGAATCGAAGATATAAATGAATCCTCAACCAAGGAACTGCACTTTTCCTCACTTTTGTAAATGTTTTAGCTTTTACATATATTATTATATTGTGAAATTATGTAACTGATGGATATAATTTTCTTTAACTAAATTGTGAGATTACTAGCCCTTAGGCAAAAGAAGGCTGTGATATACAATCAGTAACTTGTTTACTAGATTTGTTTTCAGAAACCCTGAATAAGATTGTGAACACCTCTGTGAAAGAGATGAGTTATCTTCAGCTTGTTGATAGACATCACTGCCCAACCTGATGAACTAACAGCAGTACAAACAGTGATCAAAACTGACATCAACAAAATGGCAGGAACTTTTTGTGGGGAAGAAGATTTTAAAGATGGACTAGTATGGACTTATAATATGGACATTGATGCATCATTATCATGCATTTATGGAAAAGTATGATGTTGACATTCTTTTGAGAATTGAAAATGTGTGCAGACGAGATTTAAAAAAAGTGAATACTCTAAATGTTTAGATGTTACAGAAAGGACAGAGAGGGAGGGAAAAGAGCTGGGGGCATAGCAATGTTGATCAGAGATAATCTCACGGCTGCAGAAAAGGACAAAGACATGAAGGGTTTGTCTACAGAGTCTCTGTGGGTGGAAGCTAGGAACAGGAAGGGGTCAATAACTCTACTAGCTGTTTTTTATAGATCACCCAATAGTAACAGGGAAATCGAGGAGCAGATAGGGAGATAGATTCTGGAAAGGTGTAATAATAGCATGGTTGTCGTGGTGGGAGATCTTAATTTCCCAAATATCGATTGGCATGTCCCTAGAGCAAGGGGTTTAGATGGGGTGGAGTTTGTTAGGTGTGTTCAAGAAGGTTTCTTGACACGGTATGTAGATAAGCCTACAAGAGGAGAGGCTGTACTTGATCTGGTATTGGGAAATAAACCTGGTCAGGTGACAGATCTCTCAGTGGGAGAGCATTTTGGAGATAGAGATCACAATTCTATCCCCATTACTGTAACATTGGAGAGGGATAGGAACAGACAAGTTATGAAAGCTTTCAATTGGAGTAAGGGGAAATCTGAGACTATCAGGTAGGAAGCAAGGTTAGCAGAGCTGGGACTTTTCTCTTTGGAGCTCAGAAGAATGAGAGGGGACTTGAAAGAGGTCTACAAGATTATGAGAGGCATAGATAGGGTGGATATTCAGTACCTGTTTCCCAGGGCACCAATAGCAAACACCAGAGGGCATATGTACAAAATTAAGGGAGGGAAGTTTAGGGGAGACATCAGGGGCAAGTTTTTTACACAGAGGGTTGTGAGTGCCTGGAATGACTTGCCAGGGATGGTGGTGGAGGCTAAAACATTAGGGGTATTTAAGAGCCTCTTGGACAGGCACATGGATAAAAGAAAAATGGAGGATTATGGGGTAGTGTGGGTTTAATACTTTTTTTAAAGGATTACATGGGTCAGCACAACATGAAGGGCTGAAGGACTTGTACTGTGCTGTAGTGTTCTATGGTTCTATGGAACTTGGAAGTATAAATTGGAAACAGATGTTCTCAGGGAAACATATGGAAGAAGTGAGGCAAATGCTCAGGGGATACTTGCATGGAGTTCTGCATAGGTACGTTCCTATGAGACAGGGAAAGGATGGTAAGGTACAGGAACCATGGTGTACAAAGACTGTTGTAAATCTAGTCAAGGAGAAATGAAGAGTTTACGAAAGGTTCAAAAAACTAGGTAATGACACAGGTCTAGAAGATTACAAGGCTAGCAGGAAGGAGCTTAATAATGAAATTAGTGGTGTAATATATAATTGATGTAAAAAATTTTATTGTACTAATCTAAGTCGGACATTTATTGTATTTGTCATACTATCAAGAGATAGTCTTGACCAATTTTTTTCATCAATTTTAATATTCAAATCAGTTTCCCATTTTTTGTCTTGACTAATGAATTTGTGGTTTAATTGTCTGTTTTTGTATCAAATTATAAATACAAGATGTAAATTTTTAAATATTTCCTTTTTGAATTAAAGTTTCTATTTCATTAGGTTTTGGCATTAACATTGTTTGACCCAGTTTATCTCTTAAATAGGCCTTTAATTGAAAATAACAGAAAAGAGTGTTAGTTGATATTTTATATTTATTCTTTAATTGATCAAACAACATCAATATACCTCCTTCAAAACAGTCACCTACATATCTGATCCCTTTTTGAAACCAGTTATGTAAAAGTTGATTATCCATTGTAAAAGGAATGTCTATTTTGTATTAGGGTTCTCTTTACTAATAAAGATTTCTTTATCTCATCATCCACATTTACCTTATTCCATAAATCGATCAAATGATTTAATATAAGAGATACTTTCTTTTCCCGTATCCATTTGGATTCCCATTTATATATAAAATCTTCTGGTATTGTGGTGAACTACATATACCTGTCTGGACACGCCCCCCCACCCCCCCGCTGACTGCTCCTGTGGCTCTTCTCACAGTCCGTGGTTCCTCCCATGGACCCCAGTATAAAGGCGATTGGAGACACAGCCCCGGCCTCAGTCTCCAGGATGTAGTGTGGTGGTCATTTGCTGCTTGTTCTTTCTTCCAGCCAATCAAAGCCTATATCTCGCCTCACGTCTCCGAGAGTTATTGATGGTGCATCAATTTTATTGGCTAGAAGTTTTAAAACATAGAGAGTATTTTACGTCTGGGAAAATTAGACTTGGACCCCCAAGCTCCAGAAACAGCTCTTGCCTTTGAACTCTGGCTTGCATGCTTCCAATCATACTTGGAAGTGATTCCAGTGACTGAGCCTGCCACAATGTACAAAATCCTCCTTTCCAGAGTAAGTCTGAAAGTATTCTCCCTTATCAGAGACCTGCCGACCTACTAAAGGACACTGGACGTCCTCAAAAGACAGTACCTGCGGCCGGTGAACACCGTCTGCGCAAGACATCGCTTAGCGACGCGGCGACAACGAAACAGCGAGTTGAGCGGGAAGTTTCTCCGAGCCCTACAGACACTCGTGTGGGCCTGCGACTGCAAGGGACTGATAGTGGAACAACATGCGGAGCTGATAGTACGAGACGCCTTCATTACGGGGATGAGGTCAGTGTACGTGCGCCAGCGGCTGCTGGAAAATGCCAACCTTACCTTACGCTCGGCGATCAAGACGGCCAACACGCTGGAGGCTGCTCTACACAACGCTGATGTGGTCCAGCTGCGCGATCCCCCACTGGTTCTGTGGACACTGCAGACCCCACCACCCGCGAGCGAATCCACCACCGCCGCTGCCAGTCACGAGTCCGCACAGTGTTACTTCTGTGGACTTGAAAAGCACCCCTGAAAACGCTGCCCGGCCCAAGAAGCTACCTGCTCCAGCTGTGGAAAGAAGGGCCATTTCGCCAAAGTCTGTAAGTCTGAACCATGAACGGGGTCGGGCAGCGCTGCTTGTGAAGCAAGGGGGCTGCCATCTTGGTCGCCACCATCTTGCCTGCCCGCCTCATGTGAGGCATGGGGGCTGCCGTCTTGCCTGCCCGCCTCATGTGAGGCATGGGGGCTGCCGTCTTGCCTGCCCGCCTCATGTGAGACATGGGGGTGGCCATCTTTGTTGGCGCTACCTCGTCCCGCCCCCGACCCATAGGTGCTTCCCAGACACCAAGACGGCGGTTCAACTCTGGCCTCCATGACCCTCGACCAAAGCGCCCCACACCAGCTTGCAAGGTCAACGATGGACATCCTGGTGGAGGGGCACAGGACTAGCTGCCTGCTTAACATGGGCAGCACTGAGAGTTTTATTAACCCGGACACGGTGCAACGCTGCGGACTTGTGACACGGCCAGTAAGCCAAAGGGTCACCATGGCTTCTGTGTCGCATTCCACAGAGATCCGGGTGGGTTGTGTAGCGACATTGGTGGTGCAAGGCACAGAATATCAGAACTTTGCGCTACTGGTCATGCCTAATCTGTGCGCACCTGTGCTATTGGGGCTGGACTTCCAGAGCCATCTCGAAAGTGTGACTATGGCATATGACGGGCCCCTCCCACCACTCACTGTCAGGAATCCTCAGATTTGTGGGACTTCGTCATATACCCCGCTACTGACCACACACACACACACCGACCCACACATCCCACCCAGCACCATGCCGACAGCTGTGCTACGGACACCACTTGCAGCCTCTCCACCCTCAAGATCCCTCCCTCACCGCTGTTCGCCAACCTGACCCCTGACTGTAAACCTGTGGCAACTAAAAGCAGGAGGTACAGCGCGGGGGACAGGGCCTTCATTCAGTCGGAGGTGCAGCGGCTGCTCAGGGAGGGGATCATTGAGCCAAGCACAAGCCCTTGGAGGGCCCAGGTGGCTGTTGTTCGGACCAGGCAGAAAAATAGGATGGTCATGGACTATAGCCAGACCATCAATAGGTTCACGCAGCTTGATGCATACCCCCTAACCTGCATTGCGGATAAGGTTAATCAGATAGCTCAGTACAAGGTGTACTTGACCACAGACCTGAAATCCGCTTACCATCAGCTCCCCATCCGCCCGGAGGACCGCCCCTACACCGCCTTCGAGGCAGGCGGCAGGCTCTATCACTTCCTACGTGTCCCCTTTGGTGTCACAAATGGTATCTCTGTCTTCCAGAGGGAAATGGACCGGATGGTGGTCCAGTGCTAACTGAAGCCACATTTCCCTACTTGGATAATATCACCATCTGTGGTCACGACTGGTTGGATCACAACACCAACCTCCAATGATTTTTCCAAGTGGCCAAAACCCTGAACCTTACTTATAACAGGGACAAGTGTGTGTTCGGAACCACCTGACTCGCTATCAATGGGTATGTCGTGGAAAACGGGGTCATTGGCCCCGATCCCGACCGTATGCACCCCCTGTTAGAACTCCCTCTTCCCACCACTCTCAAAGCCCTCAGACGGTGTCTGGGCTTCTTTTCCTATTACGCCCAATGGGTCCCCCATTACGCAGACAAGGCCCGCCCCCTGGTCAAGTCTACTACATTTCCCCTCTCTGCCGAGGCCTGCGCGGCCTTCAGCTGCATTAAAGAGGACATTGCCAAAGCAACGATGCATGCGGTGGACGAGACCATTCCCTTCCAAGTAGAGAGTGATGCCTCCGATTTTGTGCTGGCTGCTACCCTCAATCAGGCAGGCAGGCCAGTAGCATTCTTTTCTCGTACCCTTCAAGGCCCTGAAATTTGGCACTCCATGGTGGAAAAAGAAGCCCAGGCCATAGTGGAGGCTATTAGGCACTGGAGGCACTATCTCGCTGGCAAAAGGTTCACCTTGCTGACTGACCAGCGCTCAGTTGCATTCATGTTCAGCAACCAACAGCCGGGCAAAATCAAAAATGATAAAATTTAGCGGTGGAGAATAGAACTCTCCACCTACAACTATGATATCCTGCACCAGCCTGGAAGGCTCAATGAGCCCCCTGATGCCCTATCCCAGGGAGCATGTGCCAGCGCACAGCTCGACTAGCTATACACCCTCCATGCATATCTTTGCCACCCGGGGGTCACCCGATTTTACCGTTTTGTGAAAGCCCGGAACCTGCCGTACTCCCTTGAGGAAATCAGGACGATGACCAGGGACTGCCAAGTCTGCGCTGAGTGCAAACCACACTTCTACTGTCCTGAAAAGGCGCAACTTATCAAGGCCACCCACCCCTTTGAGCAACTGAGTGTTAAATTTAAGGGCCCCCTTCCCTCCACCGATGGCAATGTCTACTTTCTCAACATTATCGACGAGCTCTCGTGGTTCCCCTTTGCCATGCCCTGCCCCGACACCACTGCCCCATCCGTCATAAAAGCCCTGCGCCAGCTCTTCACTCTGTTCTGATATCCCTGCTATATCCACAGTGATAGAGGGACCTTTATGAGTGACGAGCTGAGCCAGTACCTGCTGGCTAGGGGTATTGCTGCTAGTAGGACCACGAGCTATAATACCTGGGGGAATGGACAGGTGGAGAGGGAGAATGCCACAGTGTGGAAGGCCACACTTTTAGCCCTTAAGTCAAAAGGGTTGCCAGTCTCTCGATGGCAGAGGGTCCTCCCCGAGGCACTCCACTCTATCCGCTCCCTGTTATGTACGTCCACCAATGCCACCCCTCACGAGCGCCTATTTTCTTTTCCCAGGAAGTCTGCCACTGGGACCACCCTACCAGCTTGGCTGACATCCCCAGGGCCAGTGCTGCTCCGGAAACATGTGAGGAGCAATAAATACTCCCCGATGGTCGAGAGGGTTCACCTTCTACATGCAAACCCCCAGTATGCCTACGTGGTCTTACCTGATGGGTGGGAGGACATGGTCTCCATCCGCGACCTGGCCCCCGCAGGAGCAGCAGACCACTACCCTGAACACTCCATGGTAACTATGAACCCTGTACCCGAGGTGACACCGCGCACACCAAGTCCTACACAGACTCCTCACGACACTCCCATACCGGGCGCCTTGCACACGCATGAGGGATCACTGACGCCTAGTGGGCTGACACCTCCAGTTAGGCCGGAACCAGCACAACCAACGTCTCCGGTGCAATCACCACCGGGTCCTGTGCAATCACAGCCGGTGCTACGTAGATCGCAGCGACAGATTCGACCACCTGATAGACTTAAACTGTAAATATACTTGTAAGAAACTTCACCCCATGGGGACTCTCTTTTAAAACAAAGGGGGGGGGGGTGAATGTAGTGAACTGCATATACCTGTCTGGACATGCACCCCCTGCTGACTGCTCCTGTGGCTCCTCCCATGAACCCCGTTATAAAGGCAATTGGAGACACAGCCCCGGCCTCAGTCTCCACTATGTAGTGTGGTGGTCATTTGCTTCTTGTTCTTTCTTCCAGCCAATCAAAGCCTATATCTTGCCTCACATCTCCGAGAGTTATTGATGGTGCATCAGATATATTTTCTCCTATCTTATCTAGCTCTATTCTAATCCATGCGGGTTTTTCTTCATCAAAAAAAGATGCAATAAATCTAAGTTGATTTGCTTTATAATAATTCTTACAATTTGGGAGTTGTAACCCTCCTAGGTCAAATTTACATGTCAACTTTTCCAACGATATTCTTGACATCTTACCTTTCCAAAGAAACTTCCTGACACATTTATTCAACTCTTGAAAAAACTTCTGGGGCAGTTGTATTGGTAATGTTTGGAATAAATATTGTAATCTAGGAAATATATTCATTTTTACAGCATTAACTCTACCTGCTAATGTTATTGGTAACATCATCCATTTATCAAGAACTTCTTGAATTTTTTTCAATAATGGCAAATAATTTATATAAATTCTTTATCTCATTATCGACTCTTATACCTAAATATTTTATACCATTTGTCGGCCATCTAAATTGAGTTACTAATCGACATTAACTATAACCTCCTTTAGTAAGGGGTAAAATTTCACTTTTATCCCAATTTACTTTATACCCTGATATTTTCCCATATCCTTCCAATCTAAAAGATAATTTATGCAATGAATGCAATGGGTTTGTTAAATAAATCAGAACATCATCAGCAAATAAATTAATCTTATATTCCTCCTGGTTAACTCTGAAGCACACAATATCTGGATCGGTTCTAATTAATTCAGCTAATGGTTCTATCGTCAATACAAATAGGGCAGGTGATAATGGACAGCCTTGTCTAGTTGACCTTGTTAACTGAAATGATGTTGAAATTTGACCATTTGTCACTACTTTAGCTTTCAGACTAGTATTTCAGGTTTTAATCCATTTTATAAAAGATTTTCCTAACCCATATTTTTCCAATACTTTAAAAAAAAGTCCCATTCCAATCTATCAAATGCTTTTTCTGCATCCAAAGCAACTGCCACACTCATTTCCTCCTTCTTTTGTGCCAGATGAATTATGCTAAGTAACCAAGTTACATTATCTGCCAATTGTCTATTTTTAATAAAGCCTGTTTGATCCATATGTATTAATTTTGGTAAAGATTTACTATGATTTACTATGTCCATACATATATCTTATGGCTTATGTCTTGGTAAACTCATTTATATTGTAACTATTATGTATGTTTTTTTTCATATGTAATGGAATGTGTATGTTGGTAATTTCTTTATCAATATATCATCTGTATTCTGTCCATATTACTAATATTAATAAAAAGATTTAGAAAGAAAGATAATCTATTAAATAAAATTTTTGCTATTATTTTATAATCTGTATTGAACAAAGAGATACGTCTATATGATGTTGGTTTTAAAGGATCTCTATCTTTTTTTGGCAATACTATTAGGATCGCTGTCGAAAAAGATTGCAGAAGTTTGTGTTCTTACCGCTTGATATATTAACTCCATAAAGGGAGGAATTAATAAATCTTTAAATTTTTTATAAAATTCAGGTGGAAAACTGTCTTCTCCTGGAGATTTATTACTCTGAAGTGATCCTAAAGCTTCTTCAACCTCTTTTAATGTAAAGGGCATATCTAATCCTTTCTGTTCTTCTGAATTCAATTTTGGAAGAGTTATTTATGATAAAAAAAATTTCTATCTCAGCAATCTCATTTTGTGATTCTGATTGATATAATTCAGAGTAAAATTTTTTAGAAGTTTCATTAATTTCTAAAGGTTTATAAGTACTTTTATTTGCACTTGTTCTGATTGCATTTATCTGACCAATGTTTCTGATGTAATCAAGAAATCGGTACTTTTTTACACTCTACTTGGTCTTGTTTTAAAATTCATCCTTTTTGGATAAATCTAAGACTTATACTGGAACAAATTATTGGAATACAACTTCCACATAGCCCAATATTATTTTTATTAGGCGATATTGAAGGGATAATACCGAAACCTAAATTGAATTAATTTATAAAATTCAGAAAAAATTTATAAAAATTACGTTGGCAGTAGCCAAAAAAGCTATTGCAGTTACTTGGAAATCAGATTCATACTTAACTATGTACTATTGGAATAATGAAACATATAGCTGCATTCCACTTGAAAAAATTACTTATAATTTAAGAAATGAATATGATATATTTTTGAAAATTTGGCACCCCTATCTACAAAAGATAGGACTAAATATATAGGTCCTTTGAAGATAAAATTATTAGTTATTTGGGAAAAAATATAAAGATATATAATAAAGTTATTTTGAACTCCATGGAGCATGTGGAGATCCTCCAATATCCAGGCAATCCTTCTTTTTTTCTTCTTTTTTCTTTTTTTCTTTTCTTTTTTAGACAGGGATGTTAGGGGGGAAGGGTTAAGGGGAGGGGGGAAGGCTAATATTAATTTTCATTACTCTATTATTCTATTCATTTTATGTAACTCTCTTAAAAATTTCAATAAAAATATATTAAAAAAAGAATGAAATTAGGAGAGCCAGAAGGAGCCATGAGAAGGCTTTGGCAGACAGGATTAAGGAAAACCCCAAGGTATTCTACAAGTATGTGAACAGCAAGAGGATAAGACGTGAGAGAATAGGACCAGTCAAGTGTGATATTGGAAAAGTATGTATAAAACCGAAGGAGATAGCAGAGGTTCTTAACGAATACTTTGCTTCAGTATTCACTACGGAAAAGGATCTTGGTGATTGTAGGGATGACTTACGGCAGACTGAAAAGCTTGAGCCTGTAGATATTAAGAAAGAGGATGCACTGGAGCTTTTGGAGAGCATCAAGTTGGATAAGTCTGTGGGACCAGACGAGATGTACCCCAGGCTACTGTGGGAGGCAAGGGAGGAGATTGCTGAGCCTCTGGCAATGATCTTTGCATCATCAATGGAGAGGTTCTGGAGGATTGGAGGATTGTGGATGTTGTTCCCTTATTCAAGAAAGGGAGTAGAGATAGCCCAGGAATTTATAGGCCAGTGAGTTTTACTTCAGTGGTGGTAAGTTGATGGAGAAGATCCTGAGAGACAGGATTTATGAACATTTGGAGAGGCGTAATATGATTAGGAATAGTCAGCATGGCTTTATCAAAGGCAGGTTGTGCCTTACAAGCCTGAATGAAATTTTTGAGGATGTGATGAAACACGTTGATGAAGGTAGAGCAGTAGATGCAGTGTATATGGATTTCAGCAAGACACCTGACAAGGTATCCCATGCAAGGCTTATTGAGAAAGTAAGGAGGTATGGGATCCAAGGGGATATTGCTTTGTGGATCCAGAACTGGCTTGCCAACAGAAGGCAATGTGTGGTTGTAGACGGGCCATAGTGATCAGTGACCAGTGGTGTGCCTCAGGGAACTGTTCTGTGACCCCTACTCTTCCAGATTTTTATAAATGACCTGGATAAGGAAGTGGAGGGATGGGTTAGTAAATTTGCAGATGAAACAAAGTTTGGGGGTGTTGTGGATAGTGTGGAGGGCTGTCAAAGGTTACAGCGGGACATTAATAGGATGCAAAGCTGGGCTGAGAAGTGGCAGATGGAGTTCAACCCAGATAAGTAGAAGTGGTTCATTTTGGTATGTCAAATATGATGGCAGAATATAGTATTAATGATAATATTAATGCCACTCTTGGCAGTGTGGCAGATCAGAGGGATCTTGGGGTCCGAGTCCATAGGATGCTCAAAGCTGCTGCGCAGATTGACTCTGTGGTTAAGAAAGCATACGGTGCATTGGCCTTCATCAATCATGGGATTGAGGTTAGAGCTGAGAGGTAATGTTGCAGCTATATAGGACCCTGGTCAGACCCCACCTGGAGTACTGTGCTCAGTTCTGGTCACCTCACTACAGGAAGGATGTGGAAACCATAGAAAGAGTGCAGAGGAGATTTACAAGGATGTTACCTGGATTGGGGTGCATGCTTTATGAGAATAGGTTGAGTGAACTTGGCCTGTTTTCCTTGCAGTGATGGAGAATGAGAGCTAACCCAATAGAGGTGTATAAGATATTGAGAGCGATTGATCATGTGGATAGTCAAAGGCTTTTTCCCAGGGCTGAAATGACTAGCATGAGAGGGCACAGTTTTAAGGTGCTTGGAAGTAGGTACAGAGGAGATATCAGCAGTAAGTTTTTTACACAGAGAGTGGTGAGTGCATGGAATGGGCTGTCAGTGATGGTGGTGGAGGCGGATACAATAGAGTCTTTTATGGACAGGTACACGGAGCTTAGAAAAATAGAAGGCTATGGGTAAACCCAGGTAATTTCGGAGGTAAGGACATGTTCAGCACAGCTTTGTGGGCCGAAGGGCCTGTATTGTGCTATAGGGTTTCTATTTCTAAATCACACAGATATCCTAACATTGGGAAGTACTGAATGAGTTCTTGGAGCATCAGATCAAAGAGAGCCTTTCCTGCACTGTTAACCTACTGGAATAGTTGGATTGAGTCTGTTTCCAAGAGGAATCCTGACAGGAGTCTTAACCTTGAAGCTAATGTCTGTAGGACAGCGCTGGTTTAGACATTTTTGCTTAGCATGAGGAGGGTATGATGGATATTCATTTCCCGTTTTTTTTCCAAAGCTTGCTTTCGTAACACAGCAGCTGCCATTATAAAGTTAAAAAATGTTGGTAAACTTCCATCTCGTTAATTCCTCTTCTATTTGTGCTAAACATGCTTTAATACAATTTAAAATTGTACATAGAGCTTATATGTCTAAAGATAAGCTTGCTCGATTCTATTCTCATATTAACCCTCAATGTGACAGATGTCATTTAGAAGTGGCTTCATTGACCCACATGTTTTGGTCATGTCCCACTTTACATAACTATTGGAAGGACATATTTGTTACCATTTCCTCAATTTGGAATATTGATTTACAACCTCATTTTATTACTGCAATTTTCGGTATACCAAATGAGGATGGTAATCAGTTTTCCCCTCCAATCAGACGAATGATTGCTTTTGTAACATTAATGGCCAGAAGGTCTATATTACAAAACTGGAAAGAAGTAAATCCTCCTACCACGTCTCAGCGGTTTTCTCAAACTATTTCTTATCTGAGTTTGGAAAAAATTAGAAGCACTATTTTTGACTCATCAATTAAATTTGAAGAAACCTGGGGACCGTTCATTCGACATTTTCATATGAATTAATTTGGCCTTTTTCAGACCTTCTCTCCTCTTATTCTTGTTCTGGTATGGAGTTCCGGAGTTTTTTTTGACACTATCATATACTTATAAACTGTTATTATTGCCCATGTTAGTTTAGTTTAGAGTTTTTTTTCAATATATATTCTCTTTTATATATTTTCAAATTTTTTTCCTTTTCTTTTGATGATTATTTTTGTTTTTTTTTCATATATAATTATATAGACTTGATTGATTAATGTACTTTTTTTGTTGATGTTTAATAGGATATTATTATCCTATTACTAATGTAATTTCAAGTCTATTGTATTTATAACCTATTCATTATTATGTTATGTTTTTTCTTATATATATATATGAAACTCAATAAAAAGATTGAAAAAGAAAAGAGAAACTTCCATCTCATATTGCTTTGTTTAGCTACTGGCTGTATATGGGAGTCAATCTTCAGTTCTTAAAATGTAAATGGAAGCAATAATCAGTTTCAGGTTAAAGCAAGTACTGTCCAGAGAACAGTTTTGCAAACAAGCTTTATATATAGAAGATTTTCTGACTGTAAGAAGTTACTCCATCTGCTTTATTGCTGCTCAAAGGTGTAGTGTAAGACAATGATTGGTCAATTTAGCTTGTTTGGAAACAGTCAAGCTAAATCTAGTTTGCTTAGCTCAAGAAAGTTTGCATACCAGATGGATAATATTATTTAGCATATTTTTCTAGTATTAGATTTACAAGAATGTTGCCTAGGTTTCAGCAACTAAATTACAGGGAAAGGTTGAACAAGTTAGGTCTTTATTCTTTTGAGCGTAGAAGGTTGATGGGGGACTTGATAGAGGTATTTAAAATTATGAGGGGGATAGATAGAGTTGACGTGAATAGGATTTTTCCATTGAGAGTAGGGAAGATTCAAACAAGAGGACATGAGTTGAGACTTAGGAGGCAAAAGTTTAAGGGTAACACGAGATGGAATTTCTTTACACAGAGAGTCATAGCTGTATGGAAGGAGCTTCCAGTAGAAATGGTAGAGGCAGGTTCGGTATTGTCATTTAAAGTTAAATTGGATAGGTATATGGACAGGAAAGGAACAGAGAGTTATGGACAGAGTGCAGGCCAGTGGGACTAGGAGAGAGTAAGTGTTCTGCATGGACTAGAAGGGCTGAGATGGCCTGTTTCCATGCTGTAATTGTTATTTGGTTATATGGTTATATCAGTTACTGATACATTTGAAAGTTGGGTATTCTAATGTACTCAAAAAAGGTAGTTTTACAGCATACAGTGGAGGTTGCTGAGAACCATGTCTCCAAGATGATTTTAGACCTTTTGTGTTCAAAATGTATTTGAAGAAATATCATATATGTGTGAAGTCACCCAAGTGGCAGAGAAAGTGTGGAAATGTAGAGAGCAGTTCACGCTTATCAGGAATGGGATAAAGAATATCAGGATCTTATGGAAGAAACGTGGGGTGAATTAAAATTTGTTCCTTTGTTTTCAACTTCTGCAAATGATGATTTGTTTGTCTGCATCATTGGTAAGTTTTTTTAGTTTATCTGAATTGGTCCTGTGTTCTGGAAATCTAGTGACCTTTGTTTTGGAAATGGTCTGTAATTTAGAAATGCTTAAAACAGGAATCTTTTGTGAGTTCTAAATGTATTTTAAGAATGCTGTTTGGATATAAAAGTGTATCACTGAAAATAAAAGAACTGTATTTTAAACTAGTTTATAAGATGGAAATACCTTCCCCTTATTAATGAGAAGGAGCCCACCACTCAAATAGTGGGTATTTGCAGCTGAACTCACTGTGGAGAGTAAACAGGGAAGTGGACTCGTCTTTGAAGATTGGGGAGTTAC
Source organism: Hypanus sabinus (assembly GCF_030144855.1). Lineage (NCBI taxonomy): Eukaryota > Metazoa > Chordata > Chondrichthyes > Myliobatiformes > Dasyatidae > Hypanus > Hypanus sabinus. Next base: position 12,410,999 of record NC_082732.1, read on the forward strand.
AATATAACCTCCCTTCAGTGGGAATACTTGCAGCTATTTATATCTAAAATGGCTTAAGTTCTTCATTTGAGTTTAGAGCTTTGTGATCAGCAAACCAATCCTATGACAATAAAAGGCAGAACTGAATGCAGGATTACAGTTACCGTGATAGGTAGAGTTACAGAGAAAACGCAGTGCAAATAGACAATGAGGTGAAAGGGTTATGCTGAGGTAGATTGTGGGGTCAAGGATTCATTTTAAATGTGCAAGAGATATATTCAAGAGCTTTATAACAGTGAGATATAAGCTGTCCTTGAGCCTGGTGGAACGCACTTTCAAGCTTTTACATCTTTCACTCAATGGAAGGGGGAGAACGGAAGTAGGAGGGATCTTTGATTATGCTAGCTGCTTTTCTAAGGCTGTGAGAAGTGTAGACTGAGTCCAAGGAGGGGAGGTTAATTTTTGTGATGGACTGGGCTGGTTCACGACCTCACAATCTCTTGCGGTCTTAGACAGAGTAGTTGACATAATAAGTTGTGATGCATTAGATAGGATACCTTCAATCTCGCATTTATAAAAATTGATGAGAATCAACAGGGAGAGATTATAAAATTTACCTTGTTGGTAAAGACTACCACAGCTTGTTTGTACTGAGTGTAGCTAAAATAAGCAGCCTTGTGGCAAACTAATACTCCAATAAAGGCCCTAGTCTTCCTTCACTTACGTATTGAAAGAGACCAGTGACTGCACATTGTGAACATTCTGTGCCAATCGTATTATCATTTCCTTACACGTCTAGCAATGAATGTCTGTGCACGGAATTCCTGCCTGGCAGTACGTCCTGCCCAGTGTAATATTTAGATCTCATTTGAAAGATGGTGCCTTTAAATTTGCCTTTAAACTTGTCCAAGCACTAGAAATCTAAGACTGAACTCTTGACCTTTGAGCAGAAACTAAAGTCTACAGTGAACCAGGGAAGAAAAGAGCTAGGTGGTGGGCTTGATGTTAATGCAGTTCGAAAGCTAATCATGGCCACCTGATACTGATTTGAGCAGTCACCATGAAACTGCACTGCACTACACTGGGAGACCGGTGTAAAAAGCTGGCACTGAATCAAAGCACGATGCATCAGCAGCGATGGAAAGAAGTGAAGCAATTCTCTTCTCGCATGGTCTTCCCTCAACGTATCCAGTCAGAGAACCTACACAAGAGAAAATCTTTGAATAATAACTGGGTAATTCGACTAACTGAGGCATACAAGATGGAAAGAGGCCTTTTGGTCCATGAAGTCCATGTTGACTCAAGCACCCATCTACATTCATCCTCTACCGATCCTATTATTATCTTCTCACATCCTCATATCTTGGGAATGTGAGAAGAAAGCAGATCACTTGGAGGAATTCCATATGCTCACACGGGCAACGGGTAAGCACCACACGCTGTAGGCAGCACCAGAGGTCAGGATCGAACATGGATCACACGAACTTTGAGTCAGCAGCTCTTCCAGCTGCAGTACTGTGCTGCCTAATGCAAATAAATTTCTGGAGTTTCAACACTGACTTCGATAAATTATCATGTTTGTTTCTACCTTGACATTCTCTAAGTTGAAGTCTGCGTTGGTATTACTGTTGGTTAATTATTGTGCACCAGGATGCAAAGAAAAGCTTTTGTTTTGAATGCTGTGAAGACAGATCATGTCATGTAAAATTACATCGAGTTAGTAGAAGCAAAACAGGCCACAGTAACAGAACTGAATAGTAAGAGTAATAGAAAGGGTGCACTCCAGGTACTCCAATGAAGTACAGATGAAATGTGAGGCTTCACAATCTCCTCAGAATCTCGATTCGTCTCATCCTTGTGGCCTTCCCATTCCCCCAGAATGAGTATATGAACAAGCGTAGCCTTCCTCAGAGTCATAGGTTGGCCTGATCCTGTCTAGCCTGCAACTCCTCTGCAGGGGAAGGTTGAAGGATGACTAAGTGTTTCCCACTGCCTTCAATGTTCTACTAGGGCCAATTGTATCTTTACCCATGGGTTAACTCCATGCAAATCCAACTGGGTCCTTAGCGTTAGGTGATGCAGTTTTTAATTTCTGAGGAACAGCATGTGTAAAATTGCAAACTAGATACAATAAAATTTCCAGCCCTCTTTCAAACCAACTGATATTTAAGTATAATACACTCTTGGGAATGGTGCAAGAGAAAAAAATCTTTTACAGTTGCTGAATTGACATTTATAACTTTCTCATTTATCATGTGATCCAGTCTCCATTTATTCCACCAGGTGTCTGAATACCTGCTGACATGTCAACAGCTTTAAGTACACAGCACAAATGCAACAGCATCATGGGAGAGTTGCACTGACTCATGCCCCATGTTCCTCTCACAGCCATTACTCTTAGCATCTGCACTGGGAAATGGTAGGAGGACTCAATTTATCTAAGACACATTTAGCACTCTGTAGCAGCAAGAACACATCCTGCTGGACATTCACTGTGCAGTTTTGAGAAACCAATTTGCATATTAAAGTGGGATTCCAGCACCAACTAATCTCAACACATTTTCTCTGTAGCTGTTTTACTTTATTCAACATTGTTATTGCTGTAAGCAAAATGTTCAGCGCGATTCCTCCTTGGTGTATGCTAACATAAAATGGAAGTCTGTAAGACAAAGTGCAGAGTTAGCTTGGAGAGGGGTAGTTTTGAAAAGTACAACAGAACCAGTGCACAACAATATACTGAGAAAGTTAATGGAGCACAAGCTTATAACCATAACAGTGGTAAATGGTGAAAAACATGTTGTTCACAGGAACAAACATGAGGAAATCTGCAGATGCTGGAAATTCAAACAACACACACAAAAAAGCTGGTGGAACACAGCAGGCCAGGCAGCATCTATAGGGAGAAGCGCTGTCAACGTTTCGGGCCGAGACTCATCATCAGGACTAACTGACTTTCCTTTCAGTTAGTCCTGACAAAGGGTCTCAGCCCGAAACATCGACAGCGCTTCTCCCTATAGATGCTGCCTGGCCTGCTGTGTTCCACCAGCATTTTGTGTGTGTTGTTCACAGGAAGGTGAGTCATTACACAGGTGCGGGTACCAAATACATGGGCAAGTACCAATGTAAGGGGTTTTGAAGGGTATAAAAGGGGCACTTTCTTAATGCAAGAAGAGAGATTTGGCCCAGGATAGGTCACGGGTGGTGACCAGTACGTCAAAGTGAATCAGAGTATGTCAAATCTGAATTAGAATTATAAAGAGGGACAGATGAGTGGCTGCTTGGAAACATTCCATAGTTCAGGTATTTAAAGGATGATAAGTATTATTTTAATTTCTGTACTTACTGCCATAGGGATTATCTTTTACTATTATATGGCAATTGAGCTAGTTCTAACAACGTGCTTTCTTGTGGCCTTGAAAATGTAAGTTATCTCCTTTTGTTTCCGAATAAATATGCAAAAACCCTGAGCTGAGCCAGTAAAGACACATTATGAATTTTTGTTTTTATTCTCAATTGTTGTTAGTACTGTGTAATGATGTGAGCTGTATGAACAGCAGGCAAGACAAGCTTTTCACCGTATCTCAGTCCGCATGAAAATAATAAGCAATTCCAATTCCACTCAAATCATTCACAGTTTAGACAATGCAGTTCGTTCTATTCTTTCGTTGCTGACTCCAACTCTTCTTTCAAATAAAATGAATGAGATTTAAGAAGATTAGAAACAGAGAAACAGTTTTAGAACAGTTAACTGAAAGGATTTTATTGTGATAGATTATTGGTTAGCCAGCCATAATTTTATCAATCAGACATGCCATCTGAATCATCATAAATAAGGGTGATTTTGAACATCTTTGAGGCAAATCTGTCTATACGCTTGTAACATACACTTATTCACAGTGGCACTCAAACAGGCTAGCACGAGATAATGAATAGTTCACCACCACTAGAGGAAGAATTTTCAATGCGTGTACTATATGTACAATCTAGTGGCACTATGTTTAGTGGTTCGAAAACTAATGCGTATTGTATACCTAACAGAACATTATAACACAGAAGCGGTTATTCGACTCATAAGTCCCTGAAAGGAGTATTCCAATTTTTCACACTCTATTCCGTTGCCCAGGGCCTATTCAATATTTCTCACTTTCAAGGAGCCATCAACCACTGTGTCTGCACAAATAGCAACTGAACCTCTTGACTATTTCTGCATGGTTTTATGCATTGAGTTGCTGTCACATGATTGGCTGATTGGAGATTTGCATTAACGAGCAGGTGTACCTAATAAAGTGGCCATGAACACTATGTCACTCTTCTTCTTTTACTCTATTTATTAATTTCAATAATTTACAATAACTTTTATGTCTTGCTGCCTGAAACCAACAAATTTAATCACTTATATCAGTGATAATAAACCTGTTTCTGTGCAACCCTTCCTCAAAGCTCAGTTTGAATGTTGTATGGGGAGAGGGTTTGGGGGATGAGGGAGAAGCAGGTGTGTGGCATTGTGCATTATCCAAGGCTCTGCTCCCCTCCTTCAGGATGATAGCACTTGCTATCCCATTACTGTCTTCCCTCCTCATCTCCCAGAATATGAAATCTTTTGTCTCTCCAAGATCAGAAACTTCAACTCCAGCTTCAAAACAAAACACAATTTTGTTAGCCTATCTTCTTGTTAACCTGCATTGGGGCATTTTTGGGGTTAGGGCATATAGCAAGTAACTTTTGCACTGATTTCAGCCACCAATTTTCAAATATTAAGAAGACCGTAGATTAAATTTAAAATGCAACTCTGAACAATAGGTTCCTAAAGGAGGTGAATCACAGTGAATGAAAAGACCAGATAAAATTATATTCAGTTTAAAATATACTCATGTGTCTGTGATTTGGGTGTGAAGCAGCAGGTGTGAAGTTTGTGTGTAGTTCAAGGAAAGCATTGTGGATGCCTTATAAATATGGAATCATCCTTTGATCGTTAGGACATAAAATGTCATATAGCTTTCAATCGAGCAGGTCTTCATCCTCTGAAAGGTTCTGCATATGATGACTGCTGTTTCTTATTTTGTCCAGTACTTCATGTCTACCAGTACTTCTCTCCGGTGACTTTGTTCAGGTGACAACACCCTGAAACCTCAAAAGATGGCCATAACCATTCAACTATTTCATCAATAATGGTGTGTAATGTATAGCAACATTATGCAAGTCTCAGAAATTAGTTATCAAACAGACGAGACCTCCTGTTAAACTGTACCCAAACATGAGCCCAGATCTGGTGAGATATTGAACAGAAGCTGCTTATTGCCTCTCAAGTGAAATGAAACAAGCTGATGGCATTATAGAGAAGAGCTTCTCCAATGTCTGATTATTGCACAACTCTTATCATTTAAAAGCATTGATATGTAGGTGATAGGTTCTTAATTATAACTGGTTTGTAAAAAATATATTTAAAGTATCATAAAATCTGATGGAGTGAAGACTGATATGGAATATGCCTAATATTGTTCATTAATGTTTCCACACACTTTTCTCCATTGTATCAATGTTTTGTCATGCATTTTGATCAGATTGAGCCAGCTTGACTGAATTCAGATCCTTTATTTCCTTTTCTGCGGAGAGATTGTCTGGAGTTAAATGCAGTGTGCTCTGCATTAAATCATGAGGATTTTTCAACCTCAGTTAAATCTTTCCATGATTTTTACAAATGAGTTAAATAGTTTCTGCCTTTCAGATTGAATTCTGAACACATTTATTTGGTCTGCTCTTTATAAGGATTGGCACCAGTCTGGTGAGAACAGAACTACTGAAGTTTGAATAAAATTCATTATTCTATTGTTCACAATGGAAAGTGCAACCTCTCAGCATTTTTTTATTTACATTCATTCACAGGATATGAACTAAGTCACAAGACCAGCAGTTTTTTTTGCTCAATCCCAGTTGTTCTTGAACTAGAGCTTGTTATAGCAGATCAGAGGAAATGACTGTAGCTGAGCCTGGGCAGTTCTTGGGAATTCACACATGAATCACTGAATTTATGGTCAGAAGTCAGAAAATAAGGTACTTTTCTTTCAAGTTGTGTCGAGTGTTTTTGGAAGGTAAGAGGCCAAAGGCAGAGAGGTAAAGTGGAAGGAACATAGAGAATATAAGTATTAGGCTTGCAGACAGAACAGCAATGTTCTGCAAAACTCTCACCTAATCAGCATGTAATAAAAGCTGTGAAAAGGAACTCACAACATAAGTACCAAATGAGTACTCCAAACTGGAAGAGCTGCAAGCTTGGCATCGGTGCACCTAGAATAAATGTGTAGAATCATGATTGATGGAAGTGGATCTCCTGCAGATATATGGGAAGGGGCAGTGAGAATGGAATGGGTGCTTGTGGGGATGGAAGAGTAGACAAGGAAAATGTGGAACAGTTCCTTTTGAATGCTGAAAGGGGCGAGGAAGGTGTGATGGTAACAAAATCATGCTAGAAGTGTCCAAAATTATGGAGGGTGATCTGTAGAACATGGAGGCTGTTGGAGTTCACGATGATGATAAGAGTATATTGTTCTTACTTTGGGTGGGAAGAGAGGTGTGAACAGAGGTACAGAAAGAATTGGAGTAGGTTAAGAGAACTGTTCTTTGTGGTAGAGGGGAAGTTATTAATGAAAAAGCCAGATTCATCTCCATTCTTTACATATCCTTCACCCAAACCTTCAGTCTCACTTCCCACTTGTATTACGCATTCTCCCCTAGACCCTACCACACTGCTCCCATTTGCCACCACTGCTCTTCCCTCTTTGCAACTTGAAATTTGATTAATGTCAATTTCCAAGTTTAATTTCAAGGTTCTAGAAATGACAGGTCCTGATGATGATCGCGACTGGAAACCTCGACTGCGTTGTGCGCTGTGTAGATGCTGCTTGACTTGACTTGCTGAGTTTCCCGAGCGTTGTTTGTGAGTTGCTCGAGATTTCCAGCATCAACAAAATCTCTTGCATTAATGCTGCCAAACTTGCTGAGCAATTCCTTTTTGTCTTTATTTCAAATATACAACTTCTGCAACATTTTGCTTTCTAATCATTGTTTGCAACCTGACATTTTGAAATATTGCTTCAACCCAGAACTTCCCACCACTATATTACTTACACTGGCAATTCAGGCCTCACCTAAAACTAGGCAAAAGCCTATTATCATACAGCTGTCACAGCTTTGTAATGTCACTACACAGCATAAACACTTTAAGAGACTTTTAAAATGATTCTCGAATCTACGTGTTGCTCAGCAACACAACAGGAATGAGTGGAGCTGAAGAGCCTAAAAAGACCCAGATAAATATTGAAGCTTTGTTTGCCTTTAAGCACTTTTTGTGTCAAAGTAGTCCTCTCAGACTTTCACAGGAGATTCTGCCTCCCTTTCAGTCCTGCTGTCTTTACACCAATAAACCATAGACCTACCTTCTGCCCATGAGACCATGGTGCTCTCTCTATCCAGGGCTTCGTCTCCCATCTCTCTGAAGTTGGCACCTCTGTTACCTCTTTCAGACCCAACATGGAAGCTACATCTTCAAGGAAGGTGCTCATTTGACTCACAACAGAAATGTTACCTTAATAGAGTTATGGAGACAAACAGCACAGCAACAGGCCCTCTGGGGCAATTGATTCGTGCTGAACAAGATGCCTATCTAAATTGGCCCAAATCCCTCTAAACCTTGTGTCTGTTTAAGTGCCTTCTAAAGTTTGTAAAAGTATCTGCCTGAGAAATTCCAAGAATAATGCAGTAAACCTGCAATTAATTGCCCAAAGTATTTTTAAAGTCTCTCAAGTGTGTACTCTGAGCAGACTGTCTGGTGAAGTCTGCACGTGACAGCACTTGATGGCTGTAGCTCAATTACCAGCGGAAAGTTGGGTCTGTGTGAAACTAGTGTATCTTATCACCAGCTCTATCAAGGCTGTCCTGATACATGTACATGATGTTGATGATAAGACGCTACAATCCCTACAACTTGGATTGTGCCTTTACATTCTGAAGCCCACATACAAATCTGCCACATAGTGCTCTATTGAAATATCCAGCTAAACTGCAATAATTCACTAATTCTTTAGCTGTCACCTTATAATCCCTCACAGGTTTATGCAATCTTTGGCATTTTTGAAAGGTTGGAAATGGGAGCAGGCCAAGATTTCTGGAATTACTATCATTTTGATTTTTTTTTGTTTCATGAGAATTAGGAAGTTGTGATTAGCTTCTAGTCTCAGTGTGCAGGATTACATCAGCTCCTTCCCAAACAATTTGATATAATCCATGGACATTTCATGTTGTTTCTTTAACTTTGCCAATGCAATTTACTTTGAGGAATCTTCTGTTTGCCAGCTGCACACACTAAACAATCACAGAAAGGCTGTGCTCCCAGTGTCAGTATTTTGAGAAGTTTCTGCCATTTTGTTCAAAAAATAAAAAGAATATTATTCTTTCTCTCAATTTCATACTTAGTTTAATGCAAACATTTTATAAATACAGCAGATATTGGAAATCCACAAAGGGCAAAAGTTTCTGCAAACATTCAGCAATCAGGCTGTATCTGTGGGAGGATTCAAGATTCAAAGTACATTTATTATCAAAGAATGTATGAATGATACAACCTTGAGATTTGCTTGCTCACAGGTAGCGACAAAGCAAGAAACCCAGAAGAACCCAAGTAAAGAAAAAAATAAGAAAACCAACATCAAATGAGCAAGAGAAAGGGAAAAAAACCAAATCATGCAAACAATTAATGCAAACAACAACATTCTGAACCAAACTGAGTCCTCAGATCCAAACCTTGGAGCAGCCCAGAGTAGGCCCAAAGCCTCACTTATCAGTTCATCATGTTAGCAGGTATGGAGCACATCCAGGCAGTGTTCATACCCTCAGTGCCAGGGAGAGAGAAGAGGCCATCATGGAGAGCAAGTGAAATCGGCTCTCGCCTTGAATCCCAACCTCTTGACTTTTCAGTCTATCTTGGCCGGTATTTAAATTGAACAAACAATAGAACAGCAAAAGGCAGCAGCATCCTGGAGAGAGGAGTAAACATCATAGACAGTGAGTGAAATCGGTTCTTGCCTCTGATCTGGGCTGGCAATTAAGTCGCCTAAACAGTGGATCATACATCGCACTTAGACCTGGCTACTGTGAAGGGCTTGGGCTTAGACCACAACACCTAGTAACTCGTTCCAGGCCTGGATTTTGCCACCCAGCTCAAAGGCTCTCTCAAGCTCTTCATATCTGCTCAGTGCTCAGAGAGATTCGACCTCACACCTGGGCCTGTTGTGCAGGCTTCGAATCTCCTCTGCCCCAACTTCTCCTCTCCAAATGGCTCACTTCATCTGCATTGGTATTGCACAGTTAATACAATTTCAAAATCCTTCATCTAATGAAGCCACTGATGAAAATTCCCACAATTCTGATTGAGGAGTTACAGAACAAAGCCTCTGTACCTCCCTCTGCAATTGGATCATCAACTTCCTAATCGGAAAACCACAATCTGTGCGGATTGGTGATAACATCTCCTCCTTGCTGATGATCAACATTGGTGCACCTCAGGGGTGTGTGCTTAGCCCAGTGCTCTATACTCTCTACACCCATAACTGTGTGGTTAGGCATAGATCAAATACCATCAATAAATTTGCTAATAATACAACCGTTGTTAGTAGAATCTCAGATGGTGACAAGGGGGCATACAGGAGTGAAATATGACAACTAGTGGAGTGGTGTCGCAGCAACAACCTGGCACTCAACATCAGTAAGATGGAAGAGCTGATTGTGGACTTCAGGAAGGGCAAGACAAAGGAAAACATACCAATCCTCATAGACAGATCAGAAGTGGAGAGAGTGAGCACTTTCGAGTTCCTGGGTGTCAAGATCTCTGAGAACCTAACCTGGTCCCAACATATCAATGCAGTTATAAAGAAGGCAAATCAGCAACTATACTTCATTAGGAGTTTTGAAGAGATTTGGTATGTCAACAAATACACTCAAAAACTTCTATAGTTGTACTGTGGAGAGCATTCTGACAGGCTGCATCACTGTCTGGTATGGGGGGGAGGGGGGGGGGGGGTTACTGCACAGGACCGAAAGAAGCTGCAAAGGGTTATAAATCTAATCGGCTCCATCTTGGTTACAAGCCTACAAAGTACACAGGACGTCTTCAAGGGGTAGTGTCTCAGAAAGGCATCATTTATTATTAAGGACCTCCAGCACCCAGGGCATGCCCTTTTCTCACTGTTATCATCAGGTAGGAGATACAGAAGCCTGAAGGCACACACTCAGCGATTCAGGAACAGCTTCTTCCCCTCTCCCATCCGATTCCTAAATGAACATTGAACCCTTGAACATTACCTCACTATTTTAATATATATTAGTTCTAGGTTTTCCATGATTTTGTAATCTATTCAATGTACATATACTGTAATTTATTTATTATTATTTTTCTTCTATATTATGTATTGTATTGAACTGTTGCTGCTAAGTTAACAAATTTCATGACATATGCCGGTGATAATAAACCTGATTCTGATGCAGACCTGAAGTGCTATCTCTGATTCTCTTTCCACAGATATTGCCTGGCATGCTGAACGCTTTCAGAATTTTCGGTTTGAATTTCCAGCTTCTACATGTTTTCCATCTTTCTCTCTCTCTCTCTTTCAGGAAAATGATAACACACAAAAAGAAACAATAAGTGCTGAACTAACTTGCCTGTAGTTCCCCATCTTCTGTTCTTCTTCCCTTTTTGAACAGGAGACACACTGCCTGGCTTCCAATCTTCTGGTACCTGTACAGAACATAATAATTTCTAGAAAAAGAAGATGGGCCCCCTGACAGTGCAGCCAATTTCTTAAAAATAAACCTGGTGGCAGGCATTCATGTTTTGGAGATTTGACTGCATTTAGCCCCATCAGATTCTCTAATATTTCATCCCTTCCGACTGTGATTATTTATATATCCACCGTCCTGTTATTTAAAATAAGCTCATCAATTATCTGACTTAATTCTTTTTTTTAAGTTTGTAAGGATATTTCAACTAGTAGCTTAATTCCTTGCAAATAGTTCAAACTCTAGTTCTTTCCTTGGGAAAGATTTTTAAGTCATTCAGGTAGAAGAAGTATTTTATCCCCAGGCATGTTGTGGATCTTAATTCTCCATTGTGATTGGGTGTTCTGTCTGGTTGATGCAAGGGATCAATTTAGCGGTAGATGCAAGCGATGCTGAACACTGGAACAACATACAATCTGATGGACAAACTCAACGGGTCAAATGGCATCCGTGGGAAGAAAGGAATTATTTACACTTTGAGTTATTTACACTGCATCAGGACAGCTCTTTGAGCTACCTGGTAATAACTGGTTGCAAGGAAGAAGTACACAATGTTGAGATAGTTGGTCCCCATTGGACAGGTTTCTCTGAAGGTGCTCATCACTCCGTTGCTATGCAGGGGAGGTCCATATCTGCATACTGTCTGAACTGCAGGCTTCAGTAAATTCTGAGATCTGGCCACAACATTGCCAAACTATATTTTCAGGGTTAGGAAAATCAGAGATTTATCTTCCATAGTAAATTGACGCTTCGTGTTAATGAAGTGGGTAAAAATGCAAGGTCCTTCATCATTCTTTGGAGCATTGATTAATGTATTTTAATTTCACCAGATCTCATTTAAATTCTAATTATAATTGATATTTGCCAGTGAGACTTATTTGTTAAAAAAGGCTTTGATCTTTAACCTACAACTATGGTTAACCTCTCTCTTTCTCCTTCTCCCCCTGTCCATCTATTTGACCCACTTTCCTTGTGTCCCTCATTTGTCCCTCATTTCTCTCTCTCTCTCTCTCTTTTTTTTCCTCAAGGGTGATTTTGCTTATGCATTAACTTGACATCCAGTATTCTTCATCTTCCTTGTCAATCTCACCTGCAGATGAACACCTGGCTTGGGCCAAGAGTTGCTCCAGGTACGAAAAAGGCCAGAAGCAGTGAATAGGCCTCAGCTGGTAGATCCTAAGACTTAGATGTTTCACCACAGCTGACAAAGATAAAAACTCTTCAAATAGGTAAATAAGAAAATACACTTAAACACATCAAACAAGTACTTTAATTAAAATCGCATGAAACTATTAAAAATAATTACCATATGAACACAAAGTGAAAAAAAAGGCCTACCATCGCCTTTTCACTCGGCGTTGCAAACACTTAAATGAGTTGGATCAAACTTCCTACACCTGTGGTAAAATCAGTAATTAAGCAGTAGAGCAGATGCACAGGCAGAGACGAGTTGAACAGGGTGTACCAACTCTCTGCAGACCCATCAGCTTTAAGTAAGTGAATTTATTTGGTAGCTTCATACTCAAGAAGCTCAGAGATGCTGAGACTGGATGAGAGTCACTTGCCCATTAGCAGCATTTAGCACTCCCAGTCTGGTGGAGCCAGGTTAATTACGACCCAAAAAGTGCCTCAGCTCCAAACTCAAACCCACATTTCCTTTTCTGCATATCTGATATATTTTTCTCATTAATTGCATCAGGAAAAGAAGTTAATTAAAAATGCATTTTAAAAGATTAACTAACAGAAACTGTGTTACTTCACTAGGCCTTTTGGGATCATCAGTTCTTCTGATGTTCAATAAGATTTTTGGATTCATCAGCGTGAAAGGGAAAGCAGGATGTTATATAACTTAATAAAAGAACACATGGAAGTGAAAGCAGGAGTGGCCATTCAGTCCATCTAACCTACTTCACCAATCGATATGAACATGGCTGATGTGCTCCAGCCTCATTTACATATTTGTACCAGTTCCCATAGCCCTTAATTAATTGATCTTTAAAGAAAAAGTTCTACTTAATTATTTATTTTATTTAGAGATACAGAGATACAACCCACCTCTTCAACCCCAGCCTAATGATGGGAAAATTTACAATGACCAATTAACCTACTAAACTAGTACGTCTTTAGACTGTGGGAGGAAACTGGAGCACCCGGAGGAAATCCAAGCACACACTGGAAAGAACATGCAAAATTGCTTACGGAGGATGCCGGAATTGAACTCCAAATTCCAATGCTCTGATTTGTAATAGCCTCATGCTGACTGCTGTACTACTGTGGCACCCAGTAACATAGCTGTTAAATGCCCCTGATGATGTAGCACCACCCCCCCCCCCCCATACTCAATAGTAAGGACTTGTTGAGATTTACCACTCTTTGTGAGAGGTTCCTAAGCAGCTGCTTTTAATGGAAACACAAGCGATTGCAGATGCTGGAATCTGGAGCAGCATGAGACACTGGACGAACTTAATGGTTGAGGCTGCATCTAAGGAGGAAAATGGAGAGTCAATGTTTTAGATCAAGATCATTCACCAGGACTATAAATGACCACCCCCTATTCATGTAACTATTACATGACAACATTACATTAGAAGGCTTTGAATTACCCAGGTTTTTATTTAACTTACTTACTTACTGTTTGTTATGTTACTGGTATTTAGGGCAACAATGAGGGTCCTTCATCTCTAGTGGTATTCAGGGTTTCTTTCATCATGTCAGTAATTTCTCTCATTTTTCACTACTGTAAAAACTGTCCTGGGTGGAGACTCAGGAATACCATTGCACTCAGATGTTGTTTCTGTATCAAGGTTGATTTACCAGTCAGAGCTGTTAGCCCTGAGCTAAACCCTTGAACCTGGAGGACTGGTAGACTATTCTCAGACTGGACTCTACCCTTTGACTTGTTTGGCATGGCTGACCCTACCAGGAGCCAAAGCATAAAGCCTTGACTCTAGCCAACATAGCTCTCCAAGCCATTGAGGCACGCAAGCCTCCAAGCTATGACAAACTTACGGTCCTCTTGGAAGTTTTTTTTAAAACCAACTATAATTTCATCTGGTTTGTAAGTTCGTCAAATTAATGAGGAACTGAAGCTTCTCAGCTTTTCGTGCAAATTAGATTGGACATCACTAGGCACAACTCACCAAGAAAACACTATCTTATTTTTGAAGTATCTGCAGTAACTTCCCATCATCAGCTTTTCACAACCAATGAGTCTTTCAAAGCAAATTATTGCTTTCAGAGCAACACACACAAAATGTTGGAGGAACTCAGCAAGCCAGGCAGCATCGATGGAACTGAATAACCATTGACTATTTATTCTTTTCCATAAATGCTGCCTGGCCTGCTGAGATCCTCCAGTATATTACGTGTGTTGCTCTGGATTTCCAGCATCTGCAGAATCTCTTGTGCCGACAGCTTCAGAGAAATTGTTATAAAAATTTCACCCCCAGGACATCTCCTTTCCTAGTCTGAGGTCAATGGATTTAACTGCTGCTATTATCTCACAATGGCAAATAGAGCCTGTTCTCGTCTTCTTCCCCTCCCAGTGGCCAGATGATTCAAAAGCATGAAAGCACGCACCAACGTGCTCAAGGGCAGCTTCAAAACTGCTGCCGTGAGACACCTGATTGAACTTCTTGTCCAAGATGTCTCATCCTCACAACCTACTTTGTCATGACCTTTGCACCTACGCTACACTTTCTCTGTAACAGAATTCTGTGATTAGTGTTCCCTTATTCTATCTCTATGTACTGATGTGATGAAATGATCCATATGTATCATGCAAAACATAGCTTTTTTTAATCGTACTTTGGTATATGTGGCAATATCAGCCAATATAACAACTCAGGAGTTTAAGTTCAGGTTCACAGCAGGGAAAGCTCAGCACTATAAGTGTAGTATTACCAGTAATACTACACTTCTTGAATCAGTCACCCACCAGCCAGATCTTAGTGTTGAAATTAGCTGGGAATGCCAAATCAATCAGATTACAGCCAAAGCAAACAAAATGCTGGGTATCCTGCAAAGAAACCTCCACTCATGTAGAAAATCTGTTAAGATCATGGCATACAAGACACTCATCCGTCCAAAGCTTGAGTATTGCGCGACCATCTGGGATCCCCATCAAGCTAACAACAAAAAGTCCATTGAAAAAATCCAATGCCATGCTGCTTGCTTCGTGCTAAATGATTTCAGCAGGAAATCCAGTGTCACCAACACGTTCTCTAACCTTCAATGGGAACCACTTGAAAACCGACGTACTAAACTACGGTTAATCTCCATTTTCAATGAAGTTCACAACAACACTCCATCAAACATCCAAGTTCGTCACAGGGTCAGTTCAACTCGGCAGCATACTGGGCCTTACATATTAGAAACCCCTCCACTCAACAAGATTTGCTACCAGTACTCCCTCCACCCAAGATCAACAAGAGAGTGGAATCTTCTGCCAACAGACCTGCGCAGTGTTTCTGACATTAATATTTTTAAAGATAGACTCAATAAAGTCAATTTAGGGGATCTATTCAAAAGATCTTACTTTACAATTTAACTCTCACGCCGTTCACAACGCCTGCGCGTTTTAACAGCCGTCCGGCAATGCTTGTGTAGTACCAAGCAGAAGCAGAATCAGCGCCAACCTGGTGAGAGTTTTGCAATGCTGGTATTAAATTATCTGCCAGTCACTGGGCACCTCAATCCTATAATCCCATCCTGGATTGGAGCAGGAATCTTCGAGTAGCCGTGTTAACCTGCTGCTCAGTTGAGTTTCCTGATTATCTGTCCCACCTTTCTCTGTCAGAATCAGCCGCAGGCAGGGAGGGACAATCCAGAGTCTTGCTCAGCTCTCAGTGGGGTGACTGTGGCATCCTTGTGGTGAGTGGCCTTTCACAACATGCCTGGGAACTTCCTGGGAAAGCTCACAGGCAGGGAGCTGGGAGCTCAAAGCAGGTAACCTGCCTGTGGTGATGGTTGTTACAGAGACAACTGGGCTCCTTGGGATTAGCACAGTCTCACAGATTAGTGCTGCCTCATTGTTCCAAAAGCATGGGTTCAATCCCGACTTCCAGTGCTGTCTGCATGGAGTTGGCACTTTTTGCAGTGACAGCTCACCTTTCTTCTGGGTACTGCAGTTTGCTCACACATCCAAAACGCGCTGGATACCAGGTGTGGTGAACTACATACACCTGTCTGGACACGACCCCTGCTGACTGCTCCTGTGGCTCCTCCCACTGACCCCTGTATAAAGGCGATTGAGGTCTGAGCCCGGCCTCTCAGTCTCCAGGATGTAGTATGGTGAACCACTGCTTGTTCCTTTTTCCAGTCAATAAAAGCCAATATCTCGCCTTTACGTCTCAGAGAGAGTTGTTGATGGTGCACCACCGGGTTCATTAGCCAACGTAAATTGCCCCTTCCTGTTGCACTCATTTCAAAAGCTCTAGAGTGATAAGAGCAGGGATGTGAGGTAGAGGCTTTATAAGGCACTGGCGAAGCTTCAGCTTGAGTATTGTGGACAGTTTTGGGCTCCTCATCTAAGAAAAGATGTGCTGACATTGGAGAGGTTTCAGAGGAAGTTCACAAGGATGATTCCAGGAATGAAAGGGTTACCATACAAGGAACGATTAATAGCTCTGGGTCTGTCCTCACTGGAATTTAGAAGGATGAGGGGGGATCAAATTGAAACCTTCTGAATATTGAAAGGCCTAGATATGGTAGATGTGGAAAGGATGTTTCCCATGGTGGGGAGTCGAGGGCAAGAGGGCACAGCCTCAGGATAGAGGGGTGTCCATCTAATACAGAGGTGTGGAGAAACCTCTTTAGCCAGAGGGTGGTGAACTTGTGGAATTTACCACAGGCAGCTGTGGCGGCCAGGTCATTGGGCATTTATAAGGCAGAGCTTCACAGAATTGGACATGGAATCAAAGGTTATGAGGAGAAGGCAGAGGAGTGGGCTGAGGAGGAGAAAAGAAAGGATCAGCCATGATTGAATGGTGGAGCAGGCTCAGTAGTACACAAGGCCTAACTGCTCCTATGTTTTATGGTCTTACGGGAAAAGCTGTGGGGGTTGATGGGTATGTAGCAAAAATAAAATGGGGAAGAGTTAATGTTCACTGCTGTGAATTTAGTGGGCTGAAAGGACTGTCTCTATTATTTCTCTCAACAAGTCGATGATTCTCTATAACTTGCCTTGGAGATTTCAGTTCAGCTGCCTAAGTGACACAAAGATTTCCATCTGAGTGCCATTAACCTTTCAAAGAACTACAGATTTAGTGATAACTCATTACTGGAAATGCACATCAGTCTTCTGTTGATCAAATTAAGAGTTGCGAAAGAAAACCTTATGCCATTTCCAATTTGTCATGTTATCACTCTGGCCATCATAGTAGGATTTCTCATAATTTATTCTTACAGAAGTCCATTTCATGGTTAAAGTCTTCAAATTCCCCAAAACAGTCCTTTGTCAGAACAGTCCTTTGTCAGGAGTTCTTGGTAGTTAACAGCTTGCCTGGTGATGATACTAATTAGGAAAAACAAGTAATGATGAAGGCAGAAAGCTGATCTATATATTTCTCAAAATCCAGGGCTTAGTTTCTAAAATATTCTTGAAACACCTTTACTTCAGCAAAATAAGATTGTGGGCAAAAATCATTAGGAAGGATGGGAAATGTGTATAGGATCAATACACAGATGGATCTCTAATGCATTCCCATTCACTAATAAAGGCACAGAAAATGAAGACAGACACCTGTAGGGTGTGAGCAGACCAAGAAATGAACCAGTTATCAAGAGTGGAGTTAAATGTCTGGATAGAGAGGTGGGGGGGGGGGGAGGTGAGTTAATGCTGGGGATGGTAATTAAGAATTGTTCATTTGTTGTATGCTGTGTCGTATGATTTAGGTGATTGTAGTCTTTCCATGACTATTATTGTTCTTGATAATTTTATCTACAGAAATGGCTTACCAATGCTTTTCTTCGGGGCAGTGTCTTTACCAGATGGGTGACCCCAGTCATTCTCAATATTCTTTGGAGATTGTCTGCCTAGCACTAGTACTTGCATAATCAGGACTTATGATGTGCACCAGCTGCTCATACAACCATCCAACACCTGCTCCATGGCTTCGCATGACCTTGATCGGGGGGGGGGGGGGGGGGGGTGCTCTTTGCTCAAGGGTTAGCAGGCAAACTCTGCAGGTGTGCAGAAAGAAGAAACAGCTTACATGTCCTTTTGTAAAAATGTACCTCCACCGTGCCACCAAAAAATTGAGAATATATTGGTCAAAAGATGGTGAGTGTTTGGGAAAATGAAAAGGGATGGGTGGGGTTGGATCTCTGAAAGAAAGCAAAAGGGTGGATAGTGAATAGGATCATGGGAATGCAACCTGCAAATTTCAGCCCACCTACTTTGTATATCAAAACAATCTTAGTTTTGTAAACACGAGGAAATCTGCAGTTGCTGGAAATTCAAGCAACACACACAAAATGCTGGTGGAACGCAGCAGGCCAGGCAGCATCTATAGGGAGTAGGTCGGTCGACGTTTCAGGTCGAGACACTTTGTCAGGACTAACTGAAAGAAAAGATAGTAAGAGATTTGAAAGTGGGAGGGGGAGGGGGAGATCCAACATGATAGAAGACAGGAGGGGGAGAGATAAAGCCAAGAGCTGGAAAATTGATTGGCAAAAGGGATACACAGCTGGAGAAGGGAGAGGACCATGGGACAGGAGGACTAGGGAGAAAGAAAAGGGGAGGGGAGCACCAGAGGGAGATGGACAGCAGGCAAGGTGTGATTTTGAGAGGGGTTGAGAGAAAAAAAAATAGGGAGTGGAAACAAAAAAGTGAGGGAGTAATAAATAAATAAGGGATGGCATTTTATGTGTGAATCATAGTTTTGTGCTTTCTCATTTATCTATGCAGTAATATATGGTTTGTAACTGTAACGTCAGAACCCTGGACACTGCCGTGGAGACTGGGTACTCTCGCAGGTGGGCAGCTGAAGGAAGACAGCTATCACACAAATGAGAATGCACACATTTCATCCAGTTATAGTTCTTTGTATTTAGATGCCTTCCTTTTGTTTCAATCTTGTCAAGTCTTGACCGAAGCACAGAGATGACAACGCTCCCTGCTTATGTTCTGGAAAGAAGATTAGTGACTTAGACAGAAGCTGTCTTATGAGCAGTATTTATTTTGTTCCAGCTACAGGTTACTGCTTTCGAGCCACAGTGATGGTACTAGTTTTTAATTAGCTTGGGAGTTTTTAGTGTAGCAGCTTTGTTCATCTGGCATGTATTATTTTCATCTCTTCTGTAGATTTCTTATCAAAACTCAGTGAATTCTTCACTCCACATCTGTGTCTCTCCCTGTGCCCTTGAGCTATTACTGAACTCCAGTCAAGAAAGCAATTGTACTTTGAATCCCCAGTCTGCAATACCTGACTTTCAGTAGTCTGTTTGTGTATCACCTGATATATCACAAACAACAGAGATCCCAGCATTGATCCATGAGAAGTATACTGATCACAGGCCTCCAGTCAGAATAACACTCCTCTATCATTACCATCTCACTTCTGTGGCCAAACCAACTTTCAAAGGTTTCAAAGGTACATTTAATGTCAAAGAAATGTATACAATATACATCCTGAAATGCTTTTTCTTCACAAACATCTATGTAAACAGAGGAGTGCCCCCAAAGAATGAAAGACAGTTAAATGATGGAATCCCAAAATCACCTCCATCTCCCCCTTCCCATGTGTAAGCAACTATCTCCTCTCCCACCAGCAAAAAAAAGCATCGGCACCCACCAGTGAGCACTCAAGCATGCAGCAAAGCAACAGCAAAGACACAGGCATGCAGTACCCCCAAAGACTACTTGTTCACCCAGTATTCAACACACCATAGGCTCTCTCTCCCTCCCTCCCTCTCTGTTTCTGTCTCTGTCTCTCTCTCTCTCTCTCATTCTACCTAATAAGGGAAAAAGAGATGTCTCCATTTCACAGCAAGAGGGGAGACATAATAAACAACTCACTGATATATGATTGTAAAGGTCTGTGGCATTGGTTTTTACGAGCTTTGTGCCTAAAGATCTCGGGTCTCTCAGCACGCAGCCAGAGATCTTCCATCTCCCATGACACACTGATTTCCTGGCAGGACACCTTTGGTCTATCCATCTCCATGAGATCCTGAAACTCCAAAGGTGAGCTAATCTCTTAGGCTGCACCCTTGGCATATCAAATAACGGCCAGTCGTGAAACCTCAAGAGCAGGTCCCATTCCCATAAAGAACCAAAGTCAGCGTGTAACTCCAGGTCAGGCTCTTCAAAAGAACTCTAAAAGGGCAAAATAGAGATATTAATGATGGAAGATGTAGGCAAAGGAATCGGTACTAGGCACTAGTGTCTCCTCCTAAGCTCCTCCTTTTGCCTCCTCCAATTTTGAATCCAATCTACCAAGCCTCCGTGTGCCTTAATCTTCTAGATTGGCCTACCATGAGGCACATTGTTGAAAGCTTTCCTGAAGTCTATGTATTTAAAATCCAAAGTTCAAAGTTCCAGGTATATTTATTATCGAAGTATGTATACATGATACAATTTTGAGATTTTTATCCTTACAGGGAGCCACAAAACAAAGAATTCCAAAAGAACCCATTTAAAAAAAAACATCAAGTGCCCAAAGTGCAGAGAAAAGAAAATTGTGCAAACAGTAGAAGTAAGAAAATAGCATTCAGAACGGAAATATCAGTCCACAGCCTCAGATCAATGTACAGCCGAGCAAACGCTGTTGAGATATACCAGCCCATCCTTTGCTTCCAGCCTTGACAGCCTAACCTTTTCAATTTGACTTGGCACTTATATCAACTAAACATCGGGTATTTCCTGCTCTCGGACTGGGCTCTGTCACTTCAATACACTCTGAACTGCCAGAAGCTAAGGCAATTGTTTCTAATTATAAAACTGAATTTCAGTTTGATGGCTGTTATGCTGGAATTGAACTTGGATCTCCAGACAAAGTCTTTGGATTACTAATCAACTATTAATCATTGGACGTCCAGCACATTCTCATGTTGACCATTGCTGCTCCAGAGTTCGGGGGGAGAAATCTTATTTTAGATCCAGCACAAAATAGTTGTTAACAAATTAGGAACTTATCAATAATTTCAATGAATTTTTCAGCTGCTAGTTTCAATTGAAGGTTGGTAGTATAATATAATGACAGAAGATCAATACTTTTACTCTAAGAGGTAAAATTAAAATGGTCTGTCAAAACAGATCTAACCATTATGTGTGGAGCAGTCAGCAAACACATTTTCTTCATATATTCTCATCAGTAAGCACTGGTTACCTTGTTTAATAATGACAGCTCTGGTCAGACATCATAGATAGCTTGACCCTGGTTTGAATGAGTGGGAGTCCAAATGGAATTTTTTCTTTTAATTTATACAATCCATGTTCAATTATAACTTTCTCTGTGTAGGTTCTGACTGAGAACATATCTGTGTGATCCAGAGATGTGAAAATGCTTAAATATTGAATTTTAATTTTGTAATTTTTCATTGCTGTATGCCTAATATCTGGGATGTAACATAGTAAGTCATCATACTTTCAATCCCCAGTCTGCAATACGTGACTTGCAGCAATCTGTTACCATTAGTATTTGGAAGGGATGGCTTTCATCCAAGTTTCCTGCTATAGTGATTTGTGGGAGAACGTGCAGGAAATGGAAGGAAGGAGATGCATTCACAGGACACCATTTTGAACACAGCCATTCGAGATCCCTAAATAGTTTGCAGTCTGTAAAGTCAAAGTCAAAAGTTCAGTTTATTGTCATATCCATTGGTGAAATGATAAACCTACTCAATGGCTAATAGTTGAAGTGCTTCATGGTAAATAAAATGTTATGCTGCAGATGACTTCTGCATGACAAAATATTATAAACAGGTAAGTGTCCTGAATAAAAGATCTTCTGTTTTAATGATACAGGTTTGGAATAACCATGCCAAAGCTCCAAATGCCTTGGAAGACTTCATAACACGTGAGAGAATAGACAGAGACAGATTTTAAGAGACCATCTGAAGTACAGTGTCCCTGGCAGTGCAGCACTCCTTCAAACTCCACTGGACTTGGTGCTCAAGTTGTGACATGCCATGATTCAATGAGAGAACCAGTACCAGAGCCAAGGTTGACACCTTCCTTGTGCATTGCTGGGTGAAGGTAGGATTGGGTGCAAGTGTGTTACCTGCTAGTGAAAACCTCTCAGTTCATATTGAAAGTTGAGGGGTCGTAGTTATTCCCGAACCTGATGCTATCAATCCTGAGACTCTTGTACTTCCTTCTTGATGGCAGCAGCAAAAAGAGAGCATGTCCTGGGTGGGGGACCCTAATGATGGATGCTGCTTTCCTGTGACAATGTTTCATGTACATGTGTTCAATGGTTCTTCAGGCACTTTTTGAAAAGGATTAGGGAAGATTTTCAGACCAATCAATAAATCACCAGTATGATATTAATGTTAACAGAAGGGACTGCAGTTGCTAGAATGTAGGATAATAAACAGAAGACTGGAAAAACTCAGTGAGTCAGGCAGGATCTGTGAGGAAAAAGGCATATGTCAACCTTTCAGATTGAGACTTCACATCGAGTCCATCATAATGCTGTTGGTGAGCATGAAAATCTTTCTATTGATCGAAGGTATGAATTTAATATGAGGGCAGGAAAATTCAAAGGAAATGTGGAGGGCAAGTATTTTACACAGAGAGTCATGTGTATCTTGAATGCCAGGAATATACGTGGAGGCAAATACAACAGGGGTGTTTAAGAGGCTCATAGATGCACATGAATGGACAGAGAATGGAGAGATATGGGTCAGATGCAGGCAGAAGTGATTAAGCAACATTAGCTTAATTGCTCGACAAAACATTGTGAGACAAAGGGCCTGTACCTGTGCCTTTGCTGTACTATTCTATGTTTAATGATGTACATAGAATGCATGGTGCTTATTCTGGAAAACAATAATGTCTCAACATCAAAAGTATCTCAATGGCTCAAAGCACTGTGGATGATCACATTAGGGATATGCATAATAAATGTGAAACATTTTTAGGGGTATTAATTATTCTGTGGGATTCTGTGTAGGCTCCTAATGCAGTGAGATTGGTCAGCCTTCAAATTCTGGTGTCCTTGTTCAGTGACAGAGATACAGTGCCAGTTTATTACATCAGCCAACAGCCAGGTTGTCTGCGATCATCGTTGATTCAAACATCACCCTTGCCTTATTGTGGTACCTCTCCGATCCGCACTGGGCAGTGGTTTTGCCAAATGAGGCACACTGAAGCCACAGTGCACATGGAACCAACTGCTGCCCATATCTGTTTGAATACACGGTGATTCAACTGCAGTAGACTCAGTGTGGATCCCACCGGTACACCAGGTCAGAAAATGCAGTGATGAGATGGCCATATATCTAACATTCAAAGGAGTAATCTAACATTCTGTGAGATGTTTCCTTTAGTTGTGTGCAGTGCCAAACATGCCCCTTGAGGCCAGAGTGACTTATTAATATGGATACCCTAATGTATTCTGTTGGTTTAAAAACAAATTGCTTTATGATTGCTTAATCAATAAAATGCTTGTACCAGTGGGAGAAAGCTTATTGCTTCTTTTCTAGTGCATTTGGTTTATTTGACTGTACATTGTTCCTTAGGCACTAGTACAATGAACTTCAGAGTCGATCTCTGTGTAAGAAATCTATTAATTGTTGAAGAATTCTACCAGTAACTGTTCCTGATAAACTTAAATTAATACTGGTTAACACTGTTGAAGTGTAGATGTGGAAGGAAGAACATATAAAAAGGGTATCCATTACTTGTACTTTGCAATGGATCGGCCTAACTTATTTATTGAGATACAAGTGCAGAATAGCCCCTTTCCAGCCCCTCGAGCTACGCTGCCCAACAATCCCCCGATTTAATCCTAGGCTAGTTATGGGACAATTTACAATAACAAAATAACCTACCAATCGGTCTTTGGACTATGAGAGGAAACCAGAGCAGCTGGAGGAACCCACACAGTCATGGGAAGGACATACAAATGCTTACTTGAGGCTTTTTCTAACCCAGTCTTTCCAGCTTAATAATCAGACCGCAAGGATCAGAAACGGATCTAGAACCTGGACCTTGCAGTTCATCTCCAATGTCTCCGATCTAGGAATGAGCATCATTTATAATGGGGGAGGTGTATACATTCTGTTCATAAGAATATAACAAATAAGGACAGGAATAAACCATACACTCCTTGTTTCATCTCCAGCAAGGTCAAGGTTATCTGAGCCATAGAACCAGATTACACAGAAGCAGGCCTTTTGGTCCAAGTTGGCCTTGACAACCAAGATTATCATCTAAGGTGCTTCTATTTGTACCATTTGGCCCATATCTGTCTAAATTCTTCCTCCTCATTTTTTTTTCCTCCTTCACCATGTGTTGTGCATCGGGAGGCATCTTTCCCATTTCTTCAGCATTTTTCTGTTTTATGAGGCCAAACTGCTAGCTCAATGCTCAACTGGCATGGGTCAAAGAAACCAGCTGGGTTTGAACCTTGGATCTCTTGCCCCGAAGTGTGAGATGCCACGACACCACTGGCAAAGGTATTTTATTTTGCTCCCCACGGTCTTTTAATGAACCTGCCTCAGTCACTTCTTTCAGCAGCGTTTTCTGGGTGAAAACCTTGCCCATCAGATTCTTAGTAAATGCTTTTTCTCTCACCGTACACCGATATGCCTTAGTCATTGTTTCCCAAATCTGGGGAAAAGACTGTGTACATTCACACTATCTATATTCCTCATGATTTTAAACACCTCTATAAGATCACCTCGCATTCTCCAATATTCCTGAGAATAAATCCCCAACCTGCTCTACTCCTACATACAACTCATTCCATCAAGCCCTGGTAACATCCCATCAATTTTTTCTGCGGTCATTCTAGCATAATGGCATCTTTTCCATAGCAGGGTGATCAAAACAGAACACAGTACTCCAAATATGGCTTCACCCTTGTCTTGTGCAACTGCAACATAATTCTTCAGAAACATTTCCCAGTGCCATAGCCAGACCTCAGATTGGAGAGTATGTGAGTATTATTAAGCTCTTCTTTCAACTCTGGCCGAAGTATAATTTTGATAGGCCTTGTTGCGACAGAAGCTGCAGCCACTGCTCTGGACTATAGGAAATCCACATTAATTACATTTCCAACAGGAACCATGGGCAATTCAGAGCTGGGATTATCAATACTATATTCCAACAACATTGTTGGGCAGGGCTTGTTCTTGACAGACTCTCAACAATTCCAGCTGCAAAAATGATAATCTTCAGAATACAGACTCTAAGGGATATCCTTTAACCCTGGATACATAAGGGATCAGAAAAGGAGTGGAGCATTCAGCCCCAATGCCATTAATATCCTTCTGCTTCATTAATCTATCTTGGTCCTTTTGATACCTCAAAAATCTATTCACCTCTATTGACATCTGGATAACTCCACAGCCCCTATGGGTGGAGAATTCTGAAGATTTGCCACCATTAGGGGAAGAGCCCTCTTCTCAGCCATGTTGCTTACATTGTAAATAATCATATCAAATAAGTAAAGGAGTTTAAAAAATATTGGAAAAGGACCAACTGTTTCAGAAGTCCTAACCTTTCCAGAGGGTGTGGCAGTCCCTGGTATGTGTGCTCCTAGACAGTCAGGAAGCAACAATATAGACATTCAGAAAATTAGCAATCCTCACCTTTTCCTTGAGTAAACCGATTCTTACTTCCATAGTAGGAAACTGGATTCATTTCAGACCTAGCAACACATATAAAATGCTGGAAGAACACAGCTGGTCTGGTAACATCTATGGAAAGGAATATACAGCTGACCTTTTGGTCAAAGGAAGGGGGAAGATGCCAGAATAGGGGGAAGGGAAAGAGGACGGCCTAGAAGATGCTAGGTGAAGCCAGGTGGGTAGGAAAAGTAAAGGGCTGGAGAAGAAAAGATGTGATAGGAGGGAAGAGTGGACCCTTAGAGAAAGTAAAGGCGGGGCACAAGGGGGAGACAATTGACAGGTGAAGAGAAGTACAGGTTTCCCCTGCTATCCGAAGGTAGAGCATTCCTATGAAACTGTTCATAAGTCGAAATGTTGTAAAGTGAAGAAACAATTACCATTAATTTATATGGGAAAATTTTTGAGCATTCCCAGTCCCAAAAAAAAGCCTACCAAGTCATACCATATAGCACATAAAACCTAAAATATAGTAAATGCAAGAATGGTATGATAAATACACAGCTATATAAAGTAGGAATAATGTATGTACCATGTAGTTTCACTTACAAGAATTGGGAAGACTGAGCCAAAACCGATATGTAGAAAACAAATCGGCACGTACACGCATGCGCACACACCTGCCGGGCAAGACTTCACAGTCATGGTAGTCTTTCTCAGGGTAAGCACAAGTTTAAAGCTGGCGTCTTTTTTCGTAAAAGCGAAAATCCTCTTTCGGTTAGTGAAAACAGGTACTAATGTACATCTTTCGTAAAAGCGAAGCTGCGTAAAGCGAACATTCGGAAAGCGAGGGACACCTGTAAGTGGCCAGAATGGTAAGTAGAAGAAGAGAGATTGGGGAGGGATTTGAGAACTCAATGTTCATGCAATCAGGTTGGAGGTTAGCTAGCCAGAATATGAGGAGCGTCTCCTCCACCCTGAGAGTGGCTTCATCATTGCATAACAGGAACAGGAATAGGGATACAAATTAAAATTATTGGCCACTGGGAAATTCTGCTTATTTATGTTGGGTCTCACCAGTGTAGCAGAGGCTGTATCAAGAATACGGGATACAACAGAGGACCCCAACAAATACAACAGAGGACCCCAACAAATACAACAGAGGACCCTAACAGATTCACTGGTGAAGTGTTGCCTCACCTGGAAAGGCTGAGGCCCTGAGTAGATGTATTGGAGGAGGTAAATGGGCAAATCTGTAACATGCCTGCCGCTTTCAGGGAAATGTATCAGGAGGGAGATTAGTGGAGAGAGAGGAATGGACAAGGGAATCATGGAGGGAATGCTAGAAGGAAGCCAGAACTAAGGTGACAACTTCAGATAATCCCAGATGCTTTTGAGTCTGCATCAGAAGCTCACATTTAGTGCCAGCAAGAGACTTGTGCCAACAAATATTTGATGTGTTGTTATCGACTTACAGACCTGTGCCCAACAATATTGTTCTCAGAGTTATTGAGTTACAGATCTGCCCTCTGGTGATTTTAATTACATGTAACACCCTATTAAGATTTTTATTGTTATGCTGTAGGTATTTCATTTTAGCAGTTCTGTAAGAGCAGTCTGTTCTCCTTTCAGCATGTTTGGGTTTGAACCAAAGATAAAGGGCTATATTATTCAATTTAGGAGTGTTGTATCAGCCAATCGGGGTTGTGGAATTAGGAGAAGGTTTTAGAGAACTGTAAGTGGAGAGGTGTGGGTCGGCATCTTTTTTGATGGGAGCTGGGAAAAGACAGGAGAGGTGATGGCTGAGGATGCCATTCCTGTTGTACGAGGTGCATTGTGCAGATGAATGGCTTCTAGGAGGAAGGAGCCCATGGGGGAGCCCGTTTGTTTGAGATGGCTCTTGAGCGACACTCGAAAGGTGGTGTGTGCTTTTGTGCAGACTGAGAGTCCAGCTTGTGAGTTGAAGACAACTTCAAGATGAGCTCCAACTTATGTGAACACTTGGACTGGGTTAACTGTAATGGGGCTGGTTTAATTTTTTTCTTTTCTTTTTTTCCTATTAACTGTCTGATAAAGCTGAAATTTGTAAATATACTTTTATAATTGTATGCAATGTAAGATCTGTTATTTCTTGCCAAAGGCTGGTTGCATGGGAGCAGTATTTACATTGATCTGGGTTTGGGTGGTTGAGACATCCCAGTTTTGGTGGGACCCAAGTCATACTGACCCTAGATGTATGGAGTTTGCAAAAGGCGGTTTTCTCACTGCTGAGTCCAATGGCTGTTAGCAATGAGCCACATCTCTAGAGATGCCTGGTAAAAAGAGATTTCATATAGAAGTTTGTTTTAGATGCAGTAAGGCCTGTACATTATGGAACTGTTGAAACCACCAGGCAAGGTGTCGGGGTTGGCTGTTCCTACGGCTGCTGGGCACTGTTTCTCTGTATTCTTTTCCCAATGACTAATCTTTTAGCTACACTTGCACTATATAAGGAACAACGTTTCCTTTGCCTCCACCCCACACTAGTTGAGTTCCAAACATAAAATGTAAATTGTTCCCTTTTCCACAAATGCTACCTGACCTCCTGAGTGATTCCAGTATCTTTTTTATATCTCGGAGGTACATAGAGTGTCTAGTTTCCAATTGCTAAAACTTCTCCATTTTTCACTTATAATTCAACTTCACACATCCAGCATTACTGTCAATCTTTCTCTGAACACATGCCTAAAATGTAGCTTGTTAGCATGTTGCAAGGAAGTATAAAAAGATTTGTGTTTGTATCATTAGTGCCATGTCAGATTATGCTGTTACTGCCAGATGTAAAATAACACTTGGTACTCGACTGAGCTGTGCTGGTGGCTGATGACATCCTGATAAAGTAATTTTCATTTAACTACTTTTAATTACGTAACTCAGCATACTTGCCAGGTGTCAACAAATGCAAATTGATCCCTGTTTATGGCTCAGTCTTTTTCTGTGGCAAATGCTGTGAGCTGATTTTTTTTTCCTGAGGAGGTACTGACCTTTTTATCCAGGCCAATGTGTGAGATTAGCATTTCCTGCGAACCTCACACATTCTTATTTGGATAATGCTAAAGTGGGTCTCAATAGCAAAAACTTATTTCTGGTCAGATCTAGGTTGGACCTCTGGAGGTTTGCCCTTCCCTTGAATTTAAGGGAGGTCTGGAACAGCCTTCTGTCTGATCTGTTGGATGATGACCTGCTAAAGGTCTTCAGGCAAGAGCTGGAAGCTCTTGGAAACAAAAGGACAATAGCTAATGTTTATTAAACTTTGAATGACCTTCTGAAATAGATTTAAAGTAGTAGAATTTTTGACATGATTAGTCAAAAGTTCAATCTGGAACTCTATAGCTTTCAGATGGAGAACAAATGCACACAATGCGCACAACGTACATCCTGGTTAAATGGACCATTTGTTTCTGCTCTATTTTGTGACTCCAAAACCCAAAACTATTTGAAAAAAAGACATGGGAGCCAGGGATAACTCGTGTACATTTAGTTTTACTAAATGTGAGGCACACACATACGATGTGGTGATGTAATGACACACGCCATTCCCGTACTTCATACATATAACTCATAATGGCTTCTGTAAACAACTAACAGTGCTTAATGAATCAATATATTTACAATACTACTCAAATATTATTGAAATATTAAATACGCAACACTCCTCCCTGCTTTGCTATAAACTCCAACTCAATATAGAATGTATGTCAACTTATGTAAGTTATCTATCATATCTATATCAATATCTGTGTGTGTGCGTATATACATACACATACTACATAATACAACTATGATAAGCTATTATATAGACAATCACAGCATAGTAAATTTTAAATTGTCCCATTCAGGCCTAAAGATATAATCCCCCAGAGGATTTCCTACTCTTGCGATATGACATCTTTCCTGACAAAGGGGATCACCCTGCTTGCCACGTGAGACCTGCGGCTGTGAAACAATCTCAGGTTCTGGGGCTTATTCCATGGTGGTTCTAGCAGTCAGCTCTGGGAAGGTAGAAAGTTGTTCAGACAGCTCTGGACAACTTCTTTCTCCAACAATTGAATCTGCTCTGCTCAGCTGATCGATCTGTCACCAGATGATATCTGATGCAATCTACAGAGTTGTCCAGTTCTGTCCATAATCCTTCTGAGTATCACTTTCGATTACCTCTGCAGTTCCTCACCAGAACTGCTTGACCAGGAGTGAAACATCGAGCCTCCTTGTTTGAGGAGATTTCAATTAGTCTCAGCTGTTTGTCCTGCACACCCCTTCTACATTTGTAAGACTGGGTTTGAGGAGATCCAATTGTGAGTGTAATGATTGACCCAGGAACAGCATAGCTGGTGAGTTGTCTGTTGTGGAGTGTGCTGCTTTGTGATATGCAAGGAGGAAATTGGTGAGCTTGTGATTCAGTGTCAGTGTAGTGTGTTTTGCTGACATTGCTCGCAGTGCATATTTAGACTCTGAGCAAACTTTTCCGCTAAGCCATTTGCAGCTGGGTGATATAGTGCAGTTGTAATATGTCTTATTCCATTTATTTTCAGTAATGACTGAAAATGTTTTGAAACAAACTGTGTGTCCATTGTCACTGACTAAGTGTTTTAGAACATCAGACCTTGTTAAGAGGCTTCTCAACGCGTGAACAGTGTGCAAGGGTGGAGTGGGGTCTATTGGGAACACTTCTAGCTATTTTATTGCAGTTTCCACTACTAGCAAGAAATATGTGCCCATGAATGGTGCAGCAAAATCCACATGAATCCTCTACCATGGCAATGCAGGCCATTCCCTTGGATGTAGAGGAACTGTTCTTGGCATCTTCTAGATGTGTGGGCACTGCAAACAGTGCATAGTGGGCTGCTTAATCCGCTGATCTATAGCAGATCACCCCTACAAAACCTTGAGCCAACACTTTCATTTTGACCACAACTAGATGACTGGCATAAAAAACACAAAATGCTGGCAGAACTCAGCAGGCCAGACAGCATCTATGGGAGGAGGTAGTGACGACGTTTTGGGCCAAAACCCTTCATCAGGAGGTTTCGAAACTCCTGATGAAGGGTTTCGCCCCAAAACGTCGTCACTACCTCCTCCCATAGATGCTGTCTGGCCTGCTGAGTTCTGCCAGCATTTTGTGTTTTTTATTTATTTCCAGCATCTGCAACTTCACTCGTGTTGCCTTTGTAGATGACTGGCATGTAGCTCCTCTGACAATTTAATGCTCAGCTTGGATGATACAACAATTCTCAATCCCCATATAAGGCGACCATCATCAAGGGAACGTTCAGCGTGGTGCTAATAGAAGCAGGGGAACTGGAATTTCTGCTGCACATTTCAGCCATTTTGGGTGGTCATGTAGATTTGGGACAGTATGGGGTCTTTTCTGGTTGCCCTTTGCATCATTTCTGCTTTATTAAGGAGACATTAGGGAGATTACATCAAGAGGTGTGTCCTCTTTTCTAAATTTTTCAGGCGTTTCCTTTCCTAAGGGTAATGGGGACAATCCAACAGCATTTCCAGGATTAGTCTTCCACTTGAATTTGATCTTCTAATTGTGTCCGCCAAGAAACTGAGCCCATCTCTGTGTTTGTGCTGCTACAGCTAGTGGAACATCCTTCTGTGGATTGAAAATGGACACTAATGGTTGATGATCAATGATAAGAGTAAGCTCTCTACTGGTGGAAATGTTTTTCTCCCCAAACCAGACTCAAGGACTCTCTGTCAATCTGTACATAATTTTTCTCTGCAGTGATAAGGGAACGTGATGTAAAACTTGTGGCATTCACTTCTTTTACTCAGAACATGTGACATGACTGCACCCATACTATTAGGCAAGGCATCACTGGCAGACTTCAATGGATGATGTCGATCATAATGTGAGAGTACAGAGCCTAACGTCACCATTTCCTTTACCTTTTTGAAGGCCACCTCACACTGCTTTGTCTGTTCTAATTTCTTCCTGATCTGTAGTAATCAGGGGTAGGACACATTAGCCATGTTTGTCAGGAACCTGTTATAGTAGTTGATAAATCCTAAAAAAGGAGCACAACGGTGATATGTCCTTTGACATTGGGGCATCTACCATTGCTTGAATTTCCTCAGCAAACTTGTGTCATTTTTGTGCACCATTGTTGTGACCACAGTAAGTGATGTATGGTTTAGAAAAATCAAACTAGTTGTATCATGCTCTGAGCTCATAAGCTTCTAATCTTTATAATACCGTCTTAAGATTTTCGAGATGTATCTTGTCATCCTCACTGGTAACAATGATATCATGCAGGTAGTAATGAATTCCTGGGCAGCCATGCAGGACCTGGTCCATAGCTTTATGCTAAGGTTCAGGTGCAGATGCTGATCCAAAAATAAGCCTATTAAAATAATAAAGCCCGTGTGAGTGTTTATGGTGAGAAACACTTTGGACTGTTCTTCCATTTCCATCTGCAGGTAAGCCTCAGCGAAGTCCCATTTCACTGAAGTACTTCCCTGCTGAAAGGTTTCCAAAGATATCCTCTATGCTCGGCAGAGAGTATTGATTGATCTACTTTCAGTACTGGTTTGATAGTGACCTTAAAATTACCACAGCTCCTGACAGACTCATTTTCCTTGGCTTCTAGGACCACTGGCATTTCCCATGAGCTCCATTCAACCTTGAAAAGACTAACTTCAGTCTCTGTGCGATATGGCTCACTGGCTACTTTATCACGGGTGGTATAAAGCACCGGTGGGATTTGTAAAGCTTAGGTGTGGCATTTTCATTTAACATGATCTTACCTTTGATATTTTTGAGTTTTCCAATGCCATCCTTGAACACTGTCGTGGTATATTCCTATAACTTTCTTAATGTCCTTTTGGTTAATTCTATCACAGAAGATGTGACATGCAAATGATGGATGGAACTCCAGTCAAGCTGTTGTTGACGCAGCCAGTCATGGCCCCAGAATGCTGGACCTCCTGCTTTTAACACAAGCAAGCCCAATGTGGCTTATTGGTTGTAGTATTTCACTGTTATGAATATCTTTCACACCAAAGTTATTATTTCTCTGTGTAAATTCTTAGTTTGACAGACAGACAGACACACTTTATTGACCCCAAGGGAAATTGGGTTTCGTTATAGCTGCACCAACCAAGAATAGTGAAGAAATACAGCAATATAAAACCATAAATAATTAAATAATAAGTTAATCATGCCAAGTGGAAATAAGTCCAGGACCAGCCCATTGGCTTAGGGTGTCTGACACTCCGAGGGAGGAGTTGTAAAGTTTGATGGCCACAGGTAGGAATGACTTCCTATGACACTCAGTGTTACATCTCAGTGGAATGAGTCTCTGGCTGAACGTACTCCTGTGCCTAACCAGTACATTATGGAGTGGATGGGAGTCATTGTCCAAGATGGCATGCAACTTGGACAGCATCTTCTTTTCAGACACCACTGTCAGAGAGTCCAGTTCCCCCCCCCCACCGCCCCCCACAACATCACTGTCCTTACGACTGAGTTTGTTGATTCTGTTGGTGTCTGCTACCCTCAGCCTGCTGCCCCAGCACACAACAGCAAACATGATAGCACTAACCACCACAGCCTCAGAGAACATCCTCAGCATCGTCTGGCAGATGTTAAAGGATCTTAGTCTCCTCAGGAAATAGAGATGGCTCTGACTCTTCTTGTAGACAGCCTCAGTGACCAGTCCAGTTTATTGTCCATTCGTATCCCTAGGTACTTGTAGTCCTCCACTGATGTCCACACTGATGGAAACAGGGGTCACCGGTGCCTTAGCCCTCCTCCGGTCCACCACCAGCTCCTTAGTCTTTTTCACATTAAACTGCAGATGGTTCTGCTCGCACCATATCTGTAGGCTGATCTGGTTATCTGTAGGCTTCAATTTAGTGTTTTTGAAATGGAATTCAAACTCATTTTGTGGAATGATTGAAACAGAATCCAATTCCATTTAAATTAATTTGCTGTTCACTTCTGGTTGAAGCAATTTTGCTTGAATCCTGTTAATTTTCACATGGAAATCTCAAGACTACTCAGCCCAGTGTCACCCTCATCGGTGTCAGGATTTCATTCAGGAGCATGCAGATTCATACCATTTTTCAAACTACAACTTGACTTTTTATCTTTTTGTCTTCCCTGTGCTTTTCATCTGTTCTTGTCTGCCTGGCATACTCTTTGTATGTGTCCTAGTTTGTTACATTTTCTGGAAGTTTTGCCTTTAAACCTGTATTGTCTGGTGTATGTGAGCCCCTGTCACGATAGCTACACAATTTGTTCAACCAGCCAGGTTTCTGCTTAGAGATGAGTAACTCCTGCAGATGCTGGAAAACCAAAGCAACACACACAAAATGCTGGAGGAACTCAGCTGATCAGGCAGCATATATAGCAATATCTAAAGTGTGACCGTCTTGGGCTGAGACGCTTCTTCAGGTCTGGAAAGGAAGGGGAAAACACTAGAATAAAAAGTTGAAGGGGAGGTAAGAAGGATAGATAGAAGGTGATAAGCTGGAGTAGGCTAGGTGATAGGCAAGTGGGTAGGCCGGAGAGGAAGGAATCTCATAGAAGAGAAGAATGGACTGTAGAGGAAAAGGGAGAAGGAGGAGACCCAGGGGGAGGTGATTGGCAGGTGAGAAGAGCTATGAGGCCAGTGTGGGGAGAGAATAAGAGGGGCGGGTTAGAGAAATTTTATCGTACCAGAATGGGAAATCAATACCCATGCCATTAGTTTGGAGGCTAACTATTTCTGTTTAGATGTTGCAAAGTTTTTTTCACACTCATTTTCATTCCAGACTGCAACTCAATTGCATTTCTGGCTGCGGTTTCCATTGGTACAGCAATTTCTACTGCTGTCTTAAATGTGAGTTGTGCTTTAGTAAGGAGCTGTTTTTGAATACTTTTTGTAAGATTCCACAAAGTGAATGATCTCTCTGTGCATCATTAAGCCTATCACTGAACTGACAATGCTTGGGCAATTTCTTCAGTCCAGCCATCTATGCTGAAATGGACACTCATTCCTCTTGGTTCCACCTATGAAACCTAAAGCATTCTACAATGATTTAGGGTTCGAATGCTCCTGCATTACGCTCATGATTTCAGCAAAGCTCAGTTCAACTGGTTGGTTAGAGCAGCTAAACCTCTAAGTGAACTGTATGCACTGAGTAACAATGGAACTCACGTCATTGGCTCTTTCATTTGCTTCATAGTACTGCCCAGTTCATTCAGTACACATGATACAGTTACCTGTTGTGTAATCAAATATGTGTACCTTTCCAATGCAGCCAGCCATTTCTGCTTTGTTATAATCCCCTAGTCCTTACTGATTTAGTTCCCATGAATTTCTTTTGTTTGCTGCCCTTTTTTTTAAACTTGACTACTTCTGTCCTCTTTCCCAAGAAAACAAAGTGTGATGTGCTTTTTTTTAAACTCAAACATCTTGCTAAGCTTCAACAACTAGGTAGCCATCTTGGGTTCATTTTAAAACTACCTCATTGCCTTTGCTCTGTTTGTAACTCCAACACATAAAATTAGTTGAAAGGAAATATAGCAGCTGGGGATAATTTGTGTACTATGAGGTGCTGCCATATAATGTACTGGCACAACGACATAAGCCATTCACATACTTCATGCGTATAACCCGTAACAAATTAAAGAATATCTTTACATACGTATTCTTTGTATATAAACAAAGAATATTCAATCAAGTGATATATTTACAATATTACCCAACTATTACTAAAGCATATAGTACACTACACTGTCCTTCACCATTTCTATCTTCACAACTTTAGGCTTGAGAAAAGGAGGAGATGTTGAAATCCAGTGTTGAAAACACACAATGGGAATACAACATGACACTGCCTAATTCTCAAGAGTTATCAAGGTATCAGATTATTTCCTTTTCCTTTACACTTGGGTACTAAAAATGGCATGAGGCAATCATAAATCTTGAAGTTTGAATGTGGGTATTCTAAGCAGGCAAACATTATTGTCTATTCTTTAGAAAAGTAATCATGGATCCTATCCCCATCTTGTGAAGGTACTCCCACAGGGAGTTCCAGAATTTTGATCCAAATGACACAATAGGCAAGATGGTGATATTCCCATGCACCCTCTTCTTTTCACCTTTGGATGATGGCCATATGATTCAGATATACTGTCAGAAACTTATTGGTGACCTCATGCAATACATCTTTCAACTTACAGAGTGAAACATTGGAAACAGAGCCAGTCAGTTTATGCATTTTTTTGTTTAGTTAAATGTGGATTTGTGAGATTATAACAAAAAAAACACCAATGATATTTCACCATCATGTTGATCTGAACCTGAAAATGTTGTAAAAAGTCCAATTCAATTAAAATTCTTTGCGGGATGTAAAGCACTAAGTGCTAAATTAGATTCAGTGGGATTACTTAATTGAGTTAATTGGTACAAATGCCCAACAGAAAAAAGAAAGCTTTCATTGCTCATGTTTGGCCTTGTGATTATTAAAATTTGGCTTATTACATTCTAACATTGTACCAACACAGTAGGTCACATTCACCCATTACTCCTGTCCATCACTGACATTGTTTAGTGCCCACTCAGCAATAATGATCTCCGTCTCCCACGATGCACTAGGCGACTGGATGGTAGAAAAACCAGCACATCCTAGCAGTGGATTCCTCATATTTATTGCAGATGGTGGTTTTATTGTCCCAGTTAGCAACTGCCAAGGTCAGAGCTCGTCCAGTCAAGACAGAAATGATGACGACAATTTTGGCTCATCGACAGTATAAATAGATGGCTCCAGGTTGAAGTACAAGATGCACTAGGACAGGAAGTTGCAACACTGGGTTGGCGACGTGTCAAAGTGTTTGGGTACCAGAATCTAGGGCTCTGTGGGGGGAGATTAACTGGCATATGGTTGCTGTGATGACTTTGTTGAGAGTGGCAAGCAGAAGGTCAATGGTTTCCTCCTACTACTGGGTCATGTACTCATTACAGTGGATGACTTCAGCTGGGTCTAAAGAGGCTGCAGGTGATGATTTGGAAATGAGTGGCAGGTGGCTCCTGTTAGTTGTATGGAGACTGGGAAGTCATTGCCTTTGGTGGCCTACTTATATTACAAGAATTCCATATCAATACTATTTATTCTCTTCATGTGACCATCAACTCCCCTCAAACTTTTCCACTCGCATTTACAGCACCTAATTAATTTGTAATCTGCCCATTGCTAGGACGTGGGAGAAAACCAGAGTATTCAGAAGAAACCATGCAATCACAGGGAAAGTATGTACATTGCACACAGACAGCAGCAGAATTTGACAAGTGACACAACAATCCTACCATTATGATGAATAAACTTTGCATATTTTTTGGACTTGTGGATAAATAGTTCTTCCTGCATCTACCAATCAGAGATAAAGAAAACACTCCTTTAATGTGGGATACCACATATGTGGTCACAATCTTTCACAAACAGCAATGTGATAATAGTCATTTAATGGAGAAGATGATTGAATTTTACATCCTGAACAGTGGAATGAGTTCCCAGGACCACTTCAAAATGGTGCAGTTTTGTCTTTTACAGCTAACTGGGTGAGTGAATAGAAGCTTGTCTGAAAAACATGTCTCCAACAGTATAACACTTCTTCAGTACTCGAATGTCAGCCAAGAATGTTATACTCAACTCACTAAACCTACAGCTTTCTAATTCAAAGGCAAGAATGGTGCCAAGTGAACCATGGAAACGCTCAGCAAATTGAAGAGTCATAGAGCAAGGAAACACACCCTTAGGCCCATCAAGTCCAAGCAAATCATTGATCATCTGTTTACATTAGTCTCACTTTATTCTTCTCATATTCCCATTTACTGTCCCTTCACCCAGATTCTACCTCTCACCAACATACAGTGTGGGCAATTTACAGTGGCTCATTTTCTAAC
Source organism: Hypanus sabinus (assembly GCF_030144855.1). NCBI lineage: Eukaryota > Metazoa > Chordata > Chondrichthyes > Myliobatiformes > Dasyatidae > Hypanus > Hypanus sabinus. Next base: position 12,448,483 of record NC_082732.1, read on the forward strand.
TAATTCATACGAACTTGGGATGTGCTGTGTTCGTTAATGAGGGCAAGTGCAGAGCTCAAACCAAGAGGCCAGCATGCAAGACCTTCATTCAACTGAGCTTTATTGGCAATGCTGCTTGTACAATATGTGAATTCCTCCCATTTGGGAGTGATTAACTGAGTGACAGGAATACCACTACCACTACATCTCCCCCTCTTGAAAATATAGAAAAACTAGGTATATACTTCTTGTCTATAGAACTGCATTGAAATTATAGTCACTGAAATTGAGTGATTCATTTCACTTTACCCTCAGCATGTAACCAATGCATAAACATAAAAACAGAATTACTAACATTGCAACTGTCTTTCTCTTGGTTTTTAATGTTCTCTCTCTCTCTCTCTCTCTCTCTCTCTTTCTCATTGTCTTTCTCTCTTTTCTTCAACAATTCCTTTTTTTTAAGAACAGTCTCATTTTGTGAAGTGTTGGAGCGGATGGTGATTCTGGAGCAGGTGCATCCACCTCAGGTAAGTGGTCCTCGTTGTAAGGATTACACCATTTCTCACTTTGTCTAAATTTGGGAAGTGAGGTTGGAAAAGAGAAGGAAGAACAGACAGGCTTCCTCTCAGACTCCAGCCCATTTATAGCTCTGATGAGTTGTAGCCATTCACAGGAGCTGTGGAGCGATAAGCTAGCAGTGCTTTGGAGGGGTCTTTCGCATTCAGTGGGAGACTCTTAACAGCTTGCATTGCTCTTTGTGCTTCTCCATTTGCCTATGGGTACTATGGACTGCTTGTCTAGTACTGGAACTCATAATCCCTGGCAAGTTATGAGCAGCTGAGTTGTGGGCTATTGTCTGATACAAGTGTCTCTGGTATTCCATGGAATAGCAGAGATGCTTTTAGGAATAGTTTTCAGGTGTAGTATAACTGCTGCTGAGGATGCAGAGGACAGCTTGGACACCTCAACGTTCCATGATTAGTAATCCAGAAAGAGAAGATGTTTGTCTCTTTTCAGCTTGAAAGTGTCTGTGTCTGCAATTTGCCATGGAAGGTCTGGGAATTCTGTGGGACGGGGAGATTCAGCATGATTTTTGTGTGGGTTTCTGAATGCTTCACATTGCTCTGTGTAATCTCCCAGCTGTGTGCTCAGACCACGCCACCACATAGACTGCCTTGCTCTTAGGTGACATTTTTTGATGCCTTGATGCCCTTGGTGGATTTGACTGTTAAATTTAGCACATATAGAAGCAGGAATGATGAGATTGGAGCCCTTTAGCAGCAAACCATCAAGAATGGTGTGTGTGTCTCTTTCAAGTCAGTAAGGTCTGAGTTTGTGAGCTCCTTTTGGTACAGCTTGCCATCTGTGTTCACAGAACTGATGCAGATTTGGTCCTTTTTCAACTCAGTGCGCAATTGATCCCATACTCTGTTTGGCAGGTAAGCTTCACGTACCGGAGCTAAGTAGATGGTGGTATCTTCCATGAAGGCGGAGTCAGCTTCTGTCACTCACTTTTGCATGGCATCCTCGACAGAGTGTCTGGTATTGTAAAAGAGTTGCTGTGGACATGGACAGTATCCCAAAAGCCTCATTCTGAATCTTTGCAGACATAGACCTAAGTCATCCAAGTGCTTCAAGCCGAAGATGCTGACAAACGGGTTGTGGTCTGTTTCAAGTAAGAATATAGTGCCTATCAAACAGCAATCAAAGTGCTTGCACGAGATCCAGTGTCTCTTTTTCAATTTGGGTGTAAAGCTGCTCAGTAGGAGTCAGTGGTCTTGATACATATGCCACTGGTTTTCATACACCACAATGCACTTTTACATGAGCATTACCCCTAGGCCAAAGGAAGTGGCCTCTGCTGAGTCCTTGGTTGGTTTGTTCAGATCAAAGAATGTGGATGTTGGTGCAGAGGTAAGTTCAGCTTTGAATGATGAAAATGACTTCTTCTGTGATGTGTCCTCCAGCCAAATGTTTCTCTGAAAGAGGAGATCATGTAATGTTTCTGTTTTATCTACCAAATCTGGAGTGAACTTTTGCAACTGGTTTACAATGCCAAGGAAACTGTGGATCTCTGATACGTTTATAGATTATTCCATGTTCTGAACTCTTGCCAGTTTGTCTGAATCTGTTTGCGCTCCATTTGAGGACAGTTGGTGATCCAAGAACTTCATGTCCAATTCTGCAAATTCACATTTCCTTTTGTTCATGCTGATTCCAGCCTGTTTCAGTTTATCCAAGGCAGCTTCCTCTCTTTTGTCATGTTTCTCACTTGAGCCTCTGAAGATGAGGATATCATCCATTTGGCAAACTACTCCTTCCTGTCCCACAAATTTGGTTCATCCTCATCTGAAAGAATTCAGATGATGAGATGCCAAAAGTGAGTCGCTTGAAGGCATACTGTTCATATAGTGTGATAAAGGTTGTGAGTTTCTGTGTCTCTGGAGCTAAACAGATCTGCCAGAACTCTAAGTTTGCATCTAGATCGGTGAAGAACTTTGCTCCACCCAGCAATCCCAATGTGTCCTCAACAGAGAGCAGAATAAACTTCTCCTGCCTCATTGCATTATTCAATTTTGTTAGATCAACACAGATCCTTACTGTGGCATCAGCTTGGGAACAGGAACAATGCCTACACACCAGTCAGTAAGTCTATTCACTCTAGTTATGATGGACCTCCATTCTCTCAAGTTCAGCTTTGACTTTGTTCATCAATGGGACTGGTCGGCGAGTAGGGCATCACTCCTGGCCTCATTTGGATAAAGTACTTTTCTTTCAATACCCCCAGACCTGTGAACAAATCTGGTTACTTCTCTTGCCACTTATCATTGTTTAGCAAATCCAACCTTGCATAAAGTTCCGATTCTCAATGGTATGTTGTCCCAATAGTGCGGAGAAGAGTTTCTAAACAACATAGACATCCTCTTTTAACTATTTTTTTTTAATTTTTACACATGGAAGTAGTAAACATTCCTTACACATTCTTATATTTCCCTGGCCCCATCAGCACCTCCTTTTTTGAGTGAGGATAATGCCTGTTTTCTTCATTAGTTCTGTGAACAGGCTATCAGGGATGTCTGTGACATCTGCCCTAGTGTCTATTTTGAACAGGACTGTCTCATTTTACATCTGAACCATACTATACAAGATTTGCATATTTAATCTAGAGACCTAAGGATATCTATCTCTTCGTCTGAATCATGGTCTTCTTTCACCTCCTGACGAACTGTTTTTGAGTGACACTGGCTTTCATAATGGCCAACTCTATTGCATATTAGCTGCATTTCACTTCTTTTGCTGGAAAGAGCACTTTAATGGGTAATGGAGACTTGGTGCATCTCCACCAGTTGAACATTTCACTTGCTCTTTCTTTCACTTGTCTATTTTGTTTGAGCTGTCTACCGTCCTCACTTTCTGTAGTCTTTCTGCCTGCACCTTGTTTACTTTGATACATCACATTTCACTTTCCTGTGTAGTATTCTTTGAATTTGACCTACACTGTTCTTTACTCCTGTTTCTGAGCATCTCTAAATCCTCATCCACCCATGATGTCCTCTGCTTTGTCACCCTTGCAGTGTATCAGTGTGCTTACTTAATACTCATCTGAAGCCTGTGAGATTGCTTCTAACCTTAAATCTCTCAAAGCATCTGAGCCATCTCTCAAAGTCCCCTGGTTCAGAGAAAGAAAATGTCTTGGGGGTTTTGTTGGGTAAGTAGAAGTAGTTTCTGCAGGTATTTCCTCCATTTTCCTGTTTCTTTGTTTAATATTTTATCTATTTTGGACTAGAAAAATATTTTGTTCTCTCCCTAAGTGTTTGACTGACTTCTCTGACTTCCTTGCTGTGCCTGTGTCTCTGTGCCCTTCCCCAGGCTTGTGGCCCACAGACTATTACAATATATCCACTTTGGGGTATAGCTCAAAGGTGTCGCCTAGCAACCCGGGCCATGCCTCAGCTCTATGCATACAAACTAAGAAACTAGCATATGCAGTTTAGGTTGATAAGACTTCGGATATTTTTCATAGATACTTATGAACGAGAACCATCGTACTGTAAGTTCTTTCTTGTTGGTGATCTGCTTTTGCCTGTAGCCTGAATTCATCAACGATCAACCGCTTCTGACATCACATTGTGTTTGTTATGAAGGGATGGTGCAGAGCACACCAGCATGGCAGCTTGCAGGATACACATCTAAACTTCATCAGTGATAAAGTATGGTGGACAATATCAAAAAATTACAGGAAGATCTTGAGATTCTGAATAAGTGAGCTGAGATATGACAAATGGAGTTTAATTTGTTTAGATGTGATGTGTTACATTTTGTAACATCAATCGACACAGGACGTTCACAGTGAATGCCGGGGAACAGGGGAATGTAGGAAAAGGGATCCTGGAGTTTAAACACATGGTTCACTGAGAGTGAATCACAAGCAGACAGGCTGGTGAAGAAGGCTTCTGACACATTGGTCTTCATCAGTCATGGAACTGAATATTAAAACTAGGAGATCATGTCTCTGTTTGGTATGACCGTAAGACCACATTTAGACTATTGTGGAGCATGGGTGGTGAAAGGGTGGATAATATTACTATATCCAATCTAAAACTCCTTTATGAATGATGAACAATGTCACTAAACTGCAAGAGTGCAGAAAAGTTCTACAAGGATGCTACCAGGACTTGAGGAACTGAAATAATCGGGAGAGATTCAACAAGCAAGGAATTTATTGCCTGGAGCATGGGATACTAAGAGATGATTTTACAGAGATGTATAAAATCATGAAGGTCATAGATAAGGTGAATGCACTCAATCTCTTTTCCCTTAGTTGGGGTATGAAGAACTAGAAGGTACAAATTTAAGCTGAGAGGGTGTGGTGAACTAAATATACCTGTCTGGACACACCCCCTGCTGACTGCTCCTGTGGCTCCTCCTACAGACCCCTGTATAAAGGCGATTGAGGCCTGAGCCCGGCCTCTCAGTCTCCAGGATGTAGTATGGTGGTCACTCACTGCTTGTTCCTTCTTCCAGTCAATAAAAGCCAATATCTCATCTTTACGTCTCAGAGTGAGTTATTGATGGTGCATCAGAGGGTAAAGATATAAGTGCAACTTGAGGGGCAACTTTTTTTTACATAAAGTAGTATGCATATTGAATCAGTTGCACCAGAAGTGGTTAAGGCAGGTAAGTATCAACTTTTAAAAGACAGTAGTACAGGTAGATGCATTAGAAAGATTTAGTAGTTTATGTGTTGAATGGGACTTGCTTAAATGGGACATCTTGGTCAGTGTAGACCAGTTGGGCCAAAGGGTTTGGTTCCATATTGTAAGACTCTATGAATCTATTAAGTTGTGAGGCAGTAATCCTGCTAGATGTACTACTGACCTGCATTTCCTGTCAGACCTGATTGTGATCCAGACAAGATTTAAAGGAATTTTGGAGGCAGACTTTTGCAAGAAGGACTGTGGGTAGAGTGATGGTAGATAAAGTTACTGTATTGAATCCGAATCTCCTTTATGGGTAATGTTAATTGAAGGTAAAAGGTTAACCTTGTCTTCCTCAAGTGGAGCAATGAAATCTGTTTAAACTTAAACATTTCATCCAAAAGATTGGAGTGTTAGCAACACTAGATCTTCTCAGGAATATACTGGAATGGCAGCCTTTATCATTTGCAGGAATAGATCTTAATAATGCTAGGAATTCGCCAGTTATTCAATATAGATGCTGGGATTTAACAAGATAGATCTTTCTGCTCAGCAGCAGAGCAAATTAAAGAAATAAGATATGAAGTCGATAGCAGTTAGAAGATGAGGAGGTGGAGGTGGGAGGCGGCCTGTGTGGAGTGTAAACACTGCCATGAACCTATTGGATAAAAAGGCATGTTTCAGTGTTATAAATATTTTCTGATACGTTGTGATTAAGCCCACATGCTGCCCACACACAGGCTCTGGAGTGATAATGAATTGCCCAAGCCATGATCCCAACCTCCAGCATGCATCTGTTCTGCACTCTGCTGCTTTCAGTGTTAACAATGGATGAAAACATGCCAAGCTGGGAAATGAGGAGAATCTCTTCAAAAATCTGGAGTTATTCTGTTTTCCTGACTGGTTTATGCAGGACTAAATAATAAGTATTTGAGGATTCTACAGCTCCAGCAGCATGGAAGCAACATTGCCCGACACACTGATACCATTCTTTAAAAACACATGAAAATGTAAACATTTTATTGAAAACTTCCCAGAAAATTGTGACCATTTACATGAATAACTGCCTTGGTTTCAGTGCTCATTTTTTCTATAATCCATTGCTGGATCCCTGAGCTTAGAAAGAGGCCATTCACTCCACCATGGCAATTCCAACCTTCTTTCCTACCTACGCTCTTCCTATTTGTCCATATTAGGTCTTTATTCTTCTATGCCTTGCCTGTTTAAGTGTCTGCCTAAATGCCTCTTAACTATATCTGATTCCATCACTTTCTCTGACAGCAAGTTTCAGATATCAATAACTCTGTGTATAAGACTTACCCCTCAATTCCTTCTTAAGGTTCATTCATCTCCATTACTGTATACCCTCTTGTCTTTGATACCTCTGCCATGGGTAAAAGGTTTTAGCTACCTACCCTACCAATATATACCTCTATCAGTTTACCTCCTCAACCTCCTTTGCTGCAGGGAAATCAAACCCAGCCTGTCTAGTCACTCATTATACTTAAAGTCCGCAAATCCAGGCAAAACCTTTCAGAATCTCCTGTGTACTCTCTGTAGCACAGTCACATCATTCCAGGAATGTGAAGATCAGAAATGCACAAAATACTCCAAATACAGTCTCACCACTGTTTCAAGAAGTTGCAACATAACATCCCAACTTCTATATTCAATGCTCCAACTAATTAAAGTAAGCATGATTTATGCTTTCTTCACCAACCTATCTACCCGTGCTGCCACTTTCAGGGGACTGCGGGCTTGAATCCCCAATGTCAACATTCTTTGTCACCCTACCTATAACTTAGTGCTTGTTCTACCCCCAAAAGTACAACCTAATCCTTGTCAGAATTAAATTCCTTCTGTCAACACTCCTGCCAACTTCCAATCTGATCAATGACTGGCAAAATCCTTTGACAACCTTCCTTGCCATCCGCAACATCATCAACTCATGTTGTGAAGTCAAAGTAATGCTGTACACTCTGGCCTGCTGAGACATCAACAGGGAACTGACAAAGTTATTTTCAACACAGCATTGCACAGGGAAATACATCAGCACTGTTTTCTCAACATTGCACTTGGAGCTTTCAATCTTTATATGACTTTCACAAATGATTTTAAGACAAACTAATTCATGTTTCAAAGTTATGACCTAGAAATTGCTCCATCTCTTTTTTTTTTGGGTTGCATTAATAAGCTATGTGCGTCTCTTCCATTAAAATGTTGGTATCTCAAGAGTGTGTCACTGAACCATAGCTGACACTAAACCCTTGATTCCATTTCGACTGCATTTTCAAAAAAAGCTCAGAAATGATCAAGGACAAGGATTAGTTGCCCCTTTGGCATTTGATGTAAAGCCAATTGAACTTTAATGCTAAAAGCAGAATGATGTTCTGGAGGCAAAAAGTAATGGAGAGTACCAGATCACATGCTCCCAAGTAGCCCATTAATTAAAAAGTCAGAACTTGGAACATTTGAGAGACGGAAATGCAAAGTGCTAGGGGTGGCTTTGTAAAAGTAATTATAGTTTCAGAATATGAAGTTGTAAAGGTGAATCATATTTTAATCTTCAAATTATATTGAAAAGCTTTCTGAGCAAATGAATATTGTTTAGTGACCGTAACAGAAATTATCATCAGCTGCAACACTGTTGATGAGTCATTTAGGGGATCTTGCTGAACTAAGGAAACACAAGAGATTGCAGCTGCTGGAATCTGGAGCAAAACAAATGTTCTTGGAGGAATTCAGTGAGTCAAACAGAAACTCTGTAGGCAAAGGGATGGTGAAGATTTCAATGCGAGACCATGCGTTTTGACAGAGAATGTAAATGAGATATAGATGAGGTAGGGAGAGTGAAGGGTAGAGATAGTGACTGAGACTGGGAGGTGATGTGGAGACAATAACGGGTTGTAGATGATAGAATCTGATAAGAAAAGAGGATGAAGAGAAGGCCTAAATAAGGGAGAGATGGTGGTCAGATGAGAACATTGAAAAACAATTGACTGGAATTTGCAATTTACAACAGGGATGGTATTTATTGCAGGGAACTTATAAATCTTGAGAGGATGTTCAGAAGCAAGAGTCAAGGTTCAGCGGTTGTTGCCAATGTTTAGGACAATTTCAGGTTCTCCCCAGGTTATTCCTGAGAACTATTTGTAACCCAAACAGAAAGGTTGGGTATGAGTTGAATGCAATCTAATGGCCCAGAGTGTATTGAGCTGATAGGCCTGGGTCCTGGAGTGAGGAGCAACTTGATGTTTGGACAATTTAACCAGGACGATCGAAAAGGCAGGGTTTCAGAACCAGAGGTGAGAGTCGGGCTGGTTCTGCTCCTGCTCTGCGTTGCATTGAGGCTGACGCTGTGGGCCTACCCCAGGTGCATTTGGGTTTCTTGCTTTGGGGCTGCCTGTAAGAAGACAACTCTCAAGGCTGCATAGTATATACATACTTTGAACTTTAATTTGCAAGTCAGAAATGGGGCTGCCTGGCAATGCACTTAAATAAAAGCACAGTCCAACAATGGACAAGGTATAAAGCAGGGTGCTGAACTCAACAATCCAAACAGGTGATATCCTCAAACAGGCAAAGCCAGCAAATGTATCTACTAGTCTCACAAAGCTTGTTCATGTGCACGGTCTGTACATCAGGAGGGTATTCAAAACCTGTATAACAAAAGTAAAGTTAGGTATTAAATTAATAAACATAACTTCATTGGTAATGATCTCAGCAACACTACCATACGACTCTGTGATTTGGTTTCTGTCCTGATCTTGGTGATAACTGTGTGGAATTTGTGTCCCATGACCAGACAGATGCTCCAGCTTCCTCCCACATAGGCTGCTAGGTTCACTAGTTACTGTAGTTAAGTGACAAGAGAATCAAGGGTGAATTGATGGATACTCAAAAGAGGAGGAAATGTAAGAAGGATATGTGAATGGATGGATCTGATGGGATTCATTGGTGGGTGCAAAGCATGGCCTGATAGGGCCAAACGGCCTCCAATGGTGTAGCAATTAATAAGAGAAATGCCTTTTTAGCATAAAGTGAGGCAGAATTGTCAAGTGGAGAGGTGAAATTAGAGAGTAGCATGAGAAGATGGGGACACTTTATCTTCGATTCATGGACATCAGCCATAGAACACGGAACGAAAAGTGCTCTGCAGCTGGAAAGGGCGACTGATGATCTTGGGTAGGATTTACCTGAAGGCAGAACTGGAGCAGCAGAAAGGGCACCTGATGATCTTGGGTAGGATTTACCTGAAGGCAGAACTGGAGCAGCGGAAAGTGGGTTGTGCAGAAGTAAAAAATACATGACAGAAGTAAAATAAATTTGAGGATAAAAGAAAACACATAGACCAGCTGTTCACCATGAGAAACAAGCACGACTCGGCTGTGCCAATCAAGATGCCTGTTCAAGCTAGACTAATTTGACTGCATTGGGTCACAACCCGCAAATCATTTCCTATCCAAATACCTGTCCCAGTGTCTTTTAAAAGTTGTTAATGTACCTGCCTCAACCATTTCCTTTGACAGTTCATTCCATATATTCATACATTGGGTGAATAAGTTAATCCTTGGGTAACTTTTAAATTCTTCACCTCTCACCTTAAACAAGTGTCCTCTTGCCTTTGGTTTCTTTTCCTTGGGAAAATACTGGAAACAAGATAAGATAAAACTTTATTTATCCCAAAGGAAATTATTGTTGCAAGGTTCCTCAGTCAGAAACAAATATTTTAAAATACAAGATGTAAACACTGAGGTAAGAAAAAATACAAAATGTGCACTAACAAGTAATCATGTGCAATGAAACCTTATGCTTACATGCATAAGGAGTTGTGAAGTCTTATAGCCATAGGGAGAAAAGATCTCCTGTGGCGGTCTCTGGTTCACCTCCGTGGAATCTGTCTGTTACCAAAGATGCTCCTCTGTTTGTCCATTATGTTATAGAGGTGGTGAGTGGGTTTGTGTATAATACTCTGTAGCATCTGCAGAATCCTCCTCGCAACACAGCCACCAGGGAATCGAGCTCTACCCCCAGAACAGAACCAACTCTACTGACAGGCTTATCGATCTTTTTGGCAACAGCTGCTTTCACCCTGCTGTCCAAGCAGCCTACAGCGTAGAATAGAACGCTGGCCGCCACTGAGTCGTAGAACATCTGCGCATAGTACTGCAGAGTAGAGCCTCCTCAGAAAGTATAGTCAACTCTGTCCCTTCTTGTCCAGAGCCCCTGTATTTTTACTGTCCAGGTGAGTTCTCAGGCATTTTTAGTCCCAGACGACTTCCACATCCGTTCCCTTGATGGAGATGGGAATACGGGGTGTCTTCACCTTCCTGAAGTTCACCACCAACTCCTTTGTCTTAGTGATGTTGAGCTGCAGGTGCTTCCGCCCACACCACTCAACAAGGTTGCCCACCACTCTTCTGCACTCAGCCACTTGACCCCAGCTGATACAGCCCACGACTGCGAGTCATCCAAAATCTTTTGCAGGCGGCAGGAATCCAAGCAGTATCTGAAGTGTGAGATGTAGACAATGAACAGGAAGCGGGACAGGACAGTCCCGTGAGGTGCCCCTGTGCTGCTAACCACGATATCTGATACACAGCTCTGCAATCTCACATACTGTGGCCGTCAGGACAGATAGTTTGTAAACTAGGGCACTAGTGGAGCTTCCACCTGCATCTCTGTAAGCTTACTCCCTCGTAAAGCAGGTCGTATGGTGTTAAAATCACTGGAGAGATCAAATAACATGATTGCACAGTGCTGCCTGGCTCATCCAGATGGGTGTAAGCAATAGAAGCAGGAAGATAATGGTATCATCGATTCCAATATGTGGTTGGCAAGCAAACTGCAGGGTTGGATTTACAATGGTCTGGAGGTGTATCAGGACCAGTCTTTCGAATGATTTCATAACATGAGATATCAGTGCCACTGGTCTGTAGTCAGTGGACATGGTGGGACATGTTTTCTTGGGTACTGGAACTAGGCCAGATAAGTTCCACAGCACAGGGACCTCTCCAGGCTTAGGCTTAGATTGAAGGTGTATTGAGGGACTGCACCCTGCTGATAGCTCACACCTTGAGTACCCTTGGGCTGATGCGATCCGAGCCCCACACCCTTGCCAGGGTGAAGTCTGCTGAGCTCTCTCCTTATCCGCTCAGCTGTGACTGTCCACGAGTCTGCGGTCATTGGCTCGCCGGTGTCCTTGGAGAGAGACAGAGGGCAAGGGGTAAGAGGGGAGGAGTTGGGGGTGGATGGGCTGCAGAGGGGTAAACAGAAGCCTGCTTATCAAACCTGATGAAAAGCCAGTTTAACTAGTTGGCCCTGTCCCAGTCCCTTTCAATCACCTGATGTCTGGTCTTTTTGTACATCTTTGGTGTTGTTCTCCTGTTGTTTCCTCTCCAGTTTCCTCCTGTAGCAGTCTTTGTCCTGGGCAATCTTCTTCCTCAGTTCCCTCTGAACCTACCATATCTCCACCCTATCTCCATCTCTGAATGCCCTCTTCCCATTCGGTATGGCTTTGATGTCTTTGGTGACATCAGGTTTATTGTTTGGCAGTCCTAGTTGGAACAGTATTATCCACACAGAAGGTGATGTACCCTCTAACGCAGTCTGTCAGTCCATCAATTTCACCCTATTTATACTCTCATGACTTTATACACCTCTATCAGGTCACCCCTCAGGCTCCCACACTGAAGAATAAAGTCTTAACTTGCCTAACCTCTCCCTATAAATCATACCCTTGAATCCTGACAACATTGTTGTTTTGTAACTTAAAAGCATTCAATTTATTCAAAAAGAAAAATAGAGTCTGAAAAATGTGGGTGTAACTTGGTAACTTGGTCTTTACTTTAAGTGAGGTGCAGATACACACAAATTACTCAAATATTATTGAAATATTAAATACACAACAAACATCCTTGTTAAATCTACTTTGCTCTCCTTTCATCTTAACAGCATCTTTCCTATAACAGGGTAAAAGCAAACAGTACTCCAGTAATTGGAATAAATTCTGCAAGCACATGAAAATGATGTATAATACTCCATACTTCTCATATAAAAGTACATTTATTATCAAATGTACAGAATGTATATGTATATGTATATTATCATATAGTATACAGAATAAAACAGAGCCAGTAATCAGGTTCAAATACATCAGATAAAGTACAGCAAGTAATAACTGAATATGGTAACCAAGGGCTAAGGAACAGCAATTTGAAACTGATAAAGACCAGAGCAGCCATGATCTTATTGTAGGCGATGCAAACTTGTGCTTGTTCCCATTTCCTTAGTTTTAATGCTCTCAGATTTGTTTAAAGGACAGAATGTTGCAGGAAATCAGGAAAGATGAGAGGAAAAATGGCAGCAGGTAGCTGCATTAATTAGAGATAGTAATGGAACAGAGATAGGGGAAGTTATTGTCAAAAGAGTCAGAATCTAAATCAGGTTAACTAAAAAGTAAGATGGCATTAACAACAGAGATATAGTTCAGATTAAAACATGCTGGAAAAATATTGTAATTTACTCAGTGAAATGATTAAAGGACATAGATTAATAGGCTTGAGAAACTTTAACTGCTTTTGCAAAACTGCATGACGAACAAATGACATGTGTAAAAGAAATGAAAAATTCAAGACTCCCCTTCTACCCAAGTTCAACAAGACAGATGACAATCTACCTTTCAGTGATGAGAAACGAACAACGTGCAAAAGAAAAATAGGTATAAGGAAAGGTTTAGGCAATGACAAATAAATAAAAAAGTATTTAAGGCAGTACTGAGAGAGACATAAGTGAGGCAAATAGGGAGGAAAATGGAATTTAGGGAAAACAAATTGGAAACAATGCCATAGAAACCATGAAATAGAATGGCAGTGTGAATCATTCAAGTCAGTGATCCAAAGCAGTCCAGAGAAAGACAGTGCAGTAAAAAAAAAGCAAGAACAAACCAGTCATTCATGTCACACTGTGGATAAATAAAGAATTGAGGCCAAAATTGAAAGTGAAGACAAAAGACATACCTCAGGTGTCACGACAACAGAGAAGAAGATGTCAAGAGGAGATAGAAAATCAGGAAAGGTACCAAAAACAATTAGAAAGGCAAATGAAAAACAAGCCAGCTAAATTATCAAAAATATGAAAAGTATTTTACAAATAAATAAGTAATGCAAAAATGCAGATATTAAAATGGCCACTATGAATTACGCACATTAAATGTACAAGAACTGTCTGAAATGGCAGCAATTGATGTCAAAAATATTGCTCAGTTATTTAAATGGCAAACATGCCCAGTAATATAATCAATGGATAGTTGATCAGCTGTGTGCTGCTGTGTGTTTAAGGATGAATGTAACCCAGGAATTTGAAGAACTCCTTGTTCTTCAGTAACCTGGGCCTCTGACAACTATCCAAAAAGATACATCTGTAACAATGTTGGTATGCGAAGCAATTTTACCCACACTTCTGAGGCCTTGAATCTTAAATCTTAAATCTCTTAAATCTTGTTGTGTCTGTCAGTCATAACACAAATGTGAACGTAAAAGGTTATGTTTTGCAGATATGAATTGTTAGCAAGGGTGAACGGTAAGCTTAAAATGAGATAGAACAGTGCATGTGGGATACATTGGAAGCATGTGTATACAATAAAACACAAGAAATGTTTTGTATTTATGTGGTGTGTAGTCATATTTTTTATAACATGAACAACATGATGGCAGCAGAAATAAAAATAGAACTGATGAAGAGTCTCCAATCATAAACACGTGCGTATCTCTCCACAGAAGCTGTGTGATCTGTTGGGTGTTTCCACCAATATTTGGTTTTTATTTCAGACTTTCAGTGCCTGCAGTTTTATTTTGTCAACCCTCCCACCCTTGTCATTCTCTCTTTACCCTTCTCCCGTTGGGTGGAAGATACAAAAATTTGACAGCATACCAGGCTCAAGGATGATTTCAATCCAGCTGTAATCAAGCTCTGTCATGGACTATGTTAATAAACCTCTCGTACACTAAAAGATGGATTCTTGATCTCCTGCTCTACCTCATCGTGGGCCTTACATTTCATTTCGCAAGCTGACCTGCACTTTTTCTGTAACTGCAGCATAATATTCTTCATTCTGTTTTCCTTTCAATAACCTCTATGTGTTTACATATTGCATGGCATCTTCTGCATGGCACACAGAACGAAAGCTTTTCACTTCATGTTGATGACAATAATACAGCAATCACCAATACCAATATCAATATCAGTAACCTATGAGTGGATGAAGACCATTTTTTTAGCAGAAGAGAGCTCTCGTGGCTGGCAACTGATTTATCCAATGTATATTAGACAATAACTTTGAAAGGCACAGCTAGATATCAGGGAAGCTAACAGAGGGAGTTAGGAAGGCAGTGTTCTTGGACATAGTATTAAGGAACAGATCACTGGAACACTGAGATAGAGGTCTCCGGTGAGCCTTGATAATGTGCATGAACAGGACAGATTTAGAGGTCTGAATAAAGTAGTGAGAATTTTCCTAGAAAGCAAAGAATACATAGATCTGGCTGCCAAAACAGCAGCTAATAAATCCTGTCCCACGCTTAGTTTGGATCTAATGACCTGTTAATGAAAGCAGTTTGGTATTGCAGCAGCGGGACATTAGAACAGGCAGTGAGAATAACTGGGAAATCAATTGAAACAATTGATTGGAAAAACAAGATTGTAGGGAAGAGCTCTCTTATTCCAAATGAGCAGAATGTTGATGACTGTGGTCAAAATACAATAAAGGCAGCTCTATAGACAGAACTCAAAGTAAGATGGGCCCACGACTAGAAGACCATCCTGTAATCAGAAACTCAGAGGTTGGCCCAGCTCAGATGTGAGAGCCAATGAAGCTCACTCTCTGCGACCTTCATTCCTCTCCAGAACTCTGGAACTTTTCACTGTTCCTTTGTTTGGTCAATGTAAGTGATGGCCCTGATAGATTGAAAAGACAGGGTGCTGGTTGAGATGAGAGCTCATTTCGCTCATTCTCCTTGATGGTCATCTCAAAGGCTCTGAAGCAATGAAGGTTGCCTCAGCTGCTGTGTACTGTACCCACTAATATGATGAACTGATAAATGAGGCTTTGGGCCTACTCTGGGCTGGTCCAAGGTTCAGACCTGAGGACTCAATTTTGGTTCTGAATGCTTATGTTCACTTCAATTGTTTGCCTGACTTGTACCATTTTTTTCCTTAATTGGGTTCTTTTGGGGTTCTTGCTTTGTGGCTACCTGTATGCAAGCAAGTCTCAAGATTGTATAATTTGTATATTCTTTGATAATAAATTAACCTTGGATCTTGAATCTTGTCAGGCTAGTTGAGGCTGGTTCCATGAGGAGCACGGAAGGACGTGGCAGGATGAATTTTTGATCGATGCTTTGTTAAAACTGAAGTCAGAGGGATCACTGGAAAGCACTTCATTGGCTGGAGTCAAATCACACACAAAGGCTATTGGAGATCAATCACCCCAGTCACGGGACATAGTAGGAGTTCCTCAGGGCACTGTCCTAAGCTCTAATCTACCAGTGTCCTTCCAGCATTCATAAGTGGAGAAGGGGATTTATGGATGATGATGATGCAACAACGAATTCCATTTCTAACACATCAAGAAATTAAATAGCCCCATCTGCATGCCATAAATTTTGGAATACAGCCAGATTGGGCCATTAAGTGAGAAGTAGCATTTATAACATAGAAGTGTGATATATTGAAAGCTCAGGAAGTGATCTGCTTCAATAAGAGCAAGTCTTATCACTGTTTAATCTGCAGGAGGTTCACCATTGTCTAAAAGCTCAACCTGATCAGTTACAGAAACTGTTATGCCACAACAGCAGGTCAGAGGCAGGTTAACTTGTGCTGAGTGACTCATCTCCTGGCACCCCCGTGTCTTTCTACCACAGCAATCTCACATCAGGAGCAATGTGAAATGCTTTCGAAGATTTAAGATTAGCTTTATTTTTCACATGCACATTGAAATACCAAAACATATACGAGTTGTGTTTTTTGTGTCACCAGCCAACACAGTCCATAGATTTGCCAGGGTTGACCCCAAGTGTCGCCATGATTCTGGCACCAGTGGAGCATTCTCACAACTTACTAACCCTAACCTCTACATTGTTGGAATAAGGAAAGAAATCAGAGCACTCAGAAGAAACCAAATTGTAAAGAGAATGTCCAAACTCCTTACAGACAGCGGTTGTAATTGAACCTGGATTGATGATTGCTGGTGCTGTAAAGCATTGAACTAAGCACATGAGATGGTCCACAGGTGCACTGGAACACCACTGCCCAGTTCTCAAGCAAGCTGCACAACACCTTGACTGGGAAATATATTGCCCTTCCTTCACTATCCAAGGGTCCACATCCTGAAATTTCTTTGACAGTAACACTGCAGGATTTGCCATACCAGTGCGTGAAGGTGGCTTAGTACTAGCCTCCCAAGGGAATGTGAGTGATGATGACTCACTGCCAAAGACACTAGATCAGAGCCCACAATAATTTCTGAGCCAATAACCCTTCAGTTCAATGAATGCTGCCAAATGAGCCAATCTAATGCATAAATACAGTTCTGAAGATCTATTGCCAAAAGACATTCCAAAGTCTGTGGCAATCCCCAGGACTGAACTTGAACACAGAACAGTACAGTATAGGCCCTTCAGCGCATGATGCTTGTCCATGAAATTACCAACCTTCATGTCATCTGCAGACTTATTAATCCACCCTTATACTTCCTCATCTATTCACTTATAAAGATCACTAAGAGCAGATGTCCCAGAACAGATCCTCATGGACAACCATTCACCACCCACCTTCAGCCAGAATATGCTAAATCCACTACTACCCTTTGCTTTCTGTGCCAATTCTGAATCACACAGCTAAGTTTCCATGGATTCCATGTCTCAGAAAAGTTCAAAGTAAAATTTATTATCACAGTACACACATGTCACCACTTACAACCTTGAAATTTATTTTCCTGCAGGCATACTTAGCAAACCTACAGTAACTAAACAGTATCAATGAACAACAAGCTGTGTAACTATAATTAAGAAGCACAAAATAACGAGAGCATGAAATAACAAGATAAAGAGTACATAAAGTGAGATTATTGGTTGAGGGCATAGGCTGAGGGGTGAGGATCTTTGATGGATGAAGTTTTTCTACAACAATGTTTCATGCAGATGTGTCCAATGATTAGGAAAGCTTTACCTATGATGGATCTATTACCTTCTGTAGGATTTTTTGGTCAAAGGCATTGGTGTTCCCATACCAGGTCATAATGCAATCAGTCAATACACTTTCCACCGCACATCTATAGAAGTTTGTCAAGGTTTTTGATGACATGCCGAATCTTCTCAGACTCCTAAGGAGTGGCGGCGCTGTCTTGCTTTCCTTGCAGTTACAATTATATGTTGGGTCCCGGGCCGGCCCTCTGAGATAGTGACATCCAGGGGTTTAAAGTTACTGACCCTCTCCACTTCTGCTCCAAATTAAGCTGGAAAAAAAACAATTTAAGCTAAATTATGGGATGAGCTGCCAGAGAAAATTGTTGAGGCAAGTACATTAACACTATTTAAAGGATACTTGGATTGGAAGGGATTCGAGGGATATGTGTCTTCAGATGGGACAAGCAGAGATGAGTATCTTGGTCAGTATGGACTAGTTAGGCCGAAGGATCTGCTTCCATATTGCATGACTCTTATGAATAAAAATAATTCAAATTGCAATTCCAATAGAATTAGGACTATTTGTTCCATTGCTGGGCATTGCCAATTACTTTGTGCTGAATAATATTCAGTATAGTGGAGCTGTGTACAGAGTAATCAGGGAAAAAAACAGAAAAAAAAAACATTGATCTCCTTTCAACAATGGTTAAAAAAAAAAGTGTCTGCTCATCAGAATCCGGTCCAGCACTGTTCACTGTTTTTAATGGAGAGAGTGCAAGAGGGTGATTGATAAGTTTGTGGCCTAAGGTAGAAGGAGCCAATTTTAAAAAACCTAGCACATTTATTTTTCAACATAATTCCCCCCCCCCCCACATTTATACACTTAGTCCAACAGCCATGGAGCAAACGGTTCCCTTCGTTGTAGAAGTTGGCGTCTTGGAACTCCAGAAGTGGTCCACAGCACGGGCTGATTGAAAAGTTTGTGGCCTAAGGTAGAAGGAGATGAGTTATTAACTTCAGACTTGCTGCGTAAGCACTCAAAGAGTTGATCTGCATGTGCCCATAACAAGAGCTGTATAACTCATCTCCTTCTACCCTAGGCCACAAACTTATCAATCACCCCCTGCTGTGGACCACTTCTGGAGTTCCAAGACACCAGCTTCTACAAAGAAGGGGATCGTATGCTCCATGACTGCTGGACTAAGTGTGTACATGTAGGAACAATAAACGTGCTAGGTTTTCTAAAAATGACTCCTTTTACCTTAGGCTATGAACTTATCAATCACCCCTCATACTTCTAGTTTTGTATTGTCTGCCCACTTGACTCAATCACAGAGTAAACTAACTCCTGGAAAGATTTGGTGGCACAAAGCTATTGTTATCAATGGCTCAATTAGGAAATGCGCAGTAAGTTGTGGTTTTTTATTTAAATCACACATGTTTGCGTGAGGTTAAGAATATTGTCCTATTAATTACAAATTAACATAGTAACTGTGAAATAATTGTCAGGTACGCTATTACTGGAGTTATACCAGGAGAACTTCAGAGTCCACACTTCACGAGTTTTTATCCAATACTTCACCCAACCCTGAACGCTGACTCACTACAGTCATAGGTTCATAGAGAAGAGAAACATGCCAGTTGGCCCATCTAGTCTGTGCCATATCATTTAAACTGCACTGGGACCATAGATCATACCCCTACTATCCATGCACTTATGTACATGTACTTACTGAAACTTCACTTACATTGAGCTCACATGCACCACTTGTACTGGCAGCTCATTCCACACTTTCATGACACTCCGAGTGAAGAAGTTTGCCCTCATGTTCCACATAAACTTTTCATCTTTCACCCTGAATCCATAACCTTTGATTGTTGTACCACCCATCTTCAGTGGAAAAAGCCTGCTTGCATTTACCCTATCTATACACTTATAATTTTGTATACCTCAATCAAATCTCCTCTCAATCTTCCACGTTCTAAGGAATAAAGTCCTAACCTGTTCAATCTTTCCTTATAACTCAGGTCCTCCAGACCTAGCAACATCCTTGTAAATTTTCTCTGTACTCTTTCAACATTACTTACGTCTGTCCAGTTGGTAGGTGACCAAACAGCACACAGTACTCCAAATTAACCCTCACAAACAACTTATACAACTTTGACATAACATCCCATCTCCTATACTCAGTACATTAATTTATGAAGGCCAATGTGCTGAAAAATTCTTTAAACCCTATCGATCTGTGACACTACTTTCAATGACTTATGGACCATTATTCTGGATACCTTTATTCTACCACAATGTTCACTGTGTAAGAACTATGCTGGTTGGTCCTACCAAACTGCAAAACCTCGCACTGGTCTACATTGAATTCTGTCTGTCATTTTTCAGCTGATGTAGATCCCTCTGCAAGCCTTGATAGCACTCCTCGCTGTCTACTATACCCCCAATCTTGGTGTTATTCACATATTTGCTAATCAAGTTAACCACATTATCCTTCATATCATTGATGTAGATGATAAACAACAATGAAGCCAGCATTGATCCTGTGGCACACCACTAGTCACAGTCCTGCAGTCAGAGAGGCGACCCTCTATTACTACTCTCTGGCTTCTCCCACAAAGCCAACGTCTAATCAAATTTACTACCTCATCTTGGATGCTGAGCGACTGAATCTTCTTGATCAATCTTCCATGCAGGATTTTATCAAGTGCCTTGCTGAGGTCCATGCCGACAACATTCACCATTCACTGCCTTGCCTTAATTCACTTTCCTAGTATCTTCCCAGAAAAAAATACTGTATAAGATTGGTTAGACATGACCTACCATGCATGAAGTCATGCTGACTATCCTTATTCATCCATGTCTATCCACCCTAATTTGCCTCAGGATTGCAAACACCTCCTCCTCTGTAATCAGCGTCCATGAAGTTGTTGCTGCTTTGTATGCAGAGCCTGTAGACTCTGGGCCCGTCTCCTAAGTAAATGCAGATACAAAAAATTCATTTAAAATCTCCCCATCTTTTTTGGCTTCAAACATGGATTACCAGCCTGATCTTCCAGAGGACCAATTTTGCTCCTTGTAACCCTTTTGCTCTTGACATATCTGTAGAATCCCTTAGGATTCTCCTTCACCTTCTCTGCTAGGGCAACTTCATGTTTTCTTTTAGTGTTCCTGGTTTCTTTGTTAAGTGTTCTCTTGCATTTCTTACACTCCATAGGCACCTCATTTGATCCTACTTACCTAAACCTTCTGTTCTTGGTAGAAGCACACCAGCTATAACTTCTGTCTGGGCATTTTCATTCAGATATTGTCTAATTTCTGCATGAGATCCATACCTTAATGAGGCATTTGATACTGTTCAGCATAGAGACTCACTCAGAATGTCAGGAGGCATAGGATCCGGCTGCACGGACTCAGAATTGGCTTACCCACAGACGGCAGAGGTAGTGATCAATGGAGCGGATTCTGTCTGGAGGTTGGTGGTGTTCTGCAAGGATCTGTTCTGCACCCCTGTTCTTTGTGATTTTTATAAATGACTTAGATGAGATAGTGGAAGCGTCGGTTAATAAGTTTTCAGATGACACAAAAGTTCAAGAGCAACAAACAAAATGATGTTTCAAATATAACTCTGGTAAGAACACACTTGGAGTATTGTGTTCAATTCTGGTCACCTCATTATGGGAAGGATATGGATGATTTAAACTATAAGACTATAGGATATAGAAGCAGAATTAGGCTATTTGAACTATCAATTCTGCTCCACCATTTCATTGTGGATGATCCAATTTTCTTCTCAACTCCAATCTCCTACCTTCACCCCCTACACCTTCATGCCTTAAACAATTAAGAACATATATCTGCCTTAAATATAGATAATGATTTGGTCGCCATGGCTGCCTGTGGAAAAGAACTTCAGAAATTCACGACCCTCTCACTAAAGAAATTCCTCTACATCTCTGGTCTAAAATGTTGTCCCTCTATTCTGAGGCTGTGTATTCTGGTCTTAGACTCGCCCACCACTGGAAACATACATCCACTCTATATGGCTTTTCATCATTCGATAGGTTTCAATTAGGTCACCCCTCATTCTTTGGAATTCTAGTCATTACAGATCCCGAGACATCATAAGCTCTTCATATGACAAGCCATTCAAATCTGGAATCCTTTTTGTGAACCTCCTCTGAGCCTTCAGAACATACTTTCTAAGATAAGAAGCCCAGAACTCCTCACAATACTCCACGTGAGTATTGCATTTGTCTTTCTCACACCAGACTAAACCTGCAATTAATCTTTAGGGAGTCCTGGAACAAGGACTCCCAAGTCCATTCAGACTTCAGTTTTTTGTAGTTATTCTCCATTTAGAAAATAGTCAACTCTTTCATTTCTTCTATCAAAGTGTGTGACCATACACTTCCCACACAATATTCATTCTGTCATTTCTTTGCTCATTTTCCTAATGTCTCTAAGTCCTTCTACAGCCTCCCTACTTCCTCAAAATTACTTGTACCTCCACCTATCTTCGTATTGTTACGCCTGTGCCCAACTCTGAGGGGCCGAAGGGTCCCAAAGTAGCCCCCCTCCTTTTTGAGAAGCGCAAGATCGCTATTAATTCAGGTCAGGAGACCCAGGAAATGAGAGAGAGACTTTTGGAATGTCCTGGCCCCTCAGCGATACAAAGACGGGAAATGGCCATTGTCTCTTGGAGACGGAATTGTGTATTGAGTACTGTGCTATTTATTTGAAGCCCTCAGGGAATGACCAAAAGTGGGCTGGTTGAGGGGAGGCATCCCTCCACCCTGATTGACATCTGAGACCATGTGAGTCAGGATAAAAGAGGGTCTGGGGAACAGCCCCTTGAGAAGCACCAGAAGAAAAACTAGAAATCCCGTAATAGCGACAGCCGGTGGAAAGCCCACGTGCGTCCTTTTCCATTTGCCTTGGAATTGGTGGGCCTTACAACGAAAGAACAGCTTTAGTTAAAACAAAGGAGAAAGCAGCCCCAATGACTCTTGAAGGGTTGACATCATAAAAGGAATGGGCAAGTTTTAAACCCTCTCTCTTGACTCCAACCAAAGGCTGCAGCCTGCATGAACTTGAGTGACTTTTATATTTCCATCGGACAATACATTATCCCCTAGACAACGACAGAGCTATTTCTTATTGATTATTATTATACCCGCGTTTTCAGATTTAGTATTGATGACGTATATTATCTGTATGTTTGCATTGATATTATTTTTGTGTATTTTTATCAATAAATACTGTTAAAAATAGTACGATCAGACTTCAATGGACCTCTCTATCTCTGCTGGTAAGTGACCCAGTAATGGGGTATGTAACAGTATCATCTGCAAACTTTGCAACAAAGCCATCAATCCCATCATCCAAATCATTGATATATAGCTGTCAATTCTTTAGAGGATGCAGAGGAAATTTACGAGAATGCTGTCTGGATTAAAGAGCATGCCTTGTGAGGAAAGGTTAAACAAACTAAGGCTTGTCTCAATGGATTGAAAGTGGATAAGCCGTAACTTGATGGAGGTATATAAGATGATAAAATATATAGATAAGGAGGGAAAGCTGGCAGCTTTTCCTGAAGGAGGCAATAGCTGATATGAGAGGGCCTACTTTTAAGGTGAAAGTATAAGAGGACTGTCAGATGTAATTTTTTTAAACAGAGATTGGTAACTGCATGGAACACACTGTCGGGGTTGATGGTTTATTAGAGACATTAAAGAAATAGTCACATTGTCACATATCCATAGTCACATGGATGAATGAAACATAGTGGACCATGTTGGGGGAATTGATTTTGGAGAAGATTAAAAGGTCGGCACAAGATCATGGGATGACGGGCCTGTATTGTTCTATGTTCTATCCCCTTTTTTCTATACCCTGTCCAATGTTCCTTTAGGGCTAGAAATTTGATCAGGTATTTTTCTGGGACAATTTGTCAGCGGACAATCTAGGAAAGCATGGTCATAATCTTCTAGCACTGAACAAGATTGCTTCAAGGTGAAAAAAATGCTGAACTAAATCCACTCAGTATCCCCCACCTCACTGTGCCATCTAATGCTCTGATGACAGGTCACTGACAGGTCACTGGCCTCAAACACTAGCATTGTTTTCCTCTCTACAGATGCTGCCTGACTCGCTGAGCAGTTGCAGAATCCTCTGTGTTATTTCTCTACTCTTGTTAGTTTAATTCTATTGACTAATAGTGTACTTCCAAGTATCTTACACACTTCTTTTGTGATTAATTCTATGATGGTATTAATCATATTTTCGTTGTTACTAAGTTAATGTTCAGCGATGTACATCAATGTCTGAATGTTCTTGATAACCTAAGGCTCGATGTTAGACAAAATCTAATGGATTATGCTGCTATTTTTCCTATTATTCCTTTTCACATGCCCATCAACTGCCTCCATATTCTACCATTCACCTACATAGGGGCAATATACATTGGCCAATTATTTCACACAGAGAGGGAAAGGCATGAGAGGTAAGGGCAACAAAGAGGTGATTGAGGGAGACTGAGGGATAACTCTGAGACAATGGACAGGGCCATGCTCAAGAACTCATTGGAGTACCTGAATAAATACATCACCATTGTTCAAGACTTTATAAAATCACTCGCGGAAAAGTATGCTGCCACATAATTATTCAGAGTGTTCCCAAACCAGAAGTCCAGGATGAACCAAGATATCTGCAATCAGGACTGGTGACCCAGGAACGTATAAGGGCCCCAAATATGATAAGGTAGTGTAAGGGTAGCATGACGCAATTACTGCTTGGAATGTTCCAGAGTTCAGAGTTCAATTCCAGCGTCATTCTGTAAGTCCTTCCTGTGGAATGTGTGGATTTTGGCTGGTATCCACGCAGCCTCCAATGACACTGTGATTTCAATCCCTGGGGCTGATGTGAGAGCATCCCTCGTGGGGAGAACCCACGAAAACTATCTGGCTTGGTCAGAGTACCTGGTCGATTACTGCAGATCTGTGCTAATCAAAAGGCTGGAGTGTTTACTGACATCTTGGGCAGTCTGAGATACCCACCTGCTTCAAGTAGACTTCAGTCACAACAGTGCCCATGAAGAATGTGGTAACCAGCCACATCCAGACTATCATCCAGAAACACTTAAATCCAACATGATGAACTATGAGAGGTTGGACTTAAAGCATTTTGACTCCTGCCTGAGAAGTGACTTGGATCGGCTCCAATTTGCCTATCATTACAGCAGGTAAACAGCAGATATATTTCATTAGCTCTTCTCTCAACTCTAGAACATCTGGACAATGACAATGCACATATCAGGATGCTCTTTATTGACTACAGTTCAACATTCAACATTATAATTCCTTCCAATCTAATCACTAGGCCCCTGGACCTACTGTAGGTCCCAATACGACCCTGAGCAACTGGATCCTCATTATCCTCACTTTCAGTTAGTACAGATTGGCAGCCACATCTCCTCCACAATCACCATCAGCACAGTGACACAGGTGTGTGCTTAAACTCCAGCTCCACTCACTTTATGTCAATGATTTTGTGGCTAAGTACAATTCCAATGCCATATTTAAGTTTGCTGATGACACCATTATTGCTGGCCAAATCAAAGGTGGTGATGAGTTGGAGGGAGAATGAAATTCTAGTTGAATGGTGCTATAACAACAACCTCTCACTTAACGTCAGCAAAATCAAAAAGCTGGTTACTGGTCACAGGAGGAAGAAACCGAAGATCCATGAGACAGTCCTCATTATGGAATCAGAGGTGAAGAGGGTCAGTAACTTTAAATTCCTTGGAACCACTATATTAGAGGATCTGTCCGGGGTCAGCACATAAATGCCGTTAGAAAGAAGGCACAATAGTGCTCT
This sequence comes from Hypanus sabinus, assembly GCF_030144855.1. Lineage (NCBI taxonomy): Eukaryota > Metazoa > Chordata > Chondrichthyes > Myliobatiformes > Dasyatidae > Hypanus > Hypanus sabinus. Next base: position 12,473,727 of record NC_082732.1, read on the forward strand.
ACCTTCTTCGAAGTTTGTGAAGATTTGGAATGTCATTTAAAAGTGCCAAACTTCCATTGATACACAGTGGAGAGTATCCTGCATGGTTGCATCATGCCCTTGCATGGAAACTTTAATACCCATGAACAGAAAAATCTGCCAAGCCCTCCCCATCATCAAAGACCCCAATCATCGATGCCCTTTTATCAATACTCCCTTTGGGCAAGAGGTTCAAAGCCATAGGCCCACACTATTAGGAGCGGGAGCAGTTATTACCCTCAATCATCAGAACTGGGATGGATAACTTCAATCACCACCACTCTGAACTGATTCTATACCTATAGACTCACTTTCAGGGATTCTTCTGTTGTGTTTCTTTTTTCCCTGTAAATGGCTTCATGACAATAAACTGCAAAGGAAGCAAATGATGACACCTACCACGTCCTCTGATAAAGTAAATTTATTTGAACTTTGACTTACATCTTGAGGTAGCACGGGCAGTAAATGCTGAGTGAAGTCCTCTGGAAGCGCAAAGGAGCAAAGTCAGAAAGCTCAAATGCGTAAGCAGTGAGTAGCTTGAAAGCAATGAATGTCAGATTTCTGAATCAGGGATTGTTCTGAAGAAGCCACCTATGGTGATTGAAATGAATATTTGAGGCCAGTCGAAGTGAACACAGATACGAGATAATGTCAATTAATTTATTAAGCCACGTTTACTAAGAAACTGTGAAAAACTGTTTTTCATGCCATCCATTAAGATCATTTCATCACATCAGTAGAATGAGTAGCACAAGGGAAAAACAGCAACAGAATGTAAAGTGTTACACATTCAGAGAAAGCACCGTGCCTGCAGAGAATACTGTGCAAGGCCATGATGAGGTAAGTTATGAGGTCAAGAGTCAATCTTGTTGTACAAGATGTTCTATGACAGTGGGGTAAATGCTGAGCTTGAGTCTGATGGTATGTGATTTTGGACTTTTCTATCTTCTGCCCATTAGAGGTAAGAGAAGAGACAACATGTTTTCTTTGGTGATATTTCCAGTGAAAACCAATGTGTTGTGATATCTACAAGTTGATTTTATACTAATGTTAGTAAGCAAAGGCCACATCTAATATGGAGAAGTGCCTTCACACGGGCAGCACTAGAAAGGCCCAGCTGTGATGTGATGAAGGTGGTCAAATATGCTGGTCAAAGTGGTGTGTGTGTGTGTCCTTCTCTCTCTCTCTCTGTCATCTCTTCTCTCTCTGTTTTTCTCTCTCCTTCCACAGCTTGTACACACATAGTTAACATCAGGAAACCCAAACAGCTAGATATCAGCTTCTGAGAAGCCTTCACATTATTTGCTCACCCCATCGTCTGGAGTGATTTTGCAGGAAAGGGAAAAAGGAATGATTAATATTCCACTGAGTTATTTAATTCTAAGCTATATACGAGTGCAAGAAAATACCTAGCATGGGTGCACTCTAAGAAAATTGTCTACCTAGTGATACACGTCCATCATTCTGCATATAGGGAAGGAAGCCTAAGGCTTATAATGTAGCAGTCTTGTCTGTCAATATACATCGATATTCCATTAAGTCAAGGTACAATGTATCAACTATGTAATCTGCTAATCCATGTACTGTGTTAATTAAATAATTGGATTTCCATCAATGTGTCTTCCATTTCATACACTGCAAAGAAACAAACCTTTCTCTCCAACTAATCTATTGGCCAAAACATCCCTACATCACCATAAAATAATCTATTCCATTTCTCACACTAGCTTAAATAATTTCTCCCTAAGTCCATCTATCCTGTTCACCTCAGCTACTCGGGTAGGTGGTAGTTCCATTTATTAATATGCTGAGTCTCACCTCTGGACTTGAATCCTTCTTCAAATGATGGGCGGGTTAAGTAAAATCCAGAATAAATGAAAGTATTCTGCTCACTGTTCATCTATTTTTGATTTCCTGTGTTATGAGGAAAAGGAATCAGGACCTGCTGAATGAGGTGTGAGGCCAGGTTCTTTCCACTAGGCTGCTGTGGCACCAGAAGACAAACAGTAATGGGAGAAGACATGTCAACAGCTCAGGAAAGTGTGGGCTTATTTGGAGAAGGTCAGGATGTTTCACAGTTCAAAGGGACAGGCAGATTGATGGGAGTTTAGGGGTCTGGACATGGTTGCTTAGTACAGAAGACTGAGCCAGTTGTGGGTGGCATATAACCCTTAAAGGTAAACCTGGGGATCAATCTTTGCCCTGTACTCAAGAAGTCTGTTCTGAAAGCTGAACATGGTTGCTAACAGCAGGCTAATAATTTGGGTTATGTTTATATGGTTACAGCAACAGGACAAATCTGCCTCACCCATCAACCTGCATAAAACCCTTCATTAACAAATGCTAAGACCTATCAGAGTAGACCAGAGGCTCCCAAATGTTTTTATGGCATGGACCAATAAGAGGCCTGTGGACCCCGGGTTGGAGCCCCTGAAGTAGAAGTTGCAATAACAACCAACGTACTAAAAGTGCCCACACTTCCGGTACATAGGGGCTGAGTTTCTGAGCCAGTGAATGTAGAGGGAGTTTAGAAAACTAACATGTTGTGACACTTTTCAGTTTTCCACCATTGGTACAAAGTGAAAGGAGGGGACAGAGTTGTAATCAGTGCTGCCCTGGACAGAAATGGAATTGAGCATAGCATTGGTGCATCAACATACCTCTGCTCTCCTGACAGATGGGTTATGTCCTGTTGGATGAAACAGATGGAATAATCTGCCTGATTCAGGCAACAATCATTGTACAGACACTGTGACCAGTAAACAGCAGAGGGGTTGATCATCAGCTCTCTTTTAGTGCTATTGGAATGACTGGCAAAGATTAGTTAACTGCGGACTGTGCTAAATACTCCCACAGTTCCTGTACCCATGTCAGTGGCGGTTTGTCTGCTGTGCTGAATGTGGCCTGAAGCACCATATGTCCCATCGTGCTGGGTAATTGTGATGTCAACCTTTATCCTCTTTCTGAAGGGTAAGACTTTTTTCTAATCTATTCACTTGCTCCCATTGCCTCTAGGTAGGGAATGCTTTTCACTGTCCGTGTCCTTGCTGCTGACTGACAGATTCAATGCTGTGTTTGCTTTTTTTTTAAATGAGTGCATTGCTATTGTTAGAGAGCAATATAGGAAAAGTCAAGGACGAAAGGAACAGAAAGGAAATGAAATCAACTTCTGCTTCTAGAGAAAAATGGAATAGATTATGATTCTGCTGCTGGTGTTGGGGGCTGAGGGATTATTACTCAGAGGGAGTGTTTGAAATCTGGAATATATTGCCTGAAAGATGATGGAGGCAGATACATTCACACATTCTAAGCAATGACCAGACAAGTACTACAATCGCCAAGGCAAATAAAACTAGAGGTCTAATGCAGTTAAATGTATTAGTGCGGATAGATAGATTTGATAGCATAGGTATGATTGGCTGAAGGGTTTGTTACTATGCTGTGTGATTCTATGGCTCTAACACTTAGTAGGACATGAAAATATTTGATAATTAAGGACATGGGGATCTTTTCTTCAACTACACTATAAGACATAGGAGGAGAATTAGGCAATTCAGGCCATAAAGTCTGCTCCACCATTCCATCATGGCTGATCCTGCATCCCACTCAAACCCATACACCTGCCATATCCTTGTCATATCCTTTGATGCCCCGACCAATCAGGAAATTATGATTTCCACCTTAAATATATCCACAGACTTGGCCTCCACTGCAGTCTGTGGCAGAGCATTCCACAGATTTACTACTCTCTAGCTAAAAAAATCCCTCCCTATCTTTGTTTTAAAAGGTTGCCTTCAATATTGAGCCTGTACTCTCTAGTTCTGGATATCCCCACCATAGAAAACATCCTCTCCACATCCACTCTGCTTAGTCCTTTCAACATTTGGTAGGTTTCAATTAGATCCTCACATTTCTTTTATATTCCAGTGAGTACAGGCCCAAAGCCGACAAACACTCCTCTTATGTTAAACCCTTCTTTCCCAGAATCACCCTTGTGAACCTCCTCTGGACTCTCTCAAATGATAACACATCCTTTCTGAGATATGGCACCCAAAACTGTTGACAATACACGAAGTGCGGCCTGACTAGTGTCTTATAAAGGCTCAGCATTATCTCTTTGCTTTTATATTCTATTTCCCTTGAAATAAATGCCAACATTGCATTTGCCTTCTTTAACATAGTCTCAACCTATAAATTAATCTTCTTGAATGAAGGGAACTTGAATGAGGACTCATAAGTCTCTCTGCACCTCCCCAGTAATATAATAGTTCACACTATTGTTCATTTTACCAAAATGCATTATCATACATTTCCCAACAATGTATTCCATCTGCCACTTTTTTGCCCATCCTTCCAACTTGTCTAAGCCCTGCTGCGATCGCATTGTTTCCTCTGAACTGCCTACCCCTGACATATATCTTCATATCATCTGCAAACTTTGCCACAAAGCTATCAATTCCAGTAACCAAATCAGTGACAAACAATGCAAAAAGTATCGGTCACAAGACTGACCCCCAAGAAACACCACTAGTCACTGGCAGCCAACCAGGAAAAGCCCCTTTTATTCCCACTCGCTGCCTCCTGCCTGCCAGCTATTCCTCTACCCATGCCAATACTTTTTTCTGTAGCACTAGAGGATTTTATCTTGTTAAGCAGTCTCATGTGTGGCACTTTATCAAATGCCTTCTGAAAATCCAAGTAAATAATATTCACTGCCTTTCCTGTGTCCACTCTGCTTCTTACTTTCTCGAAGAATTCTAACAGATTTGCAGGCAAGATTTCCCTTTACAGAAACCATGCTGACTTTGACTTACTTTATCATTAGTCTCCAAGTATCCTGAAACGTCATCACAACCACCAGTTATGTGAGAAAGCCCAGTCCTTATTTCTGTCACTTACAGGATCTAGACTCAGTGCAAAGTTCAGCCAATATCTCAAGTTTCATTCGGACATACCAAATCAGGATGTACAATTCATTCCAGTGTACTGAGGCCTGAGGTGTAAAGAAAGAGGAATTTCAGCCCTGTGCCCAATATAACAGGTAGAGGCAGAAGAAAGTCTTCACATCATAACTTTGATTTAAAATGTAATTTGAATCTTTGAATCCTGATATTTCTCTGAGAGACTGGACTCATTCGAAACACATTCAATAATATTTCTCTTGATATTAAGATCGATAAGTAGGAAGCACAGGTTTATTGTAAAAGGCAGAAAGTTGAAAGCAGAGTTGAGGGTAAAGTTTTTGACCCCAAAAAATGGCGCAATCTAGAATACATTCTAGAACAGAAGGTCAGCAGGTGGAAACAGCAAATGACACATTTGTCTGTATTGGAAGAGAGCTGGTGTTCAGAAATGGAGACATGTTTGTTAGTGTTAGTGAGACAGCAACTGAAGTAATGGGCATGGATTTAGTTTCCTTATGAGAAGAAGGAAGATACCAACACCAGGGGTAATCAAATAATGTTTAACAAGGCTACTTCCCGGGAGAGCAGGATTCTCCTGTTACAAATGGGTAGAATTGTTGTGTCTGTTCTTTTTTTGGAATTTCAAAGAATGATGGGTGATCTGATTGAAACATATAAGGGGAAATGACAGGGTAGATATATAGATGCTTCTCTTAGTGAGAGAAGCTCAAATAAATTGATGTAATTACAAGATTAGGGAGCAGTCATTTAAAACTGAGATGTGTGTGAAGTTCTTCTCACAGAAGGTGGTGAATTTCTGGAATTTCTGGAGATGACATCACCAGGGGCATGTTCTTATGCCATTACATCATTGGAGATTACAGCATCAATGAAGGTCTTCCATCACTGGCAGTGTTCAGGCTTACTTCATCATGTTGCTAGTTTCCTTTCGGTTTCACAACTGTCAGTCATGCAAGTTCTGGGTAGACATTCAGGAATACTACAGATGTAGAAGGATTTTTCATTGCTGTTCCTGTAACAGTATCATTTTAGCAGTCAGGGTTGCTGAATCCTGAAACCTGGGGTACTGGTGGACCACTCTAAGTCTGGCCTCCGCCCTTTGACCAGTTTGGCATGGGTGACTCTACCAAGAGACAAAGCATAAAGCCTTGACTCCAGCCAACATAGCTGCCTGGGTCATTGAGGCATGCAAGCCTCCAAAGCACAACTAGGTTCTGGTCCTCTTGGAGGACTGGGGGCGTGTAAAAAGGAAAGTAAATACATTTGTGTAAGATTGGGGATTTAAGAATAATTGGGATCTGCATTGTGGGAGCAATGACTGGGCAGATTAGTTATGATATTGTGTGGGGCAGGCTTGAAGGTCTGTGATCTGTTCCTGCTCCTACTTTCCTGTGTTTTCAGCACCTGGAGCACCGTTGGATCTAGAGATATTGATCCAGAGGTTCTTTGTAATTCAAGAGTGAGGCATAAAATTTGGTAGTTATGGCTATTTTATTGTGTGTTACAAGAACAAAGAACAAACAAAGGAAAATGAGTTGTGGTTCGCTCATACTCAGACGACAGTTAAAGCACATTCCATTGATAAGCGATGGCCTATGAAGCAATCCAATTCAAATGGTGTGACACCTGTTGCAAAACAAACCTGAGAAGCTTCTAGAAAACATAGAACCAGATATACTATAATTACCAAAGATTCACTGATCAATTACACATATATAGGTGATTATACAGAAATTATAAATTAGCATGGGAAAGTAAAATTACATGAAAATTCTAGAAAACTGATGATTCTACACACTAATCCAACACTAAGTTTAGAGAGAGAGAGACACCAGACACAGTAGATATATGAATCTGCAGCAAAATACAAATTTCTGGTGCAACTCAGTAAATCAAACAGCATCTTCAGAGGCAAATGGGCAGTTAATGTTTTGGGTTGAAACCTCTATTCTTGGCTGAAATTAAAGCCAGTTTAAAGCCAGGAAGAGAAGGGGTGCATAATAGGTGAATCCAAACGAGGAGGGTGATAGGCAGATGGAGGAGGGAGGAATAAAAATAACAACAGAGACTGAGGTGGTTGGTCGACGATGGCCGACAGATGACAGAATCTAAAAAGGTGAGGTTTAAGGCCATAACCTATCAGCTGGAGGCTGAAATGTTTCAGCTTCTCTTTATCATTCAATATGGTCATTGTGACATCAATGGCCTATCTCTGTGCTCTTGAATTCTATCTTTTTAGCAGTTACCACCATCCCTGATGTTTGCTTCCACCAGGTTTTAATTACTAACAGATTTCCAGCTATGGAAGACAATTGTGAGAGGACCATTGGTATTATTCTCAAATTCAAATTTTCTGAGTCCCTGATAACACTCAGTGGAGCTTAAGCTGTATTCTACCAGTTAGTTTCCTCTACAAATTATCCATAATAAGGCTGCACGTACAACTCACTTCAACTAAATATTTGTTTCTTTAACAAGTCAACAACATCAGATTCTCTGAATATGACCACATAATGTGAACTTGATACACATCGATAAGCTTTCTGCTTCACAGTAAGAAAAACATGTGCAGTAGCCATTCTGACTAGATTCATTTAAGCAATCCATAACTTTTTTGTTGACATCATGGCAGAAATGCAGCATTGGTTACAATTGTTCTCTCTCTGCTCATCTTAACCATGTTCCACTATAATTTTGCTCCTTTTCACCTCTATAAATGGCTTCACTTTAGTATACATATCTGTAGGCTGATCATTTCACCAAATTTCTCCTAAGTATCTTAACACATAAAATACCTTCAGTGAACTAACCAAGCTTGTTGAAACCTCTGTAACTTTTTGACTTGCTACAGTTAACAAATTATCTCATTTAGAGTAACCTTCTCATCAAATACTTCCTGCACAAGTCATGATACTCTTCGGTAACGTAAGATTTTCACCATTAAAAAGGGAGACAAGTTGGAAATGCAGTAAGCCTAACTCCCTGGTGCAGATGTTGAAAAGGATGAAGAGGAAGTGGCATTGCTAGTTAAAGCTACAATAAATAGAGCGAGTGATGAAGGATTGAATGATTGGGACAGTGACTCAAAACACCATTAACACTGGAACAAAGTGGAACTTATTTCATAACAGCTTAGTAAGGAGGTCTTCGGGGAACATTTTTCTTTCATGATAAATTCCGAAATGAAAGGGCTAACTCTGAGGAAACGATGGAAGGACCCACATCAGTCAATGAGATTTGTAGGACCGGAGATGAGTGAATGGGTTAAGTTGAAGGATAAGGAATGCAAGGTTAAACCGAGGACATGTTACAGAACTTGAGGTGGGAAGTGCTAGGAATTGAAAGCCAAGCAATTGTCACCAAAGATAACTATGTTGTGACACAAACACTGAAGATTCTTGAGCTTGGAGTGATGCATTAAAAGCTGAGTATCTCAGTGGCTCAGGCCACATTTATGAAAGGAAGTGGATAGTTGTTGTTTCTGGTCAAGATCCTAGTTTCATGGCTTGTGTAATGCAAACATCTCAGTATGTTCCAGGAATAAGCAGCATACCTGAAGTTACATTGGGTGCACCCCTATTGTGTGTCTCACAGCTTATTTGAGGAAGAGGCTGAGGATTCTCCCTCCCACCTTATGAACTTCCTTACACAGGCTGCAGATGCAAGTTTGGTCAGAGCAGTTGCGAGAAGAGCTTGCATAAACTAATCTGCATTTTGCAGAAGTATCTGGGATGGAAGTTTCTAAAAGAGACATATTCAAGTTCTTACCACAGGGCTGGTTGTGAGTCCAAACAATATGTACAATGGAATTACCACATCTACTCTGTCGTGGTAGCTACAGCATTTTAAATGCATGACACAGTATAAATGATATGTAGAGTGCCATGAGGGGAAAGGCAAGATATAGATGAATCTCATTCTTTAACAGCTTGTCCCATTACTCTCATGTTCTGCTGGGTGTCAAATGGGATCTCATTGTTTCATCTTTGTCACCATTTCCTCTTCATTCTGAGATGCAGATCTGTAGGTTCCACTGAGTGTATGGGAACACTTTCACAGGTCACAGGTCAGCTGGGGGGCAATGGAATGAAACTGCCACAGACTATGGACTTAGCTTCCTGTAAGTCCCTTATTCAAAAGGCAAAGTAATCCCAAATTCACTGTGATGGAAAGAGCATCTTGCGTGATACAGTGTGGACTGGACAATGCACGGCTTTCATGCACAGTAACCCGCTCGTGTTCATCTCCCTTTTGGGTAGACCCTCAGCATCTGAATTTTCTCAGCAGTCTCACACCAAAAGTTTCCCATTTCTTTGGTCGAAGCATGTGGGTTTGATCATTGCAGGACCATTTTTTGTGGCCTAGGTAAACATTTCCCAGCTAGATGAAATTAAGTGGCAGATGGGCCTTTAATATATGCACTGGAATATTTCTTGCTATTTCAAACCTCCTCCACGTTGTATCTTTTACCACGATAGCTATCCTATAAGATACTTATTTGGATCAGAAATTATAGCTTAACAAATCATTCTCCTCAGCCTGATGTAGGGTTTTGACCCAAAACATTGATAATTCCCTTCCACTCTTAGATGCTGCTTGACCCGCCGAGTTCCTCCAGCAGATTCACTGTTGCTGTTACAGTTTCCAGCATCTGCACTCTATAGTGTCTCCATTCTGTTTGACACTGGGGACAGAGCTTGACATACCCCCACCCCTCTGCCTCCAGGCTTGGAATGATTTATGGAACTATTGTCATGGTAACTGTTGCCATTTCTCAAAGTGACAAAAATGTAAAATGTAAATTCTGTATTCCAAACACAGATGACATCAGAGAATAAACATACATCTTAGAGGTGATTTGTTTCACCATAGCCTAGATTCAAGTCAATAGTGCTTATTCTCCAAGATATTTGGCCGATGGTTCTAGTGTATTTTGAAGACACTGCACACAACATTCCCAATGTAATGGTGCTGAAGGGACTGAATGTTTAAGGCAAGGTGGCAATCAAGTTATGGTCTTATGATGTTGAGCTTCTAGAGTGCTGCTGGAGTGTACCTCTGCTCATAGATTTTGGATAGGCTTTGGGGTGTCAGAATCTGAGCTACTCACTGCAGGATATCCTGCCTCCAATGTGCACTTGCACCTAAAAGAACTAAGCATCTCGCCCACTTGTGTTTCTGTTCAATACTGTGCGCTGCTTGAGTCAAACAAACCAGTGATAAATTACAGCCCCATCATCTGTTTGAGAGCTCCTGCCACCCTAGTGAATTTCTGCTGCAGATGTTGAACCAGACCCACTTTTTTGTCACAAAGAATGAAATTAATTCTTAATACTGAGAGTTTCTGCTTTCTAAAAGTGCCATTTTTTACTTTCCAGATATTCTGAACGTACTTGCTGCTCTTAAAAATAGCAGTGATCTCCAGGGACAGGTATTTTTAGCAAGGATAGCTAATTCAGTTAATCACATGCTTCTTAAGAGTGCCTTGGTGACGGATTTGTTTTAAGCCTCAATTGTAACAATTGTATTTTCTTGAAACGGATGTTTCACATAAACTTTGTGCAAGTGTCTCAGCCAATGGAAATCAGACAGCTTTCCTCAGGTTTGCAGGTCTCAGATATTAATAAATTTTTCATCAACAGTCTCGCAGTTGAAATAGCCATGGGCAAGGTGCCCAAATAGCAGAGAGCACCCATGAGAATGCGCAGTGATTTCCAGGCAATGTATTTTCATAATGAGGTTAGCTAAGGCATCAATATCAGTTAGAACATCAGGAGAAACCTCTATGGTTTTCTGTAAATTTTTACATGGATGTTATGAGGTGATTCAATAGTTTATTGAACAACAGCCAGATGTCACTTGGTATTCATTATGCTTCAGAATGAAAGGATTGTAGATTCTAATCTCTTACCAAAGATCTGAGCTCAGCTATTTAGGCTGATACTTTGGCAGAGCACTAAGGATATGCCCAACTGTCAGAGGTGCTGGCTTGTATTCTGATGTTAAACTAGGGCCTGGTCCATCTTCTCAACTGAATGTAGAAGATCCAATGGCACAATTTCAAAGAAATTATTAAGTCATTACTCCTATGCTGGATATGAGCAATAATAATGTACTAATTTGGGTTACTGTTTCTCCTATGTTACAGATGCTACAACACTTCAAATGCACATCTTTGGCTGTAAAATGCGGGATCAATATCAATCACATATTAGACTGCGACAGACAGGAATATTTTCTCTGGATCCTTCACTTCTGATGATAATCTATGGAGCTTAGTCTCATTTATCTTACAGCTTGGTAGGTTTTCAAATGTCAGGCAACCATACAGCACCCTGAACTTCAAGTATCTTCATGATGCATTGGATAACTTCAAGCCAAGGAGCAATATGCCAGAAGAATAATTGGTATTCTCCTGATGGCCCACTCTTAAGCTGACTGATAAAGGCCACAAGAATGAGTGGGACATAACTTTTAATCCTTTTTGAGAAGTGAGAATTGTGCTCAAGTCTGCCATGACTTTCTACTTCTGTTTGCCCTTGACACCATGTTGATAAACCATCATGAACTGCTGCAGTTCATGTGGAGACAAAGTTCCCACAGTGTTACTTGGAAGGGATCTCAATAGAAATTAAAGGAATGGACATCCATGTCCATATTTTGATGCTGTCCATGCAGAGGTGTCTTGGATGTTGATGTCTCCATGCACCTGGTACCCTTGTCCTCTGCAGTGGTGAAGGCTTCTGTTCTACCATCAAATGACTTAAAACTCTTGTGTTGTCATTATCTGAGTGACACTGGCTGTTCTGTAGGTAACTGCCAGGTTTCTTCCTCTCATGGGTCAGATTAACTGGGATTTCTACCCGATCTCAGAGACCAACTGGACAGTAGGTGGTTTTACATCTCATTTCTGTCTCTAAAGTAGGTAGGCCAGCATCACTGTCATGTTGGAAAATTTACCCCAGCCAGGTTTGGTACCTAAGTGCAATCCTTATAAATAAAAGTTGTCACCTGCCCAGTGGGGAAAGATAAGTACAGGTAAATATGATTATGTTGCCATACTTCATTAAACTCAATAATTTTAATTCCTTAATATGTGCTAAATTTACTATTTTTAAAATTCTTCTTAACTTTTTCAAGTTATTGAAGTCCATTTGAAGTGCTTTTCAATGCCTCTGAAAGGCATTGATACTGAAAAACTTCCCAAGAGCCTTCAGGATATTCTTGGTATGTGCCACCCGAGGTCCAGCTTATGCTCGAAGCATTTCCAGGAACATCAGTCTGGCACAGAAGTCACCTCCTTCAGCCCTTGGCTCCTGAGTGCTCACGGGCAGGCATGATGCACAGCATCTGGGCCCATTGGCATCTGACCTCTCATTCTGTAACTGGATGAATGCAGATACAACCTTGCGCATCTTTATTGTTTTCACAAATAGCTTGTGAGCATTATTTAAAATAATACATGCCATTACAATACAATTTTATTCATGTTTTGAGAGTAGCACTGCATCTTCCGTGCATCCCTGGTTGCTGGGAGGGCTTTAAGGGCCAACTATATAAAACACCTGCGTTGTGCCCCAGGGACAGAGGGCAGAAGAAAATGCCAACTACACAAAGCAGTACCACAGAGAGAATTCTGCCACTTTGTTGATGAGACTTGGTGCCGGGGGAGGGGAGGGGGGGACCATGATGGCAAAATGAGAGTGGAGAAGTACAAGCTATTCCACAGAAAAAACACATCGATTTGTTTAAAATTGCCACCAAACACCTGTTTTCTTACTAATTGTACTTCCATTTTCCACTGACCTATTGTTTCTATAAACAGTTTATCAGAGCAGTACACAAACAAGCACCACAGATGGAGACCTTGTCACCTTAATGCCTTTGCTGACTCTTTCTTTCTTCCATCCCGAGAGCCCAGTACTTCTTCCTTTCCAACTTTGATGTTATTTTCCTTTACCTTTTCTAGTTACTCTCAGAGAATCATCTTTGAATTTGCTTCCGCCCCTACTTTTAGACAACATAACCAGGCGTGACTGATAAGCAAGAAGGTCCAGAAGGGATTTGATCCAAAACGTCATCTGTTCAAGTCCCTCCACAGATAAAGCCTGATCGGCAGAACCCTTCCAACTGTTTGCCTGTTGGTCCAGATTCCAGCATTTCCTGTCTCCATTATCTCCAAACCAAATCACCCGATGCCTTGTCTGGTTCTTTTGGGATCTTCTGCCACCTGCTTTCAAAACCACCAGCGAAAGAAATGTTTCTGCCTGATCACTCCATCAAACCTCCTTGCAACTGTTAATCAGGAGAGATTGAAGTCACGGTGAATGGGCTCTAAACAACTCAATTCCTATCGCCTACTTGCCTGCCCTACCATTTCCATGCATTCTGGGAAACACTCTGCGGACTGACTTCATGCATTGCTCCCTGTGGGGTTTGCCAGGTTCCATATTCAGATACTTTGCAATTGGACGATGAGATGAGCATTTTGCATTCTGCCACATATATCAGTGCCAATTTAGACCTTCCTGCAAAGATTTCATGCATTCCGCTGCTCAAGGGGAGCACTGGCTTGAAGGGAGTGTGTGCCACCTGTGGACTAAGATAGCCTCTTCTTACACATCCGCAGTATCAGTTAGAAGCTCTGTGTGAAGCCACTGTTAATCCTGACATGCACCCGAACTATGGACATAGATTGACAAAGGACAGCCCATAATGTAAAAGAGGTGTATAAGATTATCAGGCATAGTTAGAGAGGTCAGTCAGTGCCTTTTTACCCTGGGTAACAATGGCCAATACCAGGGTGCTTCATCTTAAGGTGATTGAAGGATAGTTTAGTGGAGACGTCAGAGGTAGGTCTTTTACACTGAGAGTGAGAATTGCCTGAAATGCACTGCTAGGGCTGGTGGTAGAGGCTGATACAATAAGGACTTTTAAAAGCATATGGATGTAAGAAAAATTGTAGGTTATGGGCTACAATATATAGGTTGACAAAATATGATGGGCTAAATGGCCTTCACCGTGCTGTACATTTCTATGTTCTATGTTTTAGAGAGAGAGAGATAGACTGTCAGACAGGTAGGCAGAAAGAAAGAGGGAGAGATTCAATATGATCAAGAAACACTCCATTGTTCACCAACCAGAGTGTCCTCTGTTTATCCCTTACTGGGACCTTTTCTGACTACGCTGTAGTGTATCACCCCCTCAGTAAGACAATCCGATCACTCACCGGATACAGCAGACATGACAACACTCCTCAAAACTGCACTGGAATATTTCTTATATTAAGATCATAAACTATAGAGCCTGCATCTACTGAACACTACACTTTGTTCATTTTAGTCAACATTTCTTGCAGGAATCAATGTGATGATGAATCAGTAGATGACCCCAACAGACTCACAGGTGAAATGGCAACTTACCTAGAAAGACTGTTTGGGCCCCCCCCCCTGAATGATAGTGAAGGAGGAGGTGTAGGGGTAAGTGTAACATTTGTTCCACTTGCAAGGATAAGTGCCAAGAGGGAGATCATTGGGGAGGGACAAATGGACAAGAGAGTTACATAGGAAGCACTCTGTGCAGAAAGCAGAAAGCAGGGGTAGGGGAAGATGTGCTTGGTGGTGGCATCCTGTTGGAGATGGCAGAAGTTGAAGAGAATTATGTGCTGGATGCAGAGGCTGGTTGTGTGTTAGGTGAGGACAAGAGGAACGCTTTTCCTGGTAGGGTAGTGGGAGGATGGAGTGAGAATGATGTGTGTGGAAGGGAGGCGATGTGGTTGAGGGTAGCATTGAGGGTAGCATTCATTAACTGCTTAAATTAAGATCATAAACCCTCGTGCCTGCATCTATTGAACACTGTATTTTGTTCATTTTATGCAGCATTTCTCGCAGAAATCCTTGTGATTTGTGATTTGGTACAGAGTCTTAGAGTCCGCACCCCACTTTTTGGAAATGTACTGAACATTGTTAGTTAAATTGTTGGAAAGCTACTGGGACCAAATCCTACGGGGCCTGGTGTTCAAAGGTTAATGGCCCTTTGTCGAGATTGCAATATTAGTGATAAGAGTGTTTGTGGCAGGTTCTTTATGTTTTGTGGTTGCTTTGAGCATCTTCAAACTTAAGATCAACTTTTTTTTAACATTCTGTCATCAATTCAAAAAACTGGTACCAGGCGATCTGTGAGCCAGGGAGTGTGGGGCTATTTTTGCTCAAACTAAACTGACGGCTATTAATTAATGAGGACATGCTATTTATGTGTGAAAGGGATATAAAGCAGGGATGGACAAGCAAATGCTGCAGATTAGGATGTCAGAAGAGGGGATGATTGTCATTTCAAATTCAGTAACTCGGTTACTTCTCAGTAACTTCTGTTGATATAATTGCTCCCTTAAGTGTTTGCTTATTTGTTATTAGTAACAGTACACTGTATTTCCAAAAACACTTTGAGCACTAGTTTCTTGAGGAATTATTTCTAGTTATAAAGAGTCCTCTTCACTACTGGGATTGCACTTAATGCTGGCACCTGCGTTTCTGAAGAAGGGTCTCGGCCCAAAACGTCGACCATTTATTCCCATCCTAGACACTAGTGAGCTCCTCCAGCACATTATGTGTATTGCTCTTCTATTTATTTTCTTTCTGATTGACCAACAAGCTGTTGCCACGAAACTTAGGGTTCAATCCAGATCTCAGCTGCTATCTCCATGGAGACTGCACCTTCTCCCCGTGGAAGAGCAGGATTCCCTTTGGATGGTCTGGTTCCTCCCACATCCCAAAGATCTGCTGGGAACTAATAACTGCATTTTCCTCTTTAATACATTAAAGCAGCAAATCAGCAGTTGATGAGTCATGAGGCACAATTAACTCCAGGGAACTAAGGGGAGCAGAATGGGCCAGATGGGGTTGCTGTGTTAGGGGCTAGTGAGGACCAATTAGGCCAAACGGCATCCTTTCATGATGTAGAAAGGAAAACACAAAGCAAATCTTCTGTTCTGATTTTGGGATTGTTACAAAAAGTGAAATAGTACTAACAAATGTGTTGCAAAGGGAACATTCATTTCTTCAACCCCCTCAGAGAGAGGAACAAAAGACAAAACATTTTGTTTTGTTAACTCAGTTTTGATGTCAGTGAATCTGATCAAAGTACTTTGAGCCTCATGTGTACAGCACTTGTGCTATGAACTGAATGAGTTCAAAGAAATAAACCTATTTCATATCCAGTCCTGATGCAGGGTTTCAACCTAAACTTTCACCAATTCATTTCTCTCCATGCTGCTTGACCTACTAAGCTCTTCCAGCATTTTGAAGCAAGACATAGAACATGCACAACATTTTGAACTGTGCTGTGAAAGATTTCAGGATGAGGCTTTTCATTTCAGAATGAAGCAGGTGTCCTCCTTCTTCAAAGAAAGGGGCTTCCCTTCCTCCACCATCAACGCTACCCTCAACCACATTGCTTCCCTTTCACATACATCATTCTCACTCCATCCTCCCACTACCCACAGTTTTTTTTTTACCTGTTCTTTGGAAATCTCAGCAACAATTAGTCTCACCATAGTGTAGCTCGTTTAAATTTGATGGGCTGAATGGCATTTATTATCCTCTAATAATCTCATCTACTTTTGTTTTTATGAGAAAGTTCATTCTTGTAATGTAATGCTGTAAATATTTTTCCAGCATTAATATTGAACAATTTTCACAATTCAATCTCAAAATAACAATAAGAATATTTGCAAAATTCATTTGCACCAGTTCCAAAGCCGTGATGGTGGGTATCTTTATGCTATACTTGTGTCTTTTATAATAATCATAATTATATGCTGTGTCATATGGCATGGGCAATGATAATCTTCCATCTGTCTTAACTCTGTGGGGAAAACCCCCTTCATGCTACCATCGTACTCTTTTCTCTATTGATGACCATGATTCTCCTTGGCAATTTCTTTTCTACGGAAGTGGTTTGCCATTGCTTCTGCTGGGCAGAGTCTTTACAAGACAGTGACCACGGCCATTAGCTGCTCCCATGGCTTCATAAGACCCTGACCGGGGGGGTGGGGCTAAACAGGTGCCACACCCTGCCCAAGGGTGATCTGCAGGCTAGCAGAGGGAAGGAGCACCTTACCCATTCTTTGGTAGAAATGTATCTCAACCTCGCCATCAATTCTTTTAGGAGCACGAATGGTAGCAGCACTTTACCTGACAACACTACCTTCGTAAAGTGACCATTAGATAATGCAGCCAACACTCTTCCAGCTGCTGGTAGGTGTTGCCAAGGGGTAGGTACATGCTACAGTGATGGATGGAGGTGGATCGTCCTCCCAAAGAAGCAGAGAAAACCGCTCCAACATTTAAAAATATAGTCAGGATAGGAGGCAGCTTCTTTGTGCACAGAAGTTTCCACAAAGGCAGCAGTAAAAGAAATGGAAGCACTCAGCAAGATGTCTACTGACTCAACAAGACGTAAAGCAAATGTTCTGCATGATTTTATTCTTTCTCAAATATCAGTTCTTATGTCAGCAGACATGTCACTAATTCAGGGGACACTGTACTGTCTGAAAGGAATGTGTTGCAATTTTGCAGCAATGAAATAAAAAACTGCAGATGCTGGAAATCTGAAATAAAAACTAAAAATGGTGGAAGTACTTTGTTGGACTGGCTGTATACTGACTAACGGATGCTGCTTGACCTGATAAGTATTCACGCATTTTCAGCTTTCCTTTCCACTTGCATTGATTGCAACTGAGTTTATTGTTCCATACCTGATTTCCACTCTTAGTGGTAAAGATAATGGTGTAGCGGTGTGCTACATGCAGCGCTAAAATTACGACACGGAGTCGGTAACTGCAGTCGAAGGAAAAAACTTTATTCGAAATCCTCAGCCTCACTTTTAAGCCTCCCTCAACCTGCCCCCCGTGGCGCAGAGGCTCCAAAGCTCTGTGCTCGCAAACCCCCGTAGGCTATCTAATTGTGAGCCGGTTCGGATGTGCCAGGAAATGGGTCGCGACAATGGACTTGTTTTTGCTTTATGCTCTTTGCAACAAGCTCGATGTTGAGACAGCCGGCCCTTGGCGCTTTAACTGACACTCTTCCACTGTCTTTTCTCATCCCACTTGTCTTATACTTTGCCCTTTTAGTTCCTTGAAGAGTCTTTATTCTTGTTGCTGAGAGATTGTGTTAGTCGCATGATATTTAAACCGCTGGTATGCTTTGAACATTTCAGCCTGCATAGTAGCACAAAGACAGAGTTAATCACTTCACCTGTAAAGGAAAGTCTATTTTGCAAGTTAACTCTCACAGTACTGTCGGACACCATTTCCTGTGCTGTTTGCAGATTTACCCAGATGAGCAGAAATGAAAACATTAGAATCATATTTTTTTCAAATATTTATCTTAAATTCACCACAGAAGCTGCACATTTTACAAATATTATTTTTGATTAACCACTAGCAAACATTGGAAAGTAGCAAAAGCTATATTTTATCAGAAACGTGACATTCCACAGCTTGTCCATTCACAGTATGGATTCATACCTTGCTATTTTGAGTCAGCACTGAGCTTATAGACCAAGGATTTAAATTTTCTATGGGGAGGGGGTTTGTGATGATGTCCCACCAAGATCTATGAGAAGCAGAAGAGGCGCAAGCTGATTAATCTGGTCTAGGCGAGATCACAGATGGAAGAGATGGCAAGTCAGTATACAAACACAAAGCCATGTTTAGAACATCTGAAGTTCCACTGTGCAACTTTGCTACCTCCCAGTTTCCAAAATAGCTTTGAGCTGGAGTCTGCTTCCTCATTCAATGATTCAGGAACAGCATTTTTCCCTCTGCCATCTGATTTCTGAATGGACATTGAACCCATGAACGCTATCTCAGTACTATTTTCATTTCCTATTTTTGCACTACTTACTTAACTATAATATATTGTGATGCCTCGGGGGTGGGGCATGGTCAGTAGCTCACCCGTGCATTTCAAATTACAGTTCTTGTGTTAAAATGCTTTTGTGGAATTATGATGGGAAGTTTCAGCTCATTTATTGTTATAACTTGGCTTGGGTTATACTATTATTTGCTTGTGTATTTGTGGCTCACCCTATCTGTAACCGAGGTGTGTGATGGTCACCTCCCGCGTCAGTATGAAACTGAGCTCTCTCTGGGTCAGGGTACTGGGTCTGTTTTGTGTTTACCACATAAAAACGGTTGTCGAGTCAAAGAGCTTCCTCATCTGTCTTTATGGACCAATTACTCGCCGCATTGGTGTTGGGAGTGGGATTCCAGATTGAAGAGCAATGAAGTCGGATAGAGTGCCTTAAGACCCGGGGAATAAGATGAGGGACCAAGCTGTATGCCGCCCCTGCACCCACGGGCAGGGCTGGTGAGGATGGGACCCGGAGGGTGAATCTGGGAAACCAGCATCGAGCCTTCCCAGGACTCTCGGCCGGGGGCGAGCATACTCAGGGAACACGGCGGAACACAATACCAGCCTCCCTCGCGATCTGCACCGGCGAACCCAGGATGGGGAGATCGGGCCGATGCCGCTGGGGCAGGAGGAAGACCGACCAGTCTTGGCAACTGGCACTGCCAGGTCCACCCTGAAGCTCCCCAAGTACAAGAGTAGCCTTAGCTGGCACAAGTCAAACTTGCCACATGGCACAACGTTCCGAGACAGCGGTGTACCTTGCCCTGGCAATAGAGGAGGATGCTCTGTGCGCCCTCCTGGACCTAACGCCAGCAGAGCAGCGTGTCTCCAGGGCCATTGTAGTGCTGCTGGAACAGTGTTTCGAGCAGAGGCCATTGGCAGAAGCTATGAGGGAAGAACTGTGTCGCAAACAGCGCCGTACGGGGGAATGCCTGGGGGCGCTTGCAGCAGATCTTCACCACTGTGCTCAGCATTGCCACGCCCAGTTCCCTCCCGTGGTCCAGGAAAAGCTTGCCTCCTATGCCCGAGTGCCTTCGGCCGCACCTTCGCCTGATATCACCATCATCGCTGGCCGAGGAGCTGGCTGAAGCGGAGAGAGCAGAAACAATTTTAACCCCCCCCAAGGCATTCCAGCATCGTCCGAGACCTCCAGCGGAATCCCTCCGGGTGAGCCATTTGGGCGAAGAGTAGAGCTTATACGTGGACTGCATGGTGGAGGACATCAGATGCCGTGTGCGTTGGCGGACAGGGGGTCAACCATCACTATTGTCTGTCCCGGTGCCCTTCCCAACACGGACCAGCCATCCCCACCTGGGTGGAAAATGACGGCGGTATGGCTGGCTATGGTCACCAGCGACTGGGCGATGATGAGAGGGAAGAACTGGCTGCGCGTCGCAGTGGGGAGAAACACAGCAGAGCATGAAGTGTGGCTCGTTGTCATCTGGGAGTCCTGCATCATTGGGCTGGACCTGCTGTCCCATTGGGGGGCCCATGTGGATGTGCCGGGGGCCACACTCTGCCTTGGTGCTGAAGCCGGGGCTATCTGGCAGGGCAGCAACCACCACCAGTCACCCCAGCACGGCCCACCGTGCTCGTCATCAGCAACCGCATCGGCACAGCACAACAACGTTGGTAGCACTTCTGCAGCCTCCTCCAGCGAGACTCTCCAGGCAATGCGAGAGCAGCGAGGGCCAGTGACGGCTGAAGGATCTGCTGGGCCAGCACGTCGAGTCTTTGCAGCCAGGGATGAGGACTGGGGCGCATGGGGCTGGCCTAACACCACATTAACACTGGGGACGCCCAACCCATCTGCCTGCGGCCTCATCACCGGGCCCTCGCCAAACGCCAGGCAGCGGATCAAAGAGATGGCAGCAGCTGGTATCATCAAACCCTCTGATAGCCCATGGGCAGCCCCAGTGGTGTTGGTGAGGAAGAAAGATGGCGGTTCTGCGTGGATGACTGCTGTCTCCATGCTGTGAGCCTGAAGGACTGCTACCCCCTGCCCAGAATTGATGATGCCCTGGACTGTATCTTGGGTTCGACCTGGTTCAGCTCTCTCGATCTCCACAGTGGCTACTGGCTGGTCGAACTGGCGCCAGAGGCCCAGCCCAAGACTGTCTTCACCATTGGTCAAGGCTGTGGCACTTGCGGGTAATGCTGCTCTCAATGATGACCCGCGGACTTGGAAGGGGTCTTTGCCACTATCCGCCAGGCAAACCTGTTGCGTGCTGCGCCACCAAACGAAGTTCCTGGGGCACGTGGTGAGTGCGGAAGAAGTGGCAACTGACCTTGAGAAGGTGGTGGTGGTCAAAGAATGGCTCACCCCCTGTGAGGTCTCCGAGCTTCGCAGCTTCCTGGGGCTGGCATCGTCTTACTGCCGGTTTATTAAGGACTTTGCCACCATCGCCAGTCCCCTGCACCAGCTCACCGAGAAGGGGAGGCCCTTGACACGGACCGATATCTGCACGGCTGCCTTCGACCAGCTCCAAGCTGCGCTCACCCAGGCTCCGGGGCTGCCACACCCCGATCCAGCATGCCCCTTCATTGTGGACACGGATGCCAGCAAGAGGGGGCTTGATGCAGTGCTGCAGCAGAAGAGGGACCAAGGAGAATGCGCTGTGGCGTCCTTCAACCGCACCCTGAGCCGCCCTGAATGGAACTATTGTGTCACCCACCAGGAGCTCTTGGCCATGGTCCAGGCCCTCCGACACTCCTGCCCCTACCTCTTTGGCCAACGGTTCCTGCTCCGCACCGATCTTGCATCGCTGACCTGGCTGAGTTTCCGCGTCCTGACGGGCAGCTGGAGGGACCACGATTTCGAAATAGAGCTTCGTGCCGTAAGACAACACGGCAATGTCGATGCCCTCTCTCCCCGTCCCCGTAAGGGGCCGGGGAAGATGCTCGACCGCATCTCCGATGTATATCGGGTGCGGCTGTCTGAGCGGCAGAAGGCGGTGGTGCTGCACGGAGACTGGCTGGCACCACGTCAGACCCAGTGAGGCTGAAGGACAGGAGTGACACTGACTGCCCTGCCCCTTGCCTCACCAAACAACCCCCAGTGCTGCAGGCGGCAGCGACGACCACCACCGGGGCTTTTGGACTTTGCAATGTACATTGGGATTGCTGAGGGTGGCTGACCCCTTAGGTGGGGGCAGTGTGATGGTCCGGCGGTGGGGGGGGGGGGGGGGGCTGCTGGTTGACAGCTCACCCTTGCGTGTCTAATGACCAGCACTGTTTATGATTCTTGTGTTAAAATGCCTTTGCGGAGTTACAGTGGGAAGTTTCCGTTAATTTATTGTTACAATCTGGCTTGGGTTGTACCCTTATTTGCTTGTATATTGTCACCAGGGTGTGTGATAGTCACCTCCCCTCTCAGTATGAAACTGAGCTGTTCACTCTCCGGGTCATGTTTTGCGTTTACCACAATAAAGACGATTGTTGAGTTAAAGAGCTTCCTCCTATGTCATTATGGACCAAATACTGACCTCAATATATGCATATATACTGTAACTCACAGTTTTTTTCTCTCTACGATTAAGTGATGCATAGTACTGCTGCCACAAAGTCAACAAAATTCACAACATATGCCAGTGATGTTAAACCTGATTCGGATTCACCAGAGAGGATAATACTTTACATTCTGAATGTGATATTTTATCTATTTTATCAAAGTAGCTGAATCTAAAATTCCTTGAACCTTCAAAATAATTTACCATTAAATTGTAGGTTGATTTATGCACTTTGTCATTGGAAACTAAAAGGATAAAAACCTGTTTTACTTTGTCACCAGTTGGACTGTGAGGGAAGAGTAAATCCATTTCGCACTGGTTTCAAAAGTAAAAAAAAGTTTTGATGCTGGACCAAATATTCTCAAAGTGTTTGAGGTCAATGGGTCGGGAATATGGGACAATTGAGAGGGCTGATTTTTGAGGAACTCTTGAGGTACCTCGAACAGCAGGCATCAATGGCACAGCCCAGGATTTGCAGAAGGAAATGCAATACTGTCAAGTACAAGTTACCATGGCGATGCAAATGTAACATGTACTGAACAAAATTAGCAAAGGGAATTTTGAAATGGTATTTGATATGAATAATCACAGCATAGTTACTGTTATAAAGAGAACTACAGAGAGCCACAGCGTGGAAAGATGTCCCCGTGCCCATCAGGTATATTCAACCATTAACCATGCACTTACACTAATCCTACAGTAACCTGTGTTATCCTCCCTGTAGCTCTATCAACTGCACTCCGGATTTGGTAACTCATTGCCATGTGACGGACCAGTCAACCTACCTACCTGAAATGTAGGAGTAAACATGTACAGTCACAGGGAACATGCAAGCTCCACACAGACAGAATTAGAGGTCAGTATTGAACTCTTGTTATTAGCTCTGAGATGCAGCTGCATTTTAGTTGTGCCATGATGCTATCCCAACAGCTGGAAGTCTTAAAGTGACTGAAAAGGTAAAGGTTGGCTATCTATAAAGTGCATTTCCATAGCTCTTCATAGATGCATTTCCTAATTTATTATTTTTAAGTGTACTTATTATAGTATTGCAGTAAATATTAGTGCCAATTTACAAAATATGAGATCCCATGAACAGCATTACAATATCAATAAAATAGATTATCTCTGCTGTTATTCATGAAGAATAAGCACTGCTAAGATTACCATTGCCTTTCTTTTGTCCTGGGATTTTTCTCATCAAAAATACAGAACCTCATTCATCTTAGCACCCCCTCAATGCTGTACAGTTTAGAGCTTATACCCAAGCATACTCATCACCAAGCCAAACTCGCTGAAAGTCATCCCTCTCTCAGCATCAGTATCCTCGACTTTCTAACCAGCAGACAGCAACCAATAAGAATTAGCAACAACACCTCTGTTACAGTTATTCTAAACACTGATGCTCCACAAGGCGCTAAAGGTTCAAAGGTTCAAAGTTCATTTAATGCATGTACAATACAAATCTGATATTTATCTTCTCCAGATAGCCACAGAATACTGAAAGACCATGGGACTTGTTGAAAGAGCCCCATGTCTGCTGTATCCTCGAATTCCTACTCTACTACCTGTACACTCGTGACTGTATGACCTGATTCTGCTGTAGCTCTGCCTAAAGGTTTGCAGATGATACCAGAGTAGTGGGCCATATCTTAGATAATGATGAGCTTGCGTACAGGAAGGAGACAGAGAGCTTATTGACGTATCACGAGAACAACTTTCCCCTCAATATCAGCAACACAAAAGACTTCAGAAAGGAGGGTGGTACACAAGTTTCTGTCTGCATCAATGATGCTGGGGTTGAGTGGCTTGAGAGCTACAAGTCCTCAGGAATGAGTATCACCAATTGCCTGCCTGGTACAACTATGTACTGTAGACGTCCCAGCCACGAAAGCTCTGAACACCTCTACTTCCTCAGGAGGCAAAATGAATTTAGTATATACAAGTTGACCTTTATCATTTTTTATAAACGCACCGCAGACACCGCCCTATCTGGATGAGTAATGGCTTGGTGACAACTGCTCTGTATGTGACCACAAGAAACTACAGAGAGTCATGGGCACAGCTTAACACATCACTGAAACCAGCTTCTCCACTATGGATTCTGTGTGTACTTCTCACTGGAACAAAACAGCAACAAAAAAAGAAGCAAAGTGACACCAGAAACATATCACAACATGACCTACAGGGTCCGGTCCACAAACTGCATCAATTAGTTTGCCTGAGACCCAAGATTCCAGTACCATCCACCAGCAGCAACGAGCGAGAGGGAGAGAGAGACCGATCGAATGCAGGCACCTTCCTCCGGGAGCAGTGAGCGAGAGAGAGCGACAGGTCACTCGCAAGCAGATGGTGCTGAGTACCTTCCGCTCTCGTCCTTGTAGATTTCAATCTTCCTCGATGTTTTAATCGGTGTGATCAAGAAGAAATGGAGCCTTCCTGAAGGGCTTGTGCCCCATCTCCAGGCTTCTTCACCTCCAGGCTACACACTTCACTGGAAACCTCGCTGAGACAGCGAAGTGCCAGATCACCCAATCAGCCATCAAACACATCATCGAATTGTAGATCACAGGCTCCAAATGTAGCAGAATCTTATTTGAAAGAAGATAATAAACCAATTACCATTTATCACCAATTAATTCTATCTAACAAAAATCAATCATTTTAAATGCATGGTACATTCAGGGTGATTGACAATTTTGGCAGCTGGCTAAGTCATAAGGTATGAACTAACTGGTTTTTAAAGCTTTTCTTCATTTTTGCAGTCTGAGCTTGTTCTGGTCCTCTGACAGTGTTCAGCGACAGTGCCAAAGGCTCTGCTGGTGTGCAGTAGCTCCTTGTAAAGGATCCAACTCATGCTTTCCCACAATATGTTGCTCTGAATAAAAGTTTAAAGTTTATTCAGTTGTTTAACCATAAAATCTAACCTATTATTAGTTTGGAATTCTCATCTGATGTTATCATATACCATGTATCATTTCTTTTTTAGCTTCAGGGAACCTGCTAAGTAGGGATTATAGTTTTAGGAGATTATTGGATTTTAATCATATTTTAATATTTTAGGAATATATTTTCAGAAAAGAATTCAACCATACTGATTCATTGATTTCTCAAGATTATTCTGGGGGAGTCTACAAAACAGCTCTGTTTAGGGACGGAAGGAACCAAATAAAGATAGAGATTGCTTGTTTTTTCCATAGACTACGAGTATACACTTTCCAGAAATTGCAGTCACTCTCAAATGGCCGTGTTCACCATTGAGGGCAGACCAATTATCATAAGAATCATAAGTATTGAAAAATCTGGGTATTATGACAAGACCAGAAAAACTACACATAACTTATATACAAAGTGTCTTGATGAAGGATCTCAGTGCGAAATGTCAAGTGTTTATTCCTCTCCATAGATGCTGCACAACCTGCTCTTTTCCTCCTGCACTCTGATGTGTGTTTCTCTGGATTTCCATCATCTCTATAATCTATTGTGTTTATTTAAATTATACAAAGCACATTAAAATTAAGTTTCCATACAAACCTGTCTTTAATTTTTGCTTTTAATATTATTAGGCTCTAACATTTTTCATCATCAAAATTATTTAATATTTTGTATTGGCTAATTATTAACCATTTTCTTTCCAGATGTAAAAGATAAACCCATTTTACTTCTGTTCGCATATTCTTGTTGAATTCTTAAACTCTAAAATCAGACTCTGAAACAACAGAGCTCTCAAACACACAGTACGTTGATGAACAGAAAACAAAACTGCAGATGCTGGAATCTAAACTAAAGCAAAAATTCAGGAGCAACACAAAATAGGCAAACTGCATCTGTAGAAAGAAAAGGCAAAAGAGAATGGAGATGCAGAAATCAGGAATCAAATGTCAGAACTTTGGAAACAGTCAGTGTGTCAAGCAGCATCCATGGAGGTGAAAGGTCAAAAGCCGCATTAGGACTGAGAAAAATTGCCAGCAAATAGAAGCACAAAGAGGGCTCAGATAGAGGCTAGTGGGTGATAGGGAGAACCAGATGGGAAGGGGCAATGAGAAGGTGGAACCAGCTGTGACAGAACAGGAATGGCATTGTCATTGGGACAAAAGTTGTACAGCAAGTTACTTGAGCAGAAAGTATGTTATTTCTCCAATTTGCAATCTAATGTTATAAATCAAAACTATATTCATTATCACGAATATAGATCATGAAATTTGCAGTTCTGTGGCAGCTTTATGGTGCAAGGCATACGAATAAATATAAAGTACCATAAATAAATAAATAGAGCCAAAAAAAAGAACAATGCAGTAGTATTCATGCTTCATGGACCAGTCAGAAAACTAATGGTGCAGAGGAAGATGGCAGAGATGTTCCTGTATCACCGACTGTATGTCTTCAAGCTCCTGTACCCTCCTCCCTGATGGCAGCAATGAGAAGAGGGCATGTCATGGATGGTGGATTTCCTGAGTGTTGAATGCCTCCTTTTCGAGGCACCAGCTCTTGAAGCTGCCCCATGAAGGCGGAGAGTGTTGTGCCTGAAGAGGAGCTCACAGAGTCTACAACCCTCTGAAGCTTGTTGCAATACTGTACTTCACCGCTGCCAGAGCAGACAGTAACGGAATCATTTAGAATGCCCACCGACACACATCTGGAGAAGTCTGATGGAGACTTTGGTGACATTCCAAACCTACAGCCGTTAGCATCGATTCTTTGTAATCCCACTAACTCGTTGGGACCAGGATATATTGAATTTTTTGAGCTGTTATTGCTCAGGAACTTGATGCTGCTTCTTCTTTCCACCCTGAATCCTCAGTGAAGACCTGTCTGTTCTCCTCAATCCTCAGTGAAAACCTGCCTGTTATCCCGAATCCTCAGTGTAAACCTGTCTGTTCTCCCGAATCCTCAGTGAAAACCTCTCTGTTCTCCTGAATCCTCAGTGAAAACCTGTCTGTTCTCCCAAATCCTCGGTGAAAACCTGGCTGTTCTCCTCAATCCTCAGTGAAAACCTGCCTGTTCTCCTGAATCCACAGTGAAAAACTCTCTTCTCCTGAATCCTCAGTGAAAACCTGTCTGTTCTCCCGAATCCTCAGTGAAAACCTGCCTGTTCTCCTGAATCCTCAGTGAAAACCTCTCTGTTCTCCTCAATCCTCGGTGAAAACCTGTCTGATCTCCACAATCCTCAGTGAAAACCAGACTGATCACCTCAATCCTCAGTGAAAACCTGTCTGTTCTCCCAAATCCTCAGGGAAAACCTCTGTTCTCCTGAATCCTCAGTGAAAACCTGTCTGTTCTCCCAAATCCACAGTGAAAACCTCTGTTCTCCCGAATCCTCAGTGAAAACCTGTCTGTTCTCCCAAATCCTCGGTGAAAACCTGTCTGTTCTCCTCACTCCTCAGTGAAAACCTGTCTGTTCTCCACAATCCTCAGTGAAAACCTGCCTGTTCTCCTGAATCCTCAGTGAAAACCAGTCTATTCTCCCGAATCCTCAGTGAAAACCTGCCTGTTTTCCCGAATCCTCAGTGAAAACCTGTCTGTTTTCCCGAATCCTCAGTGAAAACCTCTGTTCTCCTCAATCCTAAGTGAAAACCTGTCTGTTCTCCTCAATCCTCAGTGAAAACATGTCTCTTCTCCCGAATCCTCAGTGAAAACCTATCTGTTCTCGCGAATCCTCAGTGAAAACCTGTCTCTTCTCCTCAATCCTCAGTGAAAACCTCTGTTCTCCCGAATCCACAATGAAAACCTGCCTGTTCTCCCAAATCCTCAGTGAAAACCTCTGTTCTCCCGAATCCTCAGAGAAAACCTGTCTGTTCTCCCGAAAATTCATTGAAAACCTCTGTTCTCCTCAATCCTCAGTAAAAACCTGTCTGTTCTCCCAAATCCTCAGTGAAAACCTCTGTTCTCCCGAATCCTCAGTGAAAACCTGTCTGTTCTCCCGAATCCTCAGTGAAAACCTGTCTGTTCTCCCAAATCCTCGGTGAAAACCTGTCTGTTCTCTTCAATCCTCAGTGAAAACCTGTCTGTTCTCCACAATCCTCAGTGAAAACCTGCCTGTTCTCCTGAATCCTCAGTGAAAACCTCTGTTCTCCCAAATCCTCAGTGAATACGTGTCTGTTCTCCCGAATCCTCAGTGAAAACCTGCCTGTTTTCCCGAATCCAGTGAAAACCTGTGTTCTCCTCATTCCTCAGTGAAAAACTGTCTGTTCTCCCGAATCCACAATGAAAACCTGTCTGTTCTCCCGAATCCTCAGTGAAAACCAGTCTGTTCTCCTCAATCCTTAGTGAAAACCTGTCTGTTTTCCTGAATCCTCAGTGAAAACATGTCTGTTCTCCCGAATCCTCAGTGAAAACCTGTCTGTTCACGCGAATCCTCAGTGAAAACCTGTCTGTTCTCCCAAATCCTCAGTAAAAACCAGTCTGTTCTCCTCAATCCTCAGTGAAAACCTGTCTGTTCTCCTCAATTCTCAGTGAAAACATATCTCTTCTACCGAATCCTCAGTGAAAACCTATCTGTTCTCGCGAATCCTCAGTGAAAACATGTCTCTTCTCCCGAATCCTCAGTGAAAACCTATCTGTTCTCCCGAATCCTCAGTGAAAGCCTGTCTGTTCTCCTCAATCCTCAGTAAAAACCTGTCTGTTCTCCCAAATCCTCAGTGAATACCTGTCTGTTTTCCCGAATCCTCAGTGAAAACCTCTCTGTTCTCCTCAATCCTCAGTGAAAACCTGTCTGATCTCCTCAGTGAAAATCTGCCTGTTCTCCTGAATCCTCAGTGAAAACCTGCCTGTTCTCCCGAATCCTCAGTGAAAACCTGACTGTTCTCCTCAATTCTTAGTGAAAACCTGACTGTTCTCCCAAATCCTCAGTAAAAACCAGTCTGTTCTCCTCAATCCTCAGTGAAAACCTGTCTGTTCTTCCGAATCTCAGTGGAAACCTGTCTGTTCTCCTCAATCCTCAGTGAAAACCTGTCTGTTCTCCTCAATCCTCAGTGAAAACCTGTCTGTTCTCCAGAATCATCAGTGGAAACCTGTCTGTTCTCCTCAATCCTCAGTGAAAACCTGTCTGTTCTCCTCAATCCTCAGTGAAAACCTGCCTGTTCTCCTGAATCCTCAGTGAAAACCTGTCTCTTCTCCTTAATCCTCAGTGAAAACCTGTCTGTTCTCCCGAATCTTCATTGAAAACCTGACTGTTCTCCCGAATACTCAGTGAAAACCTGTCTTTTCTCCCGAATCCTCAGTGAAAAGCCGTCTGTTCTCCCGAATCCTCAGTGAAATCCTCTCTGTTCTCACAAATCCTCGGTAGAAACCTGTCTGTTCTCCTCAATCCTCAGTGAAAAACTGTCTGTTCTCCCGAATCCTCAGTGAAAACCTCTCTGTTCTCATGAATCCTCAGTGAAAACCTGTCTGTTCTCCCGAATCCTCAGTGAAAACCTGTCTGTTCTCCTGAATCTTCAGTGAAAGCCTGTCTGTTCTCCCGAATCCTCAGTGAAAACATGTCTGTTCTCCACAATCCTCAGTGAAAACCTGTCTGTTCTCCCGAATCCTCAGTGAAAACCTCTGTTCTCCCGAATCCGCAATGAAAACCTGCCTGTTCTCCTGAATCTTCAGTGAAAGCCTGTCTGTTCTCCCGAATCCTCAGTGAAAACCTGTCTCTCCTGAATCTTCAGTGAAAGCCTGTCTGTCTCCCGAATCCTCAGTGAAAACCTGTCTTTTCTCCCGAATCCTCAGTGAAAACCTGCCTGTTCTCCCGAATCCACAATGAAAAGTGTCTGTTCTCCTCATTCCTCAGTGATAACCTGTCTGTTCTCCTCAATCAATAGTGAAAAACTGTCTGTTCTCCCGAATCCTCAGTGAAAACCTGTCTGTTCTCCTGAATCTTCAGTGAAAACCTGTCTTTTCTCCCGAATCCTCAGTGAAAATCTGTCTGTTCTCCCGAATCCTCAGTGAAAACCTCTGTTCTCCCGAATCCGCAATGAAAACCTGCCTGTTCTCCTGAATCTTCAGTGAAAGCCTGTCTGTTCTCCCGAATCCTCAGTGAAAACCTCTCTGTTCTCCTCAATCCTCAGTGAAAACCTGTCTGATCTCCTCAGTGAAAATCTGCCTGTTCTCCTGAATCCTCAGTGAAAACCTGCCTGTTCTCGCGAATCCTCAGTGAAAACCTGACAATTCCCCTCAATCCTTCGTGAAAACCTGACTGTTCTCCCAAATCCTCAGTAAAAACCGGTCTGTTCTCCTCAATCCTCAGTGAAAACCTGTCTGTTCTTCCGAATCTCAGTGGAAACCTGTCTGTTCTCCCGAATCCTCAGTAAAAACCTGTCTGTTCTCCTCAATCCTCAGTGAAAACCTGACTGTTCTCCCAAATCCTCAGTAAAAACCTGTCTGTTCTCCTCAATCCTCAGTGAAAACCTGTCTGTTCTCCTCAATCCTCAGTGATAACCTGTCTGTTCTCCCGAATCCTCAGTGGAAACCTGTCTGTTCTCCGCAATCCTCAGTGAAAACCTGTCTGTTCTCCTCAATCCTCAGTGAAAACCTGCCTGTTCTCCTGAATCCTCAGTGAAAACCTGTCTCTTCTCCTTAATCCTCAGTGAAAACCTGTCTGTTCTCCCGAATCTTCATTGAAAACCTGTCTGTTCTCCCGAATACTCAGTGAAAACCTGTCTTTTCTCCCGAATCCTCAGTGAAATCCTCTCTGTTCTCACAAATCCTCGGTAGAAACCTGACTGTTCTCCTCAATCCTCAGTGAAAAACTGTCTGTTCTCCCGAATCCTCAGTGAAAACCTCTCTGTTCTCATGAATCCTCAGTGAAAACCTGTCTGTTCTCCCGAATCCTCAGTGAAAACCTGTCTGTTCTCCTGAATCTTCAGTGAAAGCCTGTCTGTTCTCCCGAATCCTCAGTGAAAACCTGTCTGTTCTCCACAATCCTCAGTGAAAACCTGTCTGTTCTCCCGAATCCTCAGTGAAAACCTGTCTTTTCTCCCGAATCCTCAGTGAAAACCTCTGTTCTCCCGAATCCGCAATGAAAACCTGCCTGTTCTCCTGAATCTTCAGTGGAAGCCTATATGTTCTCCCGAATCCTCAGTGAAAACCTGTCTCTCCTGAATCTTCAGTGAAAGCCTGTCTGTCTCCCGAATCCTCAGTGAAAACCTGTCTGTTCTCCAGAATTCTCAGTGAAAACCTGCCTGTTCTCCCGAATCCACAATGAAAAGTGTCTGTTCTCCTCATTCCTCAGTGATAACCTGTCTGTTCTCCTCAATCAATAGTGAAAAACTGTCTGTTCTCCCGAATCCTCAGTGAAAACCTGTCTGTTCTCCTGAATCTTCAGTGAAAACCTCTGTTCTCCCGAATCCACATTCAAAACCTGCCTGTTCTCCTGAATCCACAGTGAAAACCTCTCTGTTACCCTCAATCATTAGTGAAAAACTGTCTGTTCTCCCGAATCCTCAGTGAAAACCTGTCTGTTCTCCTGAATCTTCAGTTAAAGCCTGTCTGTTCTCCACAATCCTCAGTGAAAACCTGCCTGTTCTCCTGAATCCTCAGTGAAAACCTATCTGTTCTCCCGAATCCTCAGTGAAAACCTGTCTGTTCTCCTCAATACTCAGTAAAAACCTGGCTGTTCTCCTGAATCCTCAGTGAAAACCTGCCTGTTCTCCCGAATCCACAATGAAAAGTGTCTGTTCTCCTCATTCCTCAGTGAAAACCAGTCTGTTCTCCCGAATCCACAATGAAAACCTGTCTCTTCTCCCGAATCCTCAGTGAAATCCTGTCGGTTCTCACAAATCCTCGGTAAAAATCTGTCTGTTCTCCCGAATCCTCAGTGAAAACCTGTCTGATCTCCTGAATCCTCAGTGAAAACCTGTCTGTTCTCCCAAATCCTCGTTAAAACCTGGCTGTTCTCCTCAATCCTCAATGAAAACCTACCTGTTCTCCCGAATACTCAGTGAAAACCTGTCTTTTCTCCCGAATCCTCAGTGAAAACCTGTCTTTTCTCCCGAATCCTCAGTGAAAAACTGTCTGTTCTCCCGAATCCTCAGTGAAAACCTGTCTGTTCTCCCGAATCCTCAGTGAAAACCTCTGTTCTCCCGAATCCGCAAAGAAAACCTGCCTGTTCTCCTGAATCTTCAGTGGAAGCCTATATGTTCTCCCGAATCCTCAGTGAAAACCTGTCTCTCCTGAATCTTCAGTGAAAGCCTGTCTGTCTCCCGAATCCTCAGTGAAAACCTGTCTGTTCTCCAGAATTCTCAGTGAAAACCTGCCTGTTCTCCCGAATCCACAATGAAAAGTGTCTGTTCTCCTCATTCCTCAGTGATAACCTGTCTGTTCTCCTCAATCAATAGTGAAAAACTGTCTGTTCTCCCGAATCCTCAGTGAAAACCTGTCTGTTCTCCTGAATCTTCAGTGAAAAACTGTCTGTTCTCCCGAATCCTCAGTGAAAACCTGTCTGTTCTCCTGAATCTTCAGTGAAAACCTCTGTTCTCCCGAATCCACATTCAAAACCTGCCTGTTCTCCTGAATCCACAGTGAAAACCTCTCTGTTACCCTCAATCATTAGTGAAAAACTGTCTGATCTCCCGAATCCTCAGTAAAAACCTGTCTGTTCTCCTGAATCTTCAGTTAAAGCCTGTCTGTTCTCCACAATCCTCAGTGAAAACCTGCCTGTTCTCCTGAATCCTCAGTGAAAACCTATCTGTTCTCCCGAATCCTCAGTGAAAACCTGTCTGTTCTCCTCAATACTCAGTAAAAACCTGGCTGTTCTCCTGAATCCTCAGTGAAAACCTGCCTGTTCTCCCGAATCCACAATGAAAAGTGTCTGTTCTCCTCATTCCTCAGTGAAAATCAGTCTGTTCTCCCGAATCCACAATGAAAACCTGTCTCTTCTCCCGAATCCTCAGTGAAATCCTGTCGGTTCTCACAAATCCTCGGTAAAAATCTGTCTGTTCTCCCGAATCCTCAGTGAAAACCTGTCTGATCTCCTGAATCCTCAGTGAAAACCTGTCTGTTCTCCCAAATCCTCGTTAAAACCTGGCTGTTCTCCTCAATCCTCAATGAAAACCTACCTGTTCTCCCGAATACTCAGTGAAAACCTGTCTTTTCTCCCGAATCCTCAGTGAAAACCTGTCTTTTCTCCCGAATCCTCAGTGAAAAACTGTCTGTTCTCCCGAATCCTCAGTGAAAACCTCTCTGTTCTCCTTAATCCTCAGTGAAAACCTGTCTGTTCTCCCGAATCTTCATTGAAAACCTGTCTGTTCTCCCGAATACTCAGTGAAAACCTGTCTTTTCTCCCGAATCCTCAGTGAAAACCCGTCTGTTCTCCCGAATCCTCAGTGAAATCCTCTCTGTTCTCACAAATCCTCGGTAGAAACCTGTCTGTTCTCCTCAATCCTCAGTGAAAAACTTTCTGTTCTCCCGAATCCTCAGTGAAAACCTCTCTGTTCTCATGAATCCTCAGTGAAAACCTGTCTGTTCTCCCGAATCCTCAGTGAAAACCTGTCTGTTCTCCTGAATCTTCAGTGAAAGACTGTCTGTTCTCCCGAATCCTCAGTGAAAACCTGTCTGTTCTCCACAATCCTCAGTGAAAACCTGTCTGTTCTCCCGAATCCTCAGTGAAAACCTCTGTTCTCCCGAATCCGCAATGAAAACCTTCCTGTTCTCCTGAATCTTCAGTGAAAGCCTGTCTGTTCTCCCGAATCCTCAGTGAAAACCTGTCTCTCCTGAATCTTCAGTGAAAGCCTGTCTGTCTCCCGAATCCTCAGTGAAAACCTGTCTGTTCTCCAGAATTCTCAGTGAAAACCTGCCTGTTCTCCCGAATCCACAATGAAAAGTGTCTGTTCTCCTCATTCCTCAGTGATAACCTGTCTGTTCTCCTCAATCAATAGTGAAAAACTGTCTGTTCTCCCGAATCCTCAGTGAAAACCTGTCTGTTCTCCTGAATCTTCAGTGAAAACCTGTCTTTTCTCCCGAATCCTCAGTGAAAATCTGTCTGTTCTCCCGAATCCTCAGTGAAAACATCTGTTCTCCCGAATCCGCAATGAAAACCTGCCTGTTCTCCTGAATCTTCAGTGAAAGCCTGTCTGTTCTCCCGAATCCTCAGTGAAAACCTCTCTGTTCTCCTCAATCCTCAGTGAAAACCTGTCTGATCTCCTCAGTGAAAATCTGCCTGTACTCCTGAATCCTCAGTGAAAACCTGCCTGTTCTCCCGAATCCTCAGTGAAAATCTGACTGTTCCCCTCAATCCTTAGTGAAAACCTGACTGTTCTCCCAAATCCTCAGTAAAAACCAGTCTGTTCTCCTCAATCCTCAGTGAAAACCTGTCTGTACTTCCGAATCTCAGTGGAAACCTGTCTGTTCTCCCGAATCCTCAGTAAAAACCTGTCTGTTCTCCTCAATCCTCAGTGAAAACCTGACTGTTCTCCCAAATCCTCAGTAAAAACCTGTCTGTTCTCCTCAATCCTCAGTGAAAACCTGTCTGTTCTCCTCAATCCTCAGTGAAAACCTGCCTGTTCTCCTGAATCCTCAGTGAAAACCTGTCTCTTCTCCTTAATCCTCAGTGAAAACCTGTCTGTTCTGCCGAATCTTCAATGAAAACCTGTCTGT
Source organism: Hypanus sabinus (assembly GCF_030144855.1). Taxonomy (NCBI): domain Eukaryota; kingdom Metazoa; phylum Chordata; class Chondrichthyes; order Myliobatiformes; family Dasyatidae; genus Hypanus; species Hypanus sabinus. The sequence goes on from NC_082732.1 coordinate 12,508,662, forward strand.
TCTCCCGAATACTCAGTGAAAACCTGTCTTTTCTCCCGAATCCTCAGTGAAAACCTGTCTGTTCTCCCGAATCCTCAGTGAAATCCTCTCTGTTCTCACAAATCCTCGGTAGAAACCTGACTGTTCTCCTCAATCCTCAGTGAAAAACTGTCTGTTCTCCCGAATCCTCAGTGAAAACCTCTCTGTTCTCATGAATCCTCAGTGAAAACCTGTCTGTTCTCCCGAATCCTCAGTGAAAACCTGTCTGTTCTCCTGAATCTTCAGTGAAAGCCTGTCTGTTCTCCCGAATCCTCAGTGAATACCTATCTGTTCTCCACAATCCTCAGTGAAAACCTGTCTGTTCTCCCGAATCCTCAGTGAAAACCTGTCTTTTCTCCCGAATCCTCAGTGAAAACCTGTCTGTTCTCCCGAATCCTCAGTGAAAACCTCTGTTCTCCCGAATCCGCAATGAAAACCTGCCTGTTCTCCTGAATCTTCAGTGGAAGCCTGTCTGTTCTCCCGAATCCTAAGTGAAAACCTGTCTCTCCTGAATCTTCAGTGAAAGCCTGTCTGTCTCCCGAATCCTCAGTGAAAACCTGTCTGTTCTCCAGAATTCTCAGTGAAAACCTGCCTGTTCTCCCGAATCCACAATGAAAAGTGTCTGTTCTCCTCATTCCTCAGTGATAACCTGTCTGTTCTCCTCAATCAATAGTGAAAAACTGTCTGTTCTCCCGAATCCTCAGTGAAAACCTGTCTGTTCTCCTGAATCTTCAGTGAAAAACTGTCTGTTCTCCCGAATCCTCAGTGAAAACCTGTCTGTTCTACTGAATCTTCAGTGAAAACCTCTGTTCTCCCGAATCCACATTCAAAACCTGCCTGTTCTCCTGAATCCACAGTGAAAACCTCTCTGTTCCCCTCAATCATTAGTGAAAAACTGTCTGTTCTCCCGAATCCTCAGTGAAAACCTGTCTGTTCTCCTGAATCTTCAGTTAAAGCCTGTCTGTTCTCCACAATCCTCAGTGAAAACCTGCCTGTTCTCCTGAATCCTCAGTGAAAACCTATCTGTTCTCCCGAATCCTCAGTGAAAACCTGTCTGTTCTCCTCAATACTCAGTAAAAACCTGGCTGTTCTCCTGAATCCTCAGTGAAAACCTGCCTGTTCTCCCGAATCCACAATGAAAAGTGTCTGTTCTCCTCATTCCTCAGTGAAAACCAGTCTGTTCTCCCGAATCCACAATGAAAACCTGTCTCTTCTCCCGAATCCTCAGTGAAATCCTGTCGGTTCTCACAAATCCTCGGTAAAAACCTGTCTGTTCTCCCGAATCCTCAGTGAAAACCTGTCTGATCTCCTGAATCCTCAGTGAAAACCTGTCTGTTCTCCCAAATCCTCGGTGAAAACCTGGCTCTTCTCCTCAATCCTCAATGAAAACCTACCTGTTCTCCCGAATACTCAGTGAAAACCTGTCTTTTCTCCCGAATCCTCAGTGAAAACCTGTCTGTTCTCCCGAATCCTCAGTGAAATCCTCTCTGTTCTCACAAATCCTCGGTAGAAACCTGACTGTTCTCCTCAATCCTCAGTGAAAAACTGTCTGTTCTCCCGAATCCTCAGTGAAAACCTCTCTGTTCTCATGAATCCTCAGTGAAAACCTGTCTGTTCTCCCGAATCCTCAGTGAAAACCTGTCTGTTCTCCTGAATCTTCAGTGAAAGTCTGTCTGTTCTCCCGAATCCTCAGTGAATACCTGTCTGTTCTCCACAATCCTCAGTGAAAACCTGTCTGTTCTCCCGAATCCTCAGTGAAAACCTGTCTGTTCTCCCAAATCCTCGGTGAAAACCTGGCTGTTCTCCTCAATCCTCAGTGAAAACCTACCTGTTCTCCTGAATCCTCAGTGAAAAACTCTCATCTCCTGAATCCTCAGTGAAAACCTGTCTGTTCTCCCGAATCCTCAGTGAAAACCTGCCTGTTCTCCTGAATCCTCAGTGAAAACCTCTCTGTTCTCCTCAATCCTCGGTGAAAAACTGTCTGATCTCCACAATCCTCAGTGAAAACCAGACTGTTCACCTCAATCCTCAGTGAAAACCTGTCTGTTCTCCCAAATCCTCAGGGAAAACCTCTGTTCTCCCGAATCCTCAGTGAAAACCTGTCTGTTCTCCCAAATCCACAGTGAAAACCTCTGTTCTACTGAATCCTCAGTGAAAACCTGTCTGTTCTCCCGAATCCACAATGAAAACCTGTCTGTTCTCCCAAATCCTCGGTGAAAACCTGTCTGTTCTCCCGAATCCTCAGTGAATACCTGTCTGTTCTCCCGAATCCTCAGTGAAAACCTCTCTGTTCTCCTCAATCCTCAGTGAAAACCTGTCTGTTCTCCTCAGTGAAAATCTGCCTGTTCTCCTGAATCCTCAGTGAATACCTGCCTGTTCTCCCGAATCCACAATGAAAACCTGTCTGTTCTCCCGAATCCTCAGTGAAAACCTGTCTGTTCTCCTCAATCCTTAGTGAAAACCTGTCTGTTTTCCTGAATCCTCAGTGAAAACCTGTCTGTTCTCCACAATCCTCAGTGAAAACCTGCCTGTTCTCCCGAATCCACAATGAAAAGTGTCTGTTCTCCTCATTCCTCAGTGATAACCTGTCTGTTCTCCTCAATCAATAGTGAAAAACTGTCTGTTCTCCCGAATCCTCAGTGAAAACCTGTCTGTTCTCCTGAATCTTCAGTGAAAGCCTGTCTGTTCTCCCGAATCCTCAGTGAAAACCTGTCTGTTCTCCACAATCCTCAGTGAAAACCTGCCTGTTCTCCCGAATCCTCAGTGAAAACCTGTCTGTTCTCCACAATCCTCATTGAAAACCTGTCTGTTCTCCCAAATCCTCAGTGAATACCAGTCTGTTCTCCCGAATCCTCAGTGAAAACCTCTCTGTTCTCCTCAATCCTCAGTGAAAACCTGTCTGTTCTCCTCAGTGAAAATCTGCCTGTTCTCCTGAATCCTCAGTGAATACCTGCCTGTTCTCCCGAATCCACAATGAAAACCTGTCTGTTCTCCCGAATCCTCAGTGAAAACCTGTCTGTTCTCCTCAATCCTTAGTGAAAACCTGTCTGTTTTCCTGAATCCTCAGTGAAAACATGTCTGTTCTCCCGAATCCTCGGTGAAAACCTGTCTGTTCACCCGAATCCTCAGTGAAAACCTATCTGTTCTCCCAAATCCTCAGTAAAAACCAGTCTGTTCTCCTCAATCCTCAGTGAAAACCTGTCTGTTTTCCGACTCTCAGTGGAAACCTGTCTGTTCTCCTCAATCCTCAGTGAAAACCTGTCTGTTCTCCTCAATCCTCAGTGAAAACCTGTCTGTTCTCTTCAATCCTCAGTGAAAACCTGCCTGTTCTCCTGAATCCTCAGTGAAAACCTGCCTGTTCTCCTGAATCTTCAGTGAAAACCTGTCTCTTCTCCTTAATCCTCAGTGAAATCCTGTTCTCCCGAATCCTCAGTGAAAACCTGTCTGTTCTCCCGAATCTTCATTGAAAACCTGTCTGTTCTCCCGAATACTCAGTGAAAACCTGTCTTTTCTCCCGAATCCTCAGTGAAAACCTGTCTGTTCTCCCGAATCCTCAGTGAAAACCTGTCTGTTCTCCTCAATCATTAGTGAAAAACTGTCTGTTCTCCCGAATCCTCAGTGAAAACCTCTCTGTTCTCCTGAATCCTCAGTGAAAACCTGTCTGTTCTCCCGAATCCTCAGTGAAAACCTGTCTGTTCTCCTGAATCTTCAGTGAAAGCCTGTCTGTTCTCCCGAATCCTCAGTGAAAACCTGCCTATTCTCCTGAATCCTCAGTGAAAACCTGCCTGTTCTCCTGAATCCTCAGTGAAAACCTGTCTGTTCTCCCGAATGCTCAGTGAAAACCTGTGTTTTCTCCCGAATCCTCAGTTAAAACCTGTCTGTTCTCCCGAATCCACAGTGAAAACCTCTGTTCTCCCGTATCCACAATGAAAACCTGCCTGTTCTCCTGAATCCACAGTGAAAACCTGTCTGTTCCCCTCAATCATTAGTGAAAAACTGTCTGCTCTCCCGAATCCTCAGTGAAAACCTGTCTGTTCTCCTGAATCTTCAGTGAAAGCCTGTCTGTTCTCTCGAATCCTCAGTGAAAACCTGTCTCTCCTGAATCTTCAGTGAAATCCTGTCTGTCTCCCGAATCCTCAGTGAAAACCTGTCTGTTCTCCAGAATCCTCAGTGAAAACCTGCCTGTTCTCCTGAATCCTCAGTGAAAACCTATCTGTTCTCCCGAATCCTCAGTGAAAACCTGTCTGTTCTCCTCAATCCTCAGTAAAAACCTGTCTGTTCTCCCAAATCCTCAGTGAATACCTGCCTGTTCTCCTCATTCCTCAGTGATAACCTGTCTGTTCTCCTCAATCAATAGTGAAAAACTGTCTGTTCTCCCGAATCCTCAGTGAAAACCTGTCTGTTCTCCTGAATCTTCAGTGAAAGCCTGTCTGTTCTCCCGAATCCTCAGTGAAAACCTGTCTGTTCGCCACAATCCTCAGTGAAAACCTGCCTGTTCTCCCGAATCCTCAGTGAAAACCTGTCTGTTCTCCACAATCCTCAGTGAAAACCTGCCTGTTCTCCCGAATCCTCAGTGAAAACCTGTCTGTTCTCCACAATCCTCATTGAAAACCTGCCTGTTCTCCTGAATCCTCAGTGAAAACCTATCTGTTCTCCCGAATCCTCAGTGAAAACCTATCTGTTCTCCCGAATCCTCAGTGAAAACCTGCCTGTTCTCCCGAATCCTCAGTGAAAACCTGTCTGTTCTCCCGAATCCTCAGTGAAAACCTGTCTGTTCTCCCGAATGCTCAGTGAAAACCTGTGTTTTCTCCCGAATCCTCAGTTAAAACCTGTCTGTTCTCCCGAATCCACAGTGAAAACCTCTGTTCTCCCGTATCCACAATGAAAACCTGCCTGTTCTCCTGAATCCACAGTGAAAACCTGTCTGTTCCCCTCAATCATTAGTGAAAAACTGTCTGCTCTCCCGAATCCTCAGTGAAAACCTGTCTGTTCTCCTGAATCTTCAGTGAAAGCCTGTCTGTTCTCTCGAATCCTCAGTGAAAACCTGTCTCTCCTGAATCTTCAGTGAAATCCTGTCTGTCTCCCGAATCCTCAGTGAAAACCTGTCTGTTCTCCAGAATCCTCAGTGAAAACCTGCCTGTTCTCCTGAATCCTCAGTGAAAACCTATCTGTTCTCCCGAATCCTCAGTGAAAACCTGTCTGTTCTCCTCAATCCTCAGTAAAAACCTGTCTGTTCTCCCAAATCCTCAGTGAATACCTGCCTGTTCTCCTCATTCCTCAGTGATAACCTGTCTGTTCTCCTCAATCAATAGTGAAAAACTGTCTGTTCTCCCGAATCCTCAGTGAAAACCTGTCTGTTCTCCTGAATCTTCAGTGAAAGCCTGTCTGTTCTCCCGAATCCTCAGTGAAAACCTGTCTGTTCGCCACAATCCTCAGTGAAAACCTGCCTGTTCTCCCGAATCCTCAGTGAAAACCTGTCTGTTCTCCACAATCCTCATTGAAAACCTGCCTGTTCTCCTGAATCCTCAGTGAAAACCTATCTGTTCTCCCGAATCCTCAGTGAAAACCTATCTGTTCTCCCGAATCCTCAGTGAAAACCTGCCTGTTCTCCCGAATCCTCAGTGAAAACCTGTCTGTTCTCCCGAATCCTCAGTGAAAACCTGTCTGTTCTCCCGAATCCTCAGTGAAAACCTGCCTGTTCCCCTGAATCCTCAGGGAAAACCTGTCTCTTCTCCTGAATACTCAGTGAAAACCTGTCTGTTCTCCTCAATCATTAGTGAAAAACTGTCTGTTCTCCCGAATCCTCAGCGAAAACCTCTCTGTTCTCCTGAATCCTCACTGAAAACCTGTCTGTTCTCCCGAATCCTCAGTGAAAACCTGTCTGTTCTCCTGAATCTTCAGTGAAAGCCTGTCTGTTCTCCCGAATCCTCAGTGAAAACCTGTCTGTTCTCCACAATTCTCAGTGAAAACCTGCCTATTCTCCTGAATCCTCAGTGAAAACCTGCCTGTTCTCCAAAATCCTCAGTGAAAACCTGTCTGTTCTCCCGAATGCTCAGTGAAAACCTGTCTTTTCTCCCGAATCCTCAGTTAAAACCTGTCTGTTCTCCCGAATCCTCAGTGAAAACCTGCCTGTTCTCCTGAATCCTCAGTGAAAACCTGTCTGTTCTTCCGAATCCTCAGTGAAAACCTATCTGTTCTCCCGAATCCTCAGTGAAAACCTGTCTGTTCTCCTCAATCCTCAGTAAAAACCTGTCTGTTCTCCCAAATCCTCAGTGAATACCTGCCTGTTCTCCCGAATCCACAATGAAAAGTGTCTGTTCTCCTCATTCCTCAGTGATAACTTGTCTGTTCTCCTCAATCAATAGTGAAAAACTGTCTGTTCTCCTGAATCTTCAGTGAAAGCCTCTGTTCTCCTGAATCCTCAGTGAAAACCTGTCTGTTCTCCCAAATCCTCAGTGAATACCTGTCTGTTCTCCCGAATCCTCAGTGAAAACCTCTCTGTTCTCCTCAATCCTCAGTGAAAACCTGTCTGTTCTCCTCAGTGAAAATCTGCCTGTTCTCCTGAATCCTCAGTGAAAACCTGCCTGTTCTCCCGAATCCACAATGAAAACCTGTCTGTTCTCCCGAATCCTCAGTGAAAACCTGTCTGTTCTCCTCAATCCTTAGTGAAAAGCTGTCTGTTTTCGTGAATCCTCAGTGAAAACATGTCTGTTCTCCCGAATCCTCGGTGAAAACCTGTCTGTTCACCCAAATCCTCAGTGAAAACCTGCCTGTTCTCCCGAATCCACAATAAAAAGTGTCTGTTCTCCTCATTCCTCAGTGAAAACCAGTCTGTTCTCCCGAATCCACAATGAAAACCTGTCTCTTCTCCCGAATCCTCAGTGAAATCCTGTCGGTTCTCACAAATCCTCGGTAAAAACCTGTCTGTTCTCCCGAATCCTCAGTGAAAACCTGTCTGATCTCCTGAATCCTCAGTGAAAACCTGTCTGTTCTCCCAAATCCTCGGTGAAAACCTGGCTGTTCTCCTCAATCCTCAGTGAAAACCTACCTGTTCTCCTGAATCCTCAGTGAAAAACTCTCATCTCCTGAATCCTCAGTGAAAACCTGTCTGTTCTCCCGAATCCTCAGTGAAAACCTGCCTGTTCTCCTGAATCCTCAGTGAAAACCTCTCTGTTCTCCTCAATCCTCGGTGAAAAACTGTCTGATCTCCACAATCCTCAGTGAAAACCAGACTGTTCTCCTCAATCCTCAGTGAAAACCTGTCTGTTCTCCCAAATCCTCAGGGAAAACCTCTGTTCTCCCGAATCCTCAGTGAAAACCTGTCTGTTCTCCCAAATCCACAGTGAAAACCTCTGTTCTACTGAATCCTCAGTGAAAACCTGTCTGTTCTCCCGAATCCACAATGAAAACCTGTCTGTTCTCCCAAATCCTCGGTGAAAACCTGTCTGTTCTCCCGAATCCTCAGTGAATACCTGTCTGTTCTCCCGAATCCTCAGTGAAAACCTCTCTGTTCTCCTCAATCCTCAGTGAAAACCTGTCTGTTCTCCTCAGTGAAAATCTGCCTGTTCTCCTGAATCCTCAGTGAATACCTGCCTGTTCTCCCGAATCCACAATGAAAACCTGTCTGTTCTCCCGAATCCTCAGTGAAAACCTGTCTGTTCTCCTCAATCCTTAGTGAAAACCTGTCTGTTTTCCTGAATCCTCAGTGAAAACCTGTCTCTTCTCCACAATCCTCAGTGAAAACCTGCCTGTTCTCCCGAATCCACAATGAAAAGTGTCTGTTCTCCTCATTCCTCAGTGATAACCTGTCTGTTCTCCTCAATCAATAGTGAAAAACTGTCTGTTCTCCCGAATCCTCAGTGAAAACCTGTCTGTTCTCCTGAATCTTCAGTGAAAGCCTGTCTGTTCTCCCGAATCCTCAGTGAAAACCTGTCTGTTCTCCACAATCCTCAGTGAAAACCTGCCTGTTCTCCCGAATCCTCAGTGAAAACCAGTCTGTTCTCCACAATCCTCATTGAAAACCTGTCTGTTCTCCCGAATCCTCAGTGAAAACCTGTCTGTTCTCCCGAATCCTCAGTGAAAACCTGTCTGTTCTCCACAATTCTCAGTGAAAACCTGCCTATTCTCCTGAATCCTCAGTGAAAATCTGCCTGTTCTCCGGAATCCTCAGTGAAAACCTGTCTGTTCTCCCGAATGCTCAGTGAAAACCTGTCTTTTCTCCCGAATCCTCAGTTAAAACCTATCTGTTCTCCCGAATCCTCAGTGAAAACCTGCCTGTTCTCCTGAATCCTCAGTGAAAACCTGTCTGTTCTTCCGAATCCTCAGTGAAAACCTATCTGTTCTCCCGAATCCTCAGTGAAAACCTGTCTGTTCTCCTCAATCCTCAGTAAAAACCTGTCTGTTCTCCCAAATCCTCAGTGAATACCTGCCTGTTCTCCCGAATCCACAATGAAAAGTGTCTGTTCTCCTCATTCCTCAGTGATAACTTGTCTGTTCTCCTCAATCAATAGTGAAAAACTGTCTGTTCTCCTGAATCTTCAGTGAAAGCCTCTGTTCTCCTGAATCCTCAGTGAAAACCTGTCTGTTCTCCCAAATCCTCAGTGAATACCTGTCTGTTCTCCCGAATCCTCAGTGAAAACCTCTCTGTTCTCCTCAATCCTCAGTGAAAACCTGTCTGTTCTCCTCAGTGAAAATCTGCCTGTTCTCCTGAATCCTCAGTGAAAACCTGCCTGTTCTCCCGAATCCACAATGAAAACCTGTCTGTTCTCCCGAATCCTCAGTGAAAACCTGTCTGTTCTCCTCAATCCTTAGTGAAAAGCTGTCTGTTTTCGTGAATCCTCAGTGAAAACATGTCTGTTCTCCCGAATCCTCGGTGAAAACCTGTCTGTTCACCCGAATCCTCAGTGAAAACCTGCCTGTTCTCCCGAATCCACAATAAAAAGTGTCTGTTCTCCTCATTCCTCAGTGAAAACCAGTCTGTTCTCCCGAATCCACAATGAAAACCTGTCTCTTCTCCCGAATCCTCAGTGAAATCCTGTCGGTTCTCACAAATCCTCGGTAAAAACCTGTCTGTTCTCCCGAATCCTCAGTGAAAACCTGTCTGATCTCCTGAATCCTCAGTGAAAACCTGTCTGTTCTCCCAAATCCTCGGTGAAAACCTGGCTGTTCTCCTCAATCCTCAGTGAAAACCTACCTGTTCTCCTGAATCCTCAGTGAAAAACTCTCATCTCCTGAATCCTCAGTGAAAACCTGTCTGTTCTCCCGAATCCTCAGTGAAAACCTGCCTGTTCTCCTGAATCCTCAGTGAAAACCTCTCTGTTCTCCTCAATCCTCGGTGAAAAACTGTCTGATCTCCACAATCCTCAGTGAAAAACTGTCTGTTCTCCCAAATCCTCAGGGAAAACCTCTGTTCTCCCGAATCCTCAGTGAAAACCTGTCTGTTCTCCCAAATCCACAGTGAAAACCTCTGTTCTACTGAATCCTCAGTGAAAACCTGTCTGTTCTCCCGAATCCACAATGAAAACCTGTCTGTTCTCCCAAATCCTCGGTGAAAACCTGTCTGTTCTCCCGAATCCTCAGTGAATACCTGTCTGTTCTCCCGAATCCTCAGTGAAAACCTCTCTGTTCTCCTCAATCCTCAGTGAAAACCTGTCTGTTCTCCTCAGTGAAAATCTGCCTGTTCTCCTGAATCCTCAGTGAATACCTGCCTGTTCTCCCGAATCCACAATGAAAACCTGTCTGTTCTCCCGAATCCTCAGTGAAAACCTGTCTGTTCTCCTCAATCCTTAGTGAAAACCTGTCTGTTTTCCTGAATCCTCAGTGAAAACCTGTCTCTTCTCCACAATCCTCAGTGAAAACCTGCCTGTTCTCCCGAATCCACAATGAAAAGTGTCTGTTCTCCTCATTCCTCAGTGATAACCTGTCTGTTCTCCTCAATCAATAGTGAAAAACTGTCTGTTCTCCCGAATCCTCAGTGAAAACCTGTCTGTTCTCCTGAATCTTCAGTGAAAGCCTGTCTGTTCTCCCGAATCCTCAGTGAAAACCTGTCTGTTCTCCACAATCCTCAGTGAAAACCTGCCTGTTCTCCCGAATCCTCAGTGAAAACCTGTCTGTTCTCCACAATCCTCATTGAAAACCTGTCTGTTCTCCCAAATCCTCAGTGAATACCTGTCTGTTCTCCCGAATCCTCAGTGAAAACCTCTCTGTTCTCCTCAATCCTCAGTGAAAACCTGTCTGTTCTCCTCAGTGAAAATCTGCCTGTTCTCCTGAATCCTCAGTGAATACCTGCCTGTTCTCCCGAATCCACAATGAAAACCTGTCTGTTCTCCCGAATCCTCAGTGAAAACCTGTCTGTTCTCCTCAATCCTTAGTGAAAACCTGTCTGTTTTCCTGAATCCTCAGTGAAAACATGTCTGTTCTCCCGAATCCTCGGTGAAAACCTGTCTGTTCTCCTCAATCCTCAGTGAAAACCTGTCTGTTCTCCTCAATCCTCAGTGAAAACCTGTCTGTTCTCTTCAATCCTCAGTGAAAACCTGCCTGTTCTCCTGAATCCTCAGTGACAACCTGCCTGTTCTCCTGAATCCTCAGTGAAAACCTGTCTCTTCTCCTTAATCCTCAGTGAAATCCTGTCTGTTCTCCCGAATCCTCAGTGAAAACCTGTCTGTTCTCCCGAATCTTCATTGAAAACCTGTCTGTTCTCCCGAATACTCAGTGAAAACCTGTCTTTTCTCCCGAATCCTCAGTGAAAACCTGTCTGTTCTCCCGAATCCTCAGTGAAATCCTGTCTGTTCTCACAAATCCTCGGTAAAAACCTGTCTATTCTCCCGAATCCTCAGTGAAAACCTCTCTGTTCTCCTGAATCCTCAGTGAAAACCTGTCTGTTCTCCCGAATCCTCAGTGAAAACCTGTCTGTTCTCCTGAATCTTCAGTGAAAGCCTGTCTGTTCTCCCGAATCCTCAGTGAAAACCTGCCTATTCTCCTGAATCCTCAGTGAAAACCTGCCTGTTCTCCTGAATCCTCAGTGAAAACCTGTCTGTTCTCCCGAATGCTCAGTGAAAACCTGTGTTTTCTCCCGAATCCTCAGTTAAAACCTGTCTGTTCTCCCGAATCCTCAGTGAAAACCTCTGTTCTCCCGTATCCACAATGAAAACCTGCCTGTTCTCCTGAATCCACAGTGAAAACCTGTCTGTTCCCCTCAATCATTAGTGAAAAACAGTCTGCTCTCCCGAATCCTCTGTGAAAACCTGTCTGTTCTCCTGAATCTTCAGTGAAAGCCTGTCTGTTCTCTCGAATCCTCAGTGAAAACCTGTCTCTCCTGAATCTTCAGTGAAATCCTGTCTGTCTCCCGAATCCTCAGTGAAAACCTGTCTGTTCTCCAGAATCCTCAGTGAAAACCTGCCTGTTCTCCTGAATCCTCAGTGAAAACCTGTCTGTTCTCCCGAATCCTCAGTGAAAACCTATCTGTTCTCCCGAATCCTCAGTGAAAACCTGTCTGTTCTCCTCAATCCTCAGTAAAAACCTGTCTGTTCTCCCAAATCCTCAGTGAATACCTGCCTGTTCTCCCGAATCCACAATGAAAAGTGTCTGTTCTCCTCATTCCTCAGTGATAACCTGTCTGTTCTCCTCAATCAATAGTGAAAAACTGTCTGTTCTCCCGAATCCTCAGTGAAAACCTGTCTGTTCTCCTGAATCCTCAGTGAAAGCCTGTCTGTTCTCCCGAATCCTCAGTGAAAACCTGTCTGTTCTCCACAATCCTCAGTGAAAACCTGCCTGTTCTCCCGAATCCTCAGTGAAAACCTGTCTGTTCTCCACAATCCTCATTGAAAACCTGCCTGTTCTCCTGAATCCTCAGTGAAAACCTATCTGTTCTCCCGAATCCTCAGTGAAAACCTATCTGTTCTCCCGAATCCTCAGTGAAAACCTGCCTGTCCTCCCGAATCCTCAGTGAAAACCTGTCTGTTCTCCCGAATCCTCAGTGAAAACCTGTCTGTTCTCCCGAATCCTCAGTGAAAAGCTGCCTGTTCCCCTGAATCCTCAGTGAAAACCTGTCTCTTCTCCTGAATACTCAGTGAAAACCTGTCTGTTCTCCTCAATCATTAGTGAAAAACTGTCTGTTCTCCCGAATCCTCAGTGAAAACCTCTGTGTTCTCCTGAATCCTCAGTGAAAACCTGTCTGTTCTCCCGAATCCTCAGTGAAAACCTGTCTGTTCTCCTGAATCTTCAGTGAAAGCCTGTCTGTTCTCCCGAATCCTCAGTGAAAACCTGTCTGTTCTCCACAATCCTCAGTGAAAACCTGCCTATTCTCCTGAATCCTCAGTGAAAACCTGCCTGTTCTCCTGAATCCTCAGTGAAAACCTGTCTGTTCTCCCGAATGCTCAGTGAAAACCTGTCTTTTCTCCCGAATCCTCAGTTAAAACCTGTCTGTTCTCCACAATCCTCAGTGAAAACCTGCCTGTTCTCCTGAATCCTCAGTGAAAACCTGTCTGTTCTTCCGAATCCTCAGTGAAAACCTATCTGTTCTCCCAAATCCTCAGTGAAAACCTGTCTGTTCTCCCGAATCCTCAGTGAAAACCTCTCTGTTCTCCTCAATCCTCAGTGAAAACCTGTCTGTTCTCCTCAGTGAAAATCTGCCTGTTCTCCTGAATCCTCAGTGAATACCTGCCTGTTCTCCCGAATCCACAATGAAAACCTGTCTGTTCTCCCGAATCCTCAGTGAAAACCTGTCTGTTCTCCTCAATCCTTAGTGAAAACCTGTCTGTTTTCCTGAATCCTCAGTGAAAACCTGTCTGTTCTCCACAATCCTCAGTGAAAACCTGCCTGTTCTCCCGAATCCACAATGAAAAGTGTCTGTTCTCCTCATTCCTCAGTGATAACCTGTCTGTTCTCCTCAATCAATAGTGAAAAACTGTCTGTTCTCCCGAATCCTCAGTGAAAACCTGTCTGTTCTCCTGAATCTTCAGTGAAAGCCTGTCTGTTCTCCCGAATCCTCAGTGAAAACCTGTCTGTTCTCCACAATCCTCAGTGAAAACCTGCCTGTTCTCCCGAATCCTCAGTGAAAACCTGTCTGTTCTCCACAATCTTCATTGAAAACCTGTCTGTTCTCCCAAATCCTCAGTGAATACCTGTCTGTTCTCCCGAATCCTCAGTGAAAACCTCTCTGTTCTCCTCAATACTCAGTGAAAACCTGTCTGTTCTCCTCAGTGAAAATCTGCCTGTTCTCCTGAATCCTCAGTGAATACCTGCCTGTTCTCCCGAATCCACAATGAAAACCTGTCTGTTCTCCCGAATCCTCAGTGAAAACCTGTCTGTTCTCCTCAATCCTTAGTGAAAACCTGTCTGTTTTCCTGAATCCTCAGTGAAAACATGTCTGTTCTCCCGAATCCTCGGTGAAAACCTGTCTGTTCACCCGAATCCTCAGTGAAAACCTATCTGTTCTCCCAAATCCTCAGTAAAAACCAGTCTGTTCTCCTCAATCCTCAGTGAAAACCTGTCTGTTCTCCTCAATCCTCAGTGAAAACCTGTCTGTTCTCTTCAATCCTCAGTGAAAACCTGCCTGTTCTCCTGAATCCTCAGTGAAAACCTGCCTGTTCTCCTGAATCCTCAGTGAAAACCTGTCTCTTCTCCTTAATCCTCAGTGAAATCCTGTCTGTTCTCCCGAATCCTCAGTGAAAACCTGTCTGTTCTCCCGAATCTTCATTGAAAACCTGTCTGTTCTCCCGAATACTCAGTGAAAACCTGTCTTTTCTCCCGAATCCTCAGTGAAAACCTGTCTGTTCTCCCGAATCCTCAGTGAAATCCTGTCTGTTCTCACAAATCCTCGGTAAAAACCTGTCTGTTCTCCCGAATCCTCAGTGAAAACCTGTCTGTTCTCCTCAATCATTAGTGAAAAACTCTCTGTTCTCCCGAATCCTCAGTGAAAACCTCTCTGTTCTCCTGAATCCTCAGTGAAAACCTGTCTGTTCTTCCGAATCCTCAGTGAAAACCTGAAGGTTCTCCTGAATCTTCAGTGAAAGCCTGTCTGTTCTCCCGAATCCTCAGTGAAAACCTGCCTATTCTCCTGAATCCTCAGTGAAAACCTGCCTGTTCTCCTGAATCCTCAGTGAAAACCTGTCTGTTCTCCCGAATGCTCAGTGAAAACCTGTGTTTTCTCCCGAATCCTCAGTTAAAACCTGTCTGTTCTCCCGAATCCTCAGTGAAAACCTCTGTTCTCCCGTATCCACAATGAAAACCTGCCTGTTCTCCTGAATCCACAGTGAAAACCTGTCTGTTCCCCTCAATCATTAGTGAAAAACTGTCTGCTCTCCCGAATCCTCAGTGAAAACCTGTCTGTTCTCCTGAATCTTCAGTGAAAGCCTGTCTGTTCTCTCGAATCCTCAGTGAAAACCTGTCTCTCCTGAATCTTCAGTGAAATCCTGTCTGTCTCCCGAATCCTCAGTGAAAACCTGTCTGTTCTCCAGAATCCTCAGTGAAAACCTGCCTGTTCTCCTGAATCCTCAGTGAAAACCTGTCTGTTCTCCCGAATCCTCAGTGAAAACCTATCTGTTCTCCCGAATCCTCAGTGAAAACCTGTCTGTTCTCCTCAATCCTCAGTAAAAACCTGTCTGTTCTCCCAAATCCTCAGTGAATACCTGACTGTTCTCCCGAATCCACAATGAAAAGTGTCTGTTCTCCTGATTCCTCAGTGATAACCTGTCTGTTCTCCTCAATCATTAGTGAAAAACTGTCTGTTCTCCCGAATCCTCAGTGAAAACCTCTCTGTTCTCCTGAATCCTCAGTGAAAACCTGTCTGTTCTCCCGAATCCTCAGTGAAAACCTGTCTGTTCTCCTGAATCTTCAGTGAAAGCCTGTCTGTTCTCCCGAATCCTCAGTGAAAACCTGTCTGTTCTCCACAATCCTCAGTGAAAACCTGCCTATTCTCCTGAATCCTCAGTGAAAACCTGCCTGTTCTCCTGAATCCTCAGTGAAAACCTGTCTGTTCTCCCGAATGCTCAGTGAAAACCTGTCTTTTCTCCCGAATCCTCAGTTAAAACCTGTCTGTTCTCCCGAATCCTCAGTGAAAACCTGCCTGTTCTCCTGAATCCTCAGTGAAAACCTGTCTGTTCTTCCGAATCCTCAGTGAAAACCTATCTGTTCTCCCAAATCCTCAGTGAAAACCTGTCTGTTCTCCCGAATCCTCAGTGAAAACCTCTCTGTTCTCCTCAATCCTCAGTGAAAACCTGTCTGTTCTCCTCAGTGAAAATCTGCCTGTTCTCCTGAATCCTCAGTGAATACCTGCCTGTTCTCCCGAATCCACAATGAAAACATGTCTGTTCTCCCGAATCCTCAGTGAAAACCTGTCTGTTCTCCTCAATCCTTAGTGAAAACCTGTCTGTTTTCCTGAATCCTCAGTGAAAACCTGTCTGTTCTCCACAATCCTCAGTGAAAACCTGCCTGTTCTCCCGAATCCACAATGAAAAGTGTCTGTTCTCCTCATTCCTCAGTGATAACCTGTCTGTTCTCCTCAATCAATAGTGAAAAACTGTCTGTTCTCCCGAATCCTCAGTGAAAACCTGTCTGTTCTCCTGAATCTTCAGTGAAAGCCTGTCTGTTCTCCCGAATCCTCAGTGAAAACCTGTCTGTTCTCCACAATCCTCAGTGAAAACCTGCCTGTTCTCCCGAATCCTCAGTGAAAACCTGTCTGTTCTCCACAATCCTCATTGAAAACCTGTCTGTTCTCCCAAATCCTCAGTGAATACCTGTCTGTTCTCCCGAATCCTCAGTGAAAACCTCTCTGTTCTCCTCAATCCTCAGTGAAAACCTGTCTGTTCTCCTCAGTGAAAATCTGCCTGTTCTCCTGAATCCTCAGTGAATACCTGCCTGTTCTCCCGAATCCACAATGAAAACCTGTCTGTTCTCCCGAATCCTCAGTGAAAACCTGTCTGTTCTCCTCAATCCTTAGTGAAAACCTGTCTGTTTTCCTGAATCCTCAGTGAAAACATGTCTGTTCTCCCGAATCCTCGGTGAAAACCTGTCTGTTCACCCGAATCCTCAGTGAAAACCTATCTGTTCTCCCAAATCCTCAGTAAAAACCAGTCTGTTCTCCTCAATCCTCAGTGAAAACCTGTCTGTTTTCCGACTCTCAGTGGAAACCTGTCTGTTCTCCTCAATCCTCAGTGAAAACCTGTCTGTTCTCCTCAATCCTCAGTGAAAACCTGTCTGTTCTCTTCAATCCTCAGTGAAAACCTGCCTGTTCTCCTGAATCCTCAGTGAAAACCTGTCTGTTCTCCCGAATGCTCAGTGAAAACCTGTCTTTTCTCCCGAATCCTCAGTTAAAACCTGTCTGTTCTCCCGAATCCTCAGTGAAAACCTGCCTGTTCTCCTGAATCCTCAGTGAAAACCTGTCTGTTCTTCCGAATCCTCAGTGAAAACCTATCTGTTCTCCCAAATCCTCAGTGAAAACCTGTCTGTTCTCCCGAATCCTCAGTGAAAACCTCTCTGTTCTCCTCAATCCTCAGTGAAAACCTGTCTGTTCTCCTCAGTGAAAATCTGCCTGTTCTCCTGAATCCTCAGTGAATACCTGCCTGTTCTCCCGAATCCACAATGAAAACCTGTCTGTTCTCCCGAATCCTCAGTGAAAACCTGTCTGTTCTCCTCAATCCTTAGTGAAAACCTGTCTGTTTTCCTGAATCCTCAGTGAAAACCTGTCTGTTCTCCACAATCCTCAGTGAAAACCTGCCTGTTCTCCCGAATCCACAATGAAAAGTGTCTGTTCTCCTCATTCCTCAGTGATAACCTGTCTGTTCTCCTCAATCAATAGTGAAAAACTGTCTGTTCTCCCGAATCCTCAGTGAAAACCTGTCTGTTCTCCTGAATCTTCAGTGAAAGCCTGTCTGTTCTCCCGAATCCTTAGTGAAAACCGGTCTGTTCTCCACAATCCTCAGTGAAAACCTGCCTGTTCTCCCGAATCCTCAGTGAAAACCTGTCTGTTCTCCACAATCCTCATTGAAAACCTGTCTGTTCTCCCAAATCCTCAGTGAATACCTGTCTGTTCTCCCGAATCCTCAGTGAAAACCTCTCTGTTCTCCTCAATCCTCAGTGAAAACCTGTCTGTTCTCCTCAGTGAAAATCTGCCTGTTCTCCTGAATCCTCAGTGAATACCTGCCTGTTCTCCCGATTCCACAATGAAAACCTGTCTGTTCTCCCGAATCCTCAGTGAAAACCTGTCTGTTCTCCTCAATCCTTAGTGAAAACCTGTCTGTTTTCCTGAATCCTCAGTGAAAACATGTCTGTTCTCCCGAATCCTCGGTGAAAACCTGTCTGTTCACCCGAATCCTCAGTGAAAACCTATCTGTTCTCCCAAATCCTCAGTAAAAACCAGTCTGTTCTCCTCAATCCTCAGTGAAAACCTGTCTGTTCTCCTCAATCCTCAGTGAAAACCTGTCTGTTCTCTTCAATCCTCAGTGAAAACCTGCCTGTTCTCCTGAATCCTCAGTGAAAACCTGCCTGTTCTCCTGAATCCTCAGTGAAAACCTGTCTCTTCTCCTTAATCCTCAGTGAAATCCTGTCTGTTCTCCCGAATCCTCAGTGAAAACCTGTCTGTTCTCCCGAATCTTCATTGAAAACCTGTCTGTTCTCCCGAATACTCAGTGAAAACCTGTCTTTTCTCCCGAATCCTCAGTGAAAACCTGTCTGTTCTCCCGAATCCTCAGTGAAATCCTGTCTGTTCTCACAAATCCTCGGTAAAAACCTGTCTGTTCTCCCGAATCCTCAGTGAAAACCTGTCTGTTCTCCTCAATCATTAGTGAAAAACTCTCTGTTCTCCCGAATCCTCAGTGAAAACCTCTCTGTTCTCCTGAATCCTCAGTGAAAACCTGTCTGTTCTCCCGAATCCTCAGTGAAAACCTGTCTGTTCTCCTGAATCTTCAGTGAAAGCCTGTCTGTTCTCCCGAATCCTCAGTGAAAACCTGCCTATTCTCCTGAATCCTCAGTGAAAACCTGCCTGTTCTCCTGAATCCTCAGTGAAAACCTGTCTGTTCTCCCGAATGCTCAGTGAAAACCTGTGTTTTCTCCCGAATCCTCAGTTAAAACCTGTCTGTTCTCCCGAATCCTCAGTGAAAACCTCTGTTCTCCCGTATCCACAATGAAAACCTGCCTGTTCTCCTGAATCCACAGTGAAAACCTGTCTGTTCCCCTCAATCATTAGTGAAAAACTGTCTGCTCTCCCGAATCCTCAGTGAAAACCTGTCTGTTCTCCTGAATCTTCAGTGAAAGCCTGTCTGTTCTCTCGAATCCTCAGTGAAAACCTGTCTCTCCTGAATCTTCAGTGAAATCCTGTCTGTCTCCCGAATCCTCAGTGAAAACCTGTCTGTTCTCCAGAATCCTCAGTGAAAACCTGCCTGTTCTCCTGAATCCTCAGTGAAAACCTGTCTGTTCTCCCGAATCCTCAGTGAAAACCTATCTGTTCTCCCGAATCCTCAGTGAAAACCTGTCTGTTCTCCTCAATCCTCAGTAAAAACCTGTCTGTTCTCCCAAATCCTCAGTGAATACCTGCCTGTTCTCCCGAATCCACAATGAAAAGTGTCTGTTCTCCTCATTCCTCAGTGATAACCTGTCTGTTCTCCTCAATCAATAGTGAAAAACTGTCTGTTCTCCCGAATCCTCAGTGAAAACCTGTCTGTTCTCCTGAATCTTCAGTGAAAGCCTGTCTGTTCTCCCGAATCCTCAGTGAAAACCTGTCTGTTCTCCACAATCCTCAGTGAAAACCTGCCTGTTCTCCCGAATCCTCAGTGAAAACCTGTCTGTTCTCCACAATCCTCATTGAAAACCTGCCTGTTCTCCCGAATCCTCAGTGAAAACCTGCCTGTCCTCCCGAATCCTCAGTGAAAACCTGTCTGTTCTCCCGAATCCTCAGTGAAAACCTGTCTGTTCTCCCGAATCCTCAGTGAAAACCTGCCTGTTCCCCTGAATCCTCAGTGAAAACCTGTCTCTTCTCCTGAATACTCAGTGAAAACCTGTCTGTTCTCCTCAATCATTAGTGAAAAACTGTCTGTTCTCCCGAATCCTCAGTGAAAACCTCTCTGTTCTCCTGAATCCTCAGTGAAAACCTGTCTGTTCTCCCGAATCCTCAGTGAAAACCTGTCTGTTCTCCTGAATCTTCAGTGAAAGCCTGTCTGTTCTCCCGAATCCTCAGTGAAAACCTGTCTGTTCTCCACAATCCTCAGTGAAAACCTGCCTATTCTCCTGAATCCTCAGTGAAAACCTGCCTGTTCTCCTGAATCCTCAGTGAAAACCTGTTTGTTCTCCCGAATCCTCAGTGAAAACCTGCCTGTTCTCCTGAATCCTCAGTGAAAACCTGTCTGTTCTTCCGAATCCTCAGTGAAAACCTATCTGTTCTCCCGAATCCTCAGTGAAAACCTGTCTGTTCTCCTCAATCCTCAGTAAAAACCTGTCTGTTCTCCCAAATCCTCAGTGAATACCTGCCTGTTCTCCCGAATCCACAATGAAAAGTGTCTGTTCTCCTCATTCCTCAGTGATAACTTGTCTGTTCTCCTCAATCAATAGTGAAAAACTGTCTGTTCTCCTGAATCTTCAGTGAAAGCCTCTGTTCTCCTGAATCCTCAGTGAAAACCTGTCTGTTCTCCCAAATCCTCAGTGAATACCTGTCTGTTCTCCCGAATCCTCAGTGAAAACCTCTCTGTTCTCCTCAATCCTCAGTGAAAACCTGTCTGTTCTCCCGAATCCTCAGTGAAAACCTGTCTGTTCTCCTCAATCCTTAGTGAAAAGCTGTCTGTTTTCGTGAATCCTCAGTGAAAACATGTCTGTTCTCCCGAATCCACAGTAAAAACCAGTCTGTTCTCCTCAATCCTCAGTGAAAACCTGTCTGTTTTCCGACTCTCAGTGGAAACCTGTCTGTTCTCCTCAATTCTCAGTGAAAACCTGTCTGTTCTCTTCAATCCTCAGTGAAAACCTGCCTGTTCTCCTGAATCCTCAGTGAAAACCTGCCTGTTCTCCTGAATCCTCAGTGAAAACCTGTCTCTTCTCCTTAATCCTCAGTGAAAACCTGTCTGTTCTCCCGAATCCTCAGTGAAAACCTGTCTGTTCTCCCGAATCTTCATTGAAAACCTGTCTGTTCTCCCGAATACTCAGTGAAAACCTGTCTTTTCTCCCGAATCCTCAGTGAAAACCTGTCTGTTCTCCCGAATCTTCATTGAAAACCTGTCTGTTCTCCCGAATACTCAGTGAAAACCTGTCTTTTCTCCCGAATCCTCAGTGAAAACCTGTCTGTTCTCCTCAATCATTAGTGAAAAACTGTCTGTTCTCCCGAATCCTCAGTGAAAACCTCTCTGTTCTCCTGAATCCTCAGTGAAAACCTGTCTGTTCTCCCGAATCCTCAGTGAAAACCTATCTGTTCTCCCGAATCCTCAGTGAAAACCTGCCTGTCCTCCCGAATCCTCAGTGAAAACCTGCCTGTCCTCCCGAATCCTCAGTGAAAACCTGTCTGTTCTCCCGAATCCTCAGTGAAAACCTGTCTGTTCTCCCGAATCCTCAGTGAAAACCTGCCTGTTCCCCTGAATCCTCAGTGAAAACCTGTCTCTTCTCCTGAATACTCAGTGAAAACCTGTCTGTTCTCCTCAATCATTAGTGAAAAACTGTCTGTTCTCCCGAATCCTCAGTGAAAACCTCTCTGTTCGCCTGAATCCTCAGTGAAAACCTGTCTGTTCTCCCGAATCCTCAGTGAAAACCTGTCTGTTCTCCTGAATCTTCAGTGAAAGCCTGTCTGTTCTCCCGAATCCTCAGTGAAAACCTGTCTTTTCTCCCGAATCATCAGTTAAAACCTGTCTGTTCTCCCGAATCCTCAGTGAAAACCTGCCTGTTCTCCTGAATGCTCAGTGAAAACCTGTCTGTTCTTCCGAATCCTCAGTGAAAACCTATCTGTTCTCCCGAATCCTCAGTGAAAACCTGTCTGTTCTCCTCAATCCTCAGTAAAAACCTGTCTGTTCTCCCAAATCCTCAGTGAATACCTGCCTGTTCTCCCGAATCCACAATGAAAAGTGTCTGTTCTCCTCATTCCTCAGTGATAACTTGTCTGTTCTCCTCAATCAATAGTGAAAAACTGTCTGTTCTCCTGAATCTTCAGTGAAAGCCTCTGTTCTCCTGAATCCTCAGTGAAAACCTGTCTGTTCTCCCAAATCCTCAGTGAATACCTGTCTGTTCTCCCGAATCCTCAGTGAACACCTCTCTGTTCTCCTCAATCCTCAGTGAAAACCTGTCTGTTCTCCCGAATCCTCAGTGAAAACCTGTCTGTTCTCCTCAATCCTTAGTGAAAAGCTGTCTGTTTTCGTGAATCCTCAGTGAAAACATGTCTGTTCTCCCGAATCCACAGTAAAAACCAGTCTGTTCTCCTCAATCCTCAGTGAAAACCTGTCTGTTTTCCGACTCTCAGTGGAAACCTGTCTGTTCTCCTCAATTCTCAGTGAAAACCTGTCTGTTCTCTTCAATCCTCAGTGAAAACCTGCCTGTTCTCCTGAATCCTCAGTGAAAACCTGCCTGTTCTCCTGAATCCTCAGTGAAAACCTGTCTCTTCTCCTTAATCCTCAGTGAAAACCTGTCTGTTCTCCCGAATCCTCAGTGAAAACCTGTCTGTTCTCCCGAATCTTCATTGAAAACCTGTCTGTTCTCCCGAATACTCAGTGAAAACCTGTCTTTTCTCCCGAATCCTCAGTGAAAACCTGTCTGTTCTCTCGAATCCTCAGTGAAATCCTGTCTGTTCTCACAAATCCTCTGTAAAAACCTGTCTGTTCTCCCGAATCCTCAGTGAAAACCTGTCTGTTCTCCTCAATCATTAGTGAAAAACTGTCTGTTCTCCCGAATCCTCAGTGAAAACCTCTCTGTTCTCCTGAATCCTCAGTGAAAACCTGTCTGTTCTCCCAAATCCTCAGTGAATACCTGTCTGTTCTCCCGAATCCTCAGTGAAAACCTCTCTGTTCTCCTCAATCCTCAGTGAAAACCTGTCTGTTCTCCTCAGTGAAAATCTGCCTGTTCTCCTGAATCCTCAGTGAAAACCTGCCTGTTCTCCCGAATCCACAATGAAAACCTGTCTGTTCTCCCGAATCCTCAGTGAAAACCTGTCTGTTCTCCTCAATCCTTAGTGAAAACCTGTCTGTTTTCGTGAATCCTCAGTGAAAACATGTCTGTTCTCCCGAATCCTCGGTGAAAACCTGTCTGTTCACCTGAATCCTCAGTGAAAACCTGTCTGTTCTCCCAAATCCACAGTAAAAACCAGTCTGTTCTCCTCAATCCTCAGTGAAAACCTGTCTGTTTTCCGACTCTCAGTGGAAACCTGTCTGTTCTCCTCAATTCTCAGTGAAAACCTGTCTGTTCTCTTCAATCCTAAGTGAAAACCTGCCTGTTCTCCTGAATCCTCAGTGAAAACCTGCCTGTTCTCCTGAATCCTCAGTGAAAACCTGTCTCTTCTCCTTAATCCTCAGTGAAAACCTGTCTGTTCTCCCGAATCCTCAGTGAAAACCTGTCTGTTCTCCCGAATCTTCATTGAAAACCTGTCTGTTCTCCCGAATACTCAGTGAAAACCTGTCTTTTCTCCCGAATCCTCAGTGAAAACCTGTCTGTTCTCTCGAATCCTCAGTGAAATCCTGTCTGTTCTCACAAATCCTCTGTAAAAACCTGTCTGTTCTCCCGAATCCTCAGTGAAAACCTGTCTGTTCTCCTCAATCATTAGTGAAAACCTGTCTGTTCTCCCGAATCCTCAGTGAAAACCTCTCTGTTCTCCTGAATCCTCAGTGAAAACCTGTCTGTTCTCCCGAATCCTCAGTGAAAACCTGTCTGTTCTCCTGAATCTTCAGTGAAAGCCTGTCTGTTCTCCCGAATCCTCAGTGAAAACCTGCCTATTCTCCTGAATCCTCAGTGAAAACCTGCCTGTTCTCCTGAATCCTCAGTGAAAACCTATCTGTTCTCCCGAATGCTCAGTGAAAACCTGTCTTTTCTCCCGAATCCTCAGTTAAAACCTGTCTCTCCTGAATCTTCAGTGAAAGCCTGTCTGTCTCCCGAATACTCAGTGAAAACCTGTCTGTTCTCCAGAATCCTCAGTGAAAACCTGCCTGTTCTCCTGAATCCTCAGTGAAAACCTGTCTGTTCTCCCGAATCCTCAGTGAAAACCTGTCTGTTCTCCTCAATCCTCAGTAAAAACCTGTCTGTTCTCCCAAATCCTCAGTGAATACCTGCCTGTTCTCCCGAATCCACAATGAAAAGTGTCTGTTCTCCTCATTCCTCAGTGATAACCTGTCTGTTCTCCTCAATCAATAGTGAAAAACTGTCTGTTCTCCCGAATTCTCAGTGAAAACCTGTCTGTTCTCCTGAATCTTCAGTGAAAGCCTGTCTGTTCTCCCGAATCCTCAGTGAAAACCTGTCTGTTCTCCACAATCCTCAGTGAAAACCTGCCTATTCTCCCGAATCCTCAGTGAAAACCTGTCTGTTCTCCACAATCCTCATTGAAAACCTGCCTGTTCTCCTGAATCCTCAGTGAAAACCTATCTGTTCTCCCGAATCCTCAGTGAAAACCTATCTGTTCTCCCGAATCCTCAGTGAAAACCTGTCTGTTCTGCTCAAACCTCAGTAAAAACCTGGCTGTTCTCCTGAATCCTCATTGAAAACCTGCCTGTTCTCCCGAATCCACAATGAAAAGTGTCTGTTCTCCTCATTCCTCAGTGAAAACCAGTCTGTTCTCCCGAATCCACAATGAAAACCTGTCGGTTCTCCCGAATCCTCAGTGAAAACCTGCCTGTTCTCCCGAATCCTCAGTGAAAACCTGTCTGTTCTCCCGAATCCTCAGTGAAAACCTGTCTGTTCTCCCGAATCCTCAGTGAAAACCTGCCTGTTCCCCTGAATCCTCAGTGAAAACCTGTCTCTTCTCCTGAATACTCAGTGAAAACCTGTCTGTTCTCCTCAATCATTAGTGAAAAACTGTCTGTTCTCCCGAATCCTCAGTGAAAACCTGTCTGTTCTCCTGAATCTTCAGTGAAAGCCTGTCTGTTCTCCTCAATCCTCAGTAAAAACCTGTCTGTTCTCCCAAATCCTCAGTGAATACCTGTCTGTTCTCCCGAATCCTCAGTGAAAACCTCTCTGTTCTCCTCAATCCTCAGTGAAAACCTGTCTGTTCTCCTCAGTGAAAATCTGCCTGTTCTCCTGAATCCTCAGTGAAAACCTGCCTGTTCTCCCGAATCCACAATGAAAACCTGTCTGTTCTCCCGAATCCTCAGTGAAAACCTGTCTGTTCTCCTCAATCCTTAGTGAAAACCTGTCTGTTTTCCTGAATCCTCAGTGAAAACATGTCTGTTCTGCCGAATCCTCGGTGAAAACCTGTCTGTTCACCCGAATCCTCAGTGAAAACCTGTCTGTTCTCCCAAATCCTCAGTAAAAACCAGTCTGTTCTCCTCAA
Source organism: Hypanus sabinus (assembly GCF_030144855.1). Classification (NCBI taxonomy): domain Eukaryota; kingdom Metazoa; phylum Chordata; class Chondrichthyes; order Myliobatiformes; family Dasyatidae; genus Hypanus; species Hypanus sabinus. Next base: position 12,533,110 of record NC_082732.1, read on the forward strand.
TCCTCAGTGAAAACCTGTCTGTTTTCCGACTCTCAGTGGAAACCTGTCTGTTCCCCTCAATCCTCTGTGAAAACCTGTCTGTTCTCCTCAATCCTCAGTGAAAACCTCTGTTCTCTTCAATCCTCAGTGAAAACCTGCCTGTTCTCCTGAATCCACAGTGAAAACCTGCCTGTTCTCCGGAATCCTCAGTGATAACCTGTCTCTTCTCCTTAATCCTCAGTGAAAACCTGTCTGTTCTCCCGAATCCTCAGTGAAAACCTGTCTGTTCTCCCGAATCTTCATTGAAAACCTGTCTGTTCTCCCGAATACTCAGTGAAAACCTGTCTTTTCTCCCGAATCCTCAGTGAAAACCTGTCTGTTCTCCCGAATCCTCAGTGAAATCCTGTCTGTTCTCACAAATCCTCTGTAAAAACCTGTCTGTTCTCCCGAATCCTCAGTGAAAACCTGTCTGTTCTCCTCAATCATTAGTGAAAAACTGTCTGTTCTCCCGAATCCTCAGTGAAAACCTCTCTGTTCTCCTGAATCCTCAGTGAAAACCTGTCTGTTCTCCCGAATCCTCAGTGAAAACCTGTCTGTTCTCCTGAATCTTCAGTGAAAGCCTGTCTGTTCTCCCGAATCCTCAGTGAAAACCTGCCTATTCTCCTGAATCCTCAGTGAAAACCTGCCTGTTCTCCTGATTCCTCAGTGAAAACCTGTCTGTTCTCCCGAATGCTCAGTGAAAACCTGTGTTTTCTCCCGAATCCTCAGTTAAAACCTGTCAGTTCTCCCGAATCCTCAGTGAAAACCTCTGTTCTCCCGTATCCACAATGAAAACCTGCCTGTTCTCCTGAATCCACAGTGAAAACCTGTCTGTTCCCCTCAATCATTAGTGAAAAACTGTCTGCTCTCCCAAATCCTCAGTGAAAACCTGTCTGTTCTCCTGAATCTTCAGTGAAAGCCTGTCTGTTCTCTCGAATCCTCAGTGAAAACCTGTCTCTCCTGAATCTTCAGTGAAAGCCTGTCTGTCTCCCGAATCCTCAGTGAAAACCTGTCTGTTCTCCAGAATCCTCAGTGAAAACCTGCCTGTTCTCCTGAATCCTCAGTGAAAACCTGTCTGTTCTTCCGAATCCTCAGTGAAAACCTATCTGTTCTCCCGAATCCTCAGTGAAAACCTGTCTGTTCTCCTCAATCCTCAGTAAAAACCTGTCTGTTCTCCCAAATCCTCAGTGAATACCTGCCTGTTCTCCCGAATCCACAATGAAAAGTGTCTGTTCTCCTCATTCCTCAGTGAAAACCAGTCTGTTCTCCCGAATCCACAATGAAAACCTGTCGGTTCTCCCGAATCCTCAGTGAAAACCTGCCTGTTCTCCCGAATCCTCAGTGAAAACCTGTCTGTTCTCCCGAATCCTCTGTGAAAACCTGTCTTTTCTCCCGAATCCTCAGTGAAAACCTGCCTGTTCCCCTGAATCCTCAGTGAAAACCTGTATCTTCTCCTGAATACTCAGTGAACACCTGTCTGTTCTCCTCAATCCTCAGTGAAAACCTGCTTGTTCTCCTGAACCCAGAGTGAAAAACTCTCTTCTCCTCAATCCTCAGTGAAAACCTATCTGTTCTCCTGAATCCACAGAGAAAACCTGCCTGTTCTGTTAGATATTATAGGACTTGATAAAATGAACTTATTCAAACCAAAAAATTTACGAAATTAAAACCAAATTCGCAATGTATGTTTAACTATAGGATTAGTTATTTGTTTATTCAATTTAGATAAAGAAAAAGGAAGTGAAAATCCTAAAATTGAAAACAATGAAAAGTCTTGTACAGATTTACATTCCAAATTTACCCATTGTGGGCAAGCAGCTATAGTCGATTCTTGTGTCCAAAATATTAAATATCATATATTAACTGCCCAATAGTAAAATCCCAAGTTTGGCAAAGCCAAACCACCCTCCTTCTTAGGCTTCTGTAAATATTTTGGAGTCAATAATATCAAAAAAAAGATTTAAGAATAAAAAATTGTAATGCTTGAAATAAATATAAGAATTTGGGTAATACCATCATCTTAATAGCATTAATTCAACAGAATCAGAAACTGAATCAGGTTTGATATCACTGGCATATGTACAGTGCAATATATAAAACACTATACATACATTGCAATAATATATTGTATATATATATATAATTATATTAAATAAGTAGTTAAATATTGTAAAGAGAGGTAAAAAGTAAGTATAGTATTCATTGGTTGGATTGTTGTCCATTCAGAAATCTGATGGCAGAGGGTTAGAAGCTGGTCCTCAAACACTGAGTGTGACTTCAGACTCCTGCACCTCCTCCCTGATGGTGACAATGAGAAGAGTGCACGTCCTGTGTGATAAATTCCTTAACGGCAGATTCTGCCATTTTGGGTCATTGCCTTTTGATATGTGCTTGATTCTGAGGAGGCTCGTGCCCATGATGGAGCTGGCTAAGTTTGCAACCTGTGGTGAACTACGTGTGCCTGTCTGGACACGCCCCCTGCTGACTGCTCCTGTGGCTCCTCCCACAGGCCCCGGTATAAAGGCGATCGAGGCCTGATCCTCTGCCTCATTCTCCAGGATGTAGTATGATGGTCACTCACTGCTGGCTCCTTCTTCAGTCAATAAAAGCCGATATCTCGCCTTACGTCTCAGTGTGAGTTATTGATGGTGCATCAATTTTATTGACTGGAAGTTTTAAAACATGGAAACCGTTTTACGTCCGGAAAGGTTGGATTTGGACCCTCAAGACCCTGAAGCAGCTCTTGCCTTTGAACTCTGGCTTGCATGCTTCCAATTGTACTTGGAGGAGGTTCATGCAACTGAACCCGCCGTTATGCACAGAATTCTCCTCTCAAGGGTCACCCCCAAAGTTTACTCCATTATCCGGGACCTGCCGACCTACGATGGGGCACTGGACGCCCTCAAAAGACAGTACCTGCGGCCGGTGAACACCGTCTACGCAAGACATCGTTTAGCTACCCGGCAACAGCGGCCTGGCGAATCGTGCACTGAGTTTCTCCGAGCACTACAGACGCTCGTCCGAACTTGTGACTGCAAGACGCTCACAGCTGAACAGCATGCGGAGCTGCTGGTGCGAGACGCCTTTGTGACGGGACTGAGGTCAGTGTACATGCGCCAGCGGCTGCTGGAAAATGCCGATCTGACCTTACACTCGGCGATCGAGACGGCCAATGCTCTGGAAGCTGCTCTGCACAATGCTGACGCTGTCCAGTCGCGCGATTCCCCGCCAGTTCCGTGGACACCTCAGACCCCGCCACCGGCGGTTCCCGGGAGCAAATTCACCAACGCCGATGCCAGTCGCGATTCCATGAGCTCCCCGAACCTGACCACGGCTGCGGCCTGTCAGAAGCCCGTGCTTTGTTATTTCTGTGGACTCAAAAAGCACTCCCGATAACGCTGTCCAGCGCAAGAAGCGACCTGCTCTAGCTGCGGAAAGTGGGGCCATTTCGCCAAGTTCTGTAAGTCTAAACTACGAGCGGAGTGCAGCGCTGCGGGTAAGATGTGGGGGCCGCCATCTTGCATGCCCGGATGTGGGCGGCCATCTTTGTCGGTGTCAGCATGCCCCGCCCCCGACCCGCCGATGCTTACCGGGCACCAAGACGGCGATTCAACTCTGGCCACTGTAACTCTCGACCAAAGCGCTCCACTCCAGCTTGCAAGGTACATGATGGACATCCTGGTGGAGGGGCACAGGACTAGATGCCTGTTTGACACGGGCAGCACTGAGAGTTTTATTCACCCGGACACAGTGCAACGCTGTGGACTCGCAACATGGCCGGTAAGTCGGAGGATCAATTTGGCTTCTGGGTCGCATTCCGCAGACATCCGGGCGGGTTGTGTAGCAACATTGGTGGTTCAAGGCACAGAATATCGTAACTTTGCGCTACTGGTCATGCCTAAACTGTGCGCGCCTGTGCTATTGGGGCTGGACTTCCAGAGCCATCTCGAAAGTGTGACTATGGTATATGACGGGCCCCTCCCACCACTCACTGTCCGGAATCCTCAGTTTTGTGGGATTTCATCACTACTGACCACACACACACAGCGACACACACGTCCCATCCAGCACCATGCCGACAGCTGCGCTACCGACACCACTTGCAGTCTCTCCACCCTCAAGGTCCCTCCCCCACCACTGTTCGCCAACCTGACCCCTGACTGTAAGCCTGTGGCAACTAAAAGCAGGAGGTACAGCGCGGGGGACAGGGCCTTCATTCAGTCAGAGGTGCAGCGGCTGCTCAGGGAGGGGATCATTGAGCCAAGCTCAAGCCCTTGGAGGGCCCAGGTGGTTGTTGTTCGGACTGGGCAGAAAAATAGGATGGTCGTGGATTATAGCCAGAACATCAATAGGTTCACGCAGCTTGACGCGTACCCTCTACCCCGCATCCCGGATATGGTCAACCAGATAGCTAAGTACAAGGTGTACTCGACAATAGATCTGAAATCCGCTTACCACCAGCTCCCCATCCGCCCAGAGGACCGCCCCTACTCCGCCTTCGAGGCAGGCGACAGGCTCTATCACTTCCTGCGCGTCCCTTTCGGTGTCACGAATGGTGTCTCTGTCTTCCAGAGGGAAATGGACCGGATAGTGGACCAGTACCAACTGCAGGCCACATTTCCCTATCTGGATAACATCACCATCTGTGGTCACGACTGGCCAGATCACGACGCCAACCTCCAACGATTTCTCCAAGTGGCCACAGCTCTGAACCTTACTTATAACAGGGACAATTGTGTGTTTGGAACCACCCGCCTTGCTATCCTTGGGTATGTCGTGGAAAACGGGGTTATTGGCCCTGATCCCGACCGTATGCGCCCCCTGTTAGAACTCCCTCTTCCCACCACTCTCAAAGCCCTCAGACGGTGCCTGGGTTTTTTTTCCTATTACGCCCAATGGGTCCCCTATTACGCAGACAAGGCACGCCCCCTGGTCAAGTCTACCATGTTTCCCCTCTCTGCTGAGGCCTGCGCGGCCTTCAGCTGCATTAAAGGGGACATTGCCAAAGCTACGATGCATGCGGTGGACGAGACCGTTCCCTTCCAAGTGGAGTGTGATGCCTCCGATTTCGCTCTGGCTGCTACCCTCAATCAGGAAGGCAGGCCAGTAGCATTCTTTTCTCGCATCCTCCAAGGCTCCGAAATTCGGCACTCCGCGGTGGAGAAAGAAGCCCAGGCCATAGTGGAGGCTGTTAGGCACTGGAGGCACTATCTTGCTGGCAAAAGGTTCACCTTGCTGACTGACCAGCGCTCGGTTGCGTTCATGTTCAGCAACCAACAGCGGGGCAAAATCAAAAATGATAAGATTTTGCGGTGGAGAATAGAACTCTCCGCCTACAACTATGATATCCTGTACCGACCTGGCAGACTCAATGAGCCCCCTGATGCCCTATCCCAGGGAACATGTGCTAGCACACAGCTCGACCAGCTGTACACCCTTCATGCACAACTTTGCCATCCAGGGGTCACCCGATTTTACCATTTTGTGAAAGCTCGGAACTTGCCGTACTCCCTGGAGGACATCAGGACGATGACCAGGGACTGCCAAATTTGCGCTGAGTGCAAACCGCGCTTCTACCGTCCTGACACGGCGCAACTTGTCAAGGCCACTCGCCCTTTTGAGCGACTGAGTGTTGACTTTAAGGGCCCCCTTCCCTCCACTGACCGCAATGTCTATTTTCTCAATGTTATCGACGAGTACTCGCGGTTCCCCTTTGCCATTCCCTGCCCCGACACCACTACCACTTCCGTCATAAAAGCCTTGCGCCAGCTCTTCACTCTGTTCGGGTATCCCTGCTATATCCACAGTGATAGAGGGTCCTCCTTTATGAGTGACGAGCTGCGCCAGTACCCGCTAGCTAGGGGCATTGCTACTAGTCGGACCACAAGTTATAATCTCCGGGGTAATGGACAAGTGGAGCGGGAGAATGCCACAGTGTGGAAGGCCACACTTTTAGCCCTTAAGTCAAAAGGGTTGCCGGTCTCTCGATGGCAGGAGGTCCTCCCTGAGGCACTCCACTCTATCCGCTCTCTGTTATATATGTCCACCAATGCCACCCCTCAGGAACGCCTATTCTCTTTTCCCAGGAAGTCTGTCACTGGGACCACCCTACCGGCTTGGCTGACGTCCCCGGGGCCAGTGCTGCTCCGGAAACATGTGAGGAGCAATAAATACTCCCCGCTGGTCGAGAGGGTTCACCTTCTACATGCGAACCCCCAGTATGCCTACGTGGTCTTACCTGATGGGCGGGAGGACACGGTCTCCGTCCGCGACCTGGCACCTACGGGTGCAGCAGACCACTACCCTGAAGACTCTCCGGTAACTATGAACCCTGCACCTGAGGTGACACCATGCTCACCAGGCCCTACACAGACTCCTCACGACACTTATAGCTCACCAGGCCCTACACAGACTCCTCACGACACTTGTATACCGGGCGTTTCGTACGCATTTATACCAGGCACCTCGCACATGCGTGAGGGATCACTGGCACCTAGTGGGCTAGAACAAGCACAACCTCCGTCTCCTGTGCAATCACCAATGTCGCCGGCATCCGTGCAATCACAGCCGGTGCTACGTAGATCACAGCGACAGATTCGACCACCTGATAGACTTGACTTGTAAGAAACTTTGCCACATGGGGACTCATTTAAACAAAGGGGGGGTGAATGTGGTGAACTACGTGTGCCTGTCTGGACACGCCCCCTGCTGACAGCTACTGTGGCTCCTCCCACAGGCCCCTGTATAAAGGCGATCTGAGGCCTATGCTCGGCCTCAGTCTCCAGGACATAGTATGATGGTTACTCACTTCTGTTTCCTTCTTCCAGTCAATAAAAGCCGATATCTCGCCTTACGTCTCAGAGTGAGTTATTGATGATGCATCACAACCTTCAGCAGATTTTTACAATCCTGTCCAGTGGCCCCTCCATACCAGTAGATGATGCAACCAGTTAGAATGTTCTGCTCGGTCCATCTGTAGAAATTTTTGCTGGAGTGCTTGGTTACATATCAAATCTCCCCAAACTCCTAATGAAATACAGCCACTGTCATGCCTTCTTTGTAATTGCATCAATGTGTTGGGCCCAGGATAGATCTTCAGAAATGTTGATGCTCAGGTACTTGAATCGACGAGGACTAGTGTGTTGTTCCCTTGACTTCCCCTTCCTGAAGTCTTTGGTTTTACTGATGTTGAGTACAAGGCTGTTGTTGTGACTCCATGCAACCAGTTTGATCTGTCTCATTCCTGTATGCCTCCTTATTACCAACTGTGGTTCTGCCATTGGCAGTGTGTCGTCAGCAAATTAGATGGTGTTTGAGCTGTGTCTAACCACTTTGTCATGGGTGTGATGAGAGTAGACAGTGGGCTTCATCAGTGTTGAATGTCAAAGAGAAGGAGATGCTATTTCCAATCCACACTGACTGTGATCTTTTGATAAAGAAGGTCAAAAAACCAGTTGAAGAGGGAAGTACAGAGGCCCAGGTTCTGAAGCTTATTGATAAGTACTTAGGGTATAATGGTGTTGAATGCTGAACTGTAATCAATAAACAGCAGCCTGACATAGGTATTACAGTTGTCCAGGTCCTAGCCATTAATCCTTGATGGCAATCCTTGATCAATAAAATATTCAAAGGAATTTCCTTTCCTAGAGAGTCATTTGATGGCATACTCTGTGTCTACAATTGAATTGAATTGAATTTCAGTTTATTGTCATTTAGAAACCACAAATGCAATGCAGTTAGAAACTGAGACAACGTTCCTCCAGAATGATATCACAAAAGCACATGACAAAACAGACTACACTAGAAAATCCACATAACATTTGGCAATCCCCAATCCAGAGTCTAGAGAGGCTGCTGCATATTAATACACTCATACAATGTATGAGTGGCAGTGAAATGAGCATATTTTAAATCTATTCTAGTTTCTACTCTGAAAGCTTACGAAGTGTCAGACCATCTACTAAGAACAATAGAGTCCAGCTGTACTAAGACTATGGTGAAAGTTGTATCACCAAATGGAGAAACAGCAGGGTTCGAGCTCCTAGCTGGTGTGCTGCAAGGAGGCTCTCTGGCACCCTACATCTTTATTATCATCCTTGATTACGCTCTAAGTCAAACTACCAAAGATCATGAAAAGCTTGGTTTTACCATAAAATCAGGACGAACCAAAAGGGTCAGACCAGTTACGCTCACAGATCTCGATTTTGTAGATGACATAGTCCGGCTCTCTGAGGAAGCACATCAACTACTGGCAAAAGTGGAAATTGAGTGCAATAAAATTGGA